>NC_137961.1:3132306-3732306 GCF_963924665.1 Micromys minutus
TTGTACCAAGCGAGAGTCCTACCCGCTCGTCCATCCTACAGTGTTTATAATCTGAAGCACAAACACGGTGGGTGATACAACTGCCCCAGGCAAAGGTCAGTGGGTTTCCAGGAAATGTCCTGGTATTGTGTGTGTTCAGGAATCCTGTCCTCGCCACACTCTAGTATCGCTGTGTGAGCGCTGCCTCAACCAGTGCGGGCATTTTCGCTGCTATGAAATGCACCCCCACCCCCACCCCGCGACCCACCAGAGCCACAACAGTGTGCCAGAGGCTGTGAGCATCTGCCACGGGTCTCTGTGCAGCTGAAACGTGATCATTCGGTTCTTTTTGTCGCCATTTTCTTCCACATCTGTGCAGCAGGGAGAAACACTTCGTCAGCTAAATAAATAAATAAAGAAAGAAAGAAAGAAAGAAAGAAAGCACTTAGGGACACCGCGAAAAGAAAGACAGGCGTGGCGCGCTCTGTCTCGGAGGCAGCGCGTGTTTGCTCTCGCACGCAGGATCCAGATTCAGCCACACACTGGTATCTCATACACAACCATAGGAGGGATAGTGCTTGGGGGTGAGGAAGGGGCGCAGCGGAGAGGACATGGAAGTGAGCAGGCCAATAAGAACCCGAGTGTGGTAATGTGCGTGTGCACGTGGGACAGGAGGCTCCGGAGGCTTGAATCTCAACACAGACCCACAGGGATCCAGAGAACACTGAGCGAGGGAGAATTCGTCCTTTGGGGGAAGAGTACATCAGTTGATTATTTAGTACCAAAAGGCCAGCCCTGAAAACACACACATGCAAGTAGCATCATACAGACTGAAACCACAGATTATATTTATAGTTTAAGAATTCTCTCTGTCTCTCTCTCTCACATTCACACACACACACACACACACACACACACACACACATACACAGGAAACAATTTAAAAGGTCATGAATTTAAAAGGCAGAGAAAAGGGGTGCATGAGGGAAGGGTTAGAGAAAGGAAAGAGATGTAATATAATTATATTCATCTCAAAATTAAAATTGTAACGCAAATTATTAAAAATTCAGAGTATATTATTAAAACATTATAGTGGCGGATCCAGAGACAGCTCCGTGTTTAAGAGGGCTTGATGCTCTTGCTGAGGACTCAAATTCAGTCCCAGTACTGACACCGAGAATCACAACCATCTTTAAGTTCAGTCCCACAGGCCTTTTTTGAACTCTCAGGCCACATGCACACACACTGTGCACATATGTGTAAGCAGGCATGCACACGCTCATGAGCACACACACACACACACACACACACGGATGAATAAAAATAAAGTTACAATTTTAAAATATAAATGTAAAACATAACAAAGAAATTATACTAACGAAGCCCACTGCTTCGTATATTAAATAAAAATTAACAAAAGAAAAAAGAAAAGAATATGCCCATGCCATGAAGTGAGCAGATTTTTTAAAATAACTGTATCTCTGATTTAATCAGAATCTGAAAATCTCACGGCACTTTTGAAGGCTTCAAAAACATTTTCTTCCCGTTTTAAGTCTCATTAACTGGCGATTTGATCTTCAGAGTGCCCATATACCCAAAGTGGAGGGAACGGCTTATTACCTGTCTATGCGTGAAGAAGCCGAGGCCGCAGAAATCGCCAGAGTGCTCCAGGACATACAAGTTAGAGATACAATCTAGGAAAGAATTCTGGCCGCCCCACCACCATTAACTCTGCCATACCGAACTGTGCTGGTCTCTTCCTTGCCTCTAAGCAGTTCCACTCACAAACACTACGCTGTCCGTTCGTTTAAGTACACAGAGGCTTTACGGTGCCTCCTGTCACCTGGGCCACACACAGGCGCTGACAACAGTGCTCGCAGTTGCTGTGCAGGAGCCCTGGGGGGGGGGGGAGATTCCAGACTCTGAGGACTGATGGTTTCCCTCCTGTCATGGCTGACCTTGAGCCCTTCGCTGGCTCTCAAAGAGCAGGGAGAACCCAGGACTGCTGGTGAGTCATCGTGAAAATGTTGAGCATCAGCGAGTGTCTGGAAATTGAAATCGGTCAGGAGAAAGGGGCGAGCGGCTTGGAAAAGTGTCCCTCCTGTCAGCAGTCTGCCCACGGGCACCAGGCGTCACATTCATCACCAGTCTGGGGTGGGGGGGGCACCGGACTAAAGCGTTGATATTTGAAAGTTAAGACCTTTATTATAATGAAGCCAACTGGGAGAGGAGCCTAGCAGTCTAAGACCTACTCTGGCAGAGAACAGGATCCCTCGAGGAACAAACTTTTCATTTCATCTTGATGTTACTTGAAGCCACACTGAAGCTCCAGAGACCCTAACAAAATTTTCACACCCGTGATTTCCTTAGAACGTCAGGTCTTCGTCGATTGAAAGACAAAGAAAGATGCCCGTAAGAGAAAGGGAGACTGCTGTCATGCAATTAACCAGACAAAAGGGACGCCCTTTCCTATATAAATTAGTCAAAAGCCACACAAAATGAACACCAAGTTTTGCTGACTACTCTGAGCTACTTCTACTACAGACGCATGCATTGTCTTAACTATAGCCAAATTACAAACGTCATCTGAACAACAGCAGAAGAACCCATTCGGTCATGGCACCAGAAGTAACCGCCGTGTGAGCTGCTGAGTTTCTAATACACCTTTTCCCAACTCTTCTCTTCAGAAGTGTGTAAAAAACAGAGATTGTGTGATACACACCCTCTGGTTAAACACTAGCATTACAAAGAGTATGACATATAATGTCTGTGGGGGTTTGAATAAGAATTTTCCCTATATCTCATATATCTGAATGCTTGGTCACTGGGGAGTGGCACTATTTGAAAGGATTAGGGGGTGTGGCCTCGTTGGAGAAAATCTGTCAATGAGAGTGGGCTTTTGAGGTCTCAGAAGTCCATGACAAACTCAGTGTCTCCCCTCTTGCTGCTTACGAATCTAAATAGAGAATCTTAGCTCCTCTGGCACTGTGTCTGCCGGCATGCTGCCATGTTCTCCACCATGATGATAATGGTCTAAACCTCTGAAACTGTAAGCCAGCCCCAATCAAATCTTTTCTTTCCTAAGTATTGTCATGATGTGGCGGTGTCTTGAAGACAGTGTCTTTAGAAGTTATCTCTTATGGGAATGGATAGTTATCTATTAATCTTAGTGGTTGCATAAAACTTAAGTTCCTGTGTTTGTTTTTGTTTTTTTTCAAGACAGGGTTTCTCTGTGTAGCCCTGGCTGTCCTAGAACTCCCTGTGTAGACCAGGGAGGCCTCCAGTTGGGATTAAAGAATTGTGTTACCACCACCCCACTGTTACTGTTCCTGTGTTTATTAATCAACATTATTACACTGGTAACTTTTCTAAAAAAGTATTTATTTTATATGTATGAGCACACTATCGCTGTTTTCAGACACACCAGAAGAGGGCATCAGATCTCATTACAGATGGTTGTGACTCATCATGTGGCTGCTGGGAATTAACTCAGGACCTCTGGAAGAACAGTCGGTGCTCTTAACCACTGAGCCATCTCTCCAGCACACTACACTGATAACTTCTAAGCCCCCATTTTAATTTTTGGTCTTGGCCATTCAAAGTGAAAAAGACAAAGGCAACACCAAAGCCCTTAAAGATGTGCAGGGAAACTCTACATGACTAAAATGTGGGAACAGAACAGGAGCAGAAGAGAAATCCACGTCACCTGCTTGAGTCTTTCACGATCTTCCAAGTCTTCTTGGCTTTTGGCCAGAAGTCCGGACTCTCAGACCTTGGCCACACAAATAACCACAGACACAGATCCACAGATCACCTGTCTTGGAACTTCTCCGTTCTCAGACTTGGTGTCATTGACTGAGATTCCTCCCCCTATTTCTGCACAAGAAGAGAAATGAAACACTGCTCGAGGTTTCTTAGAGCTATAGGAAGGTTCACTGGTGTGTGGTGAATCAAAACTTTGAGAGAAGGAGATTTGATGGCAATTCTGAGAAGGTGGGGTCCCCAGGAAACCTCTGGTAAGTGAAACCAAACACCTTTGAGCGCTCCTGAGTGATGGCTACAATGAAGGTGATTGTAACCTCTCCTCAGTGTGGTTAGCTTTTAGCAAAACAGTTTTGCATGATTTAATTCTAATGGCCTTTTGTTTGGTTGGATTTTTGTGGGGTTTTTTATTGGTTTTGGTTTTGGTCTTTTTGTTTGTTTGAAGTTTTGCTTTGTTTTGTTGGATTAAATAGGAAAGTTGTCTACGAGGCCAACAAAGCTGCATCCTACCTTCTGTGGAGCACCTGCAGCACCTTCACACTCCCTGGACAAAGGCACTCAGGACTTCACCTGCATCCTTAGCAAGCGCACGGTTGAAAGGGTCCCATGTTTCAATCCAGCCTGGACCTGCGCTGTGGAATTCCAGGCCAACCTCGATAGACAGCAAATCCTGCCTCAGTCTGTGACCCAATTCTTTAGGAAAAATTAACTTAGATCATGTTAGAGAGTGTAGCTTGTGATGAAGAGCTGAGAGGAAGCCAGGCAGAAAGGGAAACCCAGACAAAGGACACAACTGGGCAGCTTCAGACAACAAAGGAAAGCGATTCAGCACTGGTTCTTTCAAAATCAGGAAAGAGAATTCTTATTCAAATGTAGCCACAGTTAATTTTAGGTCCACAGATGTAATAGGCTACATAAAAATTAATTTCACTGGCGTCACTGATATTTTAATACATCACCCTAAGCTATCAAGCAATCCATTAACAAATATTTTATTCTTGAGATAGGGTAATCAGATAGTCTGCCGTAACCAAACTTAAATCTAGTTGAAAAGAAAGAACAGATGTTCAAAGGATTCAAATGCACTGAGATATTAAATAATAACCATTAATTTTTTAAAAAAAGATTCAGTGATGGTCTGGAGAGATGGCCCAGCAGTTGTGAGCACTTGCAGTTCTTCCAGAGGACCTGGGTTTGATTCGCAGCACCTCACAACTGTCTGCTGTTGTTCCAGTTGATATAGTGTCCTCTTCTGGGCTCTGTGGGCATCAGAGATGTATGTGATGCCTACATGAGCAAGTAAAACACACACACACACACACACACACACACAGAGAGAGGGGGGGGAGGGAGGGAGGGAGGGAGAGGGAGGGAGGGAGGGAAATTGGGAGAGGGAGAGGGGGGAGAGGGAAGGAGGAGAAGAAGAAGAGGAGAAGAAGAAGGAGGAGGAAAAGGAGGAGGAGGAGGAGGAAAGAAAGGAAGGGAGGAAGAAAAGAAGGAAGAAAGGAAGGAAAGGGAGGGAGAGGGTAAAAAAGTGGTGATTCACTGATTGTATTAGGACAGAAGTCTCAGGTACAGGTGGGTCTGCATCCCTCAGCATTTGGTGACTTTGTAACCTTGAGCTGGGTCTGAGAAGACACAATAGACACAGACAATGGACAACAAAACCTACCTTTGTCCTTGAAGAGTGCATTACCCAGAGGACAGAGACTAAAAATTAAACAAAGTGTACGATTTAACGTGATAGCACAAAGATATACAATTTGCCAAGGGAACAAAGCTATTTACAGGAACACAGGAAGACTGACTCCCGTCAGAGGAAGTGAGGAGAAATGGCATTTTGTTGAAGCCTAAAGGATGAGTCAGCTGTTGTCAAGAGTTCATCCTTCAAACGGTGATGTTTGAAGTCAGCTCCTGAGTCATGTGGTTCATTATCTAGATGGGTAACTGGCCTCCAGTAATCCCAAGCAGGTCTTCCAGCTCTGAAGCAGATTGCTTCTTCTTGGAGCATCAGAGAAGGCCCTTGGCTTCTGGTGTTGTTTGAAACATTAGCACCCTGTATGGTGACATCCTCACAGTGTTAGTCAGTGTTCTACTGCTGTGGAGAGACCCCACGACCAAGGCAACTCGTATAAAGGAAGTGTCTAATTAGGGGCTGGCTCACAGTTTCACAGGTTTAGTCCATTATCATTACAATGGGAGTGTGGCAGCAGCCATGGCACTGGAGCAGTGGCTGAGAGCTACACCCTGATCTGCAGGCAGGCAGACAGACAGACAGACAGAGGGATGGATGGACAGACAGATGATGGATGGATGGACAGACAGACAGACGGATGGATGGACAGACAGATGATGGATGGACGGACAGACAGACAGGCGCCTGGGTCTGGCATGGGCTTTTGAAACCTCCACACCCACCCACAGTGACACCCTTTCTCCAACGAGGCCACACCGACTCATCTTTCTAATCCTTTGAAATAATTCAGTGATCAAGCATCAGGATATGAGAACCTATGGGGGCCACTTTTATTTGAACCTCTGTACTGGTCTAGAGCTCTGTACTTCAGGTCAACTTCAAACTCATGACAATCCTCCTGCCTCCAGTCTCCCAAGTGCTAAGTTTACAGGCATGAGCCATAACACACAACTGTAGCCCAAGATTTAAGAAACCTACAGACGATACCAGTGCTGGTAAACTTTGACCATTACTTGTCAGGAAATAATGGAAGACGGCGCATTTCTAAATCAAAAAAGACGGCCTTAGGGCATTAGTAATGACAGGGAGGGACAAATCTAGGGCTGGTCCAGAAAAACAGGAGCAGACTTTCTGACACACTGAAGCACAGTACATAAGACTTTGGTAAATGTCTGTGACGGGAAAAGACTCTATTCAGCACCATCTCCTGCTCTGATGTCTGCAGTGTTTTATACTCATGAGCTCCTTTTTGACGTTTACTTTGCTTGCTTGCTTGTTTTTGTTTGTTGTTTGTTTTCTGAGACAAGGTTTCTCCGTGTAGCCCTGGCTGCTCGGGAACCTGCTCTGTAGATCCGTCTGGTTTCAAACTCACAGACATCTACCTGCCTCTGCCTCTCAAGTGCTGGGATTAAGTCATGTTGAACAAGTACTCTATTAGCTGAGTTGTATCCCCATCCTAAGAGTCCGATCATCAACACTGTAACAACTTTTTAAAATTATAAACATTTATGGGGCCTGGAATGATAATCCTCTATGAAATTAATGCCGATCAAATAGCTGCCGTTAATTTTTCTCCAACTCCCAAAACCAGTTTTTAAAAATTTGTGATTAATACACACTAATTGAACACATTTGTGGTGTCTACTTTTGTAAACAATTACAGATCCATCCACAGAGAAAAGTAATGGTGTTTGAATCAAACCTAGACAACAAGAGACAACTAACCCTATCCTGCAGAACTGGGAATTTTGAGTTGAATCCTGACTATACTTTGTAAGCTAGCAAAGTCTCTGCTGATTAGAAAATGAACTTCAAAACTTCCAAAGCATTGCATCGATTTTTTTTCTTCGTCCGTGGTACAAGAGAGGACTAAGGCGTCGTGCATGCCGGACAAACACTTCACCACTGAGCCCAGCCCTAAATTGTTTCTTTAGAGAGAGAAACCATGAGATGGAGCAGAGAAGCCAAAAGGATTTATGTTCCAATCTCACTGAGTCACCCCTCCCATTCTAGCAGAGGGCGGCAGCATCTGGGAAGCAGAGGGCTGCTGTGAAAATCAAAGGGCAAAGTGCCTGGTACAAAATTGGAGTATCCTGGAGGTAAGGTTTTGGACTCGCTTGTGTGAGAATGCACATATCTGAGCTATATACTGAGAGTGCGTATGTCTGAGCTATATACTGAGTGCGCATGTCTGAGCTATATACTGAATGCGTATGTCTGAGCTATATACTGAGAGTGCGCATGTCTGAGCTATATACTGAGAGTGCGCATGTCTGAGCTATATACGGAGAGTGCGCATGTCTGAGCTATAAGCTGAGAGTGCTCATGTCTGAGCCACATACACATCCTGTCTCACGACTCTCAGCACAGCTTACTGTATAGGTCTTTTATGCGACATGACAGTGGACCACACAGATCCTTAAGCCTCTATAGAACAGTGAGATGTCCCCGTGGGTAAAAGCAGCCGACAGTACACCTGATGGATTGAGTCTGATCCCTGCAACCCAAATGGTGGAAGGAGAGAACTGAATCGTGAGGGTTGTCCTATGATCGCCACACGTGTGTGCACCATGGCATGCAAGCACACGAACATACACACACACACAAGTGTAAAAAGAAAAGAAACACTGAGATTCTTCAGGAAGTATTCTATATAGCCCAATGAGGTTTTTTGTTTACTAAGTACTACAGTTTCATTTGAGGTGGGCTGACATTTAAACCCTATTAAAAGCCCCCTTCTCTCCGTATGTCATTAGCATATCCACAATCACTGTCTCTTCCGGGTTTAAAAACTCCATTCATAGTCTTTTGTTGTTGTTGCTTTGTTTCGTTTTTCAAATCTGTAACCCTTACACTATCTCCTCCTCTTGTTAAGTTCATTTGGGGCAGGAAGCAGCACCTAAGGAATATCTGGTCACACTGTCCTTGGAAGAAACCCTTCTGCTTTCAAAGCTATTTATTCTTTCAAAGGTGAAAACAAACTATCCCAAAGAAAGATGAGCTTGGTAAGGAACGAAAACCATTTGTCCTGGATTCGCTGCCTCTTTCCCTATGCAGACTGGGCATAGAGGACACCAGAATCACCTCCCACATCTGTAGTCCCAGCACACAGAAGAAGGCTAAGGTGGGAGAATTCAGAGTTCAAGGCCAGTCGTGACTTACTACTGAGATCCTTCAAACAACCCGACATAGGACTGGGGATGTGGTTCAGTGGTAAAGTGACCCCTTGGAATGGCCGAGGCCCTGAATTAGATTCCCAGCACTTAAGGAAAAAAACAAGGGTGTAGGGTGCAGGGTTTGGGGCTCACATTCTGTAAGGGCATCCCATGCTGACTGGGAAGCAATGGTGGCAGGAGCTTGAGGCAG
This sequence comes from Micromys minutus, assembly GCF_963924665.1. Taxonomy (NCBI): domain Eukaryota; kingdom Metazoa; phylum Chordata; class Mammalia; order Rodentia; family Muridae; genus Micromys; species Micromys minutus. The sequence goes on from NC_137961.1 coordinate 3,141,110, forward strand.
CTGGCCTTCCTGCATCCACAGCCTCTTCATTAGGTCTGATACCCTAGCCTGTAACCCATATTTAGGGTCGATCATCCTATCTCAAAGTAACCCAATCTGGACAGTTTCTAATGACTATGCCACAGTTTGTCTTCTAGATGTCTCTAAGTCTTGTCAAGTTGACAATTATAATTAATCCTTCTTGAAGCACTGGTTCTGAATGACACCATCACCTTCATCGGAGAGAAGGGGTTTGAGACACTGTTGCAATGAGCAGAAAATGTAACCAAAGCCCAGGACATTCTGTGACACATAGGTACATCTGCTGGAGTTGTTTTGAGTTGAATTATTTTGTTGTAAAGACTTTCCAGGCTCTGAAGTAAAAAATTCCTGGACAGGTAAGGAAGGGTTGAGTCCTCTGAAGAGACAAGTCTGCGACTTTCTCCCAGTCAATCTTGCAGCACCGTAAGATGAAATGACTCACTTCCTCTTTGCCCCACATGAACTAGAACAAGTTGTACTCCTCTCTGTGACTTGTCTCACACACACCTGCATGATGTGAAGCCTGGGATTGTCACAAGCATCAGAGAGCAGTGATTAGTGGTCCATTTCCCCTCTGCCACCGACAAGGATGATGGGTAATTTCTCAGTCTACAGTGGGAGACTAGGAAAAGGATGGCGTTTGAGTTAGGGAGTGTTGGGGTGTGGCTGGTCATGGGATGTTTAAAAATGTGTTTTGTTTTTTCTTTTCTTTTCTTTTCTTTTTTTCCCCTTTTCTTCTTGGTGCTGGGGATGAAAAGCAGAGCTTCATGTACGGTATCTGTGTGCCCGACCACAGGGCCATACTCACTCAAGAATAACATCATGATTGAGTTCATATCTTTCCCATGTTCTTGGCATATTCCCTGTTTGTGTTTGTTTGTTTGGTTGTTTGTTTGGTTGGTTATTTGTTTGGTTGGTTGGTTGGCTTGCTTTGTTTTGTTTTGTTTCTCAAGCTCAGAATCATTAACCAGGACTATAGGAGCAAGGTCCAGATCGTGCTGTTGCTCCTCCTCCTCTTCTTCCTCATCCTTCTTCTCCTCCTCCTCTTCTTCTTCCTCCTCCTCCTCCTCTTCTTCCTTCTCCTTCTCCTCCTCCTCCTCCTCTCCTTCCTCCTCCTTCTCCTCCTCCTCCTCTTCTTCCTCCTCCTTCTCCTTCTCCTCTTCTTCTCCCTCCTTCTCCTCTTCTTACTCTTTCTCCTTCTTTTTGTTCTTTTTTTCCTTCTCCTTTTCCTCCTTCTCCTTCTCCTCCTCTACCTCCTCCCTAGGGATGAACTGGGGAATTGTCACACCAGCCACCCTTTTCAACACGATCTGCACTCCAGCCAGTCACACTTACAGCCTTTGCCAACTGCACTGTGCTGTAACTCCTGACACTTACACAGGTAGTTTCTCACACCAACCTCCGCTTTCCCCTCGGAGGAAAAGGAGTAGAAGCTCAAGCACTCTGGCAGGCAGGCAGTTACTAGTTACCTAGTTACAACCTCCAGGCTTCCCAGCAAAAAAACTGATTATAAGGACACAAGGGCCTGAGTAACCTTTCCTAGCTAACAACTCCTTCCCTCTTCCTCTCCCTCCCCCTCCTCCTCCACATCCTCTCCTTTCTCCTTCCTCCTTCTCCTCTTTCTATTCCTCCTCTTCCTCTCTCTTCTTCCTCTTCCTCTTCAGCTCTCTCAAATGCCATCAAATAACTGCCCCAAACATGTCCAAACATCCTCAAGAGAAAATCATCTTGAGATTTTTAGGTGACTATGCCTGCTACTTAGGTTTGTGCACTAGGTAGGTGATGGGAAGACACTGTTTTCGGATTAAGTGGATGCTATGTTTATCCACTGTCCCCGGCAGTGCTCTGTTGAGCTGTGTGTGCTTTGTAAATCTTGACAGCAGAAAACACACAAGTCACTTGGAGCTCATTGAGTCCTGTGCATAAAACATTGGCAGGAAACCATGGGTTGAGAGCTTGCCCCGTCACAGCATGGTCTCTGAGAAAACAATATCTGGTGCCCAGGAATAAAATCCACACTTATAAAGACCTCTTGCATTTTCCAAGGGCTCCTTAATGTTGTGTTACCATTGGACTCAAAGGATTTTTTTTTTTTTTTTTTTGTTTTTTTGTTTTTTTGTTTTTTTGGTTGTTGCTGTTCTCCTGGGCCTTGGAACTGAAAAAAAAAAAATAAATGAAAGAAAATAGTAATAAAATAAAATGAAGTATCTCTTGGAACCTAATATTTTTATTCTGTTGGGTTTTAGATCTGCCAGGAGACAACCTATAAAGAGTTTTGTAATGAGTCTGAGATTTCTAAAATGTCTTATTTTTCCCTTACCCCTTTATGTCTGTGGAATTAGGTTCAGGGCTCACTTAGATCTAGAAACCCATGTGCCCACATTGCTGATACAATGACATAGTGTTTTCTCGCGACCTCTGCCTTCGAACCATCTCTAGATGCCATGTAACGTCTAATGCCGTGCAGACGCTATGGGAAGAGCTTTGATACATTGGGACATAATAAGAAAGCTTATGCGTATGCCTTGGATGCATTGAGGATGTGGAGTTGTGTTTGCAAAGCCTGCAGATACAGGGAGCCCTCTCTGTTATCTCTGTGATACAGTGTAAGCAACGAAAAGAGCTTATACTGCAGTTACCTCCAGAGCAGGGCCCAGCGTCTTAAACTCCGACTTAAGGTGCCACAGTGCCAACTAAGAGTGTTGCTGTTGGAACTCGGTAGCAACATCTTAAGAACAAAGCCAGAGGGACTGGAGAGATGGCTCAGTGGTTAAGAGCACTGACTGCTCTTCCAGAGGTCCTGAGTTCAAATCCCAGCAACCTCATGGTGGCTCACAACCATCTGTAATGGGATCTGATGCCCTCTTCTGGTGTGTCTGAAGACAGCTACAAGTGTACTTACATATAATAAATAAATCTTAAAAAAATAAAAAAAAAACGAAGCCAGAGTAGTGGCTGCCGGGACTGAAGGGAGTGTGAGAAGGGACGGGGTTATTGTTCCATGTGTGCACAGTTATGCCGTTTTCGCCAGGGGAGAAGATTTCTGGAGACAGAAGATGGGGGTGGTGTCGCCCATTTTGAGTATCTAATGTCACTAAACAGTGAGTGCACTTGGAGGGCTAAGATGGTAAGTGCTTTCTGCGGCCTTAGCTGAGATGAAACCCAATACCCAAAAAAAAAGCAAGAGGGAAGGAAAGGGTTTATTCGTCTTACTCTTCCACGGCATCATCAGAGGAAGTCAGGACAGGAACTCGAGCAGGGCGCAGAGGTCATGGAGGGGTGCTGCTTACTGACTTGCTTCCCCTAGCTTGCTCTGCCTGTTTTCTTACAGAAATCAGGAGCACCAGCCCAGGGATGGCACCACCCACAATGGACCAGGCCCTCTATTGCGCTGAACCCTAATCGAGAAAATGCCTTACAGCTGGATCTCGTGGAAGCATTTTCTCAAGGGAGGCTCCTTCCTCTCTGATGACTCTAGCTTGGGTCACTTAGACACAGAACCTGAGAGCACACGTGTATTGCACCACAGCATCGAACATATTTTTTAAAAGTGGGGTGCCATTGTCTGTCCTCCCATCGCCCCAATTCATTCTGGCCTGGTGTCTTGTTCCTGCCTCCGGCCTGCAAAGCCCACGTCTTCAGTTGTCACTCCAGATTAAGCTGAGAGCGTAGCTTTGGGCTGCTTTCGGCCATCTTAGCTTTGGAGTGTCTCTGGCAGCCTCGTCCTGGTTCTCTGAGCAGGGGCTAAGACCTAAGGGCGGAGAGAGCCGAAACCCACCCCTCTAAACAAAGACAGCAAAATATGGGCGCAAAGGTGATGTTCCGCCTTAGTGTTTGCTCTGAGAGTAGAGCTGGGGTCTCCGATATGCTAGTCATGTGTTCATACCTGAGCTATACACCCTCTGGCCCAGAATCTCAATAAGTCAGCTCTCAATTATCCTCACAGTTTAGGCACGATATGCTTTTGAGTTCCGCTCTCAGCAATTGGACAACGCTAGGCGGAAGAGAACATTTTTCTGAGTGACGTAAGAGGGCCCGCAATGGGAACATTAGCTGTATTTGGCCTTGGAATATGCTTTGAAAACAGACTTCTATTTACAGATGGGGAGATCTGATCTCAGAATTAGAGTAGAATTAAATGGATTTTAGAGTAAATTTGAAAATTAAATTCAAGAGCTACCTTCCCTCCAAGCCAGATGTTGGGTCCAGAGCCCACTGCCCGGACGGTGTTGGCTGACCAAGATGCCAGTGTTCTGGTCCTGCAGCCTGTCTGAGCATCTGCCTCCCAAATCTCCCTGACTCCTGCGCCTGTGTTGTGTTTTGCTCAGAATTCTAAGGGCTTCTGCCTCTCCTCTCTAACTTCCACAGAAAAGTAGCATTGTAAAAATGGAAAACTGAAAAGTAGGTTTTGGTTTTTTTTTTTTTTTTTTTTTTTTTTTTTTTTTTTTTTTTTGAGAACAACACAAATATTGATTAAGGAAGCTTGGCTGGAGGTAGCGTTCTCCAGAGGGGCGGTTGCTGGTGGGTGCTTTCGTGTCCGGCAGATGATCATCGGTGGGTGACGCTCACTCCGGGGGCTACTAAAGACGGGCTTCCTGCTTCTACATGGCCTTTTGCTTTTTCTCACCTTTAAAATTGAAATTTAGTTTTGTCTTTTTTAAGTGAATTAGTTATTTATGTACACGAATATTTCACCCTTATGTTAGGCTCTTTGCCTGCTTGCTCTTGGTTCTCCTTGGCAAGCTGATTCCTTCACTGGTATCAGAGCCTACTTCTTCGAGATTCTGGCGTATATAGATGTGCTGAGTCGTCAGCTTTATAGACTTAAAAAACTACTGGAGTTTTAGACCATCGGCTGGTAGGCAGCCATTGGCCATTGTTTGGCTAGTAGAGCTATAGCCTGGTATATATATATTTCTAGAGCAATACAATTATAAGAATAATTTTTTAATATCTAGACTAGGCTTTCCAATTTGCTCACAGCTACAGTTACCAAAGCCTCTCCTAGAAGCTGGAAGCTCATGCCCTAAATTATTTTACTTATAGAGACAAATGAATTTGATTATCTTAATTCACCATCAGGGAGAGGCAAGCAATTTGGTGATTTTGTATATAATTTCTTTTTTTTGGTGAGGAATTGTGGGAAATTCAGGGTAATAATGATGCTGGCTATTTGGCCCTTGCATCTCTGGGGGGAACTGACAAAGGAAAAGAATGAGCTCCGAGATAAAGTTAACCAACTTCTAGCATCTCCGAACATGATGGAGGACAACGGCGATCCCAGGGATAAGACGGACAGGCTGCAGATGCACATAAACAATCTGGTGTTTTCTGAGTGTGCCCTGGAAGAGAAGCCTCTCTGCAGCAGCAGAAGAGCTCAGGTGACAGAAAAGCAAACTAAAGCTCTCACTATTTATTGTAAGTGTGGCTGATTTACAGAGAACGTTTAAGCCCTAGCTTCGGAGGGTGTTCACAGTTAAAGTAAAAACATGGATTGGTAAAGATAAATAAATGAGTTAACCTTGGTGGGAGTGGGTGAGAGGACCTGACCAAGCCAGCTCAGTCAACAGGTTCTCAAGGGAGGAAGTGGGGATCAAAGAAGGAAAAGGCAATTACACACTTCTAGAGTATGACACTGCTAAGGAGCTTCATGAGTTTTCTACTCAACCCACGTCTGCGGAACACGTGTGGGAATGGATTTAAGGGTGTGGGAGAATCATGGAAGGAACATAAAACATGCTGTGTTTATTGATAAGGGCCCTCAGAGTGAAGTCTATTTCTAATACAGAAGCTTCACACAGTTTTTAAAAAGGTGTCAAAAGTTTGACTGGTAGGATGAAACATTTGTCAAAACAAGGAGGAAGAAGAAAAGAGATACCCTTGGCTTGGTGTTGATGAAGGGATTTTCAGGCTCAGGGAAATTTCGGTACTCCAGGAGGCTCTCTGTGTCAATGCCAGTCCTCCACGGTGAAAAGGCCCCGAAAACTTGCCCCTCATTGTCCTGTGAGACGAGTGGTTAAGAGGGTCACCACATTCACAGAACTTTGTTGTCCTGTTCCTTACACCAGACTTTGGCATTGGAGATACTGCCGATCAGTTAGATTAATTAAACGCAGTGGGTTTAATTGGGCCCCAACGTAGCAAGACCCAGGTGGAAGCAATGAACTGCCAAAGACATTTTCAGGGGCAGCATAGGCAAAGCAATATCCAAACCGTGCCGACCTATGATGGGCAGCGCAGCCAAAGCAGATTCTGTGTCGGCAAGACTCTTAGGGACCTTGGGTACTGGCTACTCAGTATCAACCATGGTGTTTTCAGGCATGATTAGAGAAGTCTCTCCAGGGCTGGAGAGATGGCTCAGCGGTTAAGAGCACTGACTGCTCTCCCAGAGTTCCTGAGTTCAATTCCCAGCAACCACATGGTGGCTCACAACCATCTGAAATGGAATCTGATGCCCTCTTCTGGTGTGTCTGAAGACAGCTATAGTGTACTTATAATAAATAAATAAATAAATAAATAAATAAATAAATAAATAATAAATAAACACAAAGATTTGTGTGTATATATATATATATATGCCTAGTACATTTTTGTTTGATCTGTATAAGCATTAAAATTCTCAAACAACCCACTGGCTGCTCTAAAAAGCCATCTTTACATTACTCCCTGGTCCTGCTCACTGCAACCACTTGCATTACAGGCTTCCTCCTCCTCCTCCTCCTCCTCCTCCCTCCTCCTCCTCCTCCTCCTCCTCCTCCCTCCTCCTCCTCCCTCCTCCTCCTCCCTCCTCTTCCTCCCTCCTCCTCCTCCCTCCTCCTCCCTCCTCCTCCCTCCTCCTCCCTCCTCCTCCTCCTCCCTCTTCCTCCTCCTCCTCCCTCCTCCTCCTCCTCCTCCTCCTCCCTCCTCCTCCTCCCTCCTCCTCCTCCCTCCTTCTCCTCCCTCCTCCTCATCCTCCTCTGTCTCAGACCTCTGCAGCTTTCTTGCCAGTGCCCTCAAACTCCACTTCTTCCTCCCTGACTGCATCTGATCACAGGCCCTACCACGTGGATGACTCGGTGGTAGACACCAGTTCAGAGACCATCGCCAAGGACTTGGAGGAGAAGGAAGGGAAGGGGCTGTCAATAGGAATGCTAATGAGAGAAATGGGGAGCAGGGACTGATAGTAGGTGGAGGCAGAAGAGAAGAGAGGGAGGAAAGGGATGGAGATGAAGGTGAGGGTCCTATGGGCAAGCATATAGCTGGAGATGATGATGGTGGTGGTGGTGGTGATGACACCAAAAAGCGTAAGACGGAGGCAGGTGAGTAGAGATGAGAAGAAAAGGCTAAACATAAGGTCATATTTATTCTTCACCCATAGTAGACAGTACCACCCACAGATCCCTCCATCACCCCACCAGAACCCCAACATGAAAAAACCCAAAATGTCCTAAGCCCTGTTTTTTGTTGTTGTTGTGTTATTGTTTTTTTTTAATACTTTAAAAGTAAAATCTGTTTGTGATTTTGATGTTTGTACATCTTATTAAGGGCCAGTCATTTTTAAAGATAAGGGGTGACCAAACCAGCCTTCAGAGCTGTCCTGCTTCTGACTTATGGCAAGGCCGTGTTCATTAAAATCTCAAAGGAGAAAAAAACCTTGTAAACGAAAACAAAAATAATCATATTCCAAAAGTTGAACAACTTCTCTTTGTGTATTTACTTAGCTGAACTATAAGTAGTTGGTTTGCATGAGATGGTTAAACAGGCCAAAGAAAAAAGTTTTTGTTGTTGTTGTTGTTGTTGTTGTTGTTTTTGTCAAACAAATGAAAGGAAGACCACATTGACTTATGGAAAAAGAGAGTCTTGGTCCAAGAATTGATTTCCAGAGGTTAGCCAGTTTTCAGATCCAGAATACCATGAATGAGAAGGCTAGACCCTAGGAAGAACTTTCCTAACAGCTTGACTGTTAGCCTTTCTCCTTCCCGAAGGCCTTTCACAAGGGTAACTGTACATTGGGCCTGTCTTAGTCAGAGTTCTGTTGCTATGGAGAGACACCATGACCGTGGCAACACTTATAAAGGAAACCATTTTACTGGAGCTGGCGAACCTTTTCAGTGGTTCAGTCTACCATCAGCATGGCAGGAAGTGGGGCAGCAGGCAGACCTGGGGCTGGAGAAGGAGCCCCAGGCCTAGGCTTTTGAAACCTCACACTCCAGAGACAGACTTCCTCCAGCCAGTTCCCACCTCTTAATCCCTCCAGATGATCCCACCCCCTGAGCTTTCAGACACATGATCCTACGATTCCATGGATTCCATGTCCGATGCCTGTGCTTACTTGAGCCTTCACAGGGAGAAAGGAAGCGATCAGATTTCCCCAGGTCTTTTGGATACTTGCTCAGAACTGACACAGATTTCAGGAGACCCCAAGAAGCATTGTAGCCCTCTGGGCTAAAGTAGGGGCTTATAAGATGTGGTGGTTAATGGTTTCCACTCAAGTCTGACTCACAGCAAGTCCAGTGGGTCCCTGAACTCATCATTTCCCCGGCGTTCCAGAATGTACATTTGGGATGGACACACTTGGACAGATTTCCCTCAATATACCTCCTTTTAAAAAAAATTTATTTATTTATTTATTTATTTATTTATTTATTTATTTATTTATTATGTACTCTGTGTTCTGCCTGCACGTGTGCCTGCAGGTCAGAAGAGGGCACCAGATCTCATAACGGATGGCTGTGAGCCACCATGTGGTTGCTGGGAATTGAACTCAGGACCTCTGGAAGAGCAGTCAGTGCTCTAACCACTGAGCCATCTCTCCAGCCCCACAATATACCTTCTTGCCTGCTACTAGCCCTTTCGCCTATATATGCATCAATGGACAAACTCACTGATGAGGTTAGATCCTTCATGGTCTACTCGTCTCTCAAGGTGCTTTGTTATGGTGGGTCATGGTAGCACCTCTATGTCCAAGGCGGACTTCCAAGCTGGAGGATTAGGTCCCAGTACTGTACAGCGTTGGATAAGGATGAAAAGACCTCGACCGTGCAGATGTTTCCAAAGGTCTGGCTAGACACCATAGCTCTTGGTCTTCTCTTAGTTTTTGGTTTTCAGGCAAAGACACAGATGTAACCATGGCGTGAAGACAGTCACATTGCAGAAGAGCAAGGGTGCATCACCCCTGACAACCACCGCACACAGGGCTGCCCAGACTCCAGGGAATTACCCTCTGTAGATAGTCATCAGTAAGTTGCAACTGGGCAAGAACACTGAGTGTACTGTAACACCCAATAAATCTGAAGAAAGGATTCGTAATAAAAAATAACACATAGAACCAGATGCTGGCACTGAAAAAGAGGAGATTACACTGCCTTCCAAGGCAGAGAGAGTCTGGCCTCAAATGTGCACTGGTAATATATATATATTTAATCAAAAGCATACTCATATGATTTTACAATGCCTCTTCTTTACATAAATCAAGTTACGCAACAGCAACAACATTTAATGTTTATAGTTTCAAAGGGCCCTTGCAAATTATTCCTTAAAACATGGTAATTTGGAAGCTTCCAATCTTTTATGGATGAAAGGGTAAAGAAACTAAAAGGAGAAGCCAGGGCTAATGTCCTGTCCATGGCCACTGAGCAAGTTGGCATCAGAGCCTGAGAGAAACCACAGTGAAACTGGCTGGCTGGCCCTGTGTAGGTGAGACGAAAGAGAGACTCAGCTTGGTGTCATTCATGAACTCACACGCTAACCACTCAGGAACACTGCCTACTTTCGCCCAGCATAGAGAGATAGATTGCTTTTTACCTATTTTAACGACAGCATGAAAATAGTTTATATTAATATGTGCATCATAGACATACTAGATGAACCCAAGCAATGCTAACTTAAAAAAAATCAGATAGAAAAGAAATAGAAAGATCCCTAAAATCTACGGGGTCAAGAAATAGAACTGGGTACGGTGTTGCAAACCTGCACCTACTAGTAAGGAGGAGACTGATGCAGAAGGGTTTTTAAGTTCAAGGTTACTCAGGTTCAGGTCAGGCTATGTCATCAGATTCTTGTCTCAAAAGCATGAAGGGCGGGGCTGGAGAGAGAGTCGGCCAGGTAGGAGTGCTTCCTGTTCCCTGGAGCTTGAGACACCTAAGCTCCTACTCAGCTTCGTCAGGCAGTTCTCTGCCAGGGCATCTGTTGCCTTCCTCTGGCCTCTGTCTCTTTCTGTATGGGCATATACACATGCACATAAAGATAAAAACGTGTTTTTTAAAATCTTAAGAACCGAAAAATATATTAAAGAGGCAATTTCAAAATTAATTATTGATATATATTTAACTATATAAAATTTGGTTAGCCCTAAGCACCTAGCTTTTAGAAATCATACTTTCAATGAATCAAAAAGGGATCGTGGGTACAAAACCCTACCCACTGACTAAGGCAGGGCTCACAGAAGAATGACAGCGCAAGGGAGAAGATCATTAGAAAACCAAAAATATCCTCTAAAACATCTTAATGTATTTCCAGCAGGACTGTTGTCAGGGATATTGGCACATTAATATGACATCTAAATATTCAGAACAATCTGGTAATAAAATCATCTGCCAGAAAGAACCTTCTTAATTGTACCAAGAAGACAAAACAAAATCCATGAAGTAGTTACACCCTCAAGGCCAAGACGTGAATAAAAATGACACTCCTGATATGTTTTCAAGGTCAACAAACGCCCAACAGGCAGAGAAGTGGCCAAAGACAGAGACAGCAGACTTTCCTCAGGACAGACTTGTTTCGAAAAGCATATACTATTTTTTTCCTCGTGGCAAGCGTGAAAGAGTTAGCTATACACACAAACTCAACTTCAAAACACTTTTGACCCAGGGCATGTAATAAGCATTCTGCCTCTTGCCTGCCAAAACGTCTGTCAGTTCACAGAGAGTTTGCCTCCCTAACTCCAGACATCTGTGCAAAAGCTGAAGACGTTGGTCAACGATTTTAATGTTTTGTCGACACGGTGCCAAACATCTGGGAATTTGAAAATAGCTAGATAATTGACTTTTTTATAAAACTTTTCATCCAGATGTTTGGCATCGGAATAAAATACTGCCTTAGTATTTAAGTACATACACGATGTAAAAACACTCGGAGTGCACCATTAATATCTGAAAATAAGTTGAAAGGCATGTGCAGCGGGATCCTGGATTTGAAAGCAAAACTTGCATGTGTGCCCAAGAAAAGAACTCAGACAGAATCCCAGTGAGTCGCTTTTGGTGGTTGCTGGGGATTAGGACTGACCTTGATTGGGCTTGTCAAGTTCTCTAGCTGGTTCTAAAGTTGCTCAGGAAAGCGGCCTCGCTGGGTCATTAGGCAGTGTCGTTGGTCTGGAAGCCGAGTTTCTTTCAGCACGTGTAATCCTTTACTCGTGGTTGCGGCTCTGAACCTGCTAGCGAGTTGGGCTGGTTTGAGGAGGAAGGCTGGTGAGGCTATGAAAGCTCTAAGTCTCTGTGAAGCCCTTGAGGGAGGACACAGTGAGCTTGTGGGGTGCTCGCTCTCGGAAAAGCAACTGAAACCTCTGGCTCCTCACACACTCCCATCTATGCTGCACATCTAACGGTTGACTTGTAGAAAGCCCTATTAAACGTCCCATTCTGAAGCCACCGAGATGATGACCTGGGCTTTGGTACTAGGCCTCACAGGACACATTTAAGGCTAGCTCTAGAGTAGAGCCCCTGACTGTCATGCTCAAGGTCCTGCGTTCAGTCTTCTTCATTAAAAACTAGTTAAAGACCAGAACAAAAGATCTACTTCCCATATAGACATCAGTATGAAAGTCCCACCCCCTATCCCATATAGAACAACAACAAAAGAAAAAAAAGATGCCATACAATCGGGCTATGCCACTCCTGGGCACGTACCCTAAACCTTCCACAGTCATCCTGTGTGCATCCAAGTCATTGCTGCTCTGCTCACCATAGCAAGAGAATGGAACCAGCCTAGATGCCCACCAAGAGACGGGAAGTGTATAATAAAAACATTGCACATATATACAATGTGATCTCAGTCAGCTGTAGAGAAATATGAAATAGAATCTGCAAGAAGTGGATAGATTTGGAAAGTATAATGTTAAACCAAGGTGAACCAAACTCAAAGAAAATGTGCTCTCTCATATTTGGGTTCTAGCCCCCACCGCAACACACACACATAACACACACACACACACACACAACACACACACACACAACACACAACACACACACACATACAACACACACACATACAACACACACACATACAACACACACACGTATATGCACATAGTACACATGTGTGTACATGTATTTACACACATATACACTTGTACATAAATGCCCTTATACACGCACACGTATACACGTATATACAGGGTGAGGTTGGGTTGAAACCAGAGGAGACTGAACTAGAAAATAGGAAAAAAGACGCTGAGAAGAAGCTTCAAGATTGGAAGGATAATTTACTGAAATGCACTTTGCTCAAAACACCATAATACTATCTAGTCACTTTGTGTGCTAATTTGAAAAATAAATAAAAGATTCCCACTTCCAATTCTAAGTGTGTTTCATCTTATGCCACTACAATGTTTATTCTGGTTTCCAATTTTGTTTATTTGTAAAAGAAGAGAAAAACATTTACATGCAGAGTGCTTTGGGCTTTATGCTTTTCATCATTATTAGGGTTAGTGTGTGTGTGTGTGTGCACAGGCCCACACGTGAGTGATGACAGCCAGAGGGTGCTCGTGCCACAAAGGCGTGTCAGCTGATAGCTTTGTAAAGCCAGCCTTTTCTCCCTTACATCCGTCCCACAGTTTGAGCTCAGTCCCTCAGCTGCTGAGCCATCTTGCCAGCCGCCTGTTTGGGATTTAGAAACTAAATGAAAATCGAAGCATTATTTTTACAGCCTTGCTTTTGTGCTGCTGTCTTTGTTGTTGCTGTTATTGTTTGCTTTAGACTTTAAGACAAGGTTGTTGCTACAATGATTGCTTGTTTTATTCTTTAGGACAGTGTTTCATCTCTGAGGTTGTGTAGTGAAGGACAACACTGAGCTCCTGTCTTCCTGACTCCACAGACTTCCCTGAACCCCACCATCCGTGAAGTGCTGGGGAATCGAACCCAGGGCTTCGTGCATGTCAGGCAAGCATTATCCAGTGTCAACGCCAGATCCTTCGGGGATTTTTAAATTACACTTCTTTATGGGAGAAGGAGGGTAAGGGAGATGCCAGAGAGCAACTTTTGAGAGCAGATTCTGTGATTTTGCCATGTGGACTCCAAAGACTGAACTTAGGTCATGAGGCTGAGTGTGTTTTGCATTCTGTAAGCACTTTTCAGCAGCCTTGGAGAAGTTAATTAAGTGGGTTCAGGCTGATCTCTCAAATAGAACTATAGTCAGATCTGAGCCCTGCCACCAGCAGGCCCTTAGCTGCTTCAAAGTGTTTAGAAAAGCAAGTGTTCAGATGTTCTAAGCAATTCCAAATAAAATAAAGAACAAGCGGTAAAGTTATCTGGAAACGTCTGGAATGGAAAATCTGAGCTCCCTTTAAAAGTAACAATGAGAAGGAAGGGTGGGTTGTTCTCTCCCATCCTTCGCAGGAGTGAGTTCTGAGTACACACAGGATCTTCAGTCTTGTTAATCTTAAAAGGCTGTTTGGTAAACAGCACTTAAGGCCAAAGCCAGCACTGTGCTGACTGTTTACTCCGCGTCGCTCCCATCGTTGAAGGATGAAATGATGCTACTGAGAAAAACCACAGGCAAACAGAGCTGGGGAAACATGGCTCCTGCTCCCCCCAGCACATTTAAAGCTGTGCAGCAAGATAACCAGGGGAAAGCTTTGTCCCTCTCCCATTCCCTGTGCTGCCAGGGGCGGCAGGATGAGCGCCATCGTGTCCAGGCCGCCAGCCCCGCCAGCCCCGTGGTTAGATGTGAACTGCTTGACTCAGCTCTCCGAGCCAGACCCGAGAAACACACGCATATTATTATAAAGAATGCAGCAAAAAACATGCTCAGCAGCGTCTGGAGATGCCCTTAACTCTTAACACATCCAGGTTTAAAAAAGAAAAAAAAAGCATTTGCTAAAGACATATAAAAAAGAAGCAAGAAACGTGTCTTACAAAATGGTTTGCCTATTCTACGGGTTCAAAGTGCCTTTTCACAAACCAGAGCTTGGAGGCATACGTTCCCAAGGATGCCGGCTCAGTGTCCCCCCTTCCTATATAGTATTTAAGTTTTCAAAGCATTTCGACACTAAGTTTATATTTACTAAGTAGGATATTAGTCTTGGTGGAAAAATGATTTAACACACTATGGAAAACTGCTTTTTTAATTTAAAAAAAAAAACACTTTGAATAGGAAGATTTCTCCCCCTCCCTTCCTCCCTTCCTTCCTTCCTCTCTTCCTCCCTCCCTCCCCACACCCCCCACCCCCTTGTTACGACATTCTTAGTATAGAGAGTTCACAAAGTATGCCTCTCACATTGCTGAAAGGGGATCAGAGAGGGAATTTTCGTCTCTTGGAGAGGTTCTGTTGCTTTTCTTGATTGGAGATATTAGTAATGACGGTGGGTGATACTTGGGTAGATTTTGTTTGGAGTTGCTTGTGGGTTTTCTTTTCTTTTTTCTGAGGAAAAAGGTGATGGTTAAATGAAACCATGGCCAAGAGAAGGCAACCCAGCAAGGCTTGAGTGCCTCCGGCCGCTGGTCTGCTGCTGTAGCTGATGGGAGGTAAGGTTTCTAGGAGGCAGGTGAGGAGGAATCTGGTGCTCAGGACTGGCCCCTGACATGAGGCCTTCGCACCGTCACCCCCTTTACATGGCCACTCTTCTCAAGAATCTTTGTTTGGAGCTGCAGAGCTGCCCTGAGCCAGACTTGATTCCTGTGAATTGTCTGGGTTCCAAAATCTCATTATCGGCAAACTTTTTCATCTGATGCTAAATTTAGAGTGTTCTATAATCACAATGTATTATAGGTCAAATCCTGTACCATGGATGCTAAGAGGCCTCCAATTTAGAGTTAGTGAGGGAGACTGTATTAGAAATATGCAGTACCAATCAAATGTGACTGCAATTATAGAAAACAAAGTCAGTTCCCAGCCCAGTCACTGGGCGGCATATTCCGCTTGTCAAAAGGCAATCTCAGGGTTCGTCAAAGGACAATGACATGTGATCAACTGGGTCCTTTCCACCTCGTGTTCTCAATGGATGGACTTACTCTGTGTTTTAGGAGGAGAGGGTCACAGTTGATTTGTGATGAGCTCAGAGGATATTTAAAATGCAGCATCTGGTCACTTCTTCCGTGAGGTAAGATTTGTCTCTTCAACCTCACTGTAAGGTCTTTAAAGGGCCGTAGTCCATGTTACCCTGCGTGTTCAGTGGGTTGTCAAGGGTAGAGAAAAATCCTTAAGAAAAGCAACCAAGAAAGGGAAAGAAGCCAAGCATGGGGGCTCACACCTTTAGCCCCAGCACTGGGGAGGCAGAGGAAGGCTAATCTCTGTGAGATGAAGGCCATCCTGGCCCACAGAGTCCAGGACAGTTAGGTCTCTGTTACAGAGTAACCCAGCCTCCAAAAATACATATTTTTAAAAAGAAAAAAAAAAGAAGGAAAAGGAAAGAAAGAAGAGACAGGGAGGAAAGTTGAGGCAGACTAGATGCACTGTGGGAATGTCTCAGAACTTCAGGGGTTCGTTCATTCTTGCTGTCTTATACTGTCTTTGACTTATTGTGTGCTCCTGGGATGTGCTTATTGGCTATGTGTGTGTCTTCTATAGAGATCCAGTAAATAACTTCACTGTTTTTTAGTTGTCTTTCTTACTGTTGACTTGTAAGAGTTCTTCATGTGCTGAGGATACAAGGCATGGTATAACAGACTCAAATATCCTCTTTGGAATACATTTATGATGGACAGAGTGAACTGTTGATGGTAACCCAAGATGCGGGTATAAGCTGAGACTTTTCTCAGCAAAAATAGGAGACCATAGTTACCTGTGGAGGATCTTGGCTCAGTAGACTGAAGAATAAATGTGATGGTAATTATTTTCAGCCCTAGAGATCAAGCCAAAAGCCTTGTGCTGCATAAGCCAATGCTTGCTCTAACACTGAGCTACATCTCAGTTATGCTAATTTTAATAAGACAATTAAAAGATCAAAGTTTGACATCTTGGGGTTTCTATTCTAAGCAACAAGGTTCTGTTGCTGTTGTAAAACACTATGACCAAAAGCAACTTGGGGAGGAAGGGTTTATTTCAGCTTAGGATTCTCAGGTTACAGTCCACCACTGAGGAAGTCAAGGCAGGAAGGAGACACAGGGCTGATGGAGGGCCATGGTCGAGTGCTGGTTCTGGCTTGCTCAGGCTGCTTGCTTTCTTAGACCATCCCAGGTGTCATCCAGGGGAGGCATGGCCCTGCCCACATCAATTGTCAATCATTTATCATCAATTATTAATAAACATACCACAGGCTTGTCCAGAGGCTAATCAGGTGACGTTTTCTCAATTGAGGTTTCTTCTTTCAAAATGACTCTAGCATGTATCAACTTGATGTAAAAAGAAAAAAAAATTAGCAAACATCTTAGATAATCAAACTAAGGAAACCCTGCATTGCCTGTGTTGCTAGATGTGTGACAAAGATGAGAAAAAAAAAGTAAAAACAAAATCATAATGTCTTACACGCTTTAAGGTCATGATTAAAGAACAAAAAAATTCACTCAAACAAGGGACAAAGTGACTGTGTGTGCCAGTGTCTCTTATGCTCTGAATTTGAAGTGTCCCCTGGGCTGTTTGCGAACCCTTGGTTCCCAGCTGAAGACATTGCTTGGGAGGTTGCAGAATTTTTTTTTTTTTTTTGACATGACTCTTCGATGGCAGATACAGGCTATGCCTATGCGCCATTAGCGACGGCCCTTGGAGGGGCACAGTCCTATTCCAGTTCCAGCCTGGCATTTCCCTTTTCTGAGCCTCCAGATTTGAACAAGGCCCAGGCTCTCATCACATAGACAGCCTCACTCCAAGCTCTGGCCTTTCCCTGTCATGGTGGGCCGTACCCCGTTAAATGGGAACATGGTTCTCCCTTATGCATCTTTACCCAAAAAAAGTTCTTCCATTAAGCAGCTCTTGTAAGGCGTCCTGTCACAGAGACACGAGAGGTAACCAGCAAAGTTTCCTTTCAGATGAAGAAATTTGCCTTGGGTTACTCAAGGGATTTTCAGCCTTGAAGGGTGAGGGTTAGCCTTTCAACAGAAATTTGTTTTCTTTTTTAGAAGAAGAAGAAGAAGAAGAAGAAGAAGAAGAAGAAGAAGAAGAAGAAGAAGAAGAAGAAGAAGAAGAAGAAGAAGAAGAAGAAGTATTCTTTCTAGCAAAAATCCCATATGAGGAATGACTTATAAACAGCAGAGATGGGACTGGAGAGATGGCTCAGTGGTTAAGAGCACTGACTTCTCTTCCAGAGTCCTGAGTTCAATTCCCACCAACCACATGGTGGCTCACAACCATCTGTAATGGGATCTGATGTGTCTGAAGACACACCTACAGTATACTCATATAAATAAAAATCAATAAAAAATAAAATAAACAGCAAAGATTTTTGTTTTACAGTGAGCTTTATTCTGACATTTTCATAAATATGCATCATGAAATCTGCTCCTGTTCAACCGCCATGACCACTTCTCTCATCCAGAGTATGTGTGTATGTGTGTGTGTGCATGTGCTTGTGTGTGTGTGTGTGTTCTTTTTAAAAATCTAGACTCAATAAACAGAAGAAAAAATGGAACATTTGTCTTGACAAGTCTAGCTTATTTAGTTTAACATGATGATCTCTGGGTCCATCCATTTTTCTCTAAATGGGGTGATTTCATTCCTTATAGCTGGATAAAATATTTCTTTATCTGTTCCTCTCTTGGTGGAATCTAGGTTGATCCTGTAAGCTGGCAACCGTAAACAATGCTGCCTCACTGAAGTTGGATGTGTAGATATCTGTGTCGTATGCTGTGGGTACATGCCCAGGCGTGGCGTTGCTCCGTCTTATGCTGGTTCTAGTTTGAGGTTTTTGGATAAAGAAAACGTATTGCTCACAGTTCTGGGGGCTGGGACGTCTAATGTCAAGATTTTGGCAGATTGGCATCTAATGAAGACCAACGTCTTGGTTAGAAGATGTCACGGTTTTATAGGAGGGAGATGCTAAGGACATGTCACCATTTTGCGACATGCTCACTTGGTGGGGTGTGCTTACTGATTCCCTTTCATCTCTTATAAAGCCAGTAGTTCCACTCACGGATGTATCTGCTTCAAGGTGTGCTTACCACCCCACTCTCTTCTACCGCTGTGTTAGGCATTTCAGTATTTGCAGAGGCTGAGGCTGAGGCTGAGCGACATGCGGACATCCAGACATCTGGATGAGAGCAGTTACCAACTGTTCGCCGTACAGGAAGTCTTGTAGCATCTCAGAGAAGGAATTGCAAATACTTCGTTTTACGACATGGCTGTCTCCTCCAGTGTCTGACACTGCCATCCAATTGTAGCAAAGAAAACATTTACCCACTATAGGATGGCCATGTGTTTGATGCAGCAAAGCCATTACCTGTCACCCAGGATTGCCTTTCATTCAGCCCTATCTAGAAATCAGCCCCAGGGCATTCCTGACACTGAGCACTCTGACCCACCCGCTCTCCAGTGACGCCAGGCCAGGTCGGCTGCCCATGCTGAGGCACAAGTGAGTCACCAGGGTCTGCACTCTTCACATTCCAGCCTAATCCAGTTGTGGGGCCTCTGTGTATGTGCCCCGTGTCTCTGGTCACACAGGAAGAAAGTATGACTACTTACCCGAACTTACCCTGCCCCAACTTCTCCAACTTTCGATGTCTTTTTGGAAAGAGACTCCTCCTGGATCATCCTGATTTGAAGGTACCATCTGTTTACTCTCGGGACTCTTGACACAAATCCCCACAGTGCCCAAAATGTTAGCTGGTGCCAAACAATAGTTACAAAGTTAATAAGTGTAAAACTGAGGAGCAGGTACCCTGTATCACCTCATTCCCCATGACAATGACCAGGGAAAGGTGAGCCTTTTGACAAAGCTGAGGGAAGAGGTATCTTCTCAGTCTGTGCCTAGCACACATTGATTTTATTTGGAAAATTAAAAGAGTAACATGTCTCGGTGCATGATAAAACTGACTATGGTACCGTTGTAGCATTTGTGTTATTGTTTTCTGTGTCTCAAACAGGGCGTGGCAGTGTGGGTTGTTGCCCAGTTGTTTAGAATTGGCAGCATGGGAGGAGTGTGTGTGTGTGTGTGTGTTTGTGCTTAGTGCCAAAGGCAAAAGCTAGGTTTTCCCTCGTTTCAAAAACTGTTTCTTAGTTGTCATGCACGTTTCTGTCTGTGCCAGTTGTCACACTGGATGCTTCTGATCACAGCACAGGCCCTAGGTGCTCTGCCTGTGTTCACTTTGTTTTAAATCTGCTTTGATTTGCTTATGGTGTGTGTGTGTGTGTGTGTGTGTGTGTGTGTGTGTGTGTCCATGTATCTGTGTCTGTCTGCCTCTGTGTGTGTGTGTTTGTCCGTCTCTATGTGTCTGTGTCTATTTGTCTATGTGTGTCCATGTGTCTGTGTGTGTGTCTGTCTGTCTATGTGTGTCCATGTGTCTGTGTGTGTGTCTGTCTGTCTATGTGTATCCATGTGTCTGTATGTCTATCTGTCTATGTGTGTCTCTGTCTCTCTCTCTCTGTATGTGTGTGTGTGTGTCTGTCTGTCTCTCTCTCTTTCTCTGTGTGTATATGTGTGTCTGTCTGTGTGTCTGTGTCTCTGTGTGTAGACCATTTGAAAGAAAAATGAGTTTGGGCTGGGCTGAGCTGGGCTGAGCTGGGCTGAGCTGGGCTGGGGCTGGGGTGGGTGGGCTGGGGCTGGGCTGGGCTGGGTGGGCTGGGATGGGCACTGGGTGGGCTGGGGCCGGTGGGCTGGGATGGGCACTGGGTGGGCTGGTTGGCCTGGGCTGGGCTGGGCTGGGGTGGGCTGGACTGGGGTGGGTGGGCTGGGGGTGGGCTGGGGCCGGTGGGCTGGGATGGGCACTGGGTGGGCTGGTTCGGCTGGGCTGGGCTGGGGTGGGCTGGGCTGGGATGGGCTGGGGTGGGCTGGGGTGGGGTGGGGTGGGCTGGGATGGGCTGGGGTGGGCTGGGGTGGGGTGGGTGGGCTGGGCTGGGATGGGGGTGGGCTGGGCTGGGTTGGGGGTGGGCTGGGCTGGGCTGACTAGGGTGTGCTGTAAGACAGCTTTAGTGCCTCCTACAATCAATAACTCCGTTCAACCTTTAGTACTAAGGATGTGAGAAGGAGCCGAGCTCTGACACCCAGACCTATCCCAGTGAGTGGACAGGCCCAGGGAAAACCTAGTGCTAGTGAGTATCCTGCTGAAGAACACAGCAGTACAATGACTCCTGGTGACATTCTGCTGTAACTATGGGTCAGTGCCCTGATCCGCCATCAGTAAAGACGCTTCCTCCTGCAACAGCTGAGAACCACCACAGAGAACCACGACTGGACTGTGATCAGAGAGCAGGCTTTGGACCGCTTGGTCCTAAATAGATGGTCTTGGTCAGACTCCTCCCTTAGGGCTCAGGAATCTGCAGAAGAGGAGGTGGAAAGATTGTGAGAGTCAGAATCAATAGATGTCTCCAAAAAGACTGTCTTCCAGACTCCACAGGACTGCTGCACGGACGAGCTCACAGAGACCACGGCAGCATGCACACATCTGCACAGGTTCAAGCCAGAGTCCCAACACTGAGAGCAGACACAGCCTCCCGCCCCAACCAAGACACTGTCTACAATCGTTACCCGCTGGTGAAGGGAAAAACCATGTTCCAGGCTGGGCCCCGTGCCCTGGAGTAGTTTGGCCGACACAAGTGAACTCAGTGGTGGTTTTGTGGACTTTCCGTTTACTTTTACTTTGTTTTTTGGCTTTTTGTTTGTTTGTTTCTTGTGGGTCTTTTATTTGTTTTGATTTTTGTTTTGTGAGTTTTTGTGTTTGTTTTTTTTTCTTTAAGAGAAAGAAAGAACATAAATTTGGGTGGGTAGGGAGGGTGAGAATCTGAAGAAGTAGGGGAGGAAAACATGATCAAAATATATTTTATACATCTTTAAGTAAAATGAAAAATAATGAATAGAGAAATAAGTGGTGAATAGAAAGGAAGGGAAGGATTGAGGAAGAGGAGAGAGAGAAGGAAGGGAGGAAGGGAGGGAGGGAGGGAGGGAGGAAGGAAGGAAAGCAAAAAAAAAAAAAAAAAAAGGTGATCCTTCGAGATTCTGCCAGCTGCCAAGGAATTGTATTAGAAATCTGTGGTTCTAGGTTAACAGCAAAGTCTTAGGCCTCCATGGCATTTTGTACAAACACTGCAAAGTGAACCTGTAGGCTGACTTCCCTGGGGAACAGGAGACTACAGACCTCAGGCTCACACACAGCAAGATGGAGTTGTTCGTGGATTCTCTGTGACTCAGAATCTCTTCATGGGACACGGGGTGTGGAACTGGACATGATCTCCATGCTGCCTACATTGAGAGCTCCCTACAGGATTATTTTGGAAACTTTTTTTTCAAATGGCTTGTCTGAAGGCCACCGTACAACTGTCCCCCTCCTCAATCTAGACATCTGATGGATGGTTTGATGAGACCTGAGCTATGTCTCTGCTCTGTGTCTTGGGGACAGACAACAGGCTAAGAGTTAGTGCAGCTACACAGTCACCATGAGGATGTGTTCATCGAGTGACCTGAATTCTCAATAATGACCAAACAAGTTACGATTGTCTCGTATGTTTGTTTTCCTAGGATCAGAGCTAAGGAGTCAGAGTTGTCTAGTGCACTTCAATTTCTGATTTCAAAGCAATTGAAAGAATTGTTGATTAAATCCATTTAGGGAGATCTTGTTGGAAAGTGAAGGGCTATTCAACAGTTGGGGTGTGTTCATGGGGAAAAAAACAAAAACAAAAACAGAATGCTGCATTATACTGCAGGATTAGCTTAGGATGAACACTGATCCTGAGGACTCCGGAGGGACAGGGGTCACAGTCAATGGGACTTGTTTCTTACCTCTCCAGTTCTTATTACCCCTTTGAGTACCGTATGAAAAGAACCCCCACACCAGACGGAAAAAAACGAGAGAACCAGAAAAATATCTCGGGTAGTTAGAAAGCATCTTGGGGATCCTCTAAGTCAGGGAGGGAGAAAGTGGGAAATTGTAACAGGTTTGGAGGAGGAAGAACATTCCAACCATCACACGGTTATCACTGAGGAACGAGGGAGACATGGAGCCCCAACTATGCAGTAAGGTGTAAGTGTCTGAAAGTAACTGTGAGGAAGACGGGAAGGAGCTACAGAGAAGAGAGGGTTCACTGTGGGTTTATATACCATGAACCCTCAAGGTGTGTGATCCTCAGAGGCCTGGAACCTGAGGGGTTAAAGTTGACAAAGCTATCTAGGGAGAAAATAAAACATTAGCATCCCAGCACCGGGGCAGATGAAGGTGTCCTGCTGGCTTGACCCAGGCTTCCCTCAGGCCTCCCAAGTCGGAGGTCCTCAAACTGAAGGGCAGCCTTCGGAAAGAGTAGCAGAAATAGCCTCGTGGAGGGTGGAGCCGGCTTGCTCTGAGGGGCTTTTCGTCTGGTGAATCTGTGACTAAAGATAATATTTGTTTATCTTGTATGTTTAACTTGTGTCTTGTAATCCAGTGAGCCAGGGAGAAAATGTAGAATTACGAGTAAGCCGGTGGACGAGCCCATCGTATAGGGTATAATTTGCAGGCTTGGGACGGTCTGGAAGAGCACAGTCAGCAGTCAGGATAGAATGTGTTTTCTCTGTGCTCCCTCCAAGCCTACAGAAGGATAACTTTAGAACGCTGATTGCAAAGTGCATTTGCTACAGACTCAGCGGCTTTACTCACAGAAACAACTGTATTGGAAACATGGGTTTTTTTTTTTTCCCCTCTCAACACTCTAAATTCTTACATAGTTAGATAATACCATAAAACTAAAATCCCTCCAGAGTTCTCCGAAGCTGCAATAAATGGAAGACTTTTAACTTGAGTTAACCAGTCATCAGAAGGTGATTAAGGCAGCTCGGGCACCTTGTCGGATGTCGTGACAGACTCGGGTGACCAGAGTGGGGACACATGGTTGGACTCATTAGGAATATGAGACCAACAAGATGGCTCAGTGGGTAAAAAACCCAGAGGTGGCGATGCTCACATGTAATCCCCAAACACCTACAGGGCGAGCGGAAGTAAATACAGAGGAATCATCTAGAATCTCACAGGTCAGCTAGCTGAGTCCACGCAAGTTTAGAAAGGAGAGACGCTGCTTCAAATAACACAGGAGGGACCCAAGTCCTGAGGTTGTCCTCTCCTCCACATGTACACCAGGGCACACACTCCTGAGAGCCACTAAGGTGACGTAAAAGTGCCAGCACGCACACTAGTGATCGTTAAGTAAAGTTACTCTTTATAAATGGAATGAAAGAGCAGGTGGTGCTTGCAGGAGGCAGAGGCAGCAGGATCGTGTGAGCTCAAGGGGTTAAGGCGGTCATCTTAGCCAGATCTTACTCCCTACAGAGGAAAGGCAGACAGTGAGATGACTCGGGGTACAGCACGTTTGTCACCAAGCTTGATGATCTGAGTTCAATCACTGGAGATCCACATGCAATTTATCGTCTGACCGACACACCCATGTCTTGGCAGGCACGTACCACCCTGATGTTGTTCTCCCCATCCTCACCCCACCCCCACACAAACACACACCTAAACAGGCGCAATCTCAAAAGACGTTTATAGAAAGAAGAGGAAAGGAAGGGGAAAGGGGGGGACTAAAAGGTTCAGGCACCGGGGTTTAGCTCAACCTATAGAGTACTTGTGTACCACGCATGAAGCCCTGGGTTCAGTCCCCGGCTCTGCATAAAGTAGGTGTGACTGATGACTCAGGAGACCAGCCTGGGCTACATGAGACCAAACAACGACGACGACGATGACAACCATGACGACAAGGACAACTAGGATGACGTCGAAAGGAAGATAGGAGCAAACAAAGCGCAGGAAAATTGCAGGAAGGAGCCGCGCTGCGAGCCCAGGGGCTGTAAGTTCCTCCTCCCTGGGAGCTCTGGCCATAGGCTCTGCTCAATACTACCGAAGGGGTACCAACAGCCAGTCAGGGGGCAGCTGCGGAAAAACCGGCGTTCTCTATTAAGGGAAAATGAAATCCGGTTAATTGATGCTGCCACGAGCCCGCGCCCCCGGCCCCACCCCCGCCCCCACGTGCCATTTACTACGCTGGCTCTTTCACTTCGCTGTGAAGCTGAAATGCGGCCAAAAACCCGACAGAAGCTTTACTCATTTAAAAATAAGGCAGGTTTTGAGCCGCTTCCCCCCCCCCAGCTCCTTTGCATGATGATTTTTCCAGCTACAATTACTGTAACTCACTCATTATAGAGGATAACATGGCAGGCAAGCGGGGGGGGGGGGGAGTGTGGTAAGACAGTTGGCAGCATGTGAATTGGAAGTCTTTGCCATCTAATTTTAAGCAGTATTTATAGAGAGCACCCATAATACAGCATTCAATGTCTCACAGAAAAGCTCTTAAGTAGTAGAAACATTTACTGAAGTCATTAGTGCGTCTCATGGACACCAATGAGGGAAAAAATTAATAAGGCCTCCAACTCCAAGTTTAAAAGACAGGATCCAGGTCGGTACATCGCCATGTTGCGGCCTCCAGTTATAAAACCCCTCGCCGGGTCCACTTCCGGACTCGAAGATGGCGTCGGTGAGTCACACAGTCCAAGATGGCTTCCCTGACTGACTCCTAACACAGCTCCAGGTCCCACACTCGCCAGGGATCCCTGGGAATTCCCAAACAGCTATCAGACATGTTACAGGATGCGTCTGCGTGCCCTGAATCCAGGTTCCTTGAAGGTAACACCCGGTGTAGGTACAGTCCCAATGCACCAGCAGAAAGTGTGCGCTGGTAAGTCTGCCAGGCGGGGCTGCAGAGACGGCTCAGTGGTTAGAGCACTGACTGCTCTTCCAGAGGTCCCGAGTTCAATTCCTAACAACCACATGGTGGCTCACAACCATCTGTAATGGGATCTGATGCCCTCTTCTGGTGTGTCTGAAGACAGCTACAGTGTACTTATATATAGTAAATAAATATTTTAAAAATTTAGCAGGCTTACATGCATCCATTCCGTTTTATGTGCTTGTATGTGTGCAATTTCATAACATGTGTGTTCATGTCAGCATCATCAAATGAATCCCATTCCACTCTTGCTACGTATTCTCTTAAAGCCCAGCCAGCTTTCTGGACCACGAATGTTTCCATCTCTGAATGTGGTCATTTCAGGGATGTTATAGTAAGTAGAACCGTACATCCATACATCCCAAGACCAACTTTTCGTTTGCTACCAGTTCCTTGAGATCCATCAATGTTGTTGTACATGTCGGTAATTTATTCCTTTTCCTTGCTGAATAATATTCCATGCATGGGCATACCATTATTTGTTCCGTCACTCATCTGTTGAAGGAACTGTGCATTGTCTTTCAAATTTTGATCATCAGAAGTTAAATTATTGCAAAAATTTGTATATAGGTTCTATGTAAATGTCGATTTTCATTTCTCTGAGACAAATCCCGAGGACAATTATCACGTGGTGTGTGGGTGTGTGTTGTGTGTGTGTGTACACTGTGGTGGTTTGAGTGAGAAATGTTTTTCTCAGGACTCAGATATTCAAACATTTGGTCCCAAGTTGGTGGTACTGCTTGGGAGGTTAAGAAATATTCAGAAGGCAAAGCCTTGGGGAGGAAGTACGTCACTGGGGGATGGCCTTGGAGAGCTTTTAGCCTATCTTCACTTCCGGTTGGCGCTCTAGCTTCCGGTGCGTCTCTGGACCTCCTGCCCCAGCAGCCCGCTCATTCCTTCCTGACGTCATGGACGCCTTTTCTGGAACAGCAAGCCGAAGTGAGCTCTTCTCTCTGTGAACTGCCTTGGTACTGTTTTAACACAGCGACAGAGGAGCAACCGACGCAGCAATGTAATTTGTGCGAGCGCCATCTTAGACAAGAGAGACATGATATTGGAACCTGTGAATGGCCTGGTGTTTAAGAGCTTGCTCGGCTCTTGCAGAGAACCTGAGTTGGCATCCAAGCTGGGATCTGAGACTCTAGCTTTAGTGGGTTCAGCACCTTGTTCTGTTCTCCAGGCACATGGGACAACAACAACAACACACGCACACACACACAAGCACACACATGTGCACGCACGCACACACACACACACACACACACACACACGTACTCCAGTGCCAGACACTGCCAGAGAAAGCAAAGCAGAGACTGTCACAGTGTCACAGTACAGTAAGGGTGATTGCCCAACAACGTTATGAACTTGGAAATCAGTGGGAAACGTATTATGTACCTAATATAAAACCATACTAAACATGGCCCACGGTAAAAATGGGATAGAATTAGCTACTTGGCGACATCGAGTCTCTGGTTATAAGTAGCACGTTCTGCGTGGCAATTTCTCCTCCCCTCAGCTGAAGGCTGTTCTGAGTGGCAGGTAACAGTCCCCGCGCCTGCGTAGAGCAGCCCACTCAATGACAACGTGAAGCATGGTTTACGTTTCTCCCCCCGTGTCGGCCATAAACATCAGAGGTCAGCGCACTGGCCCTGTCCGCGGGGACTCCTTCCCATTGATTCTGCTGCTTCGGTAGCCACTGCACGGGTTACGGCCCTAAGTAGCAGCAGCCTGTACAGATGTACAGAGACGTGAGCTGGGCCCGAAGGGACAGAATCAAAGAGCAATGGCGCCAAGGGGTACAGGCCTATAGTTCTGGCAGTTGGGAGGTAGAGGCAAAAGGGTCCAAAGTGGAAGGCCATCCTCCACTATATACTGACTTTGAGGCTAGCCTCAGCTACCTGAGACCTGCCAATAACTAAATAAGTAAACTGGAACGTGACAGACGACGGTAGGCAGGGACATAGGACACGGCTTTGGATCAGGTGCCCTGACTCAAATCTCTGGCTTGAGTTGGGCTCTTGCAGCTGGAGTGATGCGTGCGCAAAGAGAGCCTTTGAATATGAGGAGACCACAGTAAAATTCTGCTTACATTTTTATTATATTAGTTTGTGTGTGCACATTTGCACTCCCAAGCACGTATGGAGGTCGGAGGACAGCTTTCAGTGGTCAGTTCTCTCCTCCTTCCAGGGTTTCAGGGATCAGTCTCAGGTGCCAGGCATGGTCCTGGGCATCTTGTACATGAGTATCCTTTAAGATAAGCAACCTCCATCTTGAGGAACTCAGCTGCCTCCACTTGGAAAAGATCACCCCAATGTTGATATTCCCTCATGGAAGGAAGGGTGGGGGATAGAAGATCCCTTACCTGCATACCAGCCATGCCTTTCCTCTTGTTCTTACAATTCTCCCCTAATTGCATAGGGATCTAGGAATTAGTTGCAGTATATATGCAGGGGCCCTTCCATCTATGTGGCTATGGAAAAGCCAGCATCCGAAATTAGTAGATGGAATTGCAACTTTTGGTAGAGATACACCTATATTCCTATAAGTAACCCCTTCTCCATGGGTTATAAGAAAACCCAATGAAATCATTAGTTTCCCGAAATGAATTTTGAGGAAATCATATCTCAGATGATCTTGTGACCTTAGGTTTGTTGACATGTTCCCCACC
Organism: Micromys minutus; assembly: GCF_963924665.1. Lineage (NCBI taxonomy): Eukaryota > Metazoa > Chordata > Mammalia > Rodentia > Muridae > Micromys > Micromys minutus. The sequence goes on from NC_137961.1 coordinate 3,168,822, forward strand.
TTGTCCCACCCCCTCTAGGAAGGAATTTTGGCAGCACACCTTTACCTGCCAAACCATCTCCCTGTCCTCAAAATCTGCTTTAGAGTAAACCATGTCGTGTTGTAAGTTAAGCTCTTACAATTTAACCTTGTTCATGAAGAAAACTCTTTGGTGGAAAATAAAGAGCTTAGAGATCCTTAAAACTGGTTTAACTTCAGTTGGGGTGGGAGGCATCTGTGGGGCAAGCTAGAAACCTAGGACAATGGAAACTCCCAGGAATCTGAGGGTGAACCTAGCCAAGCCTCCCAGTAATGGGGGATGTGCATCCTGAACTGAGCATCTCCTGTAACCAGTCAAGACTTCCAGTGGAGGGATTGGGACACCAACCCAGCAACAAACCTGTGACCCACAACTGTCCTGTCCACAAGATGTTCAGAGATGAAGATGGAGCAGAAATGAAGAGAGAGGCTAACCAGCGACTGGCCCAGCTTGAGAGCCATGCCACGAGAGAGAGCCCACCCCGGACACAATTAGTGCTGGTCTGCAATACTCGGCAGACAGGTGTCTGCATAGCTGTCATTTGAGAGGTTTCACTTCTTAACTAGTAGACGTGTAGGCAGAGCCCAGGCAGAGCTCAGGAATCCTGTGCAAGACAGGGAAGGACTGAAGGAGCCAGAGATGTCAAAGACACCACAGAAAAGACCTACAGAAGCAACTAACCTGGGCCCATAGAGGCCCACAGAGACTGAACCATCAACCAGAGCGCATACGCGGGACAGACCTAGGCGCATGCATGGGACAGACCTAGGCCCTCTGCTCATGTGTAATTCACGTGGGAGCCCCCGCAGCCAGAGCAAGCGCCGTCTCTGACTCCATTGTCTGCCGTGGATCCCTTCCCCTAACTGAGCCGTCGCAATAGGGGAGATGCGCCTAGGTCTACTGCAACGTGATATGCCAAGGCAGACTGATCTTCATGAGAAGCTCCTCTATTCTGAGGAGAAAGGACAGACTGGAGGATTTGGGGGGAGAGGAGGTGAGAGGGAGGGACTGGGAGGAGAGGAGGGAGGGGAAGCTTCGATTGGGATATAAAGTGAATTATTTACTTACTTACTGATTAATTAATTAAAAAACCAACTCGTCATTCCTCCCACAGCATCATGAAGAAATATCAGTTTGGCTGCACAAACAGGCCTGTGCACAAACAGGGTCGTGCAGAGTCAGACACAGAATGGCGGGAAGCCACAGACTCCGCGAGTCCAGCTGAGGAAGAGGGGGATTTCCTGGGACTGCTCAGACTTGAACAGAACCTTGAAATAACAGCATGCCAACCCCCAAGTGGAGAGCACGAGGTAAGCCCTCGAGGCATGAGGAACTTCCACAGGAGGAAGGCATTGTGGGTATGCATAGGATGGGTTCGACGCATCATAAGGAGACTTCTGCCTCACGGTCATGTGGAAACCACCCTTGCCTAAAAATGACAACTCTAAATTACAGGCCAAATAAAATAGCATTGTGGCTGTTACAGTTTAAAATGTTTTTGAAAAAAGCCTGAACATTGTGGGTACGAAGTGTGTGTGTGTGTGTGTGTGTGTGTGTGTGTGTGTGTGTGTAACTTGGTGGTAGACTGTTTGTTAACCATGCACAGTGACTTATGTTTGAACCTTGCACTACAATAAAAGAAGATGGTAGGCAAGCTACAGAGATGGGTCAGCTGCTACGTGCATTGCTCGAGTGTTCTGCTGGCAGCCCTCAGATGAAGATGTAGAACTCTCTTCCTGCTCCATGCCTGCCTGGACGCTGCCATGTTCCTGCCTTGATGATAATGGACTGAACCTCTGAACCTGTGAGCCAGCTCCAATTAAATGTTTCCTTATTTTAAAAAGAAAAAAGAGTGCATTGCTCTTCCAGAGGTCTGGAGTTTGGTTCCCAAACTGGGAAGCTCACAGCCTTCTGTAACTCCAGCTCCAGGGGAATATATCTATTCCTTCTGAGTCAATGTCCCAGCCTTTATTTGGGGGAACTGTAAGACAGCAAAATTGGGCACACCAGAGTTCCATCTATGATCAAAGTCTACATTGGGAACTGTGCCCCAGGCAAGGCCATACCTCTGAAGAGAGGTCTTCCTACCGAGAGTCAAGTGACTGGACCCAGTGGTTTGTGAAAACTTCGGGGCAGAGGGGAAAGCCTTCCTTTGTTGGGACTGCAACCCTCATCTTGAAGTCCCTTCTGAAAGCGAACTAACCAGAGCTGTGGGCCAAGCATTATCACAAGAGGGTAAATGCGATTGAGAGGAAGAATTGGACCCTCTGGTCCACAAATTAGGCACATGCTATTTAAATCAGAGAATTTTTCCAAGTCAAGGAATTTTTGTCTTGTGTAACTGGAGGTTTTTCAACTTAATTATGAGCTCAGGAGGAAGCACTTCAAAAATAGTATTTGAAAGGTTGATGCACGCAAGAGGTATGGCCGATTTCTTTTCCACCGAGGTTAGAACCAAGGTCAAAATGGGGTTTGGGATATATTGCTTGAGAGATTTGCATTCAAAGTAGAACTGAGAAAGGCTGAGAAAGGCTGAGAAACGTTCTCTTCTGCTTCATCTCCAGATACCGAGTGGAGCTTTCTCTGGGTGTGTGTGACTTTGAGCACTGACTAGCACAGTCTGTGGTACTGGGTCAGACCGAGGCTTAGCACCAGCGCAGCTCATAAGGTCCCAGATGAGATGTGGTGCCTTTTCCCATGTGGCAAGGCCCTATGGGACCTTGGGTAGATAAGCAGGGTATTATTGGGGTTGGGGGCGGGGTACCTCAAACAGGAATGAGGGATGCTGGGAGAACCTGGAGACCAGGTCTGCTTTGATATGTAAAATATGCACCTCAGTCCCTTGCCCCTGCGGTCAGAAACCAAACAACAGTATGGAATTTATATGATCTGTTTAGTGGATCTTCCTTCCCCACTGGACAACATTTCTTGGGGCAATGTCATGTTTTCTAGTATCTTCTACTTAAGGCATCCAGAACCGGCTTGGGCAGTGTCTGCAGAATGGCCAAATGTGTGAGGTCACATCTCCTTTGTTCTTTCTCCCCCCAGAAATGCCTTCTCTATCTTTTGAGTCTGATTAGATACAAATCTCTAGAATGACTCAGCCCGCCACCTCTCCTGTGCCTTTCCCTCTATCCCCATCCTCCACACTGGCTGGTCCCTGGTCAGGTAGTAAAGCAAAGCGCCACTCCTGAATGCCCCTATCCCATGGTGCATCTGTGAGCCCCTGCCCGGCAGGGTTCTTCAACCCTGTGAGACTCTCAGGCAATTAGCACAGTGGTTCTTCATAGCAGTGATAGGTTTAAGTATGGTAGAGAGACCACACTGAGGTCTAGGTTCCTGCCTCCACCAAAAACATTCACAGACAAGATAAAGCAAAGAATTGAGAGGAAGCTAATCAGAGGACTCAAGAGCTAAATGTGAGCTTCTCAAGAGACTTCTATTGTGGCCTCTTGGCTAGCTTCCTGTGTGGACGAACTAACAGAAGAATAGTTACTCAAGAATTAAGGCAGAAAATTCCAGGAATGTGTGTGGATTTTCCAATTGTCTTTGTGTTCCTGTGCTGGCTGGTTTTGTGTCAACGTGACACAAGCTGGAGTTATCACAGAGAAAGGAGCCTTCAGTTGAGGAAATGCCTCCATGAGATCCAGCTATAAGGCATTTTCTCAACTAATGATCAAGGGGGGAGGGCCCCGCCCATTGTGGGTGGAGCCATCCCTGGGCTGGTAGACCTGGGTTCTATAAGAAAGCAGGCTGAGCAAGCCATGGGAAGCTAGCCAGTAAGTAACATCCCTCCATGGCCTCTGCATCAGCTCCTGCTTCCTGACCTGCTTGAGTTCCAGTCCTGACTTCCTTTGGTGGTGAACAACCATGTGGAAGTGTAAGCTGAATAAATCCATTCCTCCCCAATTTGCTTCTTGGTCATGATGTTTGTGCAGGAATAGAAACCCTGACTAGACAGCTCCTCTGTTGTCTTAAGGGTTTTCTGGGTAAGGCAAACGCTATACCTAGACCCAGAAACGTCAGGGTCTGAAGAGATGACCAGCAGTCAAGAATGTATACTGCTTTTATGGAGAATACGAGGTTCTGTTCCCAGTACATACCCCAGGCTGCTCACAGATGCCTGTAACTCCAGCTCCAAAGGACCAGTACTCCGGCCTCCTCAGGCACTCCACCCACTCCCACGCATGCACACACATGTGCATAATTAAAAATCCATCTCCAAAAGAAACATCAGTATTTCATGTTGAATTAGCCCCTTTCATCAGAGGAAACTGAAGGCCCTATACACAGAGCGTGCCACTAGACTTTATTAATGAGGTCACTGTGACTCTACCAGCTTTCTATAAAGGTGGCTTTAGAGAAAGAACATCGGCTGTTACTGAAGGACTTCGGCAGAAACCCAAATGTCTGAATGGAAAGAGGGCAACATAGAGAACCGTCTAAACCCAGTCCCCACATAATGTTCCCCGTTCAGACTGCCTGACACCAAAGGACCAGGATCCTAGATTCTCACCCTATTGATGCCTCGTCTCACACACACTTCAGACATCAATCAAATCCTAATGCTGGGATGGAAAGGCTATGGTTGGAAGACAGCCTTTGTCCAGCCCCTGCCAGTGTTATTTTTCTCTAGACCAAGACCCTCGTTAAAATGGGTATCTCCTTAAATAGATGAACTTGAACGGCGATGAGTTCTCAGTACCAAACTCCCCAGTCAAGCCAAGTCAATCTCTTTAAAATTTTCCCAACAGTCACAATTTATAAACCACGTAAGCCAAGCCCAATAAATCAAGGAAATAGCATCGCATAATGGTAACTTAAGTATAGAACAAAGCAAGCCTGAAAGGTTTAATTAAGTAAATGCTGTACGTAAGTCTAGCTTTGGTGATGTCAATATGATAGGTTGGACTCCTCTAATATAAAGCCAAATAAAAGAAGATAATTTCATGATAAAATAAAAAGTAAGAAAAACAGAATAAAATGAATACATTAGGAAAATGTAACTGATTTAAAAAGAAAATCCTAGAACAAATGAAAGTTTGGAATTACAATGTGCCCCACAGAAACTTTTGAATTAAAGCGTAGGCAGAGGAAATGCTAAATAAAAAAAAAAAAAAAGGAATGTTATCTTCTAAATGGTGAGAGGACACTAGTATAGGAATGACTTTAAATCCTACATTGATTTCAGATCATTTGCATGCAGCAAAAACAAATCCTACGTACGGAGTACGGTTACCATGGCGATATTAAGCTATTAAAGGTGTATATAAATTAGAAACAATTGAATAAAAAGTGGTAAATGTATCTCAGCTCTCAGATGTTTCCTCTACAGTTATAAAATGATACTTCTGGTGATCTGAGTGGTTTAATGACTCATATTTTTTTCTTGTGAACGTTTGATCTGGGCCCACCATTTGAATGTCACTATAATATGGAGAAACTCACATCAATCACAAACAACCCGTACGGAATGTAACTATTGTGTTCACCGGCAATGTGATACCTGTGGGCTCATGTCTGTAACAACTAGGCTGTCAAATCAATCCTGATTCAATTTCCCTCCTAACATTATTTGATACACATTCATTGTGCTATTTTATAGCAAGGGAAACAGCAACAAGCTAACAGACTTCAAGTGTGTCAGAGGGGACATGTTCAGTGGTAAAGTCTATCCATCGATGAATTGTTTTTATGTGGGAAAACTGGGTACATCGAATCACAGCAGAGAAGTGGACCTGTACAATTTTATATCATCATGGTCTCTGTGGATAAATTTAAGGACTATTAGGGTTGGAGATGTGGCTCAATTGGTAGAGTTCTTGCTTAACACATATCAAGCCATAGGTCCAATTGGCAGCGCCATATAAACCAGGTATCGTGGGACAGGCTTATAGTCTTAGTACGTGGGAGTTAAAAGCAGGGGGATCCGAAGTTCAAAGTCATTCTTGGCGGCACAGAAAGTCTGAAGCTACCATTTCAAAAATAAATAATAGAAAGCAATAAAACTAAAAGGAACTGGGAAATTAATTCTTCAGTCAAACCAAATTTGTCACATTTCTAAACACATATGTGCATGAGCTTAATGTGTGGGTTTATTTGTCTACACATGTATGCATGTGTATATGTATGTTTGCACATATATAAGTTTGATGTGTATGTATATGTATGTGCTGTCATGTGTTTGTGCTCATGGGTGCAAATGTGTGTTTATGTGTGTATACATGGACTCATCTGTGTATACATGGGCTCATCTGTGTTTATGCCCGTGTGTGTGTCTGTGTGTGTGTATTTGTACATGTAAGCCTTTTTGCTTCCCTTGGTTCATATTAATTCATTTCTTCATTCTACAATTAGTTACTAAGTATGCAGCCAGTATTAAACTCTTCATTAGATGCAGGTAAATTAAAGGTGAAAAAATACTTCTTGGTATTTTTCAGAAGCAACATTGAGCAAGGCCATGATCAGGTGCAAGGCGCGGACGCTGTGTTCAAGGTCGGGCAAGCATCTCAGAGCCAGGGCGCTGTGGAACGGGCAGCACCATTCACAAAAGCCAAGACATAGAAACAGCCAGGAGCAGATAAAGATGCTGTGGGAGACTCCCGGAAGAGGAATAGGAAAGTAGGTGGAGCTGGAGATTGCCTCGTTCAGTGAAGTAAGCTGGACTCGGGAAAATTATTCTGCCTTTTCTTCCATTGAAGAATCTAGAAGGAAAAAAAAGATAATGAGCACAGAAGGGGACTTTTTTGGAAGAGGGTGGGAAACACCAGGGTGTGGAAGGGGTGCCGGAAGAGGGTACGGAGTTAAAACAAGCAAAGCACACACTGAATTTGCGTAAGAAACCATCATAATGAAACTCATTATTTTGCACAGATAGAAAACGGAGGCCACAGAGGAGCCAGGGGAGGCTCCTGGAATTTGATCTAAGCTCTAAAGAAACTTTTGGGAGCTTGTGGAAAAGACGGAGGGGAGGGGGATGGGGAGAGCAAAGCCATCCTGAGTACAGCATGAATGTGGGGCCATCTGAGCTACAATCGAGTGAAAATCTCACCCGACATGGTAGAATTAATGTCCCTGTGCAGAAGCAGACCAGCGTGTCAACTGTAATCACATTTTTAGTGAAATACATCTTAAAAGTGTACTTGGAGGCAACAGTGAGGTTGAGAGACTTCCTGGGGCTGGCGAGTCGGAGCTCTGACTACAGGGTAGTAACATCCTCGGCCCTCACCTTGTGTGCATCCTTCTGTGGGAGGCCAGACCCAGAGGGTAATGCCCACACCTCAGTAATAATGTAGCCCGTTAGCCTTGAAGCGATGTGGAGTCCATCCGCTGGGATGAGCACATTCCAAAACAGTGGGTCGGCTTCCTTAAGTAAGCAATTATAGACTTAGAAAAAAAAAAAAGCCCAAACCAAAACAACAACAGGATTGTGTTTACTGCACTTACATTTCTGTTTGTTGGTTTTCAGTGGTCCTCTAGTGACGCCTAAGGAAAGTGCTAGAAAGTAGTTTATGCCGCTACTTCTCTGAATATGTAGGAATCTTTACGTAGCTGTGTTTTTACCTCCCTTGTTACCGATACTTGTTCATTTGATCCATGAGCATCTGTCCCATGTCATTCCATCCATCCCGGTCGTCTTAATGACATCAAATATGCTAATGAGCCTGACTTGTTTAATGACTTAAATCTGATGTTGTTGTTGTTGGTAGAGGGTGTGTTTGTGAATGGGAGGGACTGAATAGGTGGACCACAGAGGACTACTTCTTGTCTGTTTGCTTTTTGGACTCTGTTTTCTCTCCTTTACCTTTATGTCGATTCCGAGAATTGCCCTTCAGTAGCCAGTCCTGCGTGGCAAACACTTTACTTTCTGAGCCTTGTCACCAGACTCAACTCTGGAATCTACTTAGCAAGAATGTTTCCTCATTTCCCTTCTCTCTGTCAAGGTCTCACTACCTGGCCCTAGGTGGCTGCAAATTGTTATACAAAACAGGCTGGCCTTGAAATGCCACTGATCCTCCGTTGGAGTCGTTGGAGTCGGCACGTGTCCCTCTTCCAGGAAAGGCTTCTTCTAGGACATCACAAAAGGTCGGCCTGCCTTGTGCACGTCCCATCCCAAAGTCTTCAAGTCACACTCGGCACATCATCCCAAAAACAGTAATTCTCCATAGGCGCTCTGCTTCTCCTTCAAAACGTGCCCTCTCAGCCAGGCATGGTGGCACACGCCTTTAACCCATCACTCAGGAGGCAGAGGCAGGAGGATCTCTGAGTTCAAGTCCAGCCTGGTCTACAGAGCAAGTTCCAGGACAGCCAGGGATACACAGAGAAAGCCTGTTGCACATCTCCCACAACCCCCCACAACCCCCCACAACCCCCCCACCCAAGTGTATCTCTTTGAGAAGTAGCATCCCCTTAAGAACTAGGTAGCTTTGTTGCCCAGCCCAGAAACCTAGAAGTCTTCGGTAATCAGCCATCAACAAGTCTTGACATCTGGGATTCTTTACCTTCCATAGTCTCTATTCTGTATCTATATTCTAGACTCTAATGAAAGCGCTGCTAGGATACTCAGAGTTGCATCTCTGCCTACAAATTGTACTTACTTTGAAACTCTCTGTGATCTGACCCCAGTGGGGATATTGTCATCTCCTAGCCGCCCAGTCCCTACATCGTTGAAGCTAGTAACACACTTCTGAAGAGTTAATAAGGTGTCTGAACTGGAGACTCTAAGGTGGCGTACGTGTCCCGCCAAAGCCACCTTTGACACAAGGCTCCGACCCCTGCCCGCCCCTCTCCAGTGTCTTCTGCTTAAGAAGAAGGACATCAAACATCACACCCGTACATCACGCTGCAGAGTATAGCTGTTCAACACACGTATTCTACACCATCTCCCTGACCCATTACTCCACCAACCTGCATATTCCTCCTCTTGGAAACAGAAGTCTAAGACCACAGTACTTTTTATTCATGTAATTCGATGGGAGGAAAGAAAAATAAACTACAAATTCAATTTACTGACTGACTTCTTGAGGAAATTGAGAGCTTAGTAAGTGAAAATATATATATTCAAACAAGATTTTCCCAAAGACAGATGTGTAAAAAATGCAGTTATTGCTAAAGCCAGTTTGTGACCTTCTCGGTTTACTTTATGTCACTGTAGCAGTCAATATATAAACAACAGAACTTCCAAGCAATACATACATCTCCCAAAAAAATACATGTGAATCAACTGTTGGCGTTAAAAGCTTGCTACATAAACCAAAGAATAGATTTTGAAGTTCAGAGGGGAAAGTTTACTGAAATACAGCTACCCTTAATTTGAAGTCAAATCTAAACTCATTGGGGGATACACACACACACACACACACACACACACATTTCAAATATATATATATATAGATATATATTTGAAATTGCCATTAAAATTTATTGTTGATATTATTTTATATTATATATTATTTATAAATTGAATTGAGTTTGTGAATTTGAAAAAAAATACCTCTGTGGGTTAATCCCAAGAATTCCATTTTTTTAAATTTATTTATTTATTTTATATATGTGAGTACACTGTTGCTGTCTTCAGACACACCAGAAGAGGGTATCGGATCCCATTACAGATGGTTGTGAGCCACCATGTGGTTGCTGGGAATTGAACTCAGGACCTCTAGGAGAGCAGTCAGAGCTCTTAACCACTGATCCATCCCTCCAAACCCAAGATCCCATCTCTAAGCTAGATGAAAACTTTGCCTGGCCCACTACAGCCTTGGAATGAAAGTTTTGTCTTCTGAAATCCCAGTCAAGGGCAATGGCTCACACTTAACAACCCAACACCCAGGAGGTAGACACAGAAGGATCACTGCAAGATGGAGGCCAGTCTGGGGTCCACAGAGAGACCCTGTGTCAGTAATGAGACACCATGAACAAAGTAGTCATAGAAGAGGTAGCATAGCAGAGACATCCAGAGGCCTGCAGGAACGGTGCGTTGCTAAACCAGCCGAATCCACTTCAGAGTCACCTGTCAGGGAATCACTGATGAGTTTGAAAATAATTAGGACGGAACTCCATTATTTACATTGGCAGATAGTCCGGTATAACACCAGCATTAGTCTCTGTCAGCGGACAAAACCAGAGATTACTGTCTCAACAAAGTAAAGACTTTGGCTGGTGAGGGTGGGTGCCTTTCTCGACAGCTTCTTAAATTGTAATTGTCTTAGACAGCCAATAGAGTGATGGGTTTCAGCGTGACGTCTGTACTCATACATATCTCTTTATTTTGTTCTTTGCCCCTTCTCTATCTGCCCCCACCAGCATCCTGACTCCTTGCTGGTCACATTCCACCCCACAGAGTCCCTCCTATGTCCAAGGTATTATTACCCTGTCTAGTTTCCCAAGTTCTGTCTTTAAAACTCTTCCTCTCCTCCCATGGACCGCTTTCTGCTTTTACATCATACACACATGTGTGTATATATGCGCACGTATTTACAAGCCTAAGTCTATATTCCAGCTATGATGAGTCACCTTGATTTTGTACTCTGTGGGATTTAAAATCACCTAGCAGACATACCTTGGTCATTAGCGCTTAAGGGTGTTTTCAGAAAAGGTTAACAGAGAAAGGGCCATCCTGAACATGGGAGGTACCCTCCCTTAGGCTGGGATCCCCAACTAAATAAAAAGGAAACAATGAATGAAACCCCAGGCTCTATTTCTGTCTCTGGGGGCACAGTGTGACTAACTTCATCACAGCACTGTGTTTCCTTTTCCCACCAGGATAACTTCTACCCTTCTTAAGCTGTGAGTTAGAACAAGCCCCTCTACCTCCCTTAAATTGCCTCTTTCCACGTACTTTGTTACAGCGAGGGAAGACATGTCCCTCCACACCAGAAACAGCACATGGCATATCTTTCTGAGTCTGTCTTACTTAGTGTAACAATTTCCAGTTACGTCTGTAACATTATTTCCTCCCTTGGCTCTGCTTTGTAAATGACCACACTAATAAGTGGGCACACTCCAAGGCTGGCTCCATGTCTTAGCAGTTACGAATATTACACGAAAATAATGCAGATGTGCAGACATCTCTGTGGTGTGTCTAGAACCTTCCAGGAAAAGATGGTGTGGCTGGGTCATAGGGTGGTTCTGGTCCTGTTTTCAGAAGCTCTGCACTGATTTCCACACTTCCTACCTGTGGTGCACCCCTGTTCTTCTTCCTGATGGTGTCGTCTGTGTACTTGTATTGACCTCTGGTTTGGTTTTCCTCCTCTTTGGTCTTATGTGTCCCCACTAAGGACTGTCTCCTACACTTACTAGTCTGGTTATACCTGGACCTTCAATCTGACGCTATGTTCAAATTTCTCAAAAGTTCTATTTCATACAGGTGAATGAATTTGAAAGTACTTCTTCATCTTTTGAATATTTTTATTTTCTGAGGCAAGGTCTCAAGTGGCCCAGGTGACATGAAAGCTGCTCTTTGGTAAAGATGACCGTGAATTCTGATCTTCCTGCCCACACTGAGACCGGAGGGTTAGAGTGTGCACCGTACTCAGTTTATCAGCCTATGTGGTACAGAAGATCACGCTAGGCAAGAGCTAGACCTAATAAGTCATGTCCCCCAACCAACTGGCTATCTTCAAGACCATAGGGGTATATAAACAGAAGGCATTTAGAAAACCATGGAACTAGGTCAAGTGGTGCAACATCTCTTGACTATGTAACTAGAGGCTAGAGTTGATAACATCTTAATTAAGATGGCCACGCCAACCAATATATAAAATAAATACTAAGGATTAAAAATAGGTAACATCTCCAAGCACTGAAATTCATGTAGCCTGAAGAACTCATACTTTATTTTTACATTGCCCCTTGACAACACTTTAGAGCAAGCACCTTTCATTAATATTTCACTTCTGTTTCTTTCTCTCTTGTGCAAGAGCTTCGGAAAGCAAAGGAAAAGTCCTTTGTGGTGATCACTAAGTCGCATTAGTGTGACATACACTAATTCTAGAAGGAATGAGCCCATGTCTAGTCTGTGTTCCACGGCACAACATTTCCCGTGGGTGATGTCAAGAGAAAGAGAAACGTACTGTTTATAAAATGAAATATTGACTTTGTGTTAAGTACCACATCTTAAAAAAAAATGCTTTCAAAGTGCCAGAACATTCCAACAGAACACTGTATATTGGAAAGGAATAAAAATAAATTCTTTATTGTGTCTTCATTATAAAACACTCATTTAATAGTAAACAAGATATACAAAAATAAAAATTCACTTTATATCATAAACCATCAAAATTGCCCAGTGAGAGGCTTTGACATTTTTAGCTACTTATTTATATAAATACGTAGTTTTTACATATTCTAATCATAGGCCAGAATAAACTTTTATTCTCATAAGATACAGTTTAGATAATATTTTAATGTTTTTGGAGATATGTAACTTAAATTACTGTTGGCTTTGAAATTCTGCACACAGCTTTTTTGAACATTTATCCGTGGTGATCTCTAGTATGGACCTGGTTTTTCAGGCCCATGTATTAATTAGAAGGAAGCAGACAAGTGAGAAAGGAAGAAACCCAGCACTTATTAAAATCAGCACACCTCTCTTTTCTTACTTCATTTCCTGAATTTTTGGATCTGTGATCCAATTAGCATTAGGCTGTGGGATATGAAAAAAAAAAACTAATTTTCAAATCATGAGTCGATGACAAGTTCTTTCCAGTAACCGGTGCGTCTTTCTCATCTCTATAACTTTGCATTCCAGTTACGGAGTCAAACAAGCTTTTAATTGAGAGAAAGGGGCTCATTTTGTTTTAGTTATATAAGGACAATGCTATCAAATGAATCGTGGCAGCCAGCGGAGGAGTGGTTGCAGTCCGGGAAGAGGGTCTGAAAAGAGAGCCGGAAGTGAGGGATTAACCCCGGGCACGCGGGGGTGGGGTGAGGTGGGGCTCAAAGGAATGCTACAACCATCTTCTTTCTCGTGGACAGTGGTCAAAACTTCCCCCAATGCACAAATTAACCTCGTGCGCTTGGTGGCATTGCCAGCTAATAGGACTTCGAGGAATGCAGGGGTACTGGACGCAGTGGGGACCGCTGAGGCAAACGTGATCACTGAGTACCTGGATTCTGTGCTGTTTTCCTGGGGTGGGGGAGGGACCGGGTGTGGTGTGAGAGCGCTTTGCCATTCGAGCTCATTTTGCCAATGAAGTGAACTGGAAATATCGGGGAGGCTTAGGAAAAGCAAGTGCTGCCCTCTGTATGGAATTTCGCTTGCTTTGCTTTAGAGTTCAGAGCTGAAACTGAGAGCGGCACCTTTAAGCCCAGCACTTGGGAGGCAGAGGCAGGTGGATCTCGGTGAGTTGTAGGCCAGTCTGGTCTACACAGCTAGTTCCAAGATAGCCAGAGGGACATGGAGAAACCTTGTCTTTAAAAGGGTGGCGGTTAAGGCATTAGCTTTGTTCTTAGTACAGGTGAGTGAACGGCACTCCAGAAAAGCAAAGGGCATTTGACAGTTAACACAGAAAGGGAAAGGAGAAAGGCTCACTAGCTTCTTTATTCTGTGCTTCCTAATTGGTAACAATGTGGCCTCGAGCTCCTGCTGTTTGGACTTACAGGGCAATGGAGTGTATGTTCAAAATAAGAGCCTCCAGTAGGTTTTGTCTGGTACTTTGTAAAAGAGAAGAGACCAGAAACTAGGGTGGGACCTTAACATTAAAACAAAACACTTGTAGAAACCTTGCACAGTTTTTAAGTATGCAAATAACATTTGGCGGATATCTTTATTATGTTAAACTTTAAACTCGTTGCTAGTCGATTTGGCAATTATTATTTAAAACCCTAATAGGATGGGGTGGGTCACATTTATAATCCCAGCACTTAGGAGGAAGTTTGAGGCTAGACTGGGCTTTTGTCTAGACTCGGAAGTGAGTTTAAAAGAAAAAGAAATCAAGTATAGGAGCTAGAGAGATGTTTAGATCAAGAGCACTGATTGTTTGCCCAGAAGACCCAGGTTTGATTCATATAGCACCTACAGAGTAGCTCACAACCATTTGAAACTCTAGTTCCTCTGGCCTCTTTGGGTACCGGGTACACACATGGTGGACACACAGACATTCAGGCAATCACCCGCACCAAAAAAAAAAAAAATGAAATAAAATAAAACATTGTGTATATTGCCTATGATAGTTGCTTAACTATTAAGTATCAGTAGGGCATATTTTCTCACACCCACACATCTCTCTCTCTTTTTTAACATTTACGTATTTTATTTCGTGTGGGGTGGTGTTGGTAGTGGCGAAGTTCTGTATTTGTTTGGATAAGATGTCCCCCATAGTCTTCCTCATTTGGTGACACAGCTTGGGTAAGCTCAAGAGGTGTGAACTTGCTGGGGGACGTCTGTCTCTGGGTGTGCTTTGAGGTTTAAATAGTCCTGAGTCAGTCTCATTTCTCTCAGCTTCCTGCTTGAAGTTCAACATTGAGCCTCCAGATGTTTTCTTGCTGTGGGAGGTGCCCTTCACTGCAGCCTCGAAGACCTGACAAGCCCAAGCAAACCCTTCCTTCTGTAAGTCCCCTTGGTCACTGTGTCCCCTTCACGGCAATAGAAAGTAACTAACACTGAACCCACAGGGAGCACAGAGGTCAGAGGTTAATCTGAGAGAGCTGCTTCCTTCCTTCCACCATCAGATCATGAAACTTGTTGGTGCGCACCATTTCCCACTGTGGTGGTTTAGACAGGAATGGCCCATAGGCTTATAGAGTTGAATGCTTGGTCACCAAGGGGTGGCACTGTTAGAAGGTGTAGCCTTATTAGAGTAGGTGTGGCTTTGTTGGAGGAAGTGTGTCACTGGGGGTGGGCTTTGGGATTTTAAAATGCTCAAGCCAGGCCCACGGTATCTGTCTTCCTGCTGCCTGCTGATCCAGATGCAGAACTCTCGGCTCCTTCTCTGTCTAGCACCATGTCTGCCTGCATGCTTCCATGCTTCTCCCACCATGATGCTAATAGACTAAACCTCTAAACTGTAAGCCAGCCCCAATTAAGTGCTTTCCTGGTCATGGTGTCTCTTCATAGCAATAGAAACCCTAAGACACCCACTGAGTGACTCCAAACAGGGCTCTTCAGCGTGACTTGCTAATCATCACAACCCCAGGAAAATGTGACCCATGTGCTTTAACCTAGAAAAGAGCGTAAATTTTAATGCCTGGTCTTTGTTGACCCAATCTCTGGGCTCAGGTTAAGGGATAGACTCTACACAAAGTAATAATAATAATAATAATAATAATAATAATAATAATAATAATAATAATAATAAGATGATGATGATGATGGGTAGAAGAGGATACCTGTCATCAACCAAGGTCTTTATGTGTGCACACACACGTGTGCTTGTGCACATATCACATATCACAGAATATCTTAGCACTTTGATGGAGAAATTTAGTTTCTTTCTCTCTATTTCCATGTGCGTTGGTGTTGTTTGGCCTGCCCGTATGTCTGTGTGAAGGTGACTGATCCCCTAGAAATGGAGCTTCAGAAGATTATAGGCTGCCATGTGGGTGCCGAGAATTGAACCTGGGTCCTCATGAAAGCAGCCTGTGTTCTTAACTCAGCCATCGCCCCAGCCACAGGATAAAATATGTTAATCTTATTATCAACTCTGTCCTAAGAATAATGCTTTCCTCCGTATATTTTTATACCACTGTAATCAGAGATTCAAGTACACTGCATTCAGGAGTTAGATGTCCCAGTGGGTAAGAGCACTCACGGCTGCTGCAGACTTTGCTTCCCACATCCCATGGGGGATGGCTTACAACTGCCTGCAACTCTCCCTCCAAGGAAGCCAACACCCTTGACCTCCTCATGGAACCTGCCTGCAAGTGTGCATACTAACAGACTCACGTGCGCACACTTACAAGCACACAAATACAAATTAAAGTCTAAAATGAGCACTGTGCTCAAAATATTAAAGGTTCTCTTTTTTCCGCTTTCACTAAAAAGCGTTCACGTAGACAGGCTCTAGGAACTCGGGCAAACTGATCCCTGACTGGGATATTTGCCTATTCCCGCCTAAAATACCTTATAAGTCAGCTGGGAACGCCATGCCTTCATAGGTCTAGCTGCCTGGGTTGGCTTCCTAGAACGTGAGTGTGAGCCGGTGGTTTGGCAGGTGCTGAGGAGTTTTGCTCAGAATGTGACTTCAATTTAGGGTCACTCGGTGGTTCTTGAGTACTCTCCTCTGCAGACAGCATTCGGAACTTCCCACTAGTAACTTGAAAGTGTGCCATAACCAACGAGCCTCCCTAAAGACGTGGTTTGGAAGGGCACTTAGAACATTCTGGAAGCATGTCGTTGAGCTATGTGCTTCTGTTTGGGGAAGAAAACTCATGCTCTATATGACACTCACTTTTGTAGGCGAGCATTCGCATAAAAGGAGTCTAAGTGGTTGGGTGCAGTGCCCCATCCGGCAAGCATACCTCTCAGGAACCTGAGGTGAGATTGCTACAAGTTCCAAGACAGCCTGGGCCACGGGACTGCAGTGTGAGACCCCATAAGAACAAAAGGGGAGGAGAAAAGGGAACTTAATCTTAGTAAATGCGCAGCTTTTAAATAGGTGTAAGATGGGTTTGTTTGTTATTTAAATGACTACACCATTTGCTACACATATTTGAACTCAAGACCTCTGGAAGAGCAGTCAGTGCTCTTTCCCGCTAACTCCAGCCCCCTTAATCTTCCTCTTGAAAGTTAAGGTTGTATTAAAGTCTCAGCACACTGTGGTCAAGCATACCCGTGATCCCAGTCTTGAGAGACAAACACCCACTGAGGGTGGCCACAAGTTGATGGGACCTTGCTCTACAGAGTGGTGGCCAGACCCGCCTGGGCTGCAGAGACAGACTTTGTCTCTAAACAAAACAAGAATGAATTTCTCATTTCACTAGCTTACGTTCTTACAGAAACGCTCCCCATCCTCAGTAGAACTATTAACTGCCACCTTTGAGGCCACCTTTAAGAATATTAGCACCTGCTTTACCATCTAATAAAATACACTCTGATTTTCAGTTGTGGGGAAAAATAAGAGTATCACATTTAACGGAGGATTACTCTCTGGCACAATGTCAGACTAGCAGTATTTCAGAGATGGGAATGTATTACATACTGAATTTTTGCTTTTCTGGTTTAAAACTGAAACCAGTTCATACATTTGCTGTGTCTTGGCCTCACCACCACATTCTTTCATCCCTCCCTCTGTCATTGCTGCTGTTGTTGTGACAGGGTTTCTCTGTGTCTCCCTGGATGTCCTGGAACTTGCTCTGTAGACCAGCTGGGTTCAAACCCACAGAGTTCCCTTGCCTCTGCCTCCTGAGTGCTGGGATTGAGGGCTGCAAGCACCATGACTGCCCGATCCATTCATTCATTTTCATCCATTCTTCCTAGATTTATTTATTGAGCGTACTACATGCTAGACACAATACTAGGAACAAAAAAAAATAAATTAAAATGAAACAAATATAAAAGACAGACAGGCTATACACACAGTGGCATGTGTCCATGAACCAGAAGTTCAAAGCTAATGACTTTTTTAATAGTTTTATTTTTATTATTTCTTTAAGTTATGTGTAGCTGGTGTGTCTGAGTGTGGAGATACATGGGTACAGGTGACCAGGGAGGCCAAATCCTCCCGATCCTCTGGAGCTGGAGTTACTAACAGTTGTGATCCTCCTGACGGGAGTGCTGGGAACTGAACTCAAGACTGCTTGAAGAACAGCAAGTACCCTTTACCTTGTCTCCAGCTCCATGAGACCCTACCTTAAAAAAAAATCAAATAGATACATAGCGACAGACTCTGGCCTCTAGGAATTTAAATCAAATCATACTGGAAAGATGGATGGAAGAGCCATTGCTCATAGCCTCTGGGCTGCTAGCATCCCAGCTTCCAAGAGCTTGCAGTTCCTAATGTTACCTTAAACCATGACGGCGTCTCCAGGCCTAGCGACACAAGACCACGGTTAGAACCGCACAGGAGGCTGAAACAGGAGATCACCCAAGCCCAGGACTTGGAGACCAGCTGGAGTTACTTGGGAGACGTGTCAAAACGTAAAACCACACGTGTTTTCTCCAGAATGCTTAGTCATTGGTACAGCCCCCCAGTGCCCGTAATGAGATCTTTTGGAACTGATGTATTCAATACCACGCCATATAGTTGTAGGGTGCTTTACAGAGATCAAATTCACACTTCTCTGTACAGATAACCCCTTCTCTGTGCCCATCCAGCTTTCCACTCCCTCTTAAAGGTGGTTTTTTGGTCCTCGTTTTTTTGGTTTTTTTTTTTTTTTTTTTTTTTTAGGTCTGAGTGATTTTGATGTCAACACAGTAGGGTCACATCTTGTACACACTTGCTCTCTCTGGAAAGTGTCCGGCATTTTGAAGAGCATTTCAGTTAGTTTGTCTTACCGTTCAGGGCACTTGTAGGCTCCCAAAACCTGTTATCCCCCAGCGGGAAGCACCAGGTCATGGCTCTTCTTGGCCCACGAGGCACAAATTAGCTAACTTCAGAGAGAAGCAGGTTTGGTATGTATCAAGCTAGCACGTAAATTTCCCTCTGCCTCTATTTATTTCATGGGGGGAAAACGTATTTGAAAAGGCTCACGGAAGTGGAGATCGTCCCATGGAGGAGTCAGACCTGTATGCATCCCTCTCTGACTAGACCTTGGGCCACGGCTTGGAAGAGCAGATAAACCCTGGACCCAGGCACCTGAGAAATGCTCACAGGCCATTGTCTCTCACAAACGCGCTCTCCTAACACAGAGGTTCTCCACCTTCCTGATGCTGGGATCCTTTTTTTTTTTTTTTAAGATTTATTTATTTATTATATATAAGCACACTATAGCTGTCTTCAGACACAGAAGAGGGTGTCAGATCCCATTACAGATGGTTGTGAGCCACCATGTGGTTGCTGGGATTTGAACTCAGTACTTCTGGGAGAGCAGTCAGTGCTCTAACCGCTGAACCGTCTCTCCAGCCAGCTGAGATCCTTTATTACAGTTCTGTATGTTGTTGTGACCCTCAACCATAGAATTATTTCTGTTGCTATTTTATAAGTGTAATTTTGCTACTGTCATAATGTAAACATCTGTGTTTTCTAGTGGTCTTAGGTGACCCCTTGAAAGGTTCCTTCAACTCCCACCCACGAAAGTCACCAACAAACGGGGAGGGTTTGCAGGGATGCGGGGAGAGGAGCTGCCCTCTGCTTGCTGCACACCCTGAGGATTTGAGGCTGAATTTTTAACTCTTCTTTTTATGACGCTCCTCCTTTTTTTTTCTTTCTTCTTGTTGTTTTGCTTTTATTCTAAAGAAGAAAAAAGTTTTTGCCGGGCAGGGGTGGTGCACACCCTTAATCCCAGCACTTGGGGGGCAGAGACAGGCAGATCTCTGAGAGACCAGGCCTAGACAGAGAAACCCTGTCTCAAACAAACAAAAAAAAAGAAAGAAATGAAAGAAATGAAGAAAAGGTGTATTCATCATAGATTATTATGCAACAAATTTTGTGAGCTACAATAATATTTTATAAAATAAATAAATTTAAAAAGAAAGAAAGAAAAAGGAAGGAAAAGGAAAGAAAAAAACAAGGCTTACAAATATTGCTGAATCCATATGTGAACCCAAGTTCTCAGAAAAAACAAAAACAAACAAACAAACAAACAAACAAACAAAAACAACCTCACCTTTAAGCTGCCCGTTGACCGAACCGAGGTGACCTGCTATGGGACCTACGTGTTGCAGGCCCAGAGCCTAACTACAGTTTGCCTTGGGCTGTCTTTAGTCTCCCAGACAGCTGTTCCTTGCCCTTCTCTGCGTCAGAACTAACATCTGGTGATTGAGAAATAAAAAGTATTAGAGGCACAGAGGCCATAAGATCTCTGTGAACCTGGTCTGTGGGACGAGTCCCAATGCAGCGAGAGCTACGCAGTAAGACCCTGTCAAACGCCCTGAAATGTGTTCACTGCCAGCCCCAAACCTGTGTCACCAGAGAGCGGCTGGCCTGATTTCCCCGGTTCACTAAGTGATAAGCACTTCATTCTTCCCCCAGTGCCACTGAAAATCTCGGTTTGTGACTGTCATTGTCCAGTTACTGTGAAAGTTTCATAAAACTGCTTTTCCGTTGGAACACGGTCACTCATTTGGTTCCAGAGTAAATGATCTCTTAGCTCTTTTGTGGTGAAAGTTGTGTTTTTGCTTCTGCAGGTACCCCCAACATAGGCACCCTGACAATAAACCACATTTCACAGAACACATGGATTCGAGGTACAGGTCTGGACGGTAGGTAGCATCTGAGCCGTCTGCCTGGTCTCCTTGGGTGGATGGTGCTGAGTTCTTTTGGCCCTCCCTGGATTTGGTGGTAGGCTCATTTGTTTACTCTGAGGTTATTTAAGGATCCTGTTTGATAGATACTTTTTTGTTTGGGGTTTGCTCTCAGAGTATTTGGTTGAAGGTATCTATTTTGTTTGCTTTCTTGGAAACGTTTCAGTCTAGACGCTGGTTTTCTCTTGCTTCTCTGCTTTCAGACCTGGGAAACCATCTTGGGTTAAACTCACTAGACCTCTGCCTCCCTGTCCACTTGCAGGTGAGGATCAGGAGAGAGGTGGGAGAGAACTGAACGGGTGTTTTATCTTCCAGGTGTTGTGATGTTTGATTCATGAATTCATTCAACTCACAAATATGAACAAAAAAGAAAAGAGAAAAATCTAACAGAGTAGATTTTTTTTTCTCCAGGGGTAGCATTTACTATCTTTTATTTATTTATTTATATATATATATATTTATTTATTTATTTATTTATGCTTAACTCAAAGTCTTAGACAATAAACATTTTTTTTTTTGTGTGTTTTGTTCTCCTTTTAAATCACAAATGGCAGCTGCTTTAACTGGAGTGTTAAATCATCAAAATGGAATAAGGTTGGTACTTTGAAAGAATAAGAATTTCATAAACTGCATGTGAGTTAAAGGGAGGGTCTTAAAAAATAAAATAGTATTTTATTATTAAGTAATATTAAACCACGGACTTGTTTAATTCTGAGACTAACCTCCGACTCTCGTCTCTCTGAGTTTTCTTCTTCCTTTTTTTTTTTTTTAATTCTCTCATTTAATACATCCCTGGTACAGGTTCCTCACTTCCTTCCTTCCTCCACTCTTCCTCAGATTCATTCTGCCCCCAGCCTCCATTTCCCTTCGGAAAAGAGCAGGCCTCCCAGGGAGAGCAACCCAACACTGCATAACAAGTCACAATAAGACAAGACAAACCCTCATGTCAGGACCCAGTGAGAAAACCCAGTGGGAGGAAAAGTGTAAGAGGTCCACCGTTCCTACTGTTGGGAGTCCATCCCATAGGAACACCAAGGTAGACAACCATGTATGCACAGAGGGCCCACCATCGTCAGACTGACTGTCAGTTCGGTCTTTAAGCCCCATGAACCCTGCTTAATTGAGTCTACACACTGTGTTCTCCTGGTGCTCTCTAGAATTCTTCCTTCCTTCTTCTGCAGGGTTCCCTGAGTTCTGCAGGGGGGGACTGGATGGAGAGCTCCACTTTGGGCTTTCTATCTGCCTACATCCTCCTTTATAGTAAAGCAAAACAAAAACAACACACACACACACACACACACACACACACACACCGATATGGGCTTTTTAAAAGAGAGAATAAAAACTTCCAGAGCCTGTGTAATGGCCCGAATCTTTTCAGGAGGCAGAGGCAGGCTAGCTATCTCTGTGTTTGAGGCCGGGTTGATCTGCATAGCAAGTACCCCAGTCAACCCAGGCCATATAATAAGACCCTGTCTCAAACGCTACCCACACCCCTGTCCCAAATCTCATTTCCCTCAGGACGCTAAACTCACACTTGCATGTGTCTTATTTTCTCTTTTAACCTTCATAAGTATGAACATGTTAATATGTCCTCATTGTACAAGCTGGTCCTAAACTTCCTTTCGGGGTTGAAAGTGCAAGTCCTGTTTGGCCTGAGGCACCGTCCCCAAAGCTTAGATGGCTCCTCACGCTGTCAAAGGTGGTGAGGAGCTGCATCTCTGTCCCCTCACTGCCAGCATTCCTGGGGGTCTGTGCTGAGACCCAAAGCATAGCTGGTGGCTTTCCCTGCCGGGGCTGGTCTACTCTTGGAATAGCTTGCGTGTTGCACTGGGTTTCTTTGCTTCTGTTTTCCAGCCACACACCCACTAGTGGTGTTAGTGTCACTGGGCCAAAAGCACACACACACACACACACACACACACACACACACCGCTCCAGGCTCACCCATCCACTCTGCTTCTGGGTCGGATGGAAGGGGGATCCTAAGAGCCGATTCCACGAAGTTGTCTTTAGCCTGACAGTGGTGAATCATGTCCCCAAAATGGCGCATCAGAAATAACGTCTTTAATTTCTCTTCATCTGAAGCCTTGAAGGCGGCCTCCGCTTCCTCGCCCGTCCCCTTTGTGTCTGAAAAGCTTGGGGACGGGCTGTATATGGTGCGCGGGCTGTACGGGCTTCCTTCCCCGATGACTTCTAAAAAGGAAGTTGACTTTGAAGGTCAAACTAGACATATTCAAACTCCATATGTCCAACCTTTATGAGAGGTTAAAAAACAAAACAAAACAACAAAACCGTATCCACCTGACATTAGTAATGACTGAACACTGGGTAAAAGGCTGGGTGACCCAGGCCGGTGTGGCTTAGCCCAAGATAAGACGTAGGCCAGCAATAGCAGCTGTCTAGGATACTCTTCCAGGACACCACGCCAGAAGATGAGGCCTAATCAAAAACTCTATTTCTTTTTGTTTTTCCTTTTAGAAACAAGTGCAATCATGGAAAATAAAATGTAGCTTCACTATAAATTAAAAGGTTAAAAAAAAAATAGCCTAAAACAACATTGAAAAAAATATTCCACAATCGAGCCATTGCCCTCGGCTGCTTTTCTCTGAAAAGAGGAAGACGTCACCTTCAGTTGGCAGGAAGAAAAGAATTACCGAGCCGTTCTCACATCTGAAAGGAATGGGGATAGCCTTTGTTTTCTACCTTCTTACTCCATGCACCAGATACCATGTGATGGTGTCATGTGTGGCTATAATGTCCATTTTCATATGTTGTTTGTGCAAAAACACATTTACAATCTGTGGCCGTTGTTTTCTTTTGGAACATTTTTATTGTGTGTCAAAAATTGTTATTTTTGGCACTCCCCACTTAAAATGCACATGTGCGTGTTTATAAATATGAATGCTTTGATGATGTGTTAACAACCCTGATCAATTCAATACATGCTGCTGTATAAACCTGGCTGTGCTGAACAGTCTTAGAAACTGTTACAATCATATCTGTTTCCTTATGTGTCCCATAAAACCTTAAGATGCCAATTTCTTAAATAAAGCAACAGTCACTAGAGTCATTAGATAAGGGTTTCACCAAGCCATAAAATGTAATGTTATATACATAGATTTTGAAGAAATGCCCAAAACAGGTTGTACACACACACACACACACCTACACACACCTATACACATACAGACACACACACACACCTATACACACATACATATATACACACACCTACACACAGACACACACACACACCTACACACACAGACACACCTACACACAGACACACACACCTACACACATACCTACACACACAGACACATACACACACCTACTCACATACCTAAACACACATACAGACACACACACAGACACACACACCTACACACATACCTACACACACAGATACATACACATACACCTACACACACACATATACACAGACACACACACACCTACACACACATACCTACACACACACACATACCCACACACACACAGACACACACACACCTACACACACAGACACAGACAGACACACACACATACCCACACACACACACAGACACACACACATACCGACACACAGAGACACACACACACACACATACCTACACACAGAGACACACACACACACACACACACATGCACGCACGTATGTATTGTGGTGTTTGAAGGAGCATAGTTTTAGGTGTTTCTTCTTAAGGGCTTTACCAGGGATCCCTCTCCCCTGGGGTGGTTGTCCTGTTGTCCTGTCTGCTGTGCAGCTTCTGCTACCCCAGATCCTAGGAATAAGCCTTTCTAGCTACAAGGAACATTGTACTATGATATTTAATACACAGTATGTGGCCGTGACAATGGTTAACAGGGAGAATTGTGAGCAACTGTCCTAGAAAGCACCGGTATCTTCTCCTGAAGCCTCTGCAAGCTCGGATGGACCATAGAGCTTCAGTGACAGGAAGAGGTTGAAATGTTGCAGGTCCAGAGCCCAGTTACAATTTATCTTCGGGTATCTTTAGTCTCCTAAATCACCAATCCTTGCCCACGCCTATGTCAGAGTTAACAGGTGACTAGCAGATTAAAAACCTCTTGAGATGTATTCATGGGCTGCAGAGACAGCTCAGTGGTTAAGAGCACTGACTGTTCTTCCAGAGTCCTGAGTTCAAATCCCAGC
Organism: Micromys minutus; assembly: GCF_963924665.1. NCBI lineage: Eukaryota > Metazoa > Chordata > Mammalia > Rodentia > Muridae > Micromys > Micromys minutus. Next base: position 3,193,358 of record NC_137961.1, read on the forward strand.
AACCACATGGTGGCTCACAACCATCTGTAATGGGATCTGATGCCCTCTTCTGGTGTGTCTGAAGACAGCCAGTGTACTCATAAATAAAACAAATCTTAAAAAACAGAAAAGAAAACAGAAATGTATTCAGTTACTGAAACCATAGTTTCTGCCAACCCTCAGATGCATGGGAGGCCCTCAAACAGCATGTAGCCCGGAGCTGAGATTCTGTCCTAATAGCCTACTCACTGTTGCCAGCAAAGTAATTGAGAAGTGTTTGGATTTATTACTATCCATAGGATTGCTTCCACATTGGAACGTGGAGTTTGGGGTAACTTAGATCTGTGTTTCTGGGTCATGTTCACTCTTTTTGTTCTAGGATGACTCTTCTCCCTTTGAGATCTGCTCACATAAGGAGAGAAATCCCAAGAAACCAGGGATTCCAAGTCCCTTATCTTCCTTCCCTGCCTCCAAACTTTGCTTCCTTGACCCTAAATTAAAGATGGGGCCTAGTTTCTTTTTCTGTTTTTTGTCATTTGCTTGTTTTGTTTTGTTTCTTTGAGACAGGCTATCATAGGCTAGACTCCAACTTACTTGATTCCAACTTTCTGTGCAGCCGAGGCTACCCCAAACTGACTCTCCTCCTTCCACTTCCCTTAGCACTCGGATTATAGGCCTTTGGGCTAGTCCCAGATCTACCACCCTGCCTCAAAGCATGTCCCACGGATCTAACAAAACAGGGAAAAGCGCCTATAACTACTGAAATGTGAGTATTCCTAAATACAAATGTCTAAGGACGTAAGGATTTGGCCTAGGTGAATGACTGGAAGGCACTAGGACTGTTGTGGGTAGTGATGGGGTGTTAGGGTTGTTAGGGTGTTAGGTTGGCGCAGAGGATGCCGCTCAGGGGTAGAGTTTGCCTAGCGTGCACGGCCCTGAGTTTAGTCCTTGGCACAGAAAGGAGGGATGAAGAAAGAAAATAAGAAGGCAGGATGGGAGAATGATGTGAGAGTCCACAGCAGAATGTGCTGAAGCTTCTCACGTGCGGCCACAGAGGCAGTGCTGAGGGGGTGACAGAGAAGACCGTGGAGACTGGAGTGGACAGTTCTCAAAGATAGGATGAGTGTAATGGCCGAATGAGACTCATCATTCGTGGTGAGGATGCCTCCCAGAGAGCAGAGTGTTCACTCAACCAATGCTATTACAACTCCTTATGGCCCGGTCTTCAGATGCTGTCCGTCCGTCCTTCCGTCCTTCCTTCTGTCCATCCTCCCTCCCTCTCTTTCTCCTTCCCTCCCTTCTTTTCTTCCTTCCTCCCTCCCTCTTTCCTCCCTCCTTCTTTCTCTTTCTTCCCTTCCTTCCTCCCTTCTTTCCTCCCTTCCTTCCTTCTTCCTTCCTATTTAGTTAGAGATAAGGTCCAAAGATGGTAGAGCATTTCAAAATCAGCAACATTGGATTATAAAAGTTCTCACAACAAACACTGACCTCGTGTTTGTTCTGCTGTTTCCATCACCTCTATGGGTAGGGCATGTGTTTCTCACATCACGGGGCACCCCCTCTCCACGTAAGTTAAGTTTCAAGGTGAGATTGTTGGTCAAGATCTGTTTGGAATTGTCTAAGGGCACAACCGTAAGATGTCATCCATCCACCCCGTCCCTTCGCAGGCACGGAGCGTGAACGTTCCAAGGTGATTAAATAGGTCTGTAGACTGAGGTCCACAGTGCCTTTTTGCGTAGTGTTCATGAACTTAACAGAGCACATCCCGTTTGTATTTTTGCTTCTGCGTTTGTTTTTTGAGACAGTCACATGTAGCCCGGACTAGCCTTGAACTCTCTCTGTAGCCCAAGGATGATGTAGACTATAGTCTTCCTGCCTCAACCTCCTGAGTGCTGGGGTCACTGGTGTGTACTACTCTACACAGTTTATGTGGTTCTGGGGATCAGTCTCAGAGAGAGGGCTTCACACATGCTCAACAGGAGCCCTACCAACTGAGCTACATTCCCAGCCCCCACCCACTTGTTCGACATATTTTGTAGAAAGTGGTCAGACTCAGCTAAGATCCAGGCTACCTGTCTTTGTCCTATTCCGTGACTCCTTCCATAACACAAATGCATGCATTAGCTAGCTGAGTAATGACTTGCTTTCTCGTCTCAAGTTACTTCCCCGTCTTTACGGCAAGATCACCATAAGCAACCAGTTACAACATGCCAAGAGAACATTTAGTAATAATAAACAACTTGAGACCATGGTCTGAATGTCCCCACCAACACTCGTGGTGAATTTTCACGCTTATGGTGAACTGAGACCTTTAAGAGGTGAACAAGTCCTGGCAGCTCTGGCGTCTGAAGGCGCTGGTTCGTTCACACATTGATGGTCATACACAGAATGGGCCTGCTCCGAAGGCCAGCTTGATGCTATCTTTTTCTTGTGCCTTCATCACGTGATGCATGGTACTGTTGTGGAAATCTGTAGAGTTCTGTAGGCTCTTCAGCCTGAACTTCCCAGAACCCTAGATTGTGAAGTGATCAAACCTTTGCTCTTTATTGTACACGTTCCTTTGAAAATTATTTATTTAATATGTATATGTGTGCTTCTGCCCATTTATACACACCATGATCCACATGTGGAGTCTTTCCTTCCACCTTCATGTTCGTTCTGGAAATTAAACTCAAATCACGAAGCTTTGGGGGCAAGTAAGCCATTTCATCAGCTCCAATCTTTTGCTACATAAATGTTTAAAACTTTAACCTGTCTGTGTGTAGTCCGTGTGTGGGTCTGTGCACATGTGAGTGCATATGCCCATGGAGTCTAGACAATCTCAAATCTCCAGGGGTTGGGGTTGTGAACCACCCGATGTCAGTGTTGGAAACTGAAATCAGGTCCCCTGAAAGAGAAACCAAAGCTGGTTTAAACCAGGAAGTCCCAGCCCTGGCCCCGCCTCTGCTGCAGCATCCTTTTTCTGTGTTTTGTCTTTACTTCTTTGTTTTCTTTGTGATAGGGTTTCTTTGTGTAGCCTTGGCTGCCCTGGAGCTTACACTACAGACACGGTGGTCTGGAACTGGCAGAGATCCTACCACATCTGCATCTGTATCAGGAGTGATGGGACTAGAGGTGTGGTCGGCACTGCTGGGCTCCACCTTTGCTCCTTGTAAATCTCTCTCTGTGTAACTGCAACAGAAAGTGCGAGTCTATCTTATAACCTCTGCTTCTCAGAAGAGTTAAGTAGGAAAGATGAAGAAATGTGAGCGTGCGCAGGGAGCCAAACAGAAGCAATGCGGGTACAATGGAGATAAAATCGCGTCAGGGCACATTGCGCCTAACAAAAGGTAAAAGGATGGTAAAGCATTGTAAGACAGTCATATATTGAATATCGTGTAGCTATCATGAAAAGAACATTTTGATAACATATATAAGATAGGTAGGATATTCAATAACAAAGAATATATACAAGGAAAGCTAAGTTGTATCTCTAAAATCACAGAAGGTTTATAGGGACCAAGGTCAGTCATTAGTACAAACATAAGGCATGCATTAGCTTCAGATCGCCAATTGTGTGGGCACCCACCTTGATGCTGAGAGCAAACCTAGACTTTGTGCAGAACCTTGCAGGGAGCACTCACTTAATTCCCTTCAACCTTCAACTCTCTGATGTTACAGACATACAAAATGACTCACACGTAAGCAAAGAGACCTGCTTGCAGAGATGGGCCGTGGTGGTAGTGAAGAGGAAATGTATTGTCAAGCTGAATCTCAACACACCTGTGCATTCGGTCACGTGCCTTCTCTTCTAATCTCCATCCATAGCCACAAGCTGTTTTTATGTGGTGATTAAACCTACTCATAAATCTAAATAATTCAAATTCTTTCAAATAGTTGTTCTCCTCTTGAGCTCTGTGAGAACCATGGTGTGTTCTTGTTAGTTAGTTAGTTAGTTAGTTAGTTAGTTAGTTAGTTAGTTTTTCTATCAAAGGTGGTCCCCATCAGGACCAATATTCCATAAATCTTCTACATCTTGTAAAACTTTTATGTACATCTTTTAATCTCCCCAACCTACAGAAACCTGTTTATGCAAAAGCCTGGTTCTATTCTGTAACTGGATGACCTGAAGCCTTCCCTCTTTCATTCACATCCTTCATGGTAATGATAAATAAGCCATTTTATTTAATAAAGAATCCGGCTATGAGGTCAAGTTCCCACCAATGGGAGGAGACAGTCATCATCTGCATTAGAACTGCTCTGGTGTGCTTGCTAGCAGTTTGTGTTTTGACACTCACTTTTCTTGCTGGGTTACTTCTGTTCTATGCAGATGCCTCCTTATACAACATGGAGAATGTTCTTTTTCTCAAAGTTCTGACTCTTCTTTTAAGAAGTATTTTTGATGTATGTGTATGAATCTGTTCATGAGTCCACGTGCTTGCAGTGTGTGCAGAGGCCAGAAGAAGGCATCGGCTTTCCTGGAGCTGGAGTCACTGAGGGTTGTGGGGACACCCGACAGGGGTTCTGGGAACTGAACTGGATCCTCTTCAGGAACAGCAAGAGCTTTTAGCTGCTGGATCATCTCTCTAATCACCAGGGACTCTTCAATGAAGCCTTCTTCTTAGCATTAGTAGCCCAAATATATACCTAGTACATTTGACTATTTACCTGCCTAGATGTATATTTATTTAGCCATGTTCCTTGGGGAGGGGGGTCTCTGTGCAGCTACCCCACTCCCAACCCCCATTGCCATTCAGTATGGGCTCCTCTGGGAAGCACTTCTGTAAAATAACTCAAGAAACTCAAAGAGCCCCTTTACCAGCATGTGTAGAATATCTGACCTCATTTGAAAATTTAAATTTAAATTTTTTTCCTCTATAAAGTTTGTGTCTTTAATGAGTGCTTACAATCTTTTCTCCTTCATTTTTTAAAAAAGACAATAGATACTTCTTTTCCTGTAACCCCAATCCTAGCCTCCCAAGGGGAGGGTTGGACTCTTTCAAACTTACCACCCCTCTCCCCCAGCAAAGAGCCTGCCCACGATGATCATTCGGGATCTCCTTTCTCTGCTTGTTTTCCTAGCGTGACATCAGCCATGTCTGTCTCCCCACACAGCTTCTCAGAGTCACTGAACATCAGAACTATGAAGGGAGGGAGCGGTGTGCCTAACTTCCTTTTCCAGAAAGCACTTTCATCTCCAGCCAAGACTGAGGCCTCTGTCTTAGTGAATGGGTAAACGTAAGTGTGTTTGTTTGTTTGTTTTCTGAGTGGGAGTTTTGTGGTAAAACAAGTGTGCTTGGGAGAGTGAAAGGCCTGGCATCTGTAAAAGAAATTTCATTTGGTGTCTGTGGAGGCTGTCAGAGCAAGCAATCTTTGGACAAGGTCATGGAATTCATAACGCTAATTTTACCCTCAAGACCGCCACTCTGCCTACAGTAGAGATTTAGACCTGGGCCCTGCTCTCTAGTAGCAAGAGGAAAAGCAGTCTAGTAGATACTAGTAGTAGATACAATTGTATCTAGACTCCATGTGCCCAATGAAAGGGCTTTACTTGGATACAAAATATGCTAAGACCTGATTCCAAGCGTTTTACTAAACGTCTGTCCTTCTTTTTCTTGGGAGAGAGGTCAGGGTCTCAGGAGGCTGGCCTCCCACTTTCTATGTAGCTGAAGATGGCCTTGAAGCTCTCCTGAATGCTATTCCTTGGTGTGATGTGCTAAATGCCACATCCTCCGTGCTAGGCAGCACAGCCCTTAGTCTGGTGTGGCCCTGTGGCTCGAACCCAGACAGTCACACATGCTGGACCAACTGAGTTACCTGCACAGATTGAATAAGAGTGTATTCTTCCATTGCCTTGCTCCCAAGTTCAATGTCTTTGAACCTACAGCAATCTTCCTGTCTTCTGACTTGTGTCTGCCATTGCGCCTTACCGAAATCAGTTTTCAAAGCTATAGTAACTTGGTGTTGAAACAATTGTCTCTCTGGGACAAGGCCTGGGTTTCCACTCTCAATACCAGAAAGACAATACAAATCTGCTGTGATTAGCGTTTAAGGTGAGAAGCTTACAATTGGTTTGGAGATGCCAACAACAAAGGGAAAGTTACTTCGCAGAGTCAAGTTCCCGGCTACCTTGGAGTGACAGCGAAGCCGGCTACCCACTGGGGTAAAACAGCAAAAGTTTATTTGATATATTTTACTTGGATTATGGGGAAAGATAGTCATTGAGTTATATCAAAGGTAAGAAGAGGAAATAGTTGAAGGAGAAGCATGAGGTAGGGAGAGGTGGGCGGGACGCAGCTCAAGTACAGGAGCCCTGGGTGGAATCCCAGCACTGCAGAAACCAGTAAGGCGGTGCACCTCTGTAATCCCAGCTCTCTGGAAGTTTAAGGTCAGGGTGGGGCAATCGCTTATCAGCTAAACTAGTGATGAACAGCACCTCCCAGCACCAGGGAGGCACTGGGAGAATCCCGCAGGCTGGATGGCCAGCCACTCCACAGACCACACAGTGTGTCCAAAAGACAGGTTGAAGGCCACCTGTGGTGGTTTCTAATCTCGGGAGGCAGAGGCAGCTGGATATCTGTGAGTTTCAGGCCAACCTGGCTTTCATTCCAGGCTAGACAGGGCTTCATGAGACCCTATCTCAGAACAGGAGACCAACCACAGCCATGAACATCTCTGAGAACAGAGAGTTGGCTTCTGGTTTGGAGCGTCCCGGATGCCCCAGCTCTGTGATAGCCCCTTCCCCACACAGAGAAGCTCAGGCCTTCCTCAGCTACCTGCAGAGTTTGCAGTCAGCCTAGGAAATGCAAGATCCTCTCAAAACAAAAAACAAAGAAGAGGAAGAGGAAGAAGAAGAAGAGGAAGAAGAAAAAGAAGAAGAAGAAGAAGAAGAAGAAGAAGAAGAAGAAGAAGAAGAAGAAGAAGAAGTTGTGAATAAGAAAAAAGTCTTTTTCTAAGCTGCACTTAAAATGTACTTAAGAATATCAAGTTATTGACATTTTAAAAACATGTATGTGTGTGTGTGTGTGTGTGTGTGGTGTCTGTGTAGGTCAGAAAGCAACTTGCCAGTCTCTATTCTCTCCTTCCACCATACAGACCTCAGGGATTGACTTAAATCAACAGACCCCATGTTTATGTGCTGAACCATCTTGCCAGCCTCCATACATTTAAAAGCAAGAAAACTAGTTGTAAACTTTTAAGCACAGCGCATAAACCCAACCACCACACATTTTCACTGACTAGTCAGATCATGCCATAGGGAAGAGGTCATTTTAGATCACTTTTAAAAAAACATTATATTTGAAATAAACAGACCCAAGATAAAATCTCCATAAAGAATTGCAACATTAGATTTGGATTTGTTAAATTAAAAATAAAAGGGTTGCAAAACTGTCCCTCATTAAAATTTAACATAAAAACCTAGAAGTAATCGAGAAAGAGGTCATGGTGAAATCGAGGAAAATACACTTGGGCCATTTTCTCAGTAAACAATACGACACTTCTAAAAACAAAAATGAGCAATTGGATTCCTTATAAAGTTCCAGAAAATCCCACTGTAGTATAGATTTTTCTTTAAAGTCATGCCCAAGGGAATCACAAGCTTCTTGGCTTGGCGTTGAGAAGGAGTTGCACACAGTGGTAAGAACCGTATTGACCGTGGACTTCTCTTCAAAGCTACAGTCAGACCATATTGCTGGTGGTATGTTTATGAACAGTGATCATTTGTGAATAGGACACTTGGCATTTTCGAGGATATTTATTAGAACTAATGTATCATTAGCAGAACAGTGTGGCTTTTGTTTGTAAAGGAATGTCTAATAGACCATCGTAACTGCTGTTCCGTTCCTGGTATACCTTTCCATAAAGCAGGCAGTATTCCTTAGCGAAATCACCCCCAGGGACAGTTTTTAGTCCAGTATGGTGGGCAGAAAAGGTACTTCGCTGTTCAGTGTCTGTGGGTCCCAGCCGGAGCGTGCTGCTGCCCTGTGTCCTCACCTTGCTCCCAAGTAGCTGGCTGATCACCAGAGACAGTGCCCTCTTTGCGACTCCGGCCTTGCTCTTTACTGTTGGCAGACTGGAACCTCTGCTATGTCTCCTTCTGGTTGGGAGTCTGTGTTACCACCTTGAGCGCTGAATTCACTAGGTAAAGCTAGTATCCGGGGATGGGGGTGGGGGGCAGAGGTCAGTGATGTCACTGTCACAGGACCTGTCTGTCTTCTGGTCATAGCCTCCCTCTGATTCAGGAAGTCACTTTAATGTCAATGGAGAGCATCTGCGAGCCCACATGCATGCAATTCCCTGAGCTTCCCATGTTCCCACCACCCTGAAGCAGATGGTGGAAAGAAAGATAGTTCTAAGACTTGGCAATAGTTCTAGCTAAACGACAGCATCACAGAGCTGTCCTTTTTCTCTCAGAGCTGGGACCCACAGTTCAGGATTCATGGGTGGGAATGCTAGGGCGCCGCTCCATTAGTTTGGGCTCACGACCAGATACACTTACTTCCGACTCACCAGAATGTGTGCACCACTAATGCAGTGGCTCTCAGCCTTCCTAATGCTCCAGCTCTTTCGTACAGTACCTCATGTGGTGGTGCCCCGACCCTCAAATTATTTCATTGCTACTTCATAACTGTAATGCTGTCGTTCTGAGTGGTGACATAAATATCTTATATGCAGCGTGTTTAATATTCGGCTTCTGTGAAAGGCTTAGCCAAAGGGTTGCATTAGTCCAAGGTCTCAACACCAACCTTTTTGTTATGAGAAGATGCCTAACAGAGCAACTTAAGGAAGAAAGGGTTTGTTTTAGCTCACGGTTTGCTGGTCTAGCCCACCAAAGTGGGGAGATCATCACAGGAGGAGCTGAAGTGGGTGGTCACATGGTGTCCGCAACCAGGAAGCAGAAAACAGCTAGACTTACCTTTTTATTCTGTCCAAGGCCCTAACCCCTAGGGTGATGCCACACACACTCCAGGTGGTGTTTTCTCCTTAGTCAAAACTCTGCACTGTCAAGTTGATAGTAAAGTTATTTGTTTGATTTTTGTTGGTTTGGTTTGTGTTTTTGAGGCTGAGCCTTACTGTGTCACTCTGGCTGCCCTGAAATTCACTATGTAGACCAGGCTGGCCTTGAACTCACAGAGATTCACCTGCCTCTGCCTCTTGAGATTTGAGGAAGGTCTGGCTGACAATGAAGGCATAACTATCATACTTACAAAGAAGGTTGTTTCCAGTGGTTCTGTGAATTACAGTCAACATCAACTTTGAAGTAAAATCACTACTTTGAACATCTCAAGCCTTGAACTAACAGGCAGAAAAGGTACATCCTGCATAGACAAATCAAGATCCTGATTGTCCAGGACAGACTGACCAGCCACTACACCCGTAATCCAGGAGAACTATATCTGTTGGATAAGATATCCACTTGGGCACCCCTTTGGGCATCATACCCTGGATTCAAAGTCCATGGTAAATATAATTTAATGCAGGCACAACCAGTAACAAGCTAGATGCTTCGTGAATGGGTTGTCCTGTCAGGTACAGAGCCTTGACTATGAAGGGAGGCACCTGTTGAGTGGCAGCAGTAGGGTTTGGAAAAAGGTGAGTGTAAGAACCTACCTTCCGGGGCTGGAGAGATGGCTCAGTGGTTAAGAGCACTGGCTGCTCTTCCAGAGGTCCTGAGTTCAATTCCCAGCTCCCATGTCAGTTCACAGTTGTCTATAATTCCAGCCCCAGGGGATGTAACACCCTTACACCAGCACACATGAAATTAAAAATAAAAACAACTGTGTGTGGGACCTAACTTCTACTATCCAATGAATGTCAGAATCAGGGCCACAAATGCTATAGGTATTTATTGTTTTATTATGAATGTGTACATGATGAATATTTTTTGTTGTTCCCTTCCTGCATCCCCTTATCATATAAAATAAAATGCCTTAGTTTTTCATGGCAGTGTTTTAAGAGTTCCTAACCTGTATTACGGTATTCAAGAGTCAAGTCACCAGCCATGAAAAAGCATGAACCACAGCAATGGCTCTGCATCAGCGTATGTAGTGTATGTGCGTATGCAAGGTTTCACAGAGCAGAGCTGCTTGTCTTAGGTAGAGGTGTGATCTTGCTGATGTCTGGAGAGGACTATGGTTTGAGGCACTGAGCGTGGGCGCGAAGTTGAGAAGGAATGAACGGCTTTGGTGCAGGCACCAGCTTGCCTTGAAGACAGTACTTGATTTAGTTATATAATTTTCTAGATGTTTCCAGAACATGGAGGATGTTCAGATGTGGTTAACATTCAGATCAGTAGACTTTGGGAAAGTAGATTAATCTTCGGGCTGTGTGTGTTCCTCGAGTATTGATTCATCTCTGAATGACTTGATATGCAAATCATTGGCTTCATGGCTTGTTCATTCTCCACAAGTGTACATACGTGTGATATATAAAGTGTTACATACATTATATATAAGTGTAAACACATCTATTTCCATTCCTCTGAAGGACCCTGAGGAACACACATTTTGGTGTCTGTCTCCATTGTTTTTATGCTTTGTTCTTTCCTTTCTTGTTATTGTAATACCACAGGCTGCGTAATGTATACACGGTAAATTTTCATTTCGCTCACGTTTCTGAAGGCTGGGAAGTTAAAATGAAATAGCCTTTTATGGTGCATCTTTTCAGATGGAGATGCTGGAGTGACATCGGGCGTCCCTTGTGTGGCGCAGCAAGCCGGCTGCTCGTGTCCTTCTGTTTCCACAGGCATCTGACCACAGGGATTGCACCCATGCTTCGTCTAATCTGTAATGCCTGACCTCAAAGGCCTCAGTAACAAACACAAGGACAGCATTTAACTGGGGCTGGCTCACAGGTTCAGAGATTCAGTCCATTATCAAGGCAGGAGCATGGCAGCATCCAGGCAGGCATGGTGCAGGAGGAGCTGAGAGTTCAGATCTTCATCTGAAGTCTGCTAGCAGAAGACTGACTTCCAGGCAGCAAGGATGAGGGTCTTAATCCCAGGCCCACAGTGACACACCTGCTCCAACAAGGCCACGCCTCCTAATAGTGCCACTTCCTGGGCCAAGCATATAGAAACCATTACAGTATATATATTTTATACTGTAACTATATAGGTTATATATAAAGTATATATATTTTATACTGTAAGTATATGTAGATATAGGGAAAACATATTCACATAAAATAAAACTATTTTTAAGAAGAATAAATACGCTTAACATTCCTGTGAGGGTGGGATTTGAAATGTAATCTGGATATAGCTCAGTGGTGGGATATGTGCTTAGCAATGCAAGACCTGGACCAAATAACACGAAATAAAGCAAAACAAAACATACTCCAGTTTTCACAGACTAGCGATCCTGTTACACGGGATATGACGGTGTCTTTTAACATAATGCCCCGAGAAACTGAAATGAGTCTTGGAGTTGATTTGAGAAAACCCAGTGTATTAGCTACATTTTTGTTGTTGTGATAAACACCATAGCCAAGGTAAGGTATAGAAGTAAGTAGTTTTGGGGGCTTATGTTTCCTGAAGGAAAATACGGGAGGGAGATGCGGCAGCCAGCTGACCAGAGCAGGAAACAGGGGCTTGGATACTGAACTGCTATCCCACCTTCCGTGGCATACTTCCTCCTAAATCTCCCAGACAGCACCATCAGTTGGGACCAAGTATTTAAATGCCCTGGAATATGAGCGCACACTTCTCATTCAAGCTCTCATGTCCAAAGTTGCCAGCTGTAGAGAGTTTGAAGAATACGGGGTGACAACACCCACCTCCTGACCAGTGCTCAGCAAAGTGTGCCACCTGGGCTGCAGAGGTGCTACAGCCATGACCATCCAGTATTCCTACCCGGAACTGCTCCATAGTGAATAAGGACACATTCTACCTATTACCCAGCCAGCTTTGCGTTCTGAATTCCCTTTGTCAATTACATCGACCTCTGTAGAACATGCGTACCATGATGTCATGGCTTCATTAATCTTTCAGTCGATAAACACTTGTTGTGTGCCTAGCACATGTCATTAAGTGACGGGGGTTTTGTTTGGATTAATAAATGGAAAGAAATCTGTTCCGGGCCATCTGTGGTAGTTCTGGGCCTTATCTCCCGTGTCTAAGGATAGTTAATACACTGCAAGTGCACTGGTAGCTATGGCCGAGGCTTTCTTTCCCTTTTTGTTTTTGAGAAAAGCTCTGAGGTATAGGATACAAAGCGCCAACAACTCTCTGGACTTCTACAGCTTTAGTTTTGCATCGATTGATTGAGAGTTAGACCCTCTTTCTGGATGGGACTCAAATTCTTAAAGAGCTGTCCTCTAAGACATGGGAGATCAAAAAATAGTGCTAAGGGCTGAGGGATAACTGGGGCAAGGACCTACGTTCTGTCCTCAGGGCCAGAAAAGAAAGGGAGGAAGCAAGGTGGGAAGACAGAAACAGAGAAACAGGAACGGGAAGAGAAGAGAGGGAGTTGGGAGGGAGGGAGAGAGAGAGAGAGAGGGGGAGAGATCTACAGGTGTGCACCCTGGGAGCATATCTGTGGATGAGGAGAACTTAGGAGCTCTTGGGCAGAAACTTTGTCAAGCAAGGACTAGAACTGTGAGTCTCAGAGTCACATGCTGCACCATGGACAAAATGCTCAAACTCACCCTTGGAGTATGAAAGGTTACAGAGGTCGTCTGACAGAAGAGCAGAAAGGAGACTATTCAGGGGGAGGAATATTTCCCACAAGAGATCAGAGGCTGGGAGAAGATCAGTGGAGGAGATGAATGGCTGGAAACAGAGGAGACCGTCTGAGGGCATGTATGAAAAAGCCATGATGGGGCCCATGACATCATGTTGACTTTAGAAGTTGATAACAACAGTAAAAAGAGACGGCAGGAAGAATTTCAGAGCAAGGACACAGCAAAGCTGCGAGATGGCTAATCCAGATGTGATGAAAGATGGGCTTGTGCTGTAAACAAAACTCAGGGAAGGAAGAACTATCTGTGTGATGCACAGGGTGGGGCTGGGGGACTGTAAACAGAGGTCATCTTAGGCCTGCTTTACTTCCTCCAGCAGATACTTCTCAAGGTTCCCAAGTTACCAAATGTAAGGCTCAGGTGGGAAAACAAGTCCTGGGTGCATTAAAAATATGTCCAGAATGTTATCACGACAAAGTTCCAGGGACGGACACAGCAGTTGCCTGTGTGTTCAGGTAAAATGCTTAAATGTCTCTGAATTCTATACTTGACAATGGTTACCATGCTAGGCTTATGGTATGTGTGTTCTACCATATTTTAATGGTGGGAAAAAAAAACCCAAAGAAACATGTCTGAGTCATGTTAGATTATGGGTGCACATTCTGGTCTAGAATCTTTTCCACAAGAGGACCCACCAGGGACTGGAAGGATGGCTCAGTGGCTAAAAAATGCTTGCTGGTCTTACCTGATGGCTCATCTAAATTACCATCTCTCCAAGGAACCTGCAGTTTAGTCAGGACAATATCAATAAATGCACACAATTATTTAAATCCAACTGTAACTTACATAGGCAAACTGTATGTCCTAGATGGACCCCCTTACACATGCACACAAAATGGCTCATTAAATCAACATGACCATGTGACTCCCCTCGGCCCCCCCTCAGAGGGCTCTCAGTTGCTCAGATCTCTCTCCCATGCCCTCCTGGACACCACCTGTTTCCTCCAGAAACAGCAAGTGTCCTGATATCTGTCACCATCGATTAGTTTCATCTGTCTTTGTGTTTTATATGAACTATGTGGCAAAACCCTGTATTTCCGGCTTCTTTTATTCAAGATTAAAAAAAAATGGAGACAGGGTTGTGTGTGTGTGTGTGTGTGTGTGTGTGTGTGTGTGTGTGTGTGTATGTGTGTGTAGCATTGGTGGTCCTGGAAGTTGCTTTGTAGACCAGACTGACCTCAAAGTCATAGATCTGCCTGCCTCTGCCTCCTGAGTGCTGGGATTAAAGGTGTAGGCCAGCACTGCCCAGCTTCAAGATAATTTTTTATCTGACTCACGTCTATTACTATGTGGAGTTAAAATAGTTTATCTTATGACAGTATAGTATTCGGTTAAGTAAGGTGACTATAAAGTGATTCTTACGGTCAGTGGCTGTCTATCCATTACATACTTAGGAACAGAGTCACAGGGTTGTCAGGCATACAAGCTCTGGTACAACGCATGACAGATGTGTTTGCTGCTGCAGTCGGTGGCATGAACTGAGGAGATCAGGGCTTAAGAATGAGGCAGTTTCAAATCTCATGCCGTAGCTAACTTTATTCCGAGCATCAGACAATTTATACTCCAAGGGTTAAGATGAGCCACTCAAGGTAAGTGGACAATCACAAGGACAAGTCCCACGGGGCGAGCCCACGTTTGCCCACAGAGGCATTGTAAACACGTAAGAACAATTGTTTTGGAAGAGACTGAAGTCACTTGTGTTGTTCTTAGCGTTTTCTCACAGGCACTTGGACATCTTCTCACACGACTGTTACTGGATTGTGCTCTAACAGCTACAGGCAGCTTTCTTGTTACGCTTCAAAGGCATCATTTTTTTTTCAATCATTCCAAATATATAGAAACACAGTTGGCTTCTTGAACGTTGGTCTATAATCCAGAGATCTTGTTAAATTTAAATAGCTTAGAGAATATTTGGGATTTTTTCTTTAATGTGAACATTCGTATCATCTACCCGACAGTTTTACTTTTTCATTATCAATTTAAAAAAATCTGTGTGTGCGCTCGTGCATGTACGTGTGTGCGCGCCCCCCTAACCATTCATGTGTGAGTGTGAACATGTGGCAAGGTACATGTGGAGGCTGTACACAACCTCATGCCATTTGAGCGAGGGTCTCGTTACTGTTTGTGGCTGCTCTACACAGCAGGCTGGTTGGCCCATGGCTTCCATGCTTTCTCCCTGATCTCTCCTAGCCCCTCAGGAGAGTGTCAGGAGCACAGATACAGGCTACAGCAGCCGTCCTTATGTGCATCCTGCAGATCTGAACTCATGCCCACGGAGTCCCCTCCCCACCCCCTCCTTACTAATTCATGTGCTTTTTTTTTTTTTTTTTTTTTTGGCATTGGGTAGGGCGTGTCGTACAGTGAAGAACTCAAATGGTAACACAAGGCATAGAGCCCCTAATTTTCTTTTTCAACCCCAGAAGGAAGCTGCAAATGTTTCACTATGAGTGACAGCCTTTCTGTGAACACACATCATTGTTGCTGGGCCGCTCCCTACTCTTTCACTTTTTAAAATGCCAAATAGTCCTCTGTTCAACACAAACTACATAAAGAAAATACATACTGTGTTATAACTCAATGAAACTCAAGAAATTATTGTCAAATGTGATCATCACCCCGATTCCTTCTCCATTTCTAGAAAGTTCTCTGTCTTCTCTCCAGTCTGACAACTATGTATCAATGTCCATTGCTGTATATTCCTTCTTAAAAAAAAGATTTATTTATTTATTATACACAAGTACACTGTCACTGTCTTCAGACACACCAGAGGAGAGCATTGGATTCCATTACAGATGGTTTTGAGCCACCATGTGGGTGCTGGGATTTGAACTCAGAACCTCTGGAAGAGCAATCAGTGCTCTAACCACTGAGCAATCTCTCCAGCCCCTGTATGTTCCTTTTGCCTACTCCTATGTTGTACAGAAACAGGAGAACAGCCTGTTTCTGCTGCATAAAACTTACTACTTGTTATGGTTGAGTCCTAGCCCGTTGTAAGGATTTACTACACTTCGTTCCTCTCCTGATGCCAATGATGGCTCCCAGGACCCACATGGCAGCTCCTAACTGTCTTATTCCAGCTCCAGGGGATCTGACACAGTCACGCAGACAGGCATGCAGGCAAAATGCTGAGTTTTCTAAGGTCAGCCAGCAGCATTTCTAGTGGGCGTGGTTTGGTAGCCAGTGTGGCTTTGATTTGCCTCATTTCTCTGATGACTAATGACTCTAAGGATCTTTTCATGCGTTTACTTAGCTATTCACACACTTCTGTAAAGTGACGAGTTTTTGCTCATTTTGTCACACTGTGGGGTCTCTGAGGGTCAGTCCAGAGGTGTCTCTCAATGTAGGTGTAGCCACTTTGCTTGGTAAGGGAACCACAAATACGTCCGCCCAGTGTGCAGGCTGCTTTCTCACTGTATCATTCTTAATAAATACAGTACTGGGTTTTATGGGTTTTGTCTGTTTTCCTTTTGTAGACAGTATCCCCTATGTTTTGATTGAAGAACTTTCCTGAGGAGCTGGGCTTGTTCAATTATGCCTCTGCCTTGCAAGCATGAAGACCTGAGTTCAGGTCCCTAGCATCTAAACCTAAGCTCACGGTAAAGGCCTGCTGTTGTAACCTCAGGGCTGGTGTGGCCATTGGGGCAGAGACAGAGACACTTGGAGCTCATGGGCCAGCTTGTCTAGCCAAACCAGGGAGCTTGAGGTTCACTGAGAGACCGTTTCAAAACCTAAGGTGGCAGCTGGTCATAATGGCACAGGGCTTTCATCCCAGCACTGGAGGAGGACAGGCAAGCAGATTTCTCTGCGTTCAAGGCCAGCTTGGTCTATACAGTGAGTGTGGTCAGGAGTCTGTAGCGAGACTCTTGTCTTGAAAAGCCAAGAGGCGGAGATGGAAAAGGAAGGTGCCTTATGACTTCTATGCAAACATGCATGCACACTCCAATTCACATGTGTTAGTTACACACACACGTACAGGCATGTATAAATTAGGAAGCTGGGACAGGACTGTCACCCTGATCTCCAGACAAGCCTGGGCTACAACAGATTGAAAAACTGGAGTTTGTTGTTGTTTTGAGACAGGGTTTTACTAAGGATTCTTGGCTGTCTTGGAATTCATCATATAGATCAGGCTGCCCCCATGTTGTAGAAATTTGCCTGCCTCCCTCCGCATCTCAAAGTGCTAGGATTAAAGGCATCACCTTTTCCTTGCTATACTGTGCTGTGGTAACATTAGTCCACATTTTCTTCTAGGACCTTTATAGATTTGACTTCAAACTTAAAAGTAACCTTTTTTTGTTTGTTTTTGCTTGTTTGGATTTTTTCAAGATATGGTTTCTCTGTAGCCCTGGCTGACCTGGAACCCACTCTGTAGAGCAGGCTGGCTTCAAATTCAAAGATTGGCCTGCCTCTGCCTCCCGAGCGCTGGGATGTAAGGTGTGTGCCACCACCGCCCAACTGCATTTATGAATTTTAAGACATGAATGCAGATGCCAGCTGCAAGCTTCACATCCTGCTAGAGCTGCAGCTGCAGTTTAGGAGAGTTTCCTGTGGGTGCTGAGAACTGCACTCAGCTCCCTTGGAAGAGCAGTGTTAGATCTTAACAGCTGAGCCACGCCCTAGCCTTGATGTTAACTTTGAAGTTGAGCTCTGTCTCGACTCATTGTGACTTGAGGTGGGACCTTCCTTTCTCTGCTTTGACAATTTAATTAGATGACTGTGACAGGCAGTGGTGGTTCACTTAATCCTAGCACTTGGGAGGCAGAGACAGGAGGACCTCTGTGAGTTCTAGGCCAAGTCTGTTTTACAGAATTCCAGGACAGCCGGGGTCACACAGAGAAAACTGCTTGAAAAATAAAAAAAAATTAATTGACTCTAAATTTGCTACACTGATGCATTCTGATACATTGATTTATTTGTCTGCTTAACTTCTGTAGGTTTATAGAAAGTATTGAGGGGGCTGGAGACATGGCTCAGTGGTTAAGAGCATTGACTGCTCTTCCAGAGGTCCTGAATTCAAATTCCAGCAACCACATGGTGGCTCACAACCATCTGGAATGAGATCTGATGCCCTCTTCTGTGTGTCTGAAGACAGCCACAGTGCACTTATATATAATAAATAAATAAATCTTAAAAAAAAGAAAGTATTAAAATTGGGGATGTCTGTAATTCAAATGGTATTCCTACACACCTGTTCTGGCTACTTTAGAGAAAAAATACACTTTCAAATTATATCAGTTTTCAATCAAGAAGCCTGTGAAATTTTGATGAGGATTGTGTTGGGTAATTATCAACTCAAGCAGGGAAAACTCTATATACTGGTTTCCATCTCTGGTCTCCCAGCTCCAGTGTGTCTGGGCCTGGTGAGACCTAGCTTGTGGAAACAGGGTGTGGTAGAGCTGAGCTGCTCTCTTTTCAGGAGCCAGCAAGCAGAGAGTTGCCTGGAGTTAGGGGCCGGATACCCTTCCCAGGCATCCCTCTGGAGTGACCTACTTCCTCCCATGAGGCCTCATGTCTCATCTCCCTCCCTCTTAATACTACCATCAAAATATAATACCAATCCCATGATGCAGCGGTCTCTTACGTATTGGATCTGCTATCCAAGGCCTAAGGTGTCAGCACATGATCTTTCTGGGGGATATTTCAGATGCAAACCATTCCAGGACGGACTGTGTAGAGAGTAATTAGGGGAAAGCTGGACACTGTTAACCTTGTGGATTTCTATCAGCATGTTTTCTTTCCTCTCTCTCTCTCTATGTCTTGTTTGTTTTGTTTTGTTTTTTTGAGACAGGGTTTTCTCTGTGTAGCCCTGGTTGTCCTGGAACTCTCGGTAGGCCAAGCAGGCTTCGAACTCACAGAGACCCTCCTGTCTCTGCCTCTTGAGTGCTGGGCTTAAAGTCATGTGCCACCATGACTTTCAGAGATTAGTAGGTTTTTTTTTTTTTTTTTAATTTGAAGGCCTTTGTACATTTTTCCAGTAAATTTATTCTTAAGTGTTTTATAATTGTTTCTTCTTCATACAAAGAAATTCAAGTGACCTCTGTGTTTGATCTTATGCCCAGCAAACGTCAAATCACTGCAGTGGTTTGCAGGTTTTTGTGGGTTTTTAGTATTAGTACACACACGCCACCGATTCCATCAGTGAGTAAAGTTCCATTTCCTTTTGCTTCCCCACCTCACTGGACTGGGTTTTCAGAGATGTGGAATAACTTGCCCGCGTTTACATAGACAGTATCAGGTTTGGAACACACCATGGCCTGATTCCAGAATCTTAAAATGATTGTTGGGGCATTAGGTATTTGTTGTTTTAGGAACAAGGAAGATACAGCTAGAAAAATAGGGTCACTGTGGAGGAAGGTCTTAACCTAAGGTAAAGACTTTGTATCCTGTAGATAATAAAGGGTCATTAAAGGTGGGAAAGTAACAATAAGTGTGTCAGGGTAGGAGCCAGTTCATTTATTCATTTCCTGAGCATTTATTAGGCTGCAGTAATTGCTATAGGAAGATAAGGATGTGGATACCTTGTTGCTTGGTAGTGGAGACATTAAGATACAAAGAACAGGGTCTTAGCACAGTCTGCCAGCCAAGTGCAAAGGCTGCTTTACGACCTTCCATACATTATTGAGTAACTCTGGACCACCTAATCCCTAAAATGGGACCAACACATACGTGACAACTTCTATTAGAGATAAGAATGTATGAGATATGCTTGGTTCATATTAAACACTTCTTTAGGGTAAGTTTTGACAATATCAAATATTTGGTTACATATATTTATTCAGTAATCAAATTGAAATCTAACTTTGCCCACTTTTTTTTTTAACGTATGTATTTCTACGATGACTATAGTTTTGGGGGGTTTTATTTTTTGTTTGTTTGCTTTGGTTTTGAAACAAGGTCTCAGGTGGTCAAAGATTGAGGATGCCCTGGAGCTTCTGAGTTTGGCGCCTTCAACTTTCTGGTGCTGAATTTCAGTTGCACTAAGCGCCCAGCTGTTTACAGTTCACTCTTGGTTCCTGTTTTGTTTGGGCAGTTTCTCAGTGAACCCTGGCTGTGCCTTGAACTCAAAGATCTGCCTGCCTCTACCTGGAGAGTGTTGGGATCAGTGTGTATTATACCATGCCCAGCCTTGCATTGTTTTTAGATCTGCATAAAAATATGACAAAATACAGTTTACACTGTCATGTTTGAGTCATTGACAATTGCACCTATGAAAAATCGTGTTCAGTGATGGCTCACATAATATGTAGTCTACTTTGGTTTTGTTTTTAAATTTAATAGAGTCTACTTTGTGTTTATTCACCTACCTTATTTTGCCTTTTGAAATTCCATTTTTCTATCATTACATCAAGATGTATGCTAAGAAACTAACGCAATATAGTAAAGAGTTTCTCATTTTTTACGTTGGAAAAGTTGAGCACCTTGAACATTGTGGAAGTCAAGACAAACAAGAACAGAGATATTTGCCGGCTTTGGAATGGGGCTCTGTGTTTACAATTCCAGATCTTGGGAGGCTGAGCTAGTTGAAGACCAGCCTGGTTACATGAGATCTCGTTGTTTTGGTTATTTTAAGTCTAAATACCAGGGCTAGGGAGATGGCTCCATGGTTACAGTGCCATCTTAAAGTATGAGATCTGGGATTGGTGTCCCCAGCACCGGTGGAAATATTAGGTGGGTGTGCTGGCCCACCTGTCAGTCCAACTCTTGGAAGGCAGACAGGTATTTTCCTGGAGCAAACTGGCTACCTAGACATTACCTGTGCATTCTGGGTTCAAGGGAGTGACCCCACCTCCATGAATAACGTAGAGTCTGATTAAATATATTCAGCAAAACTTCCTGGTGTCAACCTTGGGCTTTTGTGAACGTGTGTGAGCATACATGACTGCACATTTATCATATCACACACACATACATGGGAAAGAAAAACATACCTAAAGACCAAGAACAAGCTTTATCTGTGGATTAATAATCCTTGCTATTAAGTCTGATCTGACTCAGTCCCTGGGATCAGGTGGTTTAAGGAGAGAAGTTGTCAGTATTGACTTCTTATTGGGTGCAGTGGCATATACATATCCCTTTCCCAACAAAGGAAATGTTTGTCTTACACTACTGATTTTTAAAAAATACCTTATTTCACCTGCATTGGTTATTTGCCTGCATGTACCTGTGTGAGGGTATCAGAACCCCTAAAATTGGAGTTATAGGCAGTTATGAGCTGCAATATGGGTGCAATACTAGGTCCTCTGGAAGAGCAGCCGATGCTCTTAACCTCTGAGCCATCTCTCCAGCCTACTATTCATTTTCTTAGTGATGCGTTGATTGGATATTTTAGCATATTCTTTACTTCTTTGCTAGTTTATGTTTCACTTATGATTCTGCTACTGAGGGAAGTGTGTATGGGGGAGTCTTTCCTTGATTCATCCATCCATGGCCTATCAACTCTCTGCACCTACTAAATTTCAGCATTCTACCCTTCATGGTTGTACACTTTTTCCCCATTGGGATGGTCTCTCAGTAACAGCCATGCTTCCTGGATCTCTGCTTCCCTCTTCCTCTCTACACTAAAGTCATACGATTTAAGGCCTTTCTAACCCCTTTATTTTACACACTCCACAGTGATCATTAATAATTATAACTAGCTCTTAAAAACGTATGTGAAAGGGCCTTGTGTAGTCCAGGCTGGCCTCAGACTTGCTATGTAGCCAAGGATGGCTTTGAACTCATCCTGTGTCTCTACCTCCCCAGTGCTGCAGTGATTAATATGGGCCGTTGTGTCCAGTTGATTCTGAGTCTCGGAAATTGATACTTCAAAACACAGAAAGCTTTTTTTTATATAAGAATGCTTTGTGATTGGACCCTGGCAAATGAGGCGTGAGAGGGCTTGGGGACTCAGCCAGATACAGCCGTTCCTTCTCTTTCTTTCTGTAGCCTCACTGATCCACGGTCAAGTACAGTCTGAGAACAGTAAGTGAAGATTCACAATTCTCAACTCTCGTCTTGCTTGCTACTCTGTCGGGCCGAAATTTTACGGTGTCTTCTTCTGCTGCACTTGGTGCCAAAATGTGTGTGGAAGAGCCTGCAGAAATTTGTGTGACATTGATGGTAGTGTGGCTGTCATTGTTTTATTGTCTTAGTTACAACCTCTCACTCTGCTAATAAATAAACTTTATCATCGGTATCCAGGTGAAGAGAGAACAGGTAAGGAGCGTAGTGCTCTAGGTGATTTAGTCACCAGAGGGTGTTACATGGGCTGAAGAGTGAGAAGGGCAAACACACACACAAGGCCACAAGCTCTGCACAAACAGAAGATGGTAGTGCTTATGTGTTTGTTGAACTGGTAGAAGGACTTATTAGACAAGTACAAAAGTAAATAGTCTTCTGCAACCTAGAAACCATTGTTCAGTGTGAGTATTGATACATACAGGGAAGATTGTTACTCCAAGAGGCTCAAAGAAGATGTATTGATCATACATCTAAGAATACAAAGTTAAAAATATGAAAGCAAATAAATACCACAGTTCTGACATAGGCGTGAACTTTGACACTGTTTCAGAGCTTAAAAGTTACAGGATTCTTCCAGGTTCCACTGGAGTATGACAGCCACAGCTGGACAAGGAGCTCATTACGCTAGTCTAAGAGCTGTCTGCTTTGGTTTATTTCTTAGAAACACCCATGTGTCTTGAACATTCAGGAAGAAGTTCTACTGAGTAATACAGCATCGAAGCTGGGATTTGTTGGCACAGACACCACAGGTAGTTTTTATGTTAATTGTTGCCACTGAGCAGCCCTGGACTCTGGACACCTGTCTCCCCTTCCCCTCCCCCCAGAGGGAGAAAACAAAGCAAGAAGAGTCTTTTTCTTAACTCTTAAGAATTCTAAGTCTGGCAATGGGGACGTTCCTAGGAGGAACCCAACCTCCCTGCAAAAATCTTATGTGTTAAGAGTGGGGAGGACAGATCATAAGAACACCCTGCAGTTCCTGGTTCTGTCCCTAAATTGGTGAAGGCTTTTGAGCCTTTGGGGAACATAATTTAGTTGTTCTAGCTAATTAAAAAAAAAAAAATCCTTAAATTTTACGGCTCACAGGCGGTCAAAGCCAACCATTCCAGGCCCAGACACATCCCTGAAATGGAACGTGAAGTTCCCCATTGCAGGTCTCCTCTCCATTCCGCTCACCAATGCTAGCCTGTTACAGCTTTCCAAATATTTTCTAGCTATAGCTAAGTAGGCATATACTTTTCTTTCTCTGTCATAATACACCGAAACTCAAAAACATGATTAAAAAGCATGTTTCGCAATGAATGGACCTGGGCTCAAATCTTCCCCACCTTGCTTATTGTGTGACTCTAGAAAAATTACTTCTTTAGGTTTCAATGTTTTGTGAGGGATAAAAATAGCAATTACTTCGTAAGGTTTGAGGATTAAAATTTGGAGTGTGTGTGAATCACTTAACGCAGTGCCAAGTCATTACAGTTCAATAAACACTTATTGTCTATGGCAAGTGACCTTTCATAAGAGTTAAAATAAGGAAACGTGTTCCTGTCATATTTTGATAACTTCCGTTAAGCAAACAAATGTTGCTCATTTCTCTCAACTAATTATATCTAAATGGAAAAAAAGTTGCCTTTCCAGAGTTAAAAACCAAACTACACTTAAACGTAACACTCCTTCCAAGTCTCCTCAATCCCAATAATCTATTCGATAATGGATCCCCCAATTAGAAAACAGAACAAAACTTTGGTTGTCTCGCAGAGTGCGGAGAACACTCCACCCGGTCTTTCTGAACACCGTGCAGCCTTTGCTTTGTCGAGCAATCGCAGGGTGGCACCCCAGTAAGTTCGCCTCCTGCGGTCACGCCCCTCCATCCCCTCCAGAGATGTTAGGGACAGCAACCGGGGAGGCGTATCCGCGAAGGAACTGAGGGGACGAGGTGGCCAAGGGGTGCGCCCCGGAACAGCGTCTGGGTGCGGAGGTGCGCACGAGGGGTGCAGGCTGCTGGCTACTGGGCCCTGTCTGAGCGCGCGCAGGAGGCACCTCGGGGGGCGACCCTGGCACTGGGTTTTCCGCCACCTTCTCTGCGCAGCGTCCCCACCGTCTGCGGCGCGGCAGTCCCCTGTCTTCCACTCCCCGGCCCAGGCCAGCCCCCCCCCCCCACCCCGCTAGCTTTCTTTTGGGCACTGCCCTTTGCCCTCGCATGGAGTCCTCTGTTGACTCTCCCTTCAATTCCAGTCACCCATAGGTCACGGTCCCTAGACCGCAGCCACCCATCTTGTCTAACTCTCGCAGCTCTCAAGTCTCGCCAGCCACGGGGATGCTGAGGACCCCGCGGGTGCAGGGGGCCCCGCTGTTCCCGGGCCCACGTTCGGGGGCGCGGGACGCAAGTTTCCGCCCGGTCCCCTGAGCGGTGACAGCGCTCGCTCGGAGGCGGCCCGGGAGGCGGAGGGCGGGCCAGCCCCGTGCCCGAGCCCCCTCCCCTGCTCGCGAGCTCGCGCGGTCTGTGTCTCTCTCTCTCCGCAAGTGCAGAGCCGCGGAGGAGGAGGGGGAGGAGGAGGGGGAGGAGGAGGAGGAGGGAGCTGGGGGAGGATCTCCATTGAAATAAACAACCAGGCAGCAGTTATTAACACGGGAACATGGCGGCCGCAGCCTGGGCTCCCGCGGCGGCGGCGGAGGTCAGAGCCGACGGCAGCCCGCACCTGACGGCGTGACGGCCACATCGGTGAGCGCGCCTCCCCCGGGGGCTGGCGGGCGGCGGGCGGGGGGCGCCGCGTTCCCACCCCGGCCGCTGCCCTTGGTGCGCGCAGCCCGGCGGAGCCGCGCGCCGGCCGGGCAGGCTGTTGTTGTGTGCGGGCACCGCTGCCCGGGCGTGCGGAGCCCGCGACGCCCATCCTCCAGGCACGGCCGAGCCGGGGACTCGGCTCCCGGGAGGGGGTGGGGGGGGTTGGGGAGGGCGGGAAGACGCCGAGTCCCCGGGAGAGAAAGGAGGCGCTCGGGCGCCGGGCGAGAGAGAGCTCGGGAGTCGAGCCCCGGAGCGCGAGGCGGGCGGAGGCTGCAGCCCAGGGCGCCGGCCGAGAGGTGAGCACCAGGCCGGGAGGCAGCGGCTGTGCCGCGGGGCCCCTGCTCCGGCCCCCCTCGGGGCTGCGCGGAGCAGCCCGGGGCCGGCGGGGGGAAGCCCGGGGCCGGCGGGCGCAGTCGCGGCCGGTGCTTTCTTCCCGGGAGGCGTGCAGTGACTGCTGCACGGGTGGGAGCCGGGCGAGGGGAGGCAGGACCTGGGAAGTGCCGGGGGTGTGTGAAGGTGACGCGGCCGGCAGGGGCGGCGGCGGGGGTTGGGGCGTCTGGGGGGGGGAGACTCAGGCTTGGGTGGCTTCGGGGCGGCTGCGCTCGGGCCGCGTAGGCCGAGCCGCGGTGGGGGCGGGGAGCCGGGGTCGGGCGGCGGCGGCGGTGGCGGCGCCGCGCCGGGCTCGCCCCTGACTTAACTTTCTGGGTGCGGGCATGTGTGCCGGAGGCGCGCTGGGGCCGCGGCCGGGGGCGGGAGGCGGGCTGCGGGCCCGGAGGTTCCGGGTTGGCTCGCCAGCGCCCCCTCTTCGGTCCCCCTTCTGCGGCCCCTGCAGGGACAGGCCCTCGGGGGGCCCCCCGCGGAAAGCGGGAGGGGTTTTTGCGGCCCTTGCGCTCCCCCCCCGGTCACGCCCTGGACCTGGGGACCCTCCTCTCCGGGCCCCTGTAGGCTCCCGGGGAGGCGGCCAGGGTCGGCGCCGCAGGCCGGAGTGCCCGCACCCCGCCCCTGGGGGAGTCCTGGAGGCGCCGCGGCCGCGCTCGGGGGTGGCTCGGTCCCTGCTTCCATGGTCCCTCCCTCTCCCCTCCCCCAAGTGGCTTCCGGGGCCTGCGGACCGAGGGGCGGGAATCGGGGACCCTAGCCCCTTACTCGCCGGGAGTGGCGTTGGGCCTCGAGCCTAGAGGGCTTGTCACTGGCAGGGGAAACTTTCCCAAACCCGAGCCCGAGCTCCAGCACCCTCCTCCGCCACCTCGTCCTCTAATCCCACTCCCACTCCACCTCCTCCGACTCCTTCCCCTCCCACCGACCCGAATCTTGCTGTGCCTGACTGATGGGGCAGTGAGCCAATGGGAGGCGGGAACTGACCTGCCGGGTATCGGTAAGCCAATGGTACGAGCCAGAGGCAGGAAGGGGGCGGGGCTTCTTCCGACCAGTTAGGGCTGAGTTGCAACGCGGGGCGGGGGAGTCATGGAGACGCCGCGAGCCTTCCACTGTGGCGCGTCCCTTGGTCACCCGCACCTGGGTTTGTGGAATAGTGTCACTCACAGAATCCGTGACCCGGAGAGGCCTGCATAGGTGCGGGAAGAGAGTGCTTCTTTTCCCTCTGGTGCCGCGAGAGGCGTTGTTTTTAGACGTGACAAAGTCTAAAGCCACTTCAGGATGTGGCAGTAACCGCGAGGCCCGGTTTTAAAATGGCATATGTTGGTAGTGGCGGTGTTCGGGTTCTCAGCACCAGGTGTACGCGCTGGAGAGCTTTGAAGGTCTCCATTGGTTCCACTGGGCTTCTGTCCAGCACCCGGACGATGAAATGAAAAGGGCACCCTGCGAGTGAAGGCGCGGGGTGGCCTCATGTCAGGTGATTTGGGGGGGGGGTGCTCAAGCATTCTTGTTTGGAATTGGGCTCACTGGGACCTTGTTCAATCAGACCTCCAGTGCTCCAGGTCTCCTTGAAAGTTTTGTGTCTGGTCTGGGTGTGACATTTTTACAAAGTTGCGGTTTAATACTGTACCTAATTTTTGTCTTGCTCTTGGGTAAACAAAATGAAGTTTTGAACCAAAGTACCACTACGATCCCAAGCGTGGGTACTTAAAGCGCAAAACTGGCCAAAGAATATTTGTCGGCAGAAAGCAAAAGGAATAGAGTATAGGTTTTCATATTGCTCCCATACAAAAGATCCTTAAGTTTTTTTATTTTTAATTTTTTTTTTTTTTTTAGTTTCCTTAAACTAAAACAGCGTGTGGCTGCTTCTCTGATGTGTACGAGGTCAAGGCCTACCTTTGATTATTTTAACTGTTTGGGTCCAGTGAGCTGACTTTCTTGACTCCTGAGTTTTAGGAAAAGGGGGGCGGAAGCTGTTCCCTGTGAGAATCCCAGGTTGCCTAGCGGGAATTGCGGTCTGTTGAAAAGACAGCAGCTGCTGTAGCGCTTTCTGTATGCGTGCTCCCCTGTTCTTTGTTGGTGAGCTTCGTCCAACCCGACAGGAGCAACATTTTTTTTCCTAATCGGAATCTTTGGGAGTTCTTTTTTTTTTTTTTTTTTAATCTCTCACCCATGAATTTGATTTGGATTAAAAAATATATATTTAATGGGCACGATGCTTAGGCTTCCACAGTGGGTTCTCCGGTTTTTACTACTATTGGGTTATTAAGAAGGGATTTGGGAGGGACTAAGGTAAGGAAGCAGTAGCCTGTAATATGTGACTTTCAAATGTATAGTGTAGATTTCCAATCAGTGTCGTTTTAAATGTTCTTGTAGAGGTATATTCTTTTTGCTGTAGCTTTTGCAGTGTTATTCTGGTGATAAATGAGGCAGGGGAAAGATAAGCCCATATTCCCACGGACAGAAGTAGGGAGTACTGTAAATTAATGTTCAGACACTCCCACTCTCTGTTGATTTGGGAGGCCACTCTGATGCGGGCCCCTTTCTCTGTCCTGAATTCTTAAAAGCAACCCATTATTTCACTTAGTTCTTTATGCAGATCCTTCAGGAAACGTTCTTAGATTCTCCGTGGCAGAGAATGGCAAGTCCCCTAATGCCTGTCTAGGGGAAAAAAAACCTCTCAAGCATATGGAGACATCTAGAAAAAGATGTGCATTGTCAGCGGTGGGTGATTCCATTGTGCGCTCTCTTGCTGGAGCCGAACCTTCTTCCTCCTGGGAATTCCCCTCTTAAAAGAGAGGATTTCTTTGACTTTTAGATGTCATGGTGCTGGGGCCTAGGTTTCAAGACGGCGCAACAGCCGTTTGTGTGAATGTAATGCTTTTGAGGACTTAGTAATTAAAAAAAAACAAAGTTAACTTTGATTGATTAAGTGTAATTTAGATGACTTTCAGCATGACAGACATTTTATAGAAAATATATAAAAGATAAAGAATTCCAGGGTTGCATAAAGGGTTAGTGCATCTTGGTTCCCCTTTGCCTCCCAAGAGATGTATCACCACCGAAGCTTTCCAGTCTCCCTTGAGTCCAGGCTCTGATTACCTTTTTCATGGAGAAGTTAAGGATTCAGTGCCTAAGCAGTTTTAGGCCAAATTGCTATGTTCCCCATACTTTGACAGCTTAGATCTCTAAGAAAAAATGGCTTTGCCGTATTGGATACAAAGGCTGTTCTTTGAAGCAATCCTTATATTGTTGGAAAGAAAAAGAGTGAAGGGTGGCTCTTTAAAGCAATTTTTAATAGACGATTAATCTTCTGGTATGCACAGGTGTCTCTGATATCTTGAGCATTGTTGTGTTGTGGTTGAAATTATATTTAAAAGTGTGACTAATTTTTAGCAGTTATTATGACAAAACCAACGTTTAAGACCTATTAGCTTTTTCCTATTTTCTATTTCTAGTTTTTTTTTTTTTTTTCTGGTGTGACGTTATTATATGCTTTGCTGAAACATGTGTTTTTCCCAGAGGTAGGGTTTCTCTGTGTAGCTTGTCTGTCCTGGAATTCACTCTGTAGACTAGGCTGGCCTACAGCTCACAGAGCTCGGCCTGCCTCTGCTTTCTTCGTGCTAGGGTTAAAGGCATTAGCCACCATACCAGCATCTTTACTGACTTTTTTTTTTAAGATTTATTATTTTTATTTATATGAGTGCACTGTCACTGTCATCAGACACACCAGACGAGGGCATCAGATCCCATTACAGATGGTTGTGAGCCACCATGTAGGTGCTGGGAATTGAACTCAGGACCTCTGGAAGAGCATCGGGTGCTCTTAGCCGTCTCTCCAGCCCCGCTATATTGAGTGGATATAAAAGCCGTGAAATGGAAAACAGAGTGTCTAGGTTTTCTCTCACAAGCTCCTTCACCTCTGTGTCTCTTCTAAGTGGAGAAGTGGCTCTCAGTGTTTATGTGTTTCTTTCTTTTGTTTTCTTTCCTACTTCTTGAAGGGCTTAGGATTTGTAAACAAGAGAAGCAAGAGGGGATGCCATGACAGGCCCCCCTTCAAAGCCTCTTCAATACTATCTGGGAAAGCTGTAACGTGCAGCTCTGCCTCAGAGGTCCTCAGTTCCGACAGCGTGAGGAAACACGCAGTCCGGGTCCTGTGGATAGAGGTAACAGTGTGGCATCTTACAGGTAGGGGCTGTCACTCAGCGCTCTGCTGCTCTGCAGGTCGAGCGCAGGAGTCTCCGTGTTCATCGATTATTGATGTTCAGAGGCTGTGGCGGTGGGTGGGGTTTATTTTAGGCCAGTGCTTGTTATGGTTTGCAATTTCTAGCAGACGCGGATGAGCACCGTACGCACGGTAAAGCTTCGCTTAGCTGCTTTAGCGCTTCTGGACAGTGTCGGTAGTCAGGAGGAGGCTGCCATGGTGTTAAGGGGCAGTTGACAGATGGATGGAAACTGAAATCAGCCGTGAATTCTGGTGGGATGCAGACCCCATCCCAGCCACCTCTTACTCTGTCCTGGTCCCCATGTTCAGCAGGATCCTCATTTTGGGCTTTATAGCTCTTCTCTACATTCTTTTCTTTTTTCTTTTTTTCTTTAGCAATTGTTTCATTGATCTGTTTCATCATTATTGCTGGGAACTTTCCTGCCCTTGACAGTGTATTTGGTAATAAAACCTTCACTTACAGAGCTAAAGAGGGGCCACAGATGGTCTCCTTCCTCCCTCCTTTCCCTTACACTTTGGTGGCACGGGAGGAAACATTTGCCTTAACTTCATTTTGATTTGGTATGACCTTATCTTCCGTATGTGTATGTGATTTCAAGCACGTGCTATGTAGCAAGTTTTACGTGTATTTGGTATTCCGTTATCTTTCGCGAGAATGGGATTATGTTTAGAATGAAAGGCTGTGGGGGTTGGAGGCTGGCTCAGTCGGTAGTGTGCCAGAGTTTATATCTCTGGCACCCGTGCAAATGCTCGTCATGGTTACATCTGTAGCTGGTGCTTGGGAGCAGGGACAGGCTGATCCCCAGAGCTAACTCTCCAGCCAGTGTAATCACCGGTGGGCTTTGGGGTCAGGAGAGGCCGTGGTGGGTTGGTTTGTTGGTTGGTTGGTTTTGAGATGGAGAACAAAGTGGAGGACACCCTTGAGCTCCGGCCTTCACATGCACACACATGTACACGCATGGTGCATTCTCTCACATACCATCCACAGGTTGTTTGGATGTTCCCTTGATAGATGAGCTTAGCATTGAGTAGCCTTCTATTTATAAAAGTGTGGACACTTAGGACTCATTCTGCTGCTCTATGAACCCTGTGTGGTGTGCTCATGGTTGCATGGTCAGAGTGGTCCTTGGCAGGTGGTCGATGTGACAGGGTGGGTTGGCAGGTGTGTCCCCATCATCTCTGTACCCCCTGGGCCTCTGTATACGTCCTTGTGAGGTTGTGCTCTGCCTGTGGGTCTTCAGGATGGAGGTCCTTCACATCAGGACCACAGTGTCTGTAGCTGGAGCGAAGCAGGAATAGTGCCAGCCACCTCCTAGGCCTTCTTAGGACTGATCCATTCTTCTGATTATGGGCACAAGAACGTAAATACATATTGTCCTCACGTTCCGGGAGGTTGGAGGTTAAGGGGAACTCTGGGATGGCTGCTCATCGAGAGTCTAGGATGTAGCATATGTCCTTAGGACTCTCAGCTGTCTAGTCTAAGAAGGAACAGGTCTGAATAGCTGAGGTTCTGCAAATGTTCCCGGCCGTTGACAGAGAAGTTAATTCCTGTAAGTCATACACAGCCCACACCTCAGCCCTTCTCGAAATTTCAAGATCCCCTTGTCTTTAAATGTCAAGAAGCAGGAAAAGCAATGAGGTAAACTGATGGAGCTTACTAAATGTTTGTTAAGTGTCTCTGGGGTTAGGGACATTGGCTGTGTACTTGGGCTTCTCACTTGTGCGCTGTGAAGCACTTGTCGAGTTCTCCTCTTACCGCTAGGAAGGAAATGGACGCACAGGCATTGGCTTCCAGGGCCACACGGTTGGGCTACTGAATCTCATCAGAACGTAGGCAGCTCTGGATTCTGGCCTGCTTAGCTGGGGTTCCTCTTGGCTGGTTGTTAGGCTCTTTCTTGCCCAGGCCTTTGTTAAGACAACATCAGTCCAGTCATTCTGTGAAAGCACAGTTTTGGTGTCTGTTGTTCTCTGTATGGAAAACTTGTTTGTGGGGGATCAGTAGAGAATGTACCCAGAGGACACTTGGAGGGATATAGGTCTGGAAGAGACAAGGAGTTGACTGACGTGCCTATGTGGTTTCTTATTCCTGCAAAATGGACTTCATGTTGTCTAACTGTGGGGCACAGGTTGTGTGATGTCTTTTGGTGAGCGCCGTGCACTCCATGTAGAACGGACGATTCTGCTGAGCTACCATAGACCCAAAAGAAGGCTGATAATATATTCAGTCATCTGACTTGTGCTATGCTATTTGTGGAATTCTTCTGTCTGCTCAATTGTTTGCAGGGAGCAGGCGCGCTTTCAGGAACTCGTTCCTCTGCTCTGCCAGGACCTGCATGCATTGCTTGTTCTGCTCCAGCTGCCAGGACCCAGAGCCTGCTGTCAGAGACGAAAATGATGCATGGGATTTTTTGTTGCTCGCTTATGTCCCCAAAGACTTGACTTGGAGAGTGAGTGAGTTCCGGAACTTGCTGCCGCTCACTGCCCTCTGCCCGTTAGAGGCCACAGCTGAAGGAGGGTGGGCCCTTCCAGCAGCTCCATCTTGCTTGTGAGATCTGCTCGAGGGTCGTCATGAACAAGCATCCGCTGCCTTTGCTGCCCCACTTGCTTTCGTAAGGACGTGTAAGATTGATCTTAAGATTTCTAATTCCATTGTTCCTATGCTTAAAGATGAGGAACTTTGAGTCGCTTTGGAAATGTAGGTTAGCACATCGAACCGTGGCGGGCCTGGTGGTGCAGTTCCTTAATCCATCATTAGGAGGTAAAGAGAGGGTTTCTCTGGTCCTGAGTCCGTGTATTGACTACAGGCCAGCCATGACGAAGTAGAGAGGCCTTGTTTCAAACACCCAGACCCAACACCAGCAACAGATATGTTTGTTTGCTTGCATGGATGTATGGAATTGTGGCCCGAGGATGTTGTTCAGTGCTGGGCTGCTTGCTTAGCATGTTGAAGGTCCTGAGTTCAAGCTCAGAAGCGCACCCCCGCCCCTACGTAACTGTATATTCCCAGCATCTTCATAATTTCTTCCATCATTTCTAGGCCATCTTTAGAGTCTGTCCAGATGGAGAATTTAGATAGTTACATAAGTAATAGTTTTTAAAAATTATTTTTATTTTGTGTATGAGTGTTTACCTGCATGTTTGCCTATGCACCACATGCATGTCTGGGGCCCACAGAATCCAAAACACGGCACTGGATCCCTTTGGACTGGAGCTGTTGTTGGTTATGAGCCACTCTGTGGGTACCGGGAATCAAACCCAGGGAATTCATGAAGAACAACCAGTGTTCCTAACCACTGAGCCATCTTTCTTAACTTAAGGAAAAAAATTTTAATGATGTCTTTTAACACATTAAAGTGTGTGCTTGTGCGTGTGCGTGTATGTGTGTGTGTGCGTGTATGTGTGTGTGTGTGTGGTATTATTCTCTACTATTATTTTATTCATATGTTTTTGTGGTGTTGTGCATTAAGCCCAGGGCCTCTAGTATGCTAAACACTAGATCCATATTACATATAAAATACTAACATGTATATAAATAATTAGAATTATTCATAGCTGTCACATTCATCTAACATATAGTAACTTCTGAGTAGTTATCGTTGGGATTTGAGATGGAAATTTCTTCCACATGCACTTGGTAGGTCTCCAAGTAAGGAATGTGGAAACTCACTAAAATTCAGAGTTACCACAGTGCCATGTCCTGAAGCTGCTGTCTTGGGCTGGGGGACTCCCTGCCCCAGAGGTGATCCTTCTGCCCTCCTGTGCTGTGTTGGCCTCGAGGGGCTGCGTGTAGAGGCAAGTGAGGTATCCAGAGCGCTAACTGAGAACACAGCTTCTCAGCCTTTCCACAGGGATGCTCTGCATCTTCCCCCTTTTCCTTCTGTCTTTCTCCCCTTCCTCCCACTCCATCCCCCACCCCAAATAGAATTGGAAGATGGGCCGAGGAGAAGCCAGAGCCAATGTGTTGGCAGGGCTGGGGGTTGGGGTTTCACGTGGTAGATAGTGTTCCTTTCTGGTGGGTCTCTCCTGTTTGCCACACGTGGTGAGATAACTAGCTCTCTGTGAATGCGATGTTTACCACCATGGCTGTTGGCAAGTGTTGTGGCGACACTAGGGGCCTGAAAGTGTCATTTCGTTGGATTCTTGTATTTCATGCCTTTTTGTATTTTCTCAGCTTTGGGGTATTATTACAGACTTCACAATGTTAGGTGATCCAAGGGGCTCGCATGTTACAATTGAAAATATTGAAGTGATTTAAGATGGTTCAAAAGTATAACCAAATGTTTAAGACCTTAAGAACGTTTGCCTCTAATTTTTTTTTTCTGCCAAGTGTGTTGGTGCACACCTTTAATCTGTGCATTAAGAAGGCAGAGCCAGCTGGACCTGAGTTCGAGATCAGTTTGGGCTACGCAGTGTGCTTCCAGCCCAGCCAGGGCTTCAAAGTGAGACCCTTACATAAGTACGTGGGAGAGAATGCAGAGAGGGAAAGGATCCTCGCCTGTGAGGGCTGAGGCTGTAGCTTGGCCTGTAAAGTGCTTGCCTGTTCTCAACCCCCAGCAGCTTGCACACCCGGCATACTGTGATCCTAGCTCTCAGGAGCTGGAGTCCAGGTCAGAGGTTCAAGGCCATTGTCAGCAATACAGTGAGTATACGGTTAGTCATAAAAGGATGCATTTAAAAAAAGATTCATTTATTTATTATATATAAGGACACTGTTGCAGTATTCAGACACACCAGAAGAGAGCATCCAATCTCATTACAGATGGTTGTGAGCCACCATGTAGTTGCTGGGAATTGAACTCAAGACCTCTAACCACTGAGCAACCTCTCCAGACATCAACATATATTCTTAAGACTGTTTGTCCTCTGTCCTGTAAATATAGTCTGTACATCTAAACAACTCAGGAATATACTTGCTTTCTCACTGGTTCAGAATACATGTGCCTGTGCATAAACATACCATACATACACATACATGCTATACACATACTATAAGTATGTACATACTTTACACATATATGTACATATGTGTGTTTATTTTTCGCCCCAGTGTGTAGAACAGCTGAATGGCATAGAAGACTTTGTTTTCCTAAACTTTTAATTTGACTGACACTTAAACCCTTCTCTGCTACAAGACATTAATAGATTGATCTTCCCACGGTATTCCTTTCCTAATAATGTAATTTCCCACTCATTATAGAACGATATTCAAACACTTACCTCTGAGTCTTTCATGAACCCACCCTTCTATTTTCTGCCATGTGTATAAACCTTTGTCTCTAGGAGTGTGTTCTTCCTCTGAACACATGTTGTAATGCACCCTCTTGTTCTCTTGATTTGCCTAGAGAAAGTTGATGAGTTAATCTAAAATTTAGGAAGCATCCCTCTGACATAAGAATTATTTTAGGAATTCCTACTGCTAATTTTACAACTGAAATAATGAACCAGAACAAAAGGAGGAGTCCAAAAATATTCTAAAGTCATTACTAAGTTGCTTAATGAATCAGTTGTAGATTAAAATTGTCCTACAGGAATGGGAGCAAACCCACCGTGTTCGCCTCGGAAGCAATAAACACAGTCTTGCTTTGTCACTTTGATATAATCAGACATACCTTTAATACCGGGACTTACTGTTTTTTTCCTCTGCATAGTATTTGATGCTTTAGAGAAAATGGATTAATAATCTCAGTTTATAGTGGAGAGGAGAAAAGATGAAGAAAACCGTGGAGATAGTTGGTAGTGCTAGAAAGTTAATAAACCAAACACTTCAGAGAGAGCATGGCAGAGTGGCCACTTGAGTTCTTGTGTTGAAGAAGTAGCAAGAAGAATGGAAGTGTCACTTGAAGGCTAAGATCTCAAGAGATGAGGAAACTACAGCACACATTAATATATACTGTATTAATACTTGCAAAAATATTCTGATTCTCCAACTTTTTCTTACATAAAAGTGTGTTTTTATTATTTCTAATTATGTGTGCATCTGTGCCGTAAATCAGGTGTTCTTGGAGGCCAGAGGCATTAGCTCCCCTGCAGCTGAAGTTGAGGCGCTTGTGAGGCATTTGGCATGGGTGCTGAGAATAGCTCTGGTTCTCTGGAAGAAGAGTATTGTGCTCTTGAACCTTGAGCCTGCTCTTCATCCCTCAGCCCCTCGATTTAGTTTTTGTTTTGAGACGGGTCTCACTGTAATCCTAGCTAGCATGGAACTTTCTCTGTAGACCAGGCTGGACTGCTCACTCTTCTCTTTCTTTATCCTTTATCTCCATCTCTCTGTATCCTTTCATTGTGAAAAATTACAAACATGCAGAAAAATTGCAGTGAGTGCCCATGTGCATTTCCTTCCTTCCTTCCATCCATCCATCCATCCATCCATCCATCCATCCATCCATTCACCCACCCACCCACCCACCCACCCACCCATCCACCCACCCATCCATCCATACACCCACCCACCCACCCACCCACCCATCCATCCTTCCTTCCATCTATCCATCCATCCATCCACCCACCCACCCACCCACCCATCCATCCTTCCTTCCATCTATCCATCCATCCATCCATCCATCCATCCATCCATTATACATTTATTTACTCCTCCCTCCCTGTCTCTCTGTCTCCATCTCTCTCTGTGTGTTTAGGATAAATCATTCCAAATTAAGTGGCAGAGTCACCGTCACCTCAGAACATATGGCCGATCTCTTCTTGCTGAGCTTTGATTTTTAGTTCAGAATGTAAGCAAGTCCGCTCCCTGCATCTCCTTTCCAGGTTTTCCTCCTTTGAATGTCTCTAAGAGTCCAGGTCAGAGGTCAGTTGTCCTGAGTGCGTGCTTCTCCTGCTAGCTTTCAGATGTCTTCTGTTGCACGTCGATGACCTTATTGCCCCATGGAGTGGTCCCGTTGGGAGGTTCTCAGTCTTCCTGCAGTCTGTTTAGATTGGGCCTACACAAACCATACTGCAGATCACAAGGAAAAACAAACAGAAAGGTCAGAACTGACTTGAAGGACATTTATCATCCATTCATGTGAGGCATATTTGTACCTTTAAGAAGAGGTAGATTGTTTTCAGGCGCAGACCAGAGAAGGCGAGTCCAGAGGCATTAATTGTATAGTCGCCTGGACAAATAGGAGGTCTATAATGGGGCTTCCTCTGACCGGCCAGTCGTATAAATAATGACCCAGAGACTTCTAATGCAGTTGAAAGCTTAGGCCTTTGGCTTGGGCACTCTTAGCTATTCTAAAGGTAACCCATCTAAATGGCCGACACCCGTATGTCTGGCTCTGTCCATCCCTTTCTCAGTTCCTGTATCTGTCTGCTCTTGGGACCTCCCATCATCCTCCCTCCTACCCCCTGAAGTTCTACTGATACGTCCTGCTCAGCTATTGGCTGTCAGCTTGCTGTTATCACCAATCAGAACCTCATACACAATTCTAAATTCCCTTAGGCAAGTGAATGGTTACTGAATAGAAGGCTGGTGATGTAAAAATGACATATCAATGTTCTGCCAGCAGAGACACATCTTCATGTGAAGAAAAGATTACCCCAGCAGAAGCCTTTGTTTGAAATTCTTCCTGCTTCTTGTTCTTTGTTGGAGAAGGGCAACTTACATTTCTTGCACACTTGATTAATTTCATTTTGAATGTTTCTGTTTTTTCTTTTTTCTTTATAGTCTTCATTTGTTCTTTCTTCCAACTTTCCCAACCCTGAAATTCTTCCACGTGTCTTTGGTTTCTCCCGCTACTTGGAAGGGATAGTGAATCCTCTCTCCCCACGCACTCACTCACCTTGACAAAAGGACTTTAAGGTGAGAGCCATTCACCAGGGCCGCCTGTGCTCTCTGCTTTCCCCACCTGCCTGATGGGGTGTAGAAAGAGTGATTATCAGTAGGTATCTGTTTACTTTTAGTCACTGTTTTTAACAACTGTATTTTATGTATCCATAACCACAAATGACATTTTGACTGTTAATGCAAATTTTTGCCTGATTTCATACCCAACAGATGAACTATTCCCATTTCCGATAACAAGGGAAACAGTAATTCTGTTTTCACGTGAATTTACATTCACGTGATCCCTCACTATAAGAATTGGGAGGCAGAAAGACACCAGCACCTAAAATGGAGAGGTAGCCGGAGATATTATGTACCGAGACTCACTCTTGGCACATCAGAGCCCCAATGGAGGTGGCGGGCTGACAGCCTGGCATCAAGCCCATGCTGTTTTCAAGGGCACGCCCACTGCAGACAAGAAATAACGTCTAGGAACCAGGAGGAGTGTTTTATTATATTAATAGTTAATATATAAATTGAGAAAGAACATACTTAGGAGACCAAAGGCATTGAGAAAGGAAAGTGAGACTAGTAACCGGAGTTTCAGTTACAGATCATGGTGATTTTACTAACATGACTAGTAGCAAAGATATTTAATAATAAAAAGATATTTTTAATTTATGTTTTAGAACTTTCCAGAAGTGTGTTATTGGTATATTATATAATCTTGTTTATATATATATATATATACACACACATATATATATATTTAAATTTATAACTCTCCTCTTTGATACCAGGGATTAAATCTTGGACACTCACCTGACTATATTCCCAGCCAGTGACACCCCTGTAAAATAGATTTTGTGTATGTGTGATTTAAATAACAATTACTTTTTCCAATTTTGTGCATTTTATCTGCTGTGGATTTCTGGATATCATAGTATCCAGATAACAGGGTTTGTTTTGTTTATTTAGCAAAAATATTCAATGAGTGACTTTAATTTTTTAAAAAAATTTTATGACTATACTGTAGGTGTGTCTTCAGACACACCAGAAGAGGGCATCAGATCCCATTTCAGATGGTTGTGAGCCACCATGTGGGTGCTGGGAATTGAACTCAGGACCTCTGGAAGAGCAGTCAGTGCTCTAACCACTGAGACATCCCCTCCAGCTCCAGTGAGTGACTTGAATGGCAGACAGAACAATGCAGAGTGAAAATAAGAGAACTGGCCCTGTCTCAGGAGTCTTTGCAGTCCAGGAAAAGAAAAAGGTTTTAGTTCCTGTGCAGGTGCGGAACAGAGAGTGACGTTCAGGGGCTTGCAGGTCCTCGTGAGTGGACAGCACAGCTTGTTAAGTCAGGGACTGGAGGGTGGGGAGGGTTGGAGGGCGGGGAGGACTGGAGGGCGGGGAGGGCTAGAGGGCGGGGAGGGCTGGAGGGCGGGGAGGGCTGGAGGGCGGGGAGTTTGGGGCTTTGGTTTGAATCTCTTCGGACACCACCTTCGGGACGGTTCACCGGAGCATCAGCACATAGGAAGAGTCTTCCCCCATGGCACTCCTGTGAGATGTGGGCGGGAGCACCCCAGTGTGTCCCCAGCCCCTCTTGTTTGCGGTTTCATTGAGGAGCCTTGCTGCCCTGTGACTTGCTGTGGCCGCACTGAACTTGGTATCACGCTCTCCCAGTTGTTGGGAGTAGGAATTAGGAAGGTAAGAGGGACATGACTTCTGGGTTCCATGACAGCTGGGTCCCAGGAAGCTTCAGAGCCAGGCCTGGTGCAGGCTGTGTGACAAGATCTAATCGGGGACGTTAGGTTGGAATCCCAGAACGTGTCCTCCCCCCACACAGCCTTGGCAAGCTGAGATTAAAAACCAGTTGTCTTACAGAAGCCGGGTTTCACTTTGTGAGGCCTCAGGAGTTGTATAGTGAGCCTCTGCTGGAGTTCAGCAGAGGGGGTTTAGGTGAGCAGGTGAGGCTGGAGTGTAGTTATGTCTGGGAGCCATGATTATCACAGGCTAAGGGAGACTGTGAAGTATTCCTGAAGGGGGATGCTGGCATACCGGTGATTGGTTCAGTGTGAGAGTTAACAAAAGCCTCAGCCATACCCATGGGGTACAGTGAGACACTTAGATAATTTTTTTTTTGATAAATGTTCATTGAGCCCCTCCCCCCATTTTCTGGAGGAAATTTGCTTTAAACAGTTGGAGTGATTTAAAAGAATGGCAGTGTATGTTGTGCTCACTGGCCACTGGTGATGGTTGAGAATAGTTTGCTTCTGGCTAGACTTGTTCCTAATTTCCTGGCTCTTTTGAGAAGGTTTTGCTGTGCTTCGAATGGCCTGGCACTTAGCCTAGGTTAGCCTTCAACCTGCACGTGCGCCTGGATGTCCTTTGTCCTGATTTGAGGGATTATAGGATTTACAGCCCCACTTGCTTCCAATTTCCTTTTTTTGTGGAATGGAGATAAATAGTTGTTCAGTTTTATCAATGAATTATAATGATTAGAAATCATTCTTTTTTTAAAGTTTTAAGTTGAACCTTCTGTTTCAGTTTCCTAGTTTATCACAAATCTTTTAAATTTATTTTGTAAATTCTGGAATTAACTTAAAAAATCAAGACAAATGCTTTTTTTTTTCTTCTAGGTTAGAAATATATTATGTATAACTTTTTCAGCCTTGTTTGTCTGAGATAACATATGTCTCAAACCCCAGTTGTCCAGGAACTCATAATCCCTCTTCGGTCTCTGAGGGTTGATTCCAGGTACGCAGGGCTGTGGTACACAGGAATCAACCTTGTGTGGAGCTCTTGGTTGACTGTCTAACCAGAGCTCTGCCCAGAGCAGTCACTCTGAAAGCCATCAGGGCTGAGTAATAATTAACCACCACCTCTGAAAGCCCAGAGTAGCTCGGGCTTTTTCTGAGGTGATGAAAGCCTGGGTGACTGTCTCTGTTCCAAGAATTAGCAGATTTTAGAATGCGTTCGTAATCTACTTTGCTTAACAAATTCCAAGGTCGATTTGTAGGGACTTAGAGAAAATATGGATATGTCTAGAAATAGACTTTTGGTGTTGTTTTGTTTTTAGATTTTTCCAGACTGGAAAAAGCTCTGTGTAGCTCTGGTTGACTTGGAACTCATACTGTAGATCAGGTTGGCCTTGAACTCACAGAAATCTGCTTGCCTCTGTCTCCCTCTATCTCCCTCAGCCTCCCTCGTGTTGGGATTAAAGGCATGTGCTACCACCAAGCAAACTAGGAATAGATAAGGATTGATTGATTTTTCAACTGGCTCAAGGTAGGTTCTGGTCTGTGATGAGCCCTTGGGCTAAGTGCCACCAGACATCAAGAAGTGTATGCACAGCCCTTGCCGACAGCAGTGTTTTAGTACTGAGGTCCAGGGTATGGTCCCAGGACCCACTGAGGACTGAGGTGGGTCCCAGTTGCCTGGAAGGTAATAGTCATTGTGGAGAAAGTGCAGAGCTTGAACTCACTCTTAAGAAATCTCTCATGCAGGGTAATGCACAAGCCTGTTAATCCCAGCTTCCTGGGAATGAGCCTGAGGCAGGAGGATTTCAGCTTCAAGGCCAGATTGCCAATTCCGTAAGACTGTTTCAAAGTAAATAATAAAGACTGTAGCTTAGTGTAGGGCTGGTAACGCCCTCTGCTGAAATGCAGAAGCAGAGACATGAGAAAAATGCTGTGCAGAAGCCGCTGATGGAAAGATGAGAGATGTATCAAATTTCCCTCTGGATCAAATAAGATCTTGCTGTGAGGTTTTGTTTTTGGATGCTCTTAGGAGATGATGTTACTAACATGCAGCGTGTAAGTTGCTGCTTAGAGAGTCAAAAAAGTTGTGGGTATCTTTTTGTAAGATATTAATTCCAAGCTCCAGCAAAATTTGGAGACCCTTAAATGCAGTAGTTTGCTTGCTTTTCAAGTCTATGAAAGCAGTTTGGTCAGTGCTGTGCAGTGCTCTTTAGTGCTGTGTGTGTGTGTGTGTGTGTGTGTGTGTGTGTGTGTGTGTGTGTGTGTGTGTAAATGCTTCCTGTTGATACCCTGACTTCAATTGCACTGATCAGCGTTGACCCATTGTCAGTGTTCTGTCAGGTCTGGAATTTCAAAGTTAATTGTACGTTGGGATTCACTGTGGCCCAGCTTTTGAATCAGCTTTTCCTCTTTGCTGTCCGGGAGTGCACAGGCCCTGACACTGTCTAGAGCTTTGAATGTTCTTCGTCAACTGTTGAGAGCAGACATGTTCCCATTCTGTGAGATTAGAGGATATTTTTGATAATCCTTTTAGTACCCAGTAGATTTAATTCCATGATAATCAGCAGGCCGATTATTTGATATATAGTCTCGATATGGAATGTCTGTTCTTCTGTGCCTATGTGGGTCCCCACAGTCACTGCTGAGGCTGGGAGTCATGTTTTGTGCAGACTGAGAGTATGGTAATTTAAAACAATAAAATGTCTGACTTTTAAGAAAGAAAAAGTAGTTATTTTAACTACTTGGAGATGGTGGTAGAACATTTAAATTACATTGAAAATAGCTGAAGAATAAAGTACGTAGAATTCCCATTTCCTTAACCTGGAAGGTTATCTGCTTGCTTGACACATGTAAGTGTTGGTCTTAGAAGCAGACACTGTTGTTCTCCACTGAGAGATTATACTTAGATCTGTCAGAGAACTAGATAATGGAACTCAGTGTTAAAATCATTCGGGTGGTTTGATTATAATTTAAAACAAAAACCCTTTTCTTTTGGGAATACTAATGCATACGACTAGAGACCACTTTTGACTAGTTCAATCTGTGGTGTATTCTTCAATTAATTTTCTCGGGGAAAAAATGTAGCTCTTGCTATGAATGGTCAGACTGATACACCAAAATCAGATATCTGCTTTTGGGGGTTGGAAGATAGTCTGGCAAAGTGGGCCGCCCCAGATAGCTTAAGTAAATTGGATCATTATCAGCTCTTGTGGGAGGCGGGGATAAACTGACTGAGATTTGCACCATCTCTCAGTTGCCAAGAGAAGTCTCACTGAGCTAGAGGACGCCTGTGTTCAGGTGTGTCACCAGGTAAAGAGAATGCACATACTCAGAAATGATGAAGTTTATATAGGAAACTCTATTGTAGGGACAGATGAGATATTTAGATACAGTTACCAGAGAATAACATTTAGAAACTGTGTTTATGACGTTTACAGGAACTTCTGAGGTTAGCATGGCACTAGAACATTTATGAATGTCACTGAAAGAAATGTCCAAGGTGATTTTGGTGTGTGCCTCATAAAACATAAACCCTTTAGAAACTTTTGGGTTCCTGACAGTTCTGTTTAATTATGATTGATAAGTCAGGAGCACTGGGTGTGTCAGACTGCTTCACTCTGGTCACACTGTGGCAGTGTGACTGTTGGACAGAGGACATCACCCTGCCGCCCCTGCTGCCCAGTCCTGTCAGGAGCTCGGGTGCTGTGGTGCCGTGTCGGTGGTTTGGCGTCTGCCTGTCTAGCCACACGCACAGCTCGCTCTGTTTTTCATTTCCTAATATCTCATGCTTGGTTTTAAACCTTGCAATAGGAATTCACATTAGTAGGTGAGATGAGCTTCTCCCTCAGAGCCCTGGGCACTGTAGAGGGCCATTCGTGTCTGGAGATGTGCCATATTAACTCAGATTTGAGCTGTTAACAGGAAGTACTGTTGAGAAGTGTCACCAAGACAGCCGATCCCACAGTGAGTCAGGGTGTGAGGACCCTGGGTCACAGACTGCATGTTCAGCACGTTTTATCAATCCAGAAGCACGTGATTACAGCTAATTGAACGGGATTAGTGTGTCATCTAAGAAGTGTCCATGCTCTGACGTGGATAGATTAAATCAAAACTATAATGTTTACTGGGAACAGGCACATGCCCTATCATTCCTGGTTCACTGTCTAGAATTCCTGAACACATGCTGAACAGCTTCAGGTTGTTCCTAGACATGCACCGCAGCATCTCAGCCTTTCCCATTCTTTAATGGAAAAGGAGCAGTCTTTAATGAGCTCTGGGGCACTGAGTCCTGTTCTTCCCTTCATTTCTGTAGGCGTAAAACATTTTAGATACAAATTTCTCTTTTTAAAAAGATTTATTTATTATGTATACAGTGTTCTGCCTGCATCTGTGTCTGTATGTCAGAAGAGGGCACCAGATCTCATTCCAGATGGTTCTGAGCCACCATGTGGTTGCTGGGAATTGAACTTGGGACCTCAGGAAGAAGTCAGTGTTTTTAACCTCCGAGCCATCTCTGCAGCCCTAGATACAAATTTCTATATGCTTTTATGACTCTTTTAGCCAGTTGGTTTATTGTTAGGAACATGGAAATTTCATGGTTGTAAAAGTTCCAAGGAGACTGAAGGCCACTGTTGTCTTCGATTGTCAGGAGGGCGGGTCCCTCTTGGTTGTCATGGGCACTACCTTCTAGTGCATGCATGTCTGCGGCTGTTGACCTTACAGAGCTTTGCTTTATCCTCTCTTCCTCCTCCTCATATGTAGTTGGGGTTTTGTAGCTTTAATGGGAAAACGAACACCTTCAGTAGACGAAGGAAGAGATGTTGCAGTTAGAGGATGCCTTACGTTGGCAGTGGGTGGAGTGTTCGCTTTAAAGGGTTCTTTTGTGATAGACTACTCACGTGACTGTGTACAAAACAAGACTGCATTTGTTTGTTTGCTTGTTTTGTTAACCTACAAGAAGCCTGGTTCTGGGCCTGTTGAACCTTTATTCCAAGCACTCAGGGACACAGTATCTGTGTATTCTAGGCCAGCTTAGTTCACATAGTGAACCCCAGGACAGCCAGGGCTGTATAGAGAACCTGTCTGAAACGCTAAGGTATGTGTCAGGGGAAGCCATGTTTACACTTCACCTAGACTAGGACTTGACCGAGATCGGAGGGCCCTGGGAAACTGTAGATAAAATCCGGTACATCTCTGTTGTTCGTTTCACCTCCGGGCCTTCAGCTTCATTCTGTCAGGTTCGTCTTTGCGTTGTCATCACCTCTGTGAGCTTGAATAGCATAAGAAAACGGTTTTACACTTGTGATTGTGACGTCATAGCTCAGTGAGCGTCTACAGTGTTAGCATCACACTTTTGTAGGGTTCCTCGGAACTTCTCTTCTCTGGGGCAGTTTGAAACAACAGGAAGTTAAAATGTAAAATCAAGTTAAAGAGACAGTGTAGTGGCATGGCCTCTTGTTTCTGTAGCTCCTGAGATTCTTCTCAGTTTCTAGCATGGACTGAAAGCAGTTCTACAGGATTTTCTTCCTCCCCTCCCTTTCCCCTCCCACCCTCTGTCTCTCCCATCTAAGGGAGGCAGGAGCATGGCTGTAACCGTAGGATCTGGGGGTGAAGGTAAGAGC
Source organism: Micromys minutus (assembly GCF_963924665.1). NCBI lineage: Eukaryota > Metazoa > Chordata > Mammalia > Rodentia > Muridae > Micromys > Micromys minutus. Next base: position 3,237,564 of record NC_137961.1, read on the forward strand.
TTGGAGGCTGACTAGGAGATAGAAGGGAAGCAATCCCAAACAGTCAAAACCAAAAGAGCGACAAGAATTTGAAGCAAATTCCAGGTATTTCATTCTGTGCTAAGAGGTCTGATGATGATGAATACATTGGTTCTAGTGCAGTTTTTTTTTTTTTTTTTTTTGTCTGTAAAGCATTTAACCCCCCAGCACACAACTCTTTTAAAGAAAAAAATTGAAATGTAAGGCTGTGTAAGATTTGTTTTTAAACTGTACAGTGTCTTTTTTGTATAGTTAACACATTACCGAATATGTCTTTAGATAGCCCTGTCCTGGTGGTATCTTCAATACCTGGTAGAAATACAATACTTGCCTGGTACAGTCTGGAGGTTGTAAATTGGCGTGGAAATTTAAAGCTGGTTGTTGTTGGTGCACAGCACAAATTAGTTATAGGTGGGGACAGTAGTTTGGTTGTTTTTTTGTTTTTGTTTTGTTTTCTTTTGGTTTTATTTTTTGATATTTTTAAAAATTAAGATGTTTATTTTATTTATGTGAGTACACTGTAGCTGTCAGACACACCAGAAGAGGGCATCAGATCTCATTACAGATGGTTGTGAGCCACCATGAGGTTGCTGGGAATTCAACTCAAGACCTCTGGAAGAGCAGTCAGTGTTCTAACCACTGAGCCATCTCTCCAGCCTGGGTTGTTTTTTTTCCTTCTGTTTTTCATCTTCAGTTGTCTCTGATGCCGTATATACAAAGATAATTGTTGTTCTGTTAACTGAATACCACTCTGTAATTGCAAAAACATTGTGACTGTTTTGTTGACATTCTGAATGCTTCTAAGAAAATACAATTTTTTTTTATTAAAAAAAAAAAAAAAAGGCCTGGTGTCATGGTGCACACCTTTTAATTCCAGCACTCAGAAGGCAAAGGCGGATGGATCTCTGAGTTCAAGGCCGGCCTGGCTTAGGCAGTCAGTTCTGATGGTTCTGAAATTACAAATGCAAAGAGAAGAAACAAAGGCTTGGTTTGTAGCCCTTCACCGCCCTTCACAGGGTTAGGAGCTGAGCTGCCGCTCTCCTGAAGAGTGTGCCATCGGAGCCTATGGTGGGGTCAGGTAACTAGGGCTCACCGGAGAGTCCAAGCCCTGGGCGCAGAAACCTCTTTTGCCTAGCATGGTGCCTGGAACCTTGGGACTTAGAGATGGGAACGAGTCAAGGGCGGGAGTCAAGGGCGGGAGTCAAGGGCGGGAGTCAAGGGCGGGAGTCAAGGGCGGGAGTCAAGGGCGGGAGGACCAGCTCAGCAGCTGAGAACAGTGGGTGCTCTAGAGAAGCCTGGTCTCCGTTCTCAGCACACCCAGGGTCACCAGCCGTGCACACCGCACACGTGTGCACACACACACACACACACACACACACACACACACACACACACACACACACGTCGGCACAGCACTCCTACACATAAATAAAGTCCTTAGTGTACACAGAAGTATTGGTTAATTAAAAAAACAGAAAATGAACTAAGAATTAGCTCAGACACAGTTCCTGAAATGTACTAAGACCCCCTGCGGACAGTGTCTGACATGTGGGCTTTGGTGTGGGCAGTGTGGGTGTGGTGTGGGCAGTGTGGGAGTGGGGTGTGGACAGTGTGGTGTGGTGTGAACAGTGTGTGAGTGGGGTGTGGACAGTGTGGGTGTGGTGTGGGCAGTGTGTGGTGTGGTGTGGGCAGTGTGTGGTGTGGGCAGTGTGTGGTGTGGGCAGTGTGTGGTGTGGACAGTGTGTGGTGTGGGCAGTGTGTGGTGTGGGCAGTGTGTGGTGTGGACAGTGTGTGGTGTGGGCAGTGTGTGGTGTGGGCAGTGTGTGGTGTGGACAGTGTGGGTGTGGTGTGGACAGTGTGTGGTGTGGGCAGTGTATGGTGTGGTGTGGACAGTGTGTGGTGTGGGCAGTGTGGGGTGTGGACAGTGTGTGGTGTGGGCAGTGTGGATGTGGTGTGAACAGTGTGTGAGTGGGGTGTGGGTAGTGTGGGTGTGGTGTGGGCAGTGTGTGGTGTGGTGTGGGCAGTGTGTGAGTGGGGTGTGGACAGTGTGTGGTGTGAGCAGTGTGGTGTGGACAGTGTGTGGTGTGGGGTGTGGGCAGTGTGGGTGTGGTGTGGGCAGTGTGTGGTGTGGGCAGTGTGGGGTGTGGTGTGGGCAGTGTGGGGTGGGGTGGGGTATGGGGTGTGGTGTGGGCAGTGTGTGGTGTGAGTTGTGTGGCAGTGTGGAGTATGGTGTGGGGTGTGGTATGGGGTGTGGTATGTGGTGTGTGCAGTGTGGGGTGTGGTGTGGGGTGTGGTGTGGGCTGTGGTGTGGGCAGTGTGTGGTGTGGTGTGGGCAGTGGGGTGTGGTGTGGGGTGTGGTGTGGACAGTGTGGGGTGTGGGCAGTGTGTGGTGTAGACTGTGGTGGTGTAGACTGTGGTGGTGCACTCTGTTAAATCTGGCTGGAAGCGACAGTCAGTCCTTGGTACACAGCAGTACTGATTCTTAGTTTCTTTCAATTTTGCATCAAGAACCTGCTTGACATTTTCACTGTCTTATGTATAGAAGAAGTAGCCATGTTTGCATATTCAGAAGACTTAAAATAATGCACCTTCTTGTGAATCAGAGTGAGCTATTTATAAATTCTGCAGTCATGACACACGGTTATTGATCAGACTTGTTAGAACTGGTTTTTGGCCTGTATAGCTATTTTAGTTTTACTTCTTCCATGCTAGGGAACAAACCCCGGGCTTCACACACACCAGGCAAGTGCTCTACCACTGAGCTACAGCCTCGGCTCTGGCACTTACACCGTTTACTGGGAAAGTTAATGTGGGAAGTCAGTATTTCCGTGCTTAACCAGCTGTCCGTCATCTTTGTAGGCATTTTAGATGCTCTGTAAGCCAATGACAAGACCATTGCCAGAGACTGTTGATAGCATGAGAAATTTAGTTGCCCAATGTTTTATGTAGGAAAAAGGCAAAGTACGTGGTGACTTTAATATATACACAGTAAAGGTTTGAATGAACACAGTATACCCCCGCACCCTTATGCTGGCTATGCTGTGTGTATGCAGGTGGGTTCTGACTTTGAACACAGTAGGGGAGGCTGTCTTTGAAGTACTGACCCTGCCTCCACCTCCCGAGTTCCCAGATTACTGCCATGGGTTATCTACTTAGCCTGAGTTCCTTTTTCTTGCTACTGTCTCCAGTAAACTAAAATTACAGCAGACAGTATTGTCCCTGACAACATGAGCTGGCAGGCAGACAGCTTGACAACTCCATCAAGCAGTGATGTGTGTGTCTACACCCATTCTTGGAAAAGGAAGACGGCCAGGGGCTCGGAAAGGTGTGCACAGCCACATGGTAATTATTTTTCAGTGATCTTTGAGGCTTGGCTCTTTCTTCTCCTGTCATGTGCTAAATGCATTTAATTAGTATTTCCAAGATGCTGGATTTCTCCTGTACTTCTCAAAATATGATCAGAGTGGAAGATGGTGGCTGTCTAGACAGTAGGTGGGTAGAAAACTTTCAAGTTTACCCAGATCTTTTAGAAACCAGTTACTTCTAACTAGGTTTGAGTATTTATAGTCTTGCATGGGATTGTGTTTTAGCTAAAAATATGGAAGAATAATGCTGGCAAGATGGCTCCGTAGTCCAAGGCAGTTGCTGTCCATCCTGACAACCAAGTTTATCCTCAGGACCTTCATGCCTGAAGGAGAGAATGAGGAATGCAAATTGTCTATTGGCCACCACGTGAACTGTTGCATACATGCACGAGCACACCTCACACACATACACACACACACACACACATACATACACACACACACACACACACACACACACACACACACAGAAAGAAGAGTTACCATATATAATGTATTTAAGACTCCCCACTGTTAACTGTTGGGCCCTGTGAGAGGGTCGTAGCTTGCCTACTGGTTAAAGGCATGTAGACTGGAAACACTGCCTGCCCCGAATCCTAGCTCAGCTACTGGGGAGCTCTATAGCCCAGAATAAGTTGGTCTGACTGCATTAACGCCATTGAGGACCGTCAGCCAGCATCATCAGACTGCTTCTAGCAAAGCTCACTAAATGGCACTTTGGTAACTTGATGCCATCTTTGCAGCATTGTTGTTGTAAGAGCTGGGGCTACATACATTGTTTTGTTAGTGCTTTGTTGATCTTAGGACAACATTCTAAATTTGTAAGGTCTCAGTCTTCATTTTTGAATAGTGCATCACAGAGCTAGGGTAAGATATCAGTGGGGTTATTTTTTTTAATTGTAAGAGTTCTTTGAAAAGCCGCAGACCATGTTCAATAAACAGTTACTCTTGTCTCCAGCCCTGATTTTGCATAGTTGGGTCTTGTGGACAGACGTGTGGGTTGCCTGCTCTGTAATGGTAGTGGTTAGTGACTCAACAGCTCAACCTGGAGGCAGAGCTCTATCTTTTTTTTGCTTTTAGAAATAATTTACATAGTGCCTAGAATGCTCTGGGTGGCATTTGAAATGTACTACATTGATTGCCTGACTAGATAACTCCATGTTTAGCTGATACACAGACTCGCTGGGCTGTGTTCAGGCCCAGTTGTGCTCTTGTTCTCAAGGCCTAGATGTGAAGCACTCACTGCTAGGCGGCCTCACTGAGCAGACGGGATCCATCGCTTTAGTGATTGCTCGTGGTCCCAACTTAGACGAACGTTCCTGCTTCTTACCAGAAACCCACATGATGGTTTTGGCCCTGGTACCCAGGCCAGCATCCGCCCGAGGAACGAGAGGCAAGCTTACCAGGTTAGCTAGAGATTGGAGAACTATCTGAGCCTCATACTTACCTGTGTGTTCAATTTGGTTTTATGGGCTCCAAGGGTAGCAGCTGTCTCAGTTTTAGACTTAGTGGACCAAATTTTGGGTTTTTAATGTGTTTTTTGAAAACTTTTTATCTAAATTAATGATTCTGCCTATAAACTAATTATGCACTTCTATTTGTTCAGCTTTGGAAGTAGGATGAAAGATGTGTGTGTGTGTGTGTGTGTGTGAGAGAGAGAGAGAGAGAGAGAGAGAGAGAGAGAGAGAGAGAGAGAGAGAGAGAGAGACATGTTAAAGCCGTTTGTTTGTTTAAGCAATTCAGCTTATTTTGCATGGCTCAAAACTGCCAGATTAACTGAAGGTATGAGAAGTGTTGGAAGATTTAGTTTTGTAATGAATGTTCTGGGTAATAGTGTCCAATGCGACATGATAACTACTGAATTTGATGTCTTATTTAGATTCACTGTTCATCCCCTTTTACTAGCTCACAGGAGGAATTTGTTAGATTTACAGGTGATTTCTAGCAGATCAGAAGTAAGATTTCTTTGAAAGATGGGCTGATACTCTCTAGGGTTTCCGTGGAATCAAGATGTTAAGAAGGCACATCTACAAATAGGAGCTAGAGACTTCCATTGGTGGGTTTTTGTTTGCTTGTGTGTTTTGGTTTTTTCATTCATTGAAAGAGTTTTGGTTTCCTAAGTCTTAAAACATCAGTGCCCACAGCACGCTTTTGATCCCCGCACTGACCAGTGCCACAGTGTACCGAGAACTAGACTGTGCGAGCCCCTTGGCCGCCGAGAGCTGTCTCATCGTGACCAGTGGAAAAGTCAGTTGTGGTGAAGAATTAGATGGGTGGTTGTGTGCTGGGGACAGCTGGAGCTGGGGGCTGCTTTGGGGTCAAGACCGGGCCAGCCCTGCTCCAGCACCATGGAGGTCGGAGGTCAGAGGTCAGGAGTCCCAGCTCCCCGTTGGAAGACAGATACACCTGAGGAAGGTTTAGACAGGAAATTAAAGTGTTGGGCTGATTTGCCTCCCTGCCAGGGTCACCCTGGGCTAAAGTGAATAGATTTCTGCCTGCCAGTTCACATTGCTCTACTTTGCTTTGTTTTTAATGTGGAAGGTTTGTGTAAAGTAAACCACCCAGCCACAAACATATTTAAGATAATGTTCCGTCTGTGTTTGTTTTATAACCTCGTAGAATTCAGAGATGTTCCCCGTTCACTTCCTCTCATATCTTTAGCAGGAGGTTTTTTCCCCCCAAACTGATTTTTTTTTAGCCCATTAATAAGTCCTGAAATCCCTTTAGTTAGCTGTAGCCAGTATAAAACCCAAACAAAGCTAATGAATAGAAAAGAAAAATTGAGGGTGATGCAGAGTTCTGGCCAAGGCAAAGCTGTGTTTGCCTACAGATTTCCCTCCACAGGACTGACGGGGTGGAGTGTTTGCATTCCGTGAGTGTTTTCTCTCTGTACTCCTCATCGCCACCTTTCCGATGTAGAAGGCTAGCATGAGTATTTCACGGATCTCTACAGAGTTCCTAAGTGAAGTACCGTGACTTCCAGGTGGTGTGATACGGGAGCATGTGTGAGGATGTTCCGTGGTGTGTAACTGAGTTCATTAGCTCTCAGGTCTAAGCAGTGTCAGTGTGATGTAAGCCCCCGTGCAGGGTGGTCTCCGCACCATCACAGCTGCATTACATGCAAATCTCATTTTAATTGTGTCTTAGTTGTTCAGTCTGCAAGGGCTTTGCTGAAATAGCATATTCTGCGTCCTGCACACACATGCACGCACACGTGGGTAGAAGTCAGAGGTCAGTGTTGTGTCCTCCGAGTGCTCTGGACTACACACCTGCTTGGTCCAAGCGCGCTGGGGCTCCCTTAGCGCCTGCCGTTCCGCCGCGCTCCTGCTGGGTTACAGATAGCGCTGCCTGGTTTTCATGTGGGTGTTGCAGGTGTGAACTCCTTGCACTTGAACAGAGCGAGCCATCTCCCTAGCCTCTGTATCCTTTTCTGGTTTCTAAAAAAGCTGTCTCGCCCTGTGACATAAGCAAGTTCTTAGCCAAGCAAAAAGGCTTTCTTTAATTCAAAATTCAAATAACATACAGCGGTGTCTTTAAAATAATGCCGTTGGATACTTGCATTACTCCATTTTCCTTCCTGAGTGCTTTATAATAAAAGGAGAGGAGCTGATGAGACGGCCCAGTGGTTAAGAACACTGGCTGCTCTTCCAGGAGACCCAGGTTCAATTCCTGTCACTACATGGTGACACCCTATCTGGCTTTCACACGGATGCAAGTGGTGTATGTGCGGGCAAAACATCCATGTGCAAAATAACACGTGTTTTAGAGAAGATAGTTATTTAGGTCAGCAAGCCCAGTCCCCTGGCCACTGTCTTCACAGACGTGGGGATGTGTGCATGAGGCATCGTATGGACAGGAAGCCACAGAGGTTCAGGGGCCACCCTTGCTGGTCTGTAACATTTTGATTTTGTCAAAACTAACTCATTTCCAGAAATTTGGCTTTAAACTCAGAGATCCAACTGCTTCTTCTCCTGAATGCTGGGATTAAAGGTGTGTGTTAGCAGATTTTTAATTTTTGTAGACAGGGTTTCTCTGTGTAGCTGGTTGTCATGAAATCACTCAGCGGAGCAGACTAGCCTCCACTTCAGAGATCCACCTGCCTCTGCCCTGAGTTCTGGGATCAAAAGTGTACATCACCACCACCTGGCTATTTTTCTTTTTATTTGATTATTTTAATTGATAAGATTTTCTGAACCTTATCTACCTGACCTTTCCCTTCTGAAAGTCTTGGAGACTTAACTAGACAGCTAAGATCTGAAAGCTTTGGAGAGATGCCATGACTTGGGCATAGGCAGGAATTTGTTGGAATGTTGAGGGACCGTGAGAAAATGATGCCTTGGGCTTCACAATTAAAGCTGTCTGCTCTAAAGAAACGGTTAAGATAAAATATAGGCTACAGATTGGGAGAAAGTACTCACAGGTAAAAACTCATGTACAATCTGTTTAGAAGATCCGAGCGCATATCATGATTCCTGCCTGTAACCCCAACCCTGGTTGAGACAGGAGGATCGAAGGTAACACCCAACCTGGGCTTAGGTGAGTTCAAGGCCAACTTCAGCAACATAGTGAGATCCTGTCTGAAAAAAGACCAGCAAAGTCAAACCAGCCAAACAAATCAAAACCAGCAAAACAAGTAAAATCACCCCCTCACTCCCCAAAAGAGAGCTAGGAACTATTGTCCACATTCACAGCTTATCCAGGTTTAAAAACGTTTGAAAAACCTGATGGGTCATTAACAGAGACTCGCAAATGCCAGGACGCAGCCGGAGAACACCATTGTAGCTCAAAATGGTTTGCCAGCTCCTTAGAAAGTGTCTGTAGTGCAGAAGACACTTGGCACGTGCTCAGCATCTTCTCAGGATGTAAGCGTGTGTGTGAATGTCTGTGTTCATTCACACAGCCAGACACCGTCCACGGGGAGAGTCGCCCAGTGGAATCCTGCTTAGCTGTGAAAAGAAGCGGGCAGTGAGTGAGAAGGTGACAGTCATGGGTGGGTCAGACGTGCCGTGGACCTTTGCTGTTTTTTCTGAAACTTCAGAACTAGAACAAGAGAGATGGACTAACAGAAACACAGGTTTTTCTGGAGGCAGGGGCAGAGAGAGAACCGTCTGGAACGGTGGCACAGCATGTGTGTGTGGCAGTGCCACCTGTTTGCCATACATCTGTTGTCTGATAATGGCCACCCTTGGGTATGAGCGTGCCACCCACCGGTGTTGGCTGCTTGGTGTAAGGTGGAAAACACCCTCTCTTGGTGGACCCTGTGCCCAGTGACTCACACACGTGGCCACAGTCAACCATGAAGTTACCTAAATTGGTGTTTGTGGCACTTGGTTTGTGGTGTTTTTGAAACCTGAATAATCTCTACCTGGTCTTAGCAGTTCTGAACACTATGTCCTCCCTTCTGACTGTGTGCTAATAACCCATTTACCCTGTTCTGACGACAGAGATTTGGTGAATGCTTTCTATAGGTGGATGATCTTTGAGCTTCTGAGAAGTTTGGAACAGATTCTGGTTTCCAGGAATACTGTTTTAAATTGTTTGGAATTTTTTTTTTGTCTGTAGGGTTTCAAAATGAATGTACTCATATGTCTCGGTTACATTTTTTGTTGTTTTGTTTTTCCTGCCTATTAATTCAGTCTCTGATTCACTGATTTCTACCTTTTTTTTTTTTTTTTTTTTTTTGGTGATTCATTGATTTTCTACATTTTTTTTGGTTAGGTTGACGTAGTTAATGTGATTTAGCCTGATATTTTTCATAATACTTCAATATTAAAGATTTACACAGATATACAGTATGTTTGAGAATATTTATATTTTGTTAAGCAGTGGATTCTATTTGTTTACTAGACCCTACTATTTAACACCGACTCCTTCGAAAGCTCGGGGTTAGACTCTTGTCAGAGGTCCCTGTGGTGATGGACAAAAAGGACAGGGAGTCCCCATCTCAGGCCGGCTTAGCGGGAGCCAGCGATGCCACTCTCCTGAAGTGTTCTCACAGTACTTGTGGTTAGCAGGTTATAAACCATAGAAGTCTTATAAGCCTCAGTCCTGCCCTTGTACATTTGATCTTGCTGTCTTACATATATTGTGAAGAATTAGATTGTCCTGTGCTTTTACTACATACGTTCTGTTGTATAATACAGAATACATTCCACAATTTATCCTTAGCACATGGTTACGCCTTTTATTTTTGTTGCAACAACATAAATAACGTAGTATTACTTATGGTCACAAAGGTTACATGTGTTTATTTAGGTTTTTTTTTCTTTTTTAAGCTTATTTTTTAAGATTTATTTGTTTTATGTGCATACACTGTATCTGTCTTCAGACACACCAGAAGAGGCATCAGACCCCATTACAGATGCTTGTGAGCCACCATGTGGTTGCTGGGAATTGAACTCAGGACCTCTGGAAGAGCAGTCAGTGCTCTTAACCACTGAGCCATCTTTCCAGCCCCCTTTTTAAAGCTTTTTGTTTTGTTTTTGACACTATAACCCTAGCTGGCCTGGAACTCACAGAACTCCTTCTCTGCCTCCCAGTGCTGAGGCTCCCCCCTTGTGTGGTAGTGGAGATGACAGGCTTTACTAGCAATGTCCCCGCCCCCTTTTAATTTTAAATCTCTTCTCAGTTACTCCAGTGCTGATGGTCAGATCTCATGATTGCCTGGCTCTTCCCTGCCCTTTCTAGCCATCACAGACTTCTAACAGCTTGGAGTGGGAAATTCACACCCCTTTCTCCTATCAGCAGATTCTATTCATTTGTATTTCGAGATGGGGTTTCATGTACCCCAGTCTGGCCCCATTCTCTGTGTGGCTGTGGCCGGCCTCGAACTCCTGATGCTCTTGCTTCTACCTCCCAAGTGCTGGAACCACAAGAACATTCCACCTTGTTTGCTTAACAGTGGGACTGTTTGAAGTGTGTACTTAGGTGTACAATAAAGGTGTACAATAGTTGTCATTTGAAATGTAACTTGTTCCCACAGGGAGGAATACATTTGGAGGGTCTCAGGAGAGGAGACGTGGGACTTGGAGGCAGTTCTTGTTAATCTCTGCCTCTCACTATCGGCACTGTTGTAGGACCAGACATGTGGTCTCTGTCTGTATTTTATAGTTTCCTGTTTCACTCCTTAGGCAAAGCAAACACAGTAATACATGGCCTGAGATCCAGATTGCCCATGTACCCAGAGCAGATTCCCAGTCTTGTGTATGTCTCCAGATGTTATCCCCGGCTTCTACGGCAGTGGATCCCAATCTTTCTATCCCTACGACCCTTTAATACACACCTCTTGCTGAGGTAACCCTCACCCAGCCGCAAAAATTATCTTCGTTGCTACTTCATAGCTGTGATTTTGCTACTGTTATGAACCATAATGTAAGTACCAGTGTCTTCTGATGGTGTTAGACCACTGCTCTCTCTCGGGCATGCTCTTTCCTGTGGAGTGGTTGACACTGCCTCAGCCCAATCACCAGATGCTGGGAAAGGTTTCTTGTTCTCTGCTCTGGTCCTCAGGAGCCAACCAGGGTGCAGGATATAGTGGATTAGTTGTGTATGCTGCCCTAACACAAACCTGAGCTCTAGTAAATCACACTTTTCTGGTCTAGTCTCATAGGCGTTATTTTGGTGTTTATAATAAGGGTTTTTGTTTGCCTGCCTGCTTTGATTTTGAAATAGGGCCTGCCCTGTACTCTAGACACACCTACAACTTGCTATCGTTTTTGCCTCAGCCGCTGGACTGCTGGGATTTCAGTTCCACACCACCTCACCTCGCCTGGCCTGGAAGGTGGTTTTTAGAGAGCTGTCTAAGGTGAACAAATGTTAAAGAAATCCAGGCTTAGAAGACCAGATTAATCAGGGCTGGTTTATTCATTTTATGTTGGTGTATGTTCAATTTTATACACTCAATTACACATTAAATTTTATCAAAGAACCATTTATACTAAGGATTTCTTAAATGAGTATTTTCTACACTATGTTTAAACTGTTTGAGTTACAAAAATTGAACCTGCGTATGTTCTTTCAGTGTGTCAAATGAGCTGTGAGTGTCCCGGAAATCTAGCTGTTTGTCAGTGACAGGGATGTTACAGTGTGTTCAGGCTGTTACTTAAGTTATCACTTTAGCTCTGCTGCTACATATGAACAGTTGTACAGGAAGTGGTGAACCTGTCATGAGGAATAGTTGATGTGACAGACCCAAAACTGTAAATAAAGTCCTTGTCCCTGAAGGACTGTCGCGGTAGGTTTGGGAAGACATCTAATGAGTCACTGTTTGATTTAGCTCGCTGGTCATTGCAGTGATACTGATTTTGTTAGATTTTTGTCGATTTACAGGGCACATGAAAACAGAATTTGCGGCTCAGTTGGTAGAGTGCTTGCTTGTGGACAGGCCTTACCTTCCCCCCAGCACCTCATAAACTGGGCGCCTGTAACTCCAGCTCTCACAAGTGGGGAGACGCGTGGACCGTGCGTCATTATTGAGAGCAGGTTCAAGGCCAGCTTGGGTTATATGACACTATGAGACCCTCCCTATCAGAAAAAATAATTAGGCGGAGAGAAAGAAAAAGAGAGCAGATCTTGCCTCAGTGGCTGGTTTGCAGTTTGGAGAGATTCACTGACCAGGAAGGGACTTGACTCAGTAAAATGCCAGTTAGTACTGCCCTAGTTACCGTAGCAGCAGAGCCTTTATGTGATCCTGGAGAACTCAGTGAAAGGAAAGATCAGAGCAAACTATTAGAACCTCGCACCAGCCTTCGCCAACATTGTGAGGAGATGGAATGATGACTTTCAGGGATATTGTGACGAATTGCTTCAGCTGCAGTAGCAGAGTTTTCAAAGGGATAAATCAGAACAGTCATTATTTTGTGTGCACGTGTGCAAGCATGTTCTTGTGTTGTCTGTCTGTGGTGTTGGAACTCAGGGGTGGCACTTAGTCCCCAGGCTTGAGCAGTCTAGCTGGCCCGGTTCTTCCTTGTTGTAAGCAGATAGGTAAGGACTGTGTTTCCATCCACTCACTTCTTCTGGTCTCCTGTTTACCCTCACTTCCCTTAGAGATGAATTTTGTAGAACTACCCCCATTTGTCTGGCAGCTCATCTGTGTCCTTTGAGTTGTCTGCTGGGGGAAAGTCTTGGCCAGCATAGCACCTCATCAGACTTCTGCGTGCTGAGGGCGCGCTGTCTAGAATGATGTCCTAAGCCTTGCTCGAGTGTTATGCTGAGAAGAATAACCCCATGGAGTGTTCATCGGCCTCACGTCTTAAATTGTTGCTGCTAATTTGTTACCTCCGTTTGGTGTAGAGGCTGTGAGGCTTTGCGTTGTCCTGCAGCCCCTGGAACCTCTGACAATCTGTGGCATTTCCTAGTCCTCATCTGGAGAGGGAGCAAGAACAGAGGCCTAAAGAGCTCCACTTCTGATGCCGGAGTCATGTCCAGAGTTTCTCTTGTTTTCAGAATGTGGCCATTGTGAGGAGCACTGTAATCACACAGACCTGAAGAGCTGGAGTTTGTGCTCCAACATCCTTAGATCTGAGACCACGTGTGTGCGTGTTCATTTGACCCACCCGAAGAACCTCATGTTTCTTCCAGAAGTCCTTAGAGAGGCTTTCCGTTCTGTGCCTCACATTTATTTCAGCAGGATTTCTCTGTAATAGTTTTTTTTTAACTTACTTTTAGAAAGTAGGTCTTAAAACATCTTCAGCATTTAGATTTGTAATTATTAAGCTGAGGATTTTCTAACATTTTTGAATGGTACCACTTATTACATGGAAATTGATAATCAAACATTTAAATTGAAGCTGTTGGTGCCAGGAGCTCATTTTCCCTCAAAGCTGGAGTGCTGTGATTATCCGTCCCTGCACACAGATCTCCACATTGGGATCGCCATTACTCGGCTGGCAGTCTTTCACTGTATGTGGACATGGAGTCCACCTGCTGAGGACAGGAGAGGAAACAGTGACCACTAATGACATTCTCCCTGTGCTTCAGAAACCGGCCTGCTAGTGTTCACGCTGGTCTTACAGATGCTGTTATTTTGAATTTGTTTAATTTCAAGACAGTGTTCAGTGTCTCCTAACGAGGTCCAGCAGCCAAAATATCAGTGTGACAGTAACTTGTGGATTTTTTTTAAAAAAACCTCTATCCAAGCATGGGCGAAGCTTCTGAGGGCTAGGCGTGCAGTTTGTGGATGGGTGCTCCTGCTCTCCCTCGGGAGCACCGCAGAGGCTCCTCCCGTGCTCCCCAGGGATGGTCACTGCATGTGGATCTGGGGTGTGCTCACTCCCGGCAATCTTCAGGAGTCCTGCCTTACACTCAGTGTTTCTAGAGGTAAGAGGCCTCTTCTGTGATAGTCTGCTTTGACTAGCCTCTGCAGAATTGGGGTTTCATTTGGGTTTAGTTGGGATTTCCTGGGAATCCTGTCTATACCTAAAACTCTGAGTTATAGAATTCAGTAAGTACACCAAGCTTCCACATAATGTGCTGGAGATCGGACCCAGGGTCTGCTGCCTGCCAGGCAAGCACTCCACCTCCAAGCAGTGCCCCATCCTGCTTCTTTTGCTTTTGTTTTGGTTTTCTTAGATGGGCTTCTCTGTGCAGCTTTGGCTGTCCTGGAACTCACTGTTTAGACCAGGCTGGGCTAGACCTCAGAGGTCTGCCTGGCTCTGCCTCCCAAGTGCTGGGATTAAAGGTGTGCGACTCCACCAAGACCACCCCTATCTTCCCCACTTTCCACTTCTGTTTAGTCAGGTCTAAGTTGCTCACTTTGTATCCCAGGCAGCCTTTGAACTGGAGCCTGCCTGCCTCAGCCTCCATCCATGCGGCTGGCAAGACTAGCCCATGCCACAGGCTTGCTCCACTAGAAAAGAGGGTGCATAACTTTGTAGGCTTGTGTATTTCTTTAAACAAACACAGGCATTAGCTGTACAATTCTGAACAGAGGACTTAGGAAAAACTTGTTAGAGTCATAATTTGTTCAGTGCCATGGTATATACAGTTTTTATATCACACAGTTTTATGAAGTATTTTCCTTTATTTTTGCAAACCTCCTTCTGTGATACTGTATTTCCTCTGCCTGTCCCAGGAGCACTGTGGCCAGAGGCCCACGTAGGATCTTGGAACTCTGGATGACTTCAGCTTGGAAGACAGCAATGGTTCTTGGCACTTGAGGCCGGGAAGGCCGTGTGGGCAGTGGAGAGCCTCTGCCCACTGTGAGCTGCTCAGGAGTCTCCACGCTGGTTGATAATCGGGCTCATTTTGTTCTGTCTTCCACTGTTCTGTCGCTAACACAAGGAACCTGTGGCCCTGGGGGGGCTCAGGGCCACCCGGTAGTCCTTCTACGTCTTTTCCCTCGTGGTTTTGCTGAACACGTTCTTTCTAATCCTTTTGATTGCTCGTTTGTTTTTTGGCACTCCTCACCCCCTCGTGTTTCCTTTTCATCTGGAAGGGGACCTTAAAGAAACGCCCAGGTCTCGGCACCTGTCCCCATGGCTTCTGTCCCCATGTGGGACTCAGCACAGTTTGAATACAGAAGCAGGTTGATATCTGAATGTGATACAATCAAGTTCAGGACAGCCAGAGCTACAGAAAACAGAGACATTGTCTCATTTAAAAAAACGAGAAGGATTGTCCATTGGTGCTATTTCTGTTTTTGACTTAACATGGTTTTTCTTTGAAAGAATTAATTTCTCTTAAAAAAAATCAACATTACCGTTAACAAATTGTTATCAGTGGATTAACTATTTCCTTGAGTGTCTCAAAGCTTTTTTTCCTTTCACTGTTTTTTTTCTATCATCTCTTCTGTTTTATACTCTCCCTCCCTACATATGGTTTTGTGTCTCCTGCCGCCACAGACTGTTTTCTGCCCCCTCCTGCCTCTACTGACTGTTTCCTGCCCCTGCAGGCTGTGTTTCCTACTCCCTCTCCAGTCTGTAGACTGTTCAGGAGTGTGTAGTTTTGCCCTCAGATACAGCCCCGACAGTAAAACTTGTAATGTTGTAGGGAACACTTCTTTTCATGTGCTCTCCCACTGTCCACATTTTTCCTGGTCTTGGAGATCCAGGCCTTGTGCCTTCTGTGCTGTGACTCTGGATTGACAGCCGTGTGACATCAAACTCAGTCTCCCTCATTTCATGCCATTCTTTGTTTCCTCTCTTTCACTGTTGTACCCACCAGTTCTGTACATTGTATCCGTTGTGGGAGAGGAGACATTTTACATTTGCTTGCTTTCTGAGACATCGGTATAGGTAGACTTGTCTGGCCTGTATGTAATTGTGTAGACCCGGAGGCTTCAAAGTTACAGATCTGCTGGCCTCTGGGTCCCCTAGAGTGCAGAAATTACAGATGTGAGCTACCACACTTGGTTCAGAAGCATTATTTTATAATAAGACAATTAAATTTTTACTAAATATAATACAATATATAAAATATATAATGCAATAAATAATACATGTGTGTGCGTGTGTGTGTGTGTGTGTGTGTGTGTGTGTGTGCGCGGGTGTGCTATGGTTTTCTCGTTGGTCCTAAGCTGACTTTGGAGGCATTAAGATGTACTAAGGTTTGCTTGATAAGTCTAGACGATCACTTGCTTAATGTGGGCTGCTACTGCTGCCTGATGATGGGGCATCTGTCTGTCCTAAACACTAGCCTGTGATCGTTTGTCAGCCTTTCAATACTGTCTTGATAAACAAGCACTTTTAATTTTGATAAAGTTAGCCTTGTGGCTCCCGTATGTGGTAGGAGCTAGTTCACCGCCCATGTGACGGTTGAGACAGTCTTTCGGCCACAGGCATCCAGTCTTGCTCTTCTTCTGTAGCCCAGGGCAAGTACTGTGCAGTTTGCAGACTGAGTAGTGAAGGTCCTTCAGCATCGCTCTCTTCTACCGTTGCTTGATGATGTTGGATTCTGGGCGTCTATGGATTTGAGGAGTCTTTATTTCTATTCAGAAGAACATTGTAACTTTGACAGGAACTGCGCTGGCTCTCTGAAGTTGACCTTGGGTATTTGTCCTTTTGACGGTATCCTGGTGTCCCCGTGTTCAGTCTCTGCTTTCTGTCAGCAGTGGGTGTGGTTTTCAGTGCAGAGCCCTCACCTCCTTGACTATTGGTCCCGAGCACCGTAGTCTTGGGGATTGTTCATTGCTGTCAAATTAAACAGCTGAGTTGGCAGTAGAAGTGAGTGACAAACAAGTTTCACGCAAAGGGAAGTCACTGAGCAAGACTTTTCTGCCTCCAGCAGGAGAGACAGATCACCACACACTCAAAGTGCAGAGGGAGCTGTTTGAGGAGACGGAGTGCACATAGCCATGGGGACCGTGGTCAGACAGCAGATGCTCTAGTGAGCACAGCTAGCTCTGTCGTGAAATATGCGATGTTTGAGATTTTCTATGAATCACCTTTTCTTTGCTCCTATTTTAAGTCTGGACCGTTTCTAGTTTGCAAGTGGTGTTTTCTTGGGGGAGGTCCTGTGTTCTCTGGTGCTGGGCTGTCATAGCATCATTGGTAGGCGACTGCATTGCTGCTTCAGGAGCACTTGTACAGGGGAGACAGGGCTTTCAGGCCTCTCCCGGGGTCTTTGTAGATGTCCTGACTTAGTTAGGCTGCATGTGAACATGAGAGAACTGTTCCTCGGAGTCGGTGTAACAGACTCTCTTTTAGTGTTGATTATGCCCTTGGACACTGTTACCAGTGGCAGGATTCCTGCTGAATTTTGGGCCTGGCTTGGGGACATTTCTTAGCTGAGGGCTTCGGACAGTGTTTTGGAGTTAAGGATGTGACAGGAAACAGTTCAGTCTCTAGCAGAATAAAGATTTGATGGGAATAGTTTTTGTTTTTTCTTTCTTCTGTTATTTTACTATTGCTTTGTCTCTAGTACCCAGAATAGTGTTTGGTGTAGTAGAACCTCAATAAATCAATAGGGATTGGATGTGTGCCTTTCAAGGAGCTCTTGAAACTCCACATAAACATATTTATGTTTAAAGTCATCCCCCTTCAGAGGCACAATATACGGCTTGCTTAATCTTCATATTGATCATGGCTGATTTGGCCATATGCCATACATACCGCTGTCATAGTAATAGACATATAAGTACACCGGATAGCTCAGTCAGCATTCATTTCCCAATATATAATAGCTTAATTTTGTTGAATTTGCATTTACAGTATTATAGACAGTGTGCTAATTGCCAATGTCAGTGTGGATTAGACAGCTGACAAAGTTAACATTTGAGGACCAACATCTGTGCCAAACACCTTTAATTACAGCAGGCTTTGATTATCTTGATTTGTCCCATAAATAAATTCATTATATTGGAACTGCTCAAATTTCTGATAATCACCTGCTTGTCTTGACTCTGCCACACACGATATATGTCTTCTATTCTGAATCAAACTGCTATTCCTTTTCTTTTTAAGATGTACATCTACTTATGTAGTTTTGTGTGTGTATGGTGTGGTACATGTATGTCAGAGGACAACTTAGAGCAGTCAGCCCCTCATTCTATATCAGGGTATCATGGATAAAATGCAGGTCACCAGGAGCAGTCAAATTGAACTGGAGTCATCTCAGCAGCAGAAGTTCTGTTGTTTTTAGAGATTGCTGTTCTGCAAACATTCCTTATGGGATTCCTTAGTAGATCTAGCTGGTTCTCCTTATCCTTAGCATTAAGATTAAGGAGTACCCAAGAGATGCAAATAGTTCTCTGACATTGCCTAGATTTGTTCTTGAATAGGAAGACACTATTAAATTTCCCTTCTTTCTGTTCTTTGTATTTGTGAGAGAGAGAGGAGGTGGGGTGAAAGGAGGGGGGAGGGAGAAGGAGAAATGTGTGGGGGTGTGTTTGTGTTTGCCCTTGTGTGTGCGTACATGCATGTGTGTCTGTCTGTCTGTCCATAAAAGGCTGCTTTCTGAGGGCCTCTTCCTGTGATCACCCTAAAAAGAAAAAGGATGCACAGCTCAGGTCACTTTGTGGTTTAGTTCATTATAAAAGCCCGATCTAAGAAAAGTGTGCGTTTTTCCTATTTTTCGTGCTTTGGAATGGGTTTGGAATTACAGCAGAAACCTCTGTTCTACCCTTAGGAGAAGCGAGATTGGCCCAAGTAAACTACTTTCTTTTGGAGTGGGGCAAGGGGGAGGTCGAATGGTTTTCATTTGGAGCGCAGCATGTGTGGTGGAATCCAGTGCCAGGGTTTGGCAGGCAGTATGTGAAGTGAAGATTAGAGAGGAAACTGATGTTCAGTTGTGCGCACGTAGTCTGTTTATAAGCATCCCTGAAGGTCATTGGAGAACTGGAGTGTACCCCCAGAAGTGATGAGCACACAGGGTCACACACTGTCCTTCTGTTGTAGTGCTCACACCAGTGTGTGATACTCACTGTGGGCAGTGATACTCACTGTGGGAAGCAGAAAGAGCAGGCAGGCAGGTTCTTATCCAGGTCCTCCCATAGGAGACGTGTCTCTCGACAGTTGGCTTTCACTCTACACCTTCAGTTTGTTTTCCTTTTTGGCTATGTTGAGGTTGAACAGAGAGCCTCGGTATACTAGACAAGCCACTGACCCACTGACCCACTGACCCACATTTCCCATCCTATAAACCATTTAGCTCTTTGTTTAAGTTTTAAGGTCTCTTCCACCAATTCTGCCAAAACAGGTTTCCTTTTTTTTTTTATGTCAACTTGATTTTTAGAACTTCCTGTTAATCATAATATTAAAAGTTTTTTTTTTTTTTTCTTCAAACACCAAGGTTTACTTACCTTGGTGATAAACTCTCTGAGAGTAACTGTTAAGTCAGATTGCTGCAGTTGTCAGAATAGTTTGCCTTAATAATTTGGGTCCAACAACTTAATGTGTTCTAATGGGACGAAGCAGAAGCTCTTAGAGGTAAACATATCATTAAACAGGAGGCGTTTTCAGTCTTGGGTGGTTTGGATGATCTGTGATGTTGACAGTATGTGCAGTAGGAAACCTGCCTCTGCCTAACCTGCTGTGAATGCTTCATCTACAGGGTATGGCCAAGTTAGAGACACAGCGAGGCTTGTCTGGCCGGCCTGTTTGACCAGGGAGATTGAGCAGTAGGCAGATTGTCATTTTACAAAAATGTAGAAGAGAACAGGAAATGAGTGTATATTTCATAGAGCAACACTAATTACTCTTTGGAGAAAGCTTGGTCTTCAGTTATTATATGCACTGGTCCATGATTAAGATGTATTTCTTTCTTAACCACTCTCATCTTTACTGTGGACACATTCACATTTTAATTATTTAGAAATTTAGTAGAGTTACATGGGAAAGTCCACAAAGTTTTGGTTGAATAAGATACTGTTTGGAAAATTCAAAGAATTGACATGTCATCATTGGTTTTGTTACATACCTGTAACCTCCGTGGCATGGGGAAGGTGCTTATGTAGTTTATATCAGTGTGCATGGTGAGAGAGCTTTGGTTTAGAGCTAGAAATACTGGTTCCAATCTCAAATCATGACACACATAAAACTCAAGCACTGGTGATTTTTCTTTTTTTCAACTAGGTTCAACTTCCTCCTTTAAAAAGAAAAGCGATTGTACTGACCTCAGGACAAAGAAATCCTACTGCACCTAAAGTAGATATTTAAAAATATTAAATAAGTTAAAGGCTGATAAATCAGAGCAGGCTACTAGCGATTATTTTAAAGCATTACTTTAAGTAGTGTGTTAAAAAATAAATGATAAGGCTAATTGGATCATGTGCATGTAGAGATTTCTTGGGACCCTTTGGAAACGTAGGGTGGGCCTCAATTAGAGAACAATTAGAGAGGAATGCATTTCTTTTGTGTTTCAGAGTCGCTTGTGTTCCTGCAGACTGGGGACCTGAGGCCACCTCTTGGACTAGCCAGGAATTCCCTCCCCCTCCCCTCCCCCTCCTCCTCCCCCCTGTCTTGTGGTGGTATTTAAATTTTTTTAAGTGAGGTTTTTAGGCTTGAACTCTGGTCTTTGGAGATGCTCACGCAGCAGGCAGGTGCTTCACTCAGTGATCCTACAAATCACTCTTTTTTTGATAAAAGCCAAACATTGATCAAATAAGAAATCACAATGTGAGATACAAACTAGAGAATAAGCAGACAGAATCCAGTCACTGAGTCACTTGCGAAGACTTCAGAGAACTCCAAACAAGCCCTCTGAGGAGTACACCCAGATGAAGACTTGTGAGGGACCCATCTGACCTGGGAGGTGCTCACGTGGAGAGTCTTTCCACTCAGGGATGGGAAGTACAAGCATGCTCACGGGAGCTCTGACCCTAGCCTAACTTCTCACTGGGGCTGGATGCGGAATGTTCACGCAGGGCTGGGATGGGTACAGTAGCTCTCCTTAGTTTCCAGAGTGCCCATTGAAAATCATACGCTGGTTAGTCTCCGTATATTTTAAGGAACTTTGAACAAATGATTGGTTTTATGAAAGAGAACAGGCTAGCTGCTCAGTCCATAAGGCAGCTAGACTGAGCAGTCCCAGCTTGGTGCTGCGGGCACGAAGGAGCCCTGGAGAGCTGCTGGTCTTCAGTTCGTGTTGGAATGCCAAAGATGGAGGGAGAGGAGGACGGCTTAGGAGCAGCAACCAAGTCGAGGCTCACCCTGGGGGAGTGAAGGTGGCAGAGCCACAGTTTCTCCTCTGGACGTCCTCATGCTGAGCCAGCCGCCCACTGCATGCCGTTTTCCTTCTTCCGTTAAGCAAACCCTTAGGAACTGCCCTTGCCACCCACCCTCCTAAATCCAGCCTGGTTGACAACCCAGGTCAGCCATCATAGCCCCTGTAGAGCATCTCTGCAGATACTCTGCTTAAGTCACTGGTGTTAGGCATTCTGTGGAGGAAACATTTGTTCTTGCCATTACTCAAAGGCTTTATCACATCTGAGATAGATGCTATATATTACGTTCAGTAGAAGTAACTGGACATACAGCCGAGGCCTCACATGCATCTTCCTTACTCTGTGTCTGGAAGTGAGACTGAGGGGAGGGTTATGTTTAGAAAGGTTAGTGTGGGATAAGGAGCTCCCTTATGCATGCGTTGGAGTGTGAACGTGTAGAACTCATCCTGCTACATGTTGCACACATGTAGAAAATGCTCAAGATGTCCCGTCTAGAATAGAGCTTCAAAGAGACAATGACAAGGCATTGTTTTTCTTGGTGACATGCAGGGCCTCCTAGGCTCAGAACTCGGCATCTGAGGGAGCTGCAGTCACTTCCTCAACAGAAAGTGTGGTTATGTCCAGTGGGCCAGGGTGTTGGGACCATCCTTCTCTTCTCAGTCCCGTCCTGAGCCTTTGCTAATCATCCTTTTCCTTTGATTTGCAGCTCTTGCTGTACTTTATCTGTGAGAGGCTCTCAGGTCTTTCCGTTCATTATTGAGGCAATTTCATTAACGTAAACTTTTCTACAGTATTTTCTGTTA
This sequence comes from Micromys minutus, assembly GCF_963924665.1. NCBI lineage: Eukaryota > Metazoa > Chordata > Mammalia > Rodentia > Muridae > Micromys > Micromys minutus. Next base: position 3,259,349 of record NC_137961.1, read on the forward strand.
TGTATCATTTTCAACCACCAGCTCCAAGTTCTCTGTCGTCTGTCTCTGCAGTACCCTTGACTACACTTATTCCCTCTCTGTCTTCAGCTGCCTCACTCCTGGGTCCTCCCGAGTCCAGGCAGAGCTTTGGCATCCTTGATGGGATGTGTTTGCCCTTTGTTCTGTTTCCTCATTGTTACCGTGGTCCAGCCTAGCACCTTGTGCACACAAGGCTAAGTACCCTCCCAGTGAGCTAAACTTTAACACAGCTGGCATCATGTGCGTAATGCTTTGCCCCAGCATAATGCTCAGCCACCAGGTCCCTGACCTTGGTGCTGAGACTGGGGTTCCTTCTGGCTTGTCCTTCATCCCCGCAGTCATTGTTAAATGGCTTTTGCTCTGAACCCTGCCAATGTGCTCTTTTTCAAGTGATCTTACTTATCCATCGATGTCACCGCCTGTGAGTAGCTTCTGAGTTTCAACCTGACCTCGCCTGAAGCTCTGCTTGTTTGACACTTCTGGTATTTTGCTTACACGTTCAGTGTCACACAATTGAGTGAAACCAAGTACCTCCCCACCCAAACCAGTTCTTGCCCAGGTCTTCTAGTTTCTGCCCTCTGCTGCACACCCACCAGTGCTGCACACCCACCAGTGCTGCACACCCTTCTCACTCCTGCACACCCACCTCACTGCTGCACACTCACCAGTGCTGCACACCCACCTCTCTCCTGCACACCCACCTCCCTGCTGCACACCCACCAGTGCTGCACACCTATCTGGGGGCAATCCTCTTGTTTCTTTGGGCATGTCCCTTTCTGGGCTCACCTGCCCTCATGCAGACCAGGCCCTCCCAGAAGAGGACTAGGGGTCATTGCAACCCCCCAGATACCTGCCTGCCCAGACTGACCCTTGGGTCTCGTACTCTCTAGAACTAAAGCAGAAGGTTCCTCACTTGGCCTGCTCTTACACTGACCGGGCGCAGCTATGTTGATTTGCTGGCCTTTTCTGACCTCACTAGTCCAGTGATCTAGCAGAAGCATTTGGGCCCATTCTGTCCTCCCCAGGTTCAGCTCTTAGGGAGCTATACTGCCCACATCTCCACCATGGAAAGGAGCGAAGGGCCCTCTCCTACAACCTTTGCCCACCACACAGAGTGTGTATCTTTGGAGGTCTGGCCGTTCACCTCAGTTCTGTGGCGGGCAGCGTGGAGCTGTTACTCAGCTCTGTGTTGAGGCTCCTACTGGGCACAGCCTCTCTTACTCATCCCTTTCTTGTTGTCTAAGCAGTTAGCACAGACCGGAAATATTGATTGAGAATAATTAAGCTGATTGCAGTTGGGCTTAGTTTCCTTTAATGAGGCTCCTAACCATTTTCTTCCTAAGAAGCTTGATTACTCTGCCATCTCCCAGGGCAGCAAACTTACCCACGCCGCAGACAGAGCTTCCATCAGCCCTGCTCCGGGCTGGCTGGCATAGTGAGGCTTTGGGTTGAAGTGGACATTCATTGATTGTGTTCTAGCAGCTCTACCTTTTATATATTTTCCTCCTTTAAAATAATGCTTTTGGGTACCGTATCTCAGCAACTCATGATAGTATTATAACGTTTAAGGTAAGAGCAATTGTGTGTGGATAAGCAGATTTGTAAACTTCAGAAGCAAATGCCCTTGGCCTCGAGTGTCCCTTCACCTGTAGAGCAAGAAGGCGTCTAAGAGGTGAGAGGCACGGTACTCACAGTAAGGAAAGCCTTTCTTGGCCATGAATCTGCCATAGCACTGGTGCTTTGAAGGGGGGTCATGATTAGCCGTCAGACAGCTGAGCCTCGGAATCCTCCCTGTGGAAAGACGTGGGCCTGACTGGGAGTGGATAGTCAGAAGTCCAGTGAACGGTGATCAGCCCCAGCTTCTGGGCACCGGCAGGACAGGTCTGGCTTGGGAAGTGTCTACTCTCATGGGCCCTTTATGATGACATGGTATCTGAATTTTGTGAAAAGAAGCAATTGTCTTGTTGGCATTTTTAGAGAAGAGGCAGCCAGCTTCAGATTGATAAGTCATTTCAGGCACAATCTGAAGTTCATGCGTTGGCAGACAAACCAGTATTGTGCTCCTTGCAGACCCAGTCCTGGATCCGTCAACAGGGACGTTGCAAGAAGACGTAATTATCATTCAGAAGCCACTTTGATACGTACACCCAGTGGCTGTAAACAGTCATTAAGAGTTGTGACACAGGTCGGAGTGGCGGGGCCAGGGCGAAGAGAACACTGCTTCTCCACAGCTTGAATCCACAGGGGATGTACACCCATGAAATGGTGTGTGCTAAAATGCGTAGTGCTCACAGTTGTGTTCGTGTGGTGTACATCTTTATTTCCACAGAGGCAGGGGAGTCTGTCAGTTTGAGGATAGCCTGGTTTGAGGATAGCCTGGTCTACAGAGCGAGTTCCAGGACAGCCAGAGCCACATAGTGAGACTCTAAAACCAAAACCCAAACCAAACAAACAGACTTTGTGGGCTTCTGTACATTAGAAAACACCGCAGGTAACCCACTTCTGATCACTACTAGGACACATGCTAGGACAGTGTTGTAGACTCTAGTCCCCAGAGGTTCCTGGAGGGAAGACCATTTGCGGGGAAGCAGCCTGTGTGCTTTGGTTTGGGATGGGGCGAGCTTGCAGTGTGCTGGGAGGTGGTTGTAAGGCTTGGTCAGGTCTCAGCGCTACTCCCTGGTTCTTGCTTGGCATTGTGCTTTTTCTTGGCTCAACACTATCTTCTGGGCAAGCCCCTTTACATCACTTTTAATCTGCTTACTTAAAAGTTGTGTGTGTGTGTGTGTGTGTGTGTGTGTGTGTGTGTGTGTGTATGTGTGTGTGTGTGTGTGTGCATGTGTATAGGGAGGTGGATGTGAAAACTCTCATGTACTTTGGAGAGCGTCGGCAGAGGGCATTAGGCACATAAAGTTAGTGAGAAAGCCTGTGCTGCATTTCAGCTCTCACAGCTAAAATAAACCCATACGAAGAGTGTTTCTTCATATTAATATAATTTCACACGGTACCTGAAGGAGGCCAAGTGTGTGGCCTTCTTCCTAGAAGTCGATTGGTTGTATCTGATGACTGTGGGTCATCGTTTTGTAGCTCCTGCTTGAGTTGCTTGTTTCTTTGTCCCTTTAGAATTGTTTACCACTGTCCTGCACATGGTCACTGGCTGGGTGGCTAAAGTTACAATAAGTCTATTTCCTTACAAATGCTTTGAAATTTTATCTGGCTGAAAGCCGACGTTTCTGAGTTTGAAGAACATCCTGGCTGAAGAAGAACATTATGAGCCACATGTGACACATTTACAAGTTCTTTGCTGGAACTGCCGGGGAGCAGCCGTGTCCCCACGTGTCAGTGCTCCCGTTGGTGAGCCTTTGGAGCTGTATGAAATGATAATTTAACTTCCAGATGTGGTTAATCTTAGGCCTCTCTTCTCACTGCTAATGCCCATGGCGTGACAGGCGTAAGCGTTGCCAGGTGTGGCTGGGGCGCTCGGCTGTGGAATGCCTTAGAGATGACTTGGCTGCCGGAATTCACCAGACTGCAGTTTGGCCCCGGCACTGGATGGGGCATGTTAACATCAACGCCACTGGAGACAGGTTTTACATGAAATAAATGAACCTTCTCGAGGCAGTTCAGTGTTTATTGTCTTTTATAATGCAGTTTAGAACTGTGTTTTGTCTTCTGATCTCTTAAGTTTTGTTAATAAACAGGCCGTGACATGTTATCATCCTGACTTCCTCCCATCAGAACATGACTGTCCTGATGTCTTTTACCACATCTCCTCTTTTCCTTTTCGTGTCTTGCTTTGATCCCTGCCTGGGCTCAAAGAGAAGCCGTCTGTCCGTCTGTCTGCCTGCCCGTGTGTTTTGCTCGCTATTCTCCAGCATGCCCACCCGTGTTCTGTTGGTGTCAACGTGGGCTGGTGGCTGGGGAGGCTGTGTGCAGCTCTAGCCCCTGGTGAGTGCTGACGGGTGGAGGGCCGATCCCTACCGACCCTCCCACCCTCCAGGCTGCTGAGGGGGACGAGGGCCCAGCTCTCACCCCCTGTGCTGCTCTTCTGCCTTTCGGCACCTCCCTGCCCACCATCTTCCGTCCATCTCCAGTGGCTCCCATGGGCCTCAGCTTCCCTGGGCAGAGGCTCTGGATAGTGACAGCATTAACTGGAGTTCTGAGTTTTTATTGAATGATTTTGCTTTTGTATACCTTTTATAAGTGTATATAAGTGCACTTTTGTACTATGTGCGTAGAACACATGCATTAAAAAGGCCACGTTGCCAGGCTGGGTAACCTAGCAACCATCCTTACGAGGACAGTCACATGAGGTAGGCTTGGGAAGCTCATTATTTTGAAGAATTTATTGACTGTGTTCTTTTCACTCTTCTTACCCCTGATGTGGAGTTGGAGTGGGAGGTTGGGTTGGAGCACTGGGAGGGAGGCCGAGGTGCCTTTGCCGGTCACCACCTGCTCACCTGCCGTGGCTCAGGACTGGTGCCAGAGGCTTTTGTGTCACCTTTGGAGTCGTGATGGCTTTGGAACAGCTCATCTATTATCTTAGCAAGCTGTTAATGACACTCGGGAAGGATGTTAGGTCTCACGGAACGAAGCTTTAGGGAGAGGCATAAGTAGGATATTTTCACCGATGTCATTAATAAAAACTTAAGTTTTAGGAAAATATTTGAGTCAGCTTCAGTTCTTGTGGTTTTGCATCTTGTAAGTTGTTACCATTCCCCAGATTCATAGCTAGAGGTGCTTGTGTGTCTACAGTCACTCTTGGAGCAATTCAACTTACTCTCTCCGGGGATGCCAACTGCTTAGTGAACAGTTAATGACCGAGGTGTCAGCTCATGTAAGTTGTCCAGCGATGTCTTTTATATTTTGTCTGTGCTAAACATCATCCTTGGAATTCACATTATTCCCAAGGAAACATAAATTTTGAAAGATGAGTCACAGCTACCTATAGGGAGTGCATATAAGAAGCTACAAAGGTTGGAGAGTTATGTTAAGTTGCAGCCTATGAAGAATTGTTGTTGTTTAAACCCAAATAGAATACAATAAGAATTTGTCATAACCATACAACGTTTTCTGATACCTTAGCAACATCTAGTGCCTCCAAAACTGTTGAACATCGTGAGAATGTGGGTTGTCCAAGGACAACCAAGCGAAACTGTGCAAAGAGTCTGGGTTAGTTAGCATTTTCTCCAGCACATTAAACTGGAAGTGTCCAAAAATTATTGGTCTTGTTGGAATTGGACAAACGTTAGGAAGAGCTAAAAATTATTTTATGCTTTAAACCAAGAAAAACAATTTGATTATTTCAAATTTTATAAAAGTTAACAAATTTACCTGTGAAAGCCAGTCTGATGTGTCTGGGCCTAAAAGGCAATCTTAGTGTGCTTTGCTGGTTAGTCTTCAGGATCCTGAAGTTGACTGGCTAAGTGTGGTAAAGTTAATACCACCAGCAACAAAACACCACTACCATCACCAACAACAACAGCAACAACAAACCACCACCACCACCAACAACAACAAAACACTACCAACAACAACAATAAATCACCACCACCACCAACAACAAAACACCACCACCAACAACAATAAACCACCACCACCATCAGCACCACCAACAACAACAATAAATCACCACCACCAACAACAACAAAACACCACCACCATCACCACCACCACCAACAACAAAACACCACCACCACCAACCACCACCACCAACAACCACCACCAACAACAAAACACCACCAACAACAACAATAAATCACCACCACCAACACCACCACCAACAACAACAAAACACCACCACCAACAACAATAAATCACCACCACCAACAACAACAAAACACCACCAACAACAACAATAAATCACCACCACCAACAACAACAAAACACCACCAACAACAACAATAAATCACCACCACCACCAACAACAAAACACCACCAACAACAACAATAAATCACCACCACCAACAACAACAAAACACCACCAACAACAACAATAAACCACCACCACCATCACCACCACCAACAACAACAAAACACCACCACCACCAACCACCACCACCAACAAACCACCACCAAAAACAATCACCACCACCAGCAACAGCAAATATATAACTTAGAGTCTAACATATAACTTAGAAATGGCTGGAGCATCACCTAATCTCACACAAAGTGAGGTTGATGGTTTTGTAATAGTGACAATAAATTTTTAAAAAAGCTTCAGACTGGCAGCATTTTAAGAAAGTTTTCAGTTTCTCTTAAAAGAAAAGAATCCTGAGTTTCTTATAAAGCCCTTCATATTCAGACTCTTGTCATGGAAGAAAGCGAGGTTAAATGTGCTGTGTTAAAAGTCTTGTGTGATTGAGTACAAAATCCATGTATGTACAACACACTCTTAATTGAGGTGTTCCAGGCATTGGGTGCGTAGGGCTGTTCTACCGCTCATCTCGCATAGCTGCATCTCCTGGGCAAAGATTACCCCTTGTATGTTATTGAACAGAAGGTTACTAATGAAAAAATGTAAGTGTGAGGCCGGCAATATGTGTGTACTTAATAGAAATCTTCTTGGTTTGTGTCTATTTTATTTGTACCACAAAGGTCGTTAGTAATTCTCAAAGCAGTCCAGGCCAGTGTTGGGGAGGTAACTCACCAGTGCAAGAGTTTTACTGACTACTCATAGGTAATTAAAGTTTGTGTCATAAGAGTGTGAGATCAAGGACTGTGACAGGTGATCTGAGTCTGGACTGTAGCTCAGCTTAAAGGTCTGCCCAGCTTACAGGGGTCATGCAGCCTAACTGCAGCTCCAGAAACAACCTCACATTTGTTTGGGGCACTGAGTATCATTAAATGCATCGATATTTTTACCCATCCTTGAATTTAAGCTACCTGTCCTTTACTTCTTCCCTTTTCTTCCCTCCCTCCCTCTCTCCCTCTCTCCCTCTCGCTTGATTTTTTTGAAGGTTTTCTCTGTGTGGCCCTAGTCATCTGGAACTCAGTGGAACCAGGCTGGCCTCAAACGCAGAGGTCTGTTTGCCTCTGCACCACCGCCGCTGCCTATTATTTCTTTCATAAAAACCTTCACAGTGGTCACCACAAGCAGACAGTGTCACTGTTGTTGCTGCTGGTCCTTGGCTGAGAGTCTAGCAGCAGTATTGGGACTTGGATGTGGCTGAGGCAGTGGAGGGCCTGCCTGCTCGTCACTTTTCTGCAGTTGGAATCCGACCACTTCGCTGCCAGTTTAGGATTGCTCTGGGCAAGTGGATTTCACTTTTTTTCCGTGCCTGACCCCTTCCTCTCAAGGTTTCACTGAGCAGAACTGGGCTGGAGGCACACCTCCAGTGACGGTGTAGTAGTGTTCTTTAGGCTATGAGTCAGCCAGTGTGGTTGTGAGGTGCCAGGAGGCCTGCGTGGTTCAAGGAAACTTTTTGCTCACTGGAAAGCATAGGAGAGATTATAAGAAACTTAATTTCTAACCCATGATTATGTGCACCAAGCACAGGACAGAGCCTATCTGACTATATAAATAAAACACTATTTCTTTGCTATTATATATAAATCAATATGTTTATATGTTGACAGTGTGAGAATTTATTTAAAATGTATTCCAATATCAGTATTACAATATGAATAATGTAGAAACTTGAACAGAACTTGACAAATCAATATGACCACTTAAGTACTGTGCAAGGGCAAAATTTAATTCATTGAAATAATAAGGGAGTAATTCTGTCTTAGTTAGGGTTTTACTGCTGTGAACAGACACTATGACCAAGGCAACTCTTATAAGGACAACATTTAACTGAGGCTGGCCACAGGTTCAGAGGTTCAGTCCATTATCGCCAAGGTGGGAACATGGCAGTGTCCAGGCAGGCATAGATGAGGGTTCTACATCTTTATCTGAAGGCTGCTAGTGGAAGACTGGCTTCCAGGCAGCTAGGGGGAGGGTCTTAAGTCCACACCCACAGTGACACACCTATGCCAACAAGGCTACTCCCTGGGCCATGCATATACAAACCACCACATTCTACTTCCTGGCCCCCATAGACTTGTTCAAACATATGAGCATTGCATACTGGAAAATATATTTACTCCAACTTCAAAAGTCCCCGTACTTTATAACAGTCTCAACAGTGTTAAAAGTCCAAAGTTCAAAATCTCTTCTGAGATTCATCCAATCACTTAACTGTAATCTCCAAAGCAAGACAGGAAACCAGCTGGGCAAACTCTGGATTTCCGTGTCTGATGTCAAAGCATGTCTTCAGATCTCTAACTCCTTTTTCATCTTTGATGACTACAACAAACTTCTTTTTTTTGAGCCGGTTCTACTCCGTTAGCAGCTTCCTCAGCAGACAGCCCACAGCTCTGGCATCTCTAACATCTCAGGGTCTCCAAGGCAGCTTCAATGTTACAGCTTCTTTTTTCAGTGTCTGGGATCCACACATGATCTTCTGGGCTCCTCCTAAGGGCTTAGGTCACTTCTCCAGCTTTGCCCTCTGTAGCACTCTAAGCTCAGGTTGATCCACTGTCGCTGCTGTTCTTGGTGACCATCCCATGGTACTGGCATCCCCAGTATGCTGGGATCTTCACTGCTGTTCTTGGTGATCGTCCCGTGGTACTGGCTTCCCCAGTATGCTGGGATCTTCAGCTGCAACCAGGCCTCACTAGTAGCTTCTCACAGATTCTCCTCATGGTGCCAAGCCTCAACTCCTTTGCATGAGCCCTTCATTCTAGGGCCATCAACTGAAATTGAGGCTGCACTTTCACTAATGGCCTTCCTTGGCCTTTCACAGTGCCAAGCCTCAGCTGCTTTTTATGACCCTTTCACACCTTCAAACCAGTACCACATGGGTGACTCTTACACATCACCAAGTACAGCTGCAGCATGAGGTACAGCCTTGGCTGTCTCTGGAACACAGCTTTGTTGTGCTCTCAGAAAACACTTCCCAATAGATTTTACCTCAGTGATGCTGGTCTCTTCCTAATCACCACTAATTTCTTAGCTCTAGCTGACCAGCATCAATAGTCCCAGTGGTCCCTTCTCCTCTTTAATATCAAGTTGGAGCCACATGGTCAAAGCTGCACAGCTCTGCTGCTTGCGGGAGCTGGAACATGGCCCCCTTGTTCTATTGCATCACTACCAGCTTCCTCTTTTCCAGCTCCCAGGGATGTACTGTTGAGGGTGTAGTGCTTTCCCTGTGTCCCTCTACTGTCCCAGTATCTCAGCTATGAAGTAAGCAAGTATCTACCACATACTTATACACACAAAATAATAAAATAAAACATCTAAGAAAGGGTGTCTAGTCACCTCTGTAGGGACACAGATTAGACTGTTGGTAGACAGGGGCTAGCAGCAGGGCTTGAAAGGGGTTTGGAACTGTTCAGTTTTGCAAGATGAAAACATTGTCAGATACTTCTTAGCAGTACTACAGTAGTTGGGAGCAGCTAGCTGGGTTGTGCTACCCGGGCATCGTTTAGGTACCATATGAATGTTGTTATATCTGTTTAGGAAGAGCTCACGGCGGATGCTGAGAGGAGATACAGGCAGAGACCATGGTGACGGGACAATGTGTATACACATGCTCCAGTTGACTGGAGGCTCGTGGTTCCCGAGGCAGAAATGGCTGACGCAGCTCCACTTATTTATTTGAGGGCCTTTGCTAAGGATGGGGATGGAGTTGCTCCACAGAACCCTGAAGACAGTTTTCAACGAGAGCACTGCCACAAAGTATTTGGACTAATGTCTGTTGGGTTTTCATTCTGACTTTCCTGTATCTGACATGCTTTGGCCTAGAACTGGGTTGAGTTTTGAAATATTTGCAGACATAAAATCCATGTATTTATGTATGTTTTATATGTGTGACTTATATACATGGCCTGATGGTGATTTTGTCCATTGCTTTAAATAATTTTTTGTGCATGAATTGTATTTTATTTTTTGAGATACGGTCTCACGAGGCAGGCCTAGAACTTGCTGGATAAACCAGATAGATCTTCAACTCACAGAGATCCTCCTGTCTCTGCTCACAAGTACACTTGGGGAATGAAGCACAGTTTGTGGTGTAAAATTTTATACTTGGGATCTCAAAGTTTTTGGTCTATGCCAGACCTTAAATTTTCAAGTTAAGATAGTGTGGAGTTGGATAGAGAAGATGTTTAGAACTGGTGTTTTAATCCATCGGAAAAAGGAAATCAGTTTAGGCAAGTCAGTGTAAAGGCACAAACTGTTCTAAGAAGCAAGAGGTGTAAAAACACAGGTCAGCTTTATAATCAAGAGCCGCCGAAAGCTGTCACGTCAGATACGACATTTGGGTTGTGAACCTAGCTTTTAATGGTTGAACGATCTCTCCAGGCAGGGTGGGCCGGATATTGACTACTTTCCTGTTTGATGGCTAGAGTATGTAGACAGACCTGGGCGCACGCATGAGGAGTGAGAGCACTGACCCCGTGTAGATAGGGTGCAAACGGGACGGGAACAACTATGGGTGTGCTCTGTACAGAGCACCACCGTGTCTCTGCACTGCCAGGCATGCTGCCACAGCTGCCCTTATGTGGGAACATCTCCTGGAACAAGCTGGTGGGGGTCTGTGGTGAGAAGGTGGACGTGGCTCGGGATGGTGATCACTAGTGTGCCCTGGCTTTGTTACACATTTGTTAGACAAGTGCTGGGGATGGTGATCACTACCGTGCCCTGGCTTTGTTACATTTGTTACACAAGTGCTGGGGATGGTGATCACTAGTGTGCCCTGGCTTTGTTACATTTGTTACACAAGTGCTGGGGATGGTGATCACTAGCATGCCCTGGCTTTGTTACATTTGTTACACAAGTGCTGGGGATGGTGATCACTAGCATGCCCTGGCTTTGTTACATTTGTTACACAAGTGCTGGGGATGGTGATCACTAGTGTGCCCTGGCTTTGTTACATTTTTTACACAAGTGCTGGGGATGGTGATCACTAGCGTGCCCTGGCTTTGTTACATTTGTTACACAGATGCACCAGGCCTTTCCTTTCCAGCTCAGCACACTAGTGTGAATTACAAACTGGAAGTTCAGAGTGTGTACACTGTTTTTGTGACTGTTGTCCACAGTTGCCCTGCCGTTTATAGAGGAGGCTGAAATCCGACAGGTATTCTTCGTGGTGCTGAGCCGGAGGCCCAGCCCTGCTCAGTGCTGCCATTCAGGAGCTTCAGTACATGTGTGAGGATCTCACATGATTCTGGACTTGGTTGAGTTTTGGTTTAAGTTGATTCGAGTCTGCAAATATAAAGTCCTTTAATTATGGCTTGTAAGCACTTGTAAAAAGCATTGTCCAGCCCACACTTTCTGAAACAATGCTGATGGCTCTCCGTGGCTGAGGGTCTTTGCTCTGGGCCAGCAGACGTCTTAGACCAACTTTTAAGCTGCCTTCCTTGTGAAGGGAGGTGATAGCTTAGGCTAGTGTTGAAGGCACAAGTACTGTTCTTTGTTGTAAAAATAATCAGTTTTTCACCTCCACTGTGCGAAGCCTCAGGTGCACGAAACAACCCCCTCCACCGTTGAAAAACCATGTGGCACGCTGAACTGTGGACTCCTGGAGTTTGAGCTCTCGAGAGTAAATAGGGTCTGAGCCATCACCGAAGGGTGCAGCCACTTTGAGCTGTTTCCGAGGGGAGACATTAATCTGATACACACATTATATAGTAAACATGAGGGAGACATTAATCTGATACACACATTATATAGTAAACATGCTTAAACAGTGACATGCCCAGTGCACTCACTCACCCCACCAGAGTGTGTGCCTCAGATAAGTCATGGGTTTGACAGACTTGTCTGTCAACTCCCACAGAGGAGGACCCACCTTTATAGAGTTAGGAGTTGGTTGGGAAGAAGTTTCCTTCAGACCAGTGCTCTCTACACAAGGCTCAGGAACGCATGCATCCTCCAATGGCGTGTCCTGACTAATCGTTAAGCACAGTTAGAAGCATGCTTGCTACTGTAGCCATTGGAATTCACAGAGGACGGAACTTGGCCCAGATGCCCTGGAAACACAGCGTAGTGGCCTTACTGAAGACATGGACCTTAAGCTTGTCGTGGTCCTGCTTTTCTCCAAACAGCTGTGCTGGCTTCTCCCCAGCCTCTGTAACTGCAGTTCCTGTGAAGAGCGGCTTCTGTTTAGGGAGGCAGTTCATTTTCAGGTCCTCACTTCTTTTTCTATGATGAGCGCTCTGAAATCCTAAAGAAGTTGAGGAGACAAGCCTTCTTACGTAAAAGCCGGGGCTAGAGCGGCGGGTGGCCAGTTTGGACGCCAGCACCTATGGCAAGTGGTTTCTTTGCCTGTGTAACTCCAGTTCAGGGAGCTCCATGCCCTCTGTGGGACTTCATGGGCACCTGTGTTCATGTGCACCCGCCCCCACCACATGTAATTAAAAAGAACAGCATACGTATTTTAAAAACCTCAAGGAGAATTGATTTCGAGTGAGCTTGCAGTCTCTGTGTCACGAGAGTCAGGGCTTTGCTGGTTTAAGCTGCGTTTGACCCTGTTTGTGGGAATTGCACCGAGTCTCAACACCTTGGCCAGGGCTCTGAAGTCCGTCGCAGGGTTCACAATACTTAGTTGTCACTTTACTGAATATCAGGAGTCTTACATTTAAAAGTAAAGCTTAAGTCACGTACAGGTCTGGAAGTTCAGGGCCGGCAGGAGAGATGGTTCCTCAGAAAGACCGAACTGAAAGCAAAAGCCAGACAGCACAGGTAATGCTCAGCTGGGCTTCAGGGCACGTGGCCAAGGCTGAGTCTACTGTGGTTCCTCTGGACAGTGAGGCTTAGGGCCTGTCAGCTTGACTCTGAACGGTGTCACAAAGCGCAGCAGGGGTGTGAGTCGCCACAGCTCAGAGAAGGGCCAGCTTCATCACCTCGGCCGCTCTCAACTGTGAGTCTGTGAACGGTGGACTAGTATGAAACGGGAACTAACCGCCTTGCGTAATGTATGAGCCGGAGTGGCTCTGACTTCGCTTTTGTAAGATTTTGTATTCTGTCTGTATTCTGTCAGGACCCAGGATTTTGAATTTGGATGAGTCAAGAGGGTGTTAATAGAGACTAAAGTCCTGTTGTGTTCCTTTGTGTGCTGGCTCTGTTGTGTAGGGGCTCTAACCTTTTAAATGCGTTACTGGTCAGTCAGGTTAGAGTATTTTGGTTTTTGGTTTTGGTTAAGAGATCTCAATAGTTTTAGTTTGAACGACTATCTAAAGATTCACGATCGGCATTTATAGAGAACACAGTGGGAATTGTGAACCCAGTCTTTCTGTAGCTAGCAGCTCTACAGCATGGTGCTCGCCTCAGAACTTCCTCTCTGTGCTGAGGGTCCTTACGCCAGAGACCCTTTCAAACAAAGTCACTAATCAAGCCTATTTAAGATGGACAATTTTACTGTTTTCTCAACATGTAGCCCAGGCTGGCCTGAAGCTAGTGATCCTCCTGCCTCGGTCTCTGGAGTATTGGCATTAACAGGTGTTCGTGGAAACAGCTGCTAGCCTTTTATCTGGTATTCCACACAGCTGTCTTTTCTAAGTAACGGGAGAGAACCCCCTCTTCTGAGTTAGATTGCTTTTAGAAGCACTTCAAGGGTAAGCTTTTTTCCCCCTAAGTGTGTTGCATTCAAGCCCTTTAAGATTACACAGGTGAGTTTTTTCTTCTTCTTGTGAAGTGGGGAAACACACCCATGGCTTTTGTTGCTATGTTGAGAATTTTGCTCTTTGACTGAGATTCAGACTTGTCCAAGGCTTGTGTTTCTGTTCCTGATTTGGCTCATACTTGTCAGCTGCTGCTTATTTCTGGCATTCAAATGTCCTGTTTCTATGTTCTTTGTGTGGTGCAGTAAGAACCCAGGTAAGAACACACACATGTGTGTGGTTTACAGGCTTACTGTCAGCTCTGTGTCAAAACTGTCATCTTTAACATGCAGAGGAAGAGTCAGGAGTAGCTACTCCATTAACCTTCTGAAGTCTGCAAGTCAGTGAGTGATGGGGAGGCAGAGAAACTGAGTGTCCTGTACCCCTGAGTATGTCTGTAGTAAGTGGACAGTGCCTCCTGCTCAAAACTCCTTTTCCCTCCCATATACAACCAGCATCACAACATTCTTCTCTCTAGGTGTGTCTCTGTCCCCCAAGGATGAGTTTTCACCATGCTTTTTAACCTCATAAAAATAGAATCCTAGGGGTACACTGTCTTTGTGTTCAGCTTCTTTTCAGACCATTAAATCTGTGGCTTACAGTTCCTTTGTTGATGTGGACTGAACTTTTGATATTTGTATGAATATTTGAGGCACATCAGTTTTGCTTGTTGGGGATGAAGTTACTGTGAAGTCTGCTATATAGCTGGAGAAGTGAAAAGTGGTCTTGTTTTCTGTTTGTTTGTTTTTGACAGAAGTCTAGCAGTTAGAACATCTGGATCGTTAAATGGCTTACTCTGTTCAAACTTGGTCAAATCGATTGGTTTATTGTCGGAGCACAAGCTAGCATGTTTCGCTTTTCTGTGCCTTCGATGTGCTGATTAGTCAGGCTACCTCCTCTGAAACTGAGGAAGGTGTCATAGTGTGCCTTGTGCAGCTAGCCACACCAGTTTTACAGCTTTTGTTTTGCTACACCGAGATGAAAGGCTTGTTTAAGTGCGGCCACACTGGTACTGCATTCCTGCTGAGCTTGGAGTGTTAATGACAATCTTTGTCATAGAAATCAGGAAATGTGGGCTGAGCCTCGGGATGCACAAGGCTCATTCATTAGCATGCTCCTTCCCAGAGGACTGGGAACGGTTGGAGGTATCTGGGGGTAGGTTATGCAGCTTTAGAGAACTTTCATCTGTCTGTCTGCTGTCAGTTTATCCTTCTATCTTTTCATCTGTCTCTCCAGCCTGGTTCTACATTCATCTCGTTTCCTAACGACTCTCTTAACATGCTGGTGTTTGCTTAAATTACCCACTGGATGGTTGCTCTCTAGCAGGATCCGGCTTGGAAACCAGGTATGTTTCGTGCCACAGTCGGTTGCTTTCGTTGTGTTGTGGGCTTGTCTGTGAGGACAGTCATGTCTAGGGAATCATCGCTGCTGTTGGACTGGTTGCCTTTTAGCTGAGTAAACTTTATCAGTCAATGCTGTGGGTTATGACACTTTTTTGTCTGTTAATAAAGGTAGATGGAAGAGCTGCTTAAAATAGGTATCCGTGAGACACTAGTGGATGAAGCTGGTTTAGACTTAGCAAGCTTTCAGGTATAATTGAACAACATGGGACTAGTTGCTATGATTTCTGTAAAAATGTCTGGGCTTGCAGTGATTGTGCCAGTGTAGGTAAGCATTTAGGAGAGTGACACACTGTTACTTTCTTTTTTGTTACAAGAGGTACTTATTTCAGGTAGATTCCTTAATAATACCATGTTCCAAATGTAACTTAATATAAAGCAGGGCGGTTCATTCCAATACTGTTCTTGAACAAGTGCTGCTGTTGCAAGCGGGTGCATTTAATCTCCCTGAGCAGATTTCAAGTCTCTGTGCCACCTTGTAACACTGTAACAGCAATGGAAAAGTTTGAAATTCAACAAGGACCTTGGCAAAGGTGTTGTGGTAGGTTAGTACTGTTGAGTTACTGATTGTCCCATCTCTTAATGACACCTGGAGAGTAAGTTATTTATTATACGTGCTAAGCTGATAATGCACTGGGGTCTTTTCTTCGAAGGGTATCTGTTGTTGTGAGTTACTGTTGACAGTTTCCAGAGTTTAGACAGGGAAAGTTAGATACTGACTGACCTTTCCATCCACCCCTGCATTGGGTTAGAGCGCTGAGGGCTCCAGCCAGCAAGTTCAGAACTGACAACACACCTTCTTTCCCGGTGGTGAGCTGTGCTGACTTTTCTACATGTTGGAGCTGAGGGTTTGAAGCTGTGATTGGCCATCTTCATGGTTCTTTATACATAAGTAACATAAGAAATTAAAATCTAGTAAATATGATGTGATTTGAGTAAAAGAATATGTTTGTTATAATAAAAAACAAAATAAAAAAGAACAAGTTAGCTAGGCATGATTGTGCAGGCCTTGAATCCCGAATTGTAGGAGGCCGAGGTGTGCGGATGTCTGTGAACTCCACGCCAGGTCGGGGCACATGAGACCTTGCCTCAAGAATATGTAATCACATTTTAAAAATTTAAAACTTGTCAGTTTTCCTCCTGCAGAGTTGCATATTTAATGAATGACGCATCCTACAATTTAGGTTTATGTATAAGTCCAAGAATCAAACCCCCAGGTTTGTCCTTGGCTTCACTGTATTGATGTATCTTGTGATCTTGTTCTGAACTAAAAGCAAGGAACTGTCTGTGTCTTTTCACATGTATGTGGGAGACTGTAAATAAGACGGGGCCATGTTTTCTGCGTGCACATGTATGCGCAGGCCACCTTGAAGAGTATGTGGTCGGCAGCAGGAAGAGCTGAGCCTGCTCAGGACCTGGAGTGGAAGTCTCTTAAAGCCCAGTGTTTGTTTGGCTTGTCTTGCCAGTGGCTGGGAGGTGGGGAGTAGTCGGGGCTGGCTTCCTGGTGGCTCCCTCTGCACTCACTGTTGCTAGAGTGGTAGGCTTGTCTTAGTGAGGACAGTCAGCTGCTCACGGTGGTACGGCCTCTGTTTATGAGCCCACGAGGCAGCAGTGTCTGAGCTTTGGCTAGAAAGACTGAAATGCCAAACCACATTAGTGGGCCACCAATGTCATCTGTTGGGGCGGGGCATAGAGCGTTTTAGAGTATAAAAGAATAGGATCTTAAATTAGGAACATTCTATGGTCTGTTAAATGATTGATAAGATAAAGGGGTGACTGCATTTTATCAAGGTTATCATGAAAAGGACACTTTCAGAAACCAGTCCAGTATAATTGATCCTGTTTTTTCCGGAAGAACCCCTAGTTTTGTGTGGTAGGAAGCAGCAAATGATGAGCGTCTGCCCTGAAAAAGCCATATTGGCAGAGGTTCCTTCATGGTGGGAGCAGTGCACATTCCCTCTTCCATTGTCTGTAGTGACTGTTTACTCATCCTACAATCTTTAAATGGAGAGGGAACAGTACATGAGATGGCCCTGTTGCTGAAGCAGGTTACGGGGATAGCAGTGGGGTTTGGGAGGACTGAGAACATGGGCTAACTTTAGAACATCCTGTGTGGGAGGAGAAACCATTAACACAGCGTTCTACACCCCTGGGACCCAGTGCTTGATAAATTCATAGAGTGAGTGAGTGAATGAACGTTTCACAAACTCACAAGATCAACTTGGTGGCGATCATGCGTTTGAAGATCTAGAGACAGCAGAAGTGTTTGAGGTGGAAGGGTGACCTGCTTGGAGTGTGCTATCCTGAGAATATGCGTCCTTGACACTTGAGTGCCAGTCCTGACTGGGGCTTTGGAGAGGGGCAGCAGAGGGTGGGATGGAGCCCGGCTGGGTAAGTCTTGGGTGGCTTGGCTGAGGCTAGGCTTAGGGCTCAGAGCTCAGTATTCCCCTCGGGATATCAAGATGTCTTGGGAACAGTGAGCCATACTGTATAGTGTGGAATGGTTGTTGTTGGCATTCTGTAGTGAGCCTTGGGATTCAAACCTGCAGAGTTTCTCAGTCTGAGTCAGGGCACCAATATGAAAGAAAAGAGATTCTGGTTGCAAGGAAATCTAACCTCCTCCCACAGGGCACCAATGATGTGTATATGAAAAAGAAAAGATGATGTCCCAGGTTTTAGCACCGGTGTTAGTTAAATGATGAAGGTGGACATGCCCCATGAAGGTGTGGTGAGGCATGGGGGCAAAGAGGATGCCTCTGGGGGACCCATGTTGGGAATCCCTTCTCTCTGAGGGACTAACCACACATTGGTATAATACAGAATAGTTTATTCAGGGCATGGGGGAGTTAAGGGGGTAGTAGAGGCAGAGAGAGAGAAGAGGAGAAGTAGAGAAAAGAGGCTGGCCATGGGCACATGGAGAGAAAGGGGGAAGGGGAGAGAGCAAGGGTGAAATAGAGCAAGAGAGAGAGGAGGAGGCAAGCAGAGCCCCCATTATAGTGTCAGGGAACTGGGGTGGGGCTTAGCTGGCTGTTGCCAAGTAAGTGTGGGGCGGGGTTTACAGAATCCCAACAGCTGTATTTACACATACTTATTGCTTTAAAGTATTGAGCTCTTTTAGGGGCTTACCTTATTTTACTTTTATTTACTTTTTACATTTTTCATTTATTTTACAACCCCCTCCTACCAAGTTAAGTTCATGCCATCACATTGAGTGGCAAAATTTCAGAAGTAGTTGGGTCATTGTTTGAGTGGGCCGGTGTTACAGCCATGACTTTTGCAATTTGGCGGACTTGCTTGTAGTACAGTGAGAACCTACAGCATCCAGGACTTACTCACAAGCTCACAGCCCATCCCTCCCGAGTCCTCTGCTGTCTCTTAGCAGCCTTGTTGAAGTTGTCTATTTTTGTTATTTTCCTACCCCCGGTAACTCTGCTTTTTAACTGGGAAAACTGTCGGATGCGGCACTGATGTGTGTTCTCACAGGTGCTGCACGTGCCATCTAGATTGTAATTTGTATTTATAGGCGCCTCCCTTCTGTGAGTCACTCCTGATATTCTCCCCTATTTTTAGTCTCTTTTCTTTCCCAAGCTTGTGTGCCTGTGACACACGGGCCTGTCCTCTGCCACTCAGCTGCGCTCCCAACCTCACTCTCCCAAACAGGACTCTGACCGAAAGGAGCTATTAAAGCTAGCCGTGTTTGTTCCGCAGCCACTCCTGGTTTCAGCTAACTGGGGTACGGAAGGGTAGCATGTTTTCGTACCATTCCCTTCACGTGCGTGCTGGTGAGAGAGGGAAAGAATTTGAGGACAGGCTTGTGTCTGGTTGTTGGAGTGCACCAGGTTTCCAGTACAAACCTCTGCTCCATGGACTGTGATCACTGACCGGAAGATTGCTGCGTGGCCTCAGTAGTTTCTGTGTGAGTGCCCTCTGAGTCAGGAGTTGGCAGTCTAGCCTTCACATAATGATGGCATAGCTGCGCCAAGGTGGCACCGGCAGAGCCTCCTGCCCGTCTAAGTCATGAGCAAGAGGCCTGGACTCTGCCAGCCCCAGGAACACAGCCCCAGCACCATCGCCATTTTCCTCTGTTTGTTTGTTTGCTCCTGGGGGTTGAGCCCAGGGACTCCCTGCACACTAGGCAGGCACCTGCTCTGCCCCCAGTCATATCCTGGTCCCTATAGACATTTTAAAAATCAATTCTGTGGACTGTCTTGGAAGGCCCTGGTCCCCCGCTTTTGGCTGTCGAAGTAGAAGTAACTGCAGCGGTTGTTCTAACTGGAATCCATATTCACTTCCTGCTCAATGACTGGGATCCTTCTGTGGGTGTTTCCTTTTATTTGCCTCTTTAACAACTCAGGTTACAGATGAAGTGACTCGGGCCAGGGGAGATGAACTGGGTCAGGGTCACACTTGGCAGGCAGCACATGTCACCATTTGGAACTGGGGTTTGTCAGGTCCCAAGGCATGTTCAGCCATGAGGGTCCTGGAAGAAGGGTATTAAGAGTTCATGCTGGTGTTGTCCATTGGCATGTTGAGCACTAGCTCGTGCTACCCATTGGCATGGTGAGCACTAGCTCATGCTACCCATTGGCATGTTGAGCACTAGCTCACCACACATTGCTTATACATAACCATACACTGGCTGGTATTTTACGTAGAAACCTACAGGTCCTTTCCTAGGCAAACCCTGCTATCCATTTTTGGTTTGTTTTTTTACTTTCTGAGACGGGGTTTCTCTGTGTAGCCCTGACTGTCCTGTAACTCACTCTGTAGACCAAGCTGGCCTTGAGATCTGTCTGCCTCTGCTTCCTGGGTGTTGGGCTTGAGGTTTTCGTCACCATCGCCAGGCAAAGCCTGCCATCTTTATGAAGGGTCATTCCCAAGGCTTGTCTGTGCTGTGTGCACCACACAGTGACTGCTGTGTATCTTTTGACAGGGTTTCTCTGAGTAACGGAATCCAGGCTGGCCTGATACTCACAAGGATCCAGCAGCCTGTGCCTCTCTGTGGGGTTAAAGGCGCGTGCCACCTGTGCCTCTGTGGGGTTAAAGGCGCGTGCCACCATGCCCGGTGATTGCTGTCTGTCTTTAAGCGTCAGTAACTTAGTAATAGGAACAAATTCCTCGTAGTAGTGTCAACTAAGTCCCATGGACAAGAGTGGCAGACCCAGAGCCATGTCGGAAGTGTAAGTTACATGCTATCAGAGTTCTCAGATTTAATGGTAGCGTTGTTAAGTCTGAATTCAGGTGATTGGTGAGTAGCTTCTCAGCAGTAGCAGTTCATATGCCAGGTGGTTTAACCAAAATACAAAGTGAAAATTGATCCCCAAGTCTCTGTTGGGTGACTTAGGAAGTGTTTCTAGGAATCAAACTTATGAGGTGTATTCTATTTGAGAAAGGTTTCCTTTTTGATTAAAGCATCAAATATTTCAGAGCGCAGAGAAACTGGAAGGTTAGGGAAGGCTGGGACAGGAGGACTGCAAACTCCGGACCCGACAGGGCTACATAGAAAACCTGCCTCCCTCAGAAACCAAGGACCGCAGCTGTGCTCTGATTAGGGAGGAGTTCGCTGCTAGAGCCATAGCTCTGAAGGACGATGAATGTCCCTCGCCCTTGCACATAAACTACATATGTGACATCTCCTGTCTCATGTCATATGACTTACATGAGAGCCTTTTATCTTTATAGAAGATACATACCTTTCTTGTTCTATACGCATCTCACATAGTGTGTGTTGCTGAGAGTTGAGTCCAGGTTTTATACATGCCAACAGGTGCTTCCTACTGAACGGCACCCCAGCCCTCTTTTTCTTCTTATATTGGCACAAATATGACATAATTGTGTCTATGGGGGACAAAGTGACATTATGAGTCATTGATAAAATGTAGAATTGTTAAATCAAAATAGTGAAGCTGTTTTTCACCTTACAATCTTACACGCTTTATGGTCAGAGCACAAGATTTACTCTTGACAATTTAGAAATATGTTTAGTAGTTATATCCATCATATTCTCCAAAACCCCACCCACAGGCATCCCTAAGGGACTTGGTCCCCTGATCCTATCATCTTCCTTCCCTACATCCTTGGCCCTGGAACCACCGTTCATTGTGTGTCCTGGGTCGCTTCTTTTCTGTTTCTGCGGCTGGTGTATCTCACCCCAGGTTAGCAGAAACGGTGGTCTGACGTTTAAGGAGAATGTATGGTGTGCATGCATCTGTAACGGTTCTAATCCACTGTCTTCTAGGTTTGTTATACCGCAGCTTTGCAGCTAGTGCTGCAGTGAACTCGAAGATGCGCTTCTCTCCTGTAAAAAAGACGACTGATTTTATGTGCATGAGTGTTGTGCCTGCATGTGAATCTGCACCACATGCCTGTCTGGTGCTTTCACAGGTCGGAAGAGGGTGTTAGATCCCCTGGGATTAGAGTTTATGGGTGGTTGTGAGCCACCCTGTGTGTGGGAACTGTACCTGTGTTCTCCAAAAAGAACAGCCAGTATTCTTAACCACAAAACCACCTCTCGGCCCCCTGCAGATATCTCTTGACAAGATGATTTCAAATTATTGATAAATAACGTGCATTGGGGTGGCTGGGTCTGGAGACTAGGTTCTCAGTGATCTGGAGACCAGACCATAGACGTTCGCAGGTGCTGTTTGATAGTGTGTTAGAGTTGTGCTGAGTAATGTGCAGAGGCACACCCAGGGCTTGGTAAAAAAATGTGTGTATTTAAAACAGCCCATTAAACAGCCCCGAGTTCTCGTAAACCAGCTTCAGTCTCCAACAGTCTAACAAGTCTCTCCTTTAACCTTGGTGTGTTTTGACTTGGAGGGGATACTAACTTCACACGTAGTTACCAAGAGCAGGCATGTCCCTGAAGCCATGCGTGGAGGTGCCATCATGCCTGTGGGTGATGCCCATGTGAAGGACGTACACTGTTAGCTAGAGCAGGTGCTTTCTGAGCACCTCTCAACAAGTTCTACAGTTCTGAGCCTCTGCGGTTTTGAGCAGCATATTCCGAGGCAATAGAGCTGTATCTCAGCAGTCAGTTCCGGGTCTGCGCATTTCTCACGCTGTCGGCGCTGGAGGCTCCTGACGCTGCCAGTTGTGGGCTTTGGTTGAGGCTGTGGCAAGATGGTGGGTTTAATCCGGGAAAGTTGCAACATCACGTCTTATGGAGATGCTACACTGTCCAGTGGCCTCCTATGGTTTGAGTTTAGATCGTTTGCTTTGTGGTTTAGGTTTGTGCGTCTTCATGACTTTCTCCTCCTCTATTCCTTTCCCACGTTCACACAGACATAAAGGCAGGGACTAAATCTCATGATGGCTTGTGCTTACAATTTCAGTTCTGTATTTCCTTTAAAATCGCTCACATGTAGATTCAATCTAATTAGACACATAGGGCATTAGATTACCATTAGATTAATGTGATTGTTAATACTGTTAATATTTTATTGTGGACCTTGAAGAACACGCTCACAGTGGGCTTCATGCTCACCTCCAGTGCTTAGTGTGTTTTCTCTCAGCTAAGAGATGTTTGGTTTGCTTTGTAAGTGCTTTTCTTGGGAATGCTGCTCAAAGGCTGGTATTTGGCTTTGCTTTTGACACCTTCTTTCCCTGAGCGGTGTTGGAGGCCAGGGTGGTGTGCAGTCAGAGGGTAACCATGGAGGAGGCTGGGCCAGTGTGTGCTCACTGCACGTGTTCGCAGGCCTTCCCTGACACTGGTGAGGGATTGCTCGGTGCAGATCAGTGAAGGTGTTCCTTCACCTATTTCTCTTACGGTCTCTTAGAACAGGAGCCTTGGACAGCCCCACCTTTTCCATGAGAACGTCCAGAGGTGTTCTTTGTTCCCACGTCCCGAAACTGGCATCTGGATGCTGAGCGCACGTGCAGCCCTCCACAGAGTAGTGAAACCCCCTGACCTCCATATGGCACCGTGTATTTCAACGGTGCACATCCTTGGAAAGACTGGTTGTCCAGGTGACTGGAGTTAGGCCCTGTCATTCCGGAAGGCTCTGCCTGTGGCCTGTAGGAGAAGGCAAGTAGGGAGTGGTTCTCAGAGATGGCTCCATGGCTCAGCATGTCTACTGATCCAGACAAGACGGTGAACCCCAGAACCCAGACAGCTCATGGCTGTCTACAATTCAGGTTTTGGAGTATTTCACACACTCTTCTGACCATGCATGAAGTGTATATATACGCACACACACACATACACACACACACTTTTTTTTTTAAGTTGAGAAGCACACTAAGAAAGCTGGCCGTTTTCCTCAGCGTGGTTTTGTGAGACAAGATTTTGTCTTTGGGGCCCTCACTTTTTACTGTGTTGGAACTGGATCTAGCCTGTCTCTGCCTCCCCAGTGCTGAGACTTTTTAAAAAGTTACTCCTCTATTGATGAAAAAAGAGTTTCAGACTCATTAAATATTTTTCCTCATTTGACATCTTTTAATTACATTTTGCATTTTGTAGTGAATGCTGTTGTGTGTCCTGTTTAAAGAATGTTCCAGAATCCCTTAGAGCAGTGTTCCTTGAAATGAGCTGACAGTGACTGTCTCCTTCTCCCCTCCCCCGCCTCTTCTTTCCTCTATGTGTGTGTGTTGTGTATTATATGTGTTGTGTGTGTATGTATGTGTGTTGTGTGTTGTATGTGTTGGTGTGTGTGTATGTGTGTGTTTTCCAGTGTAAGAGTCTGCAGAGCACAGTCTTATTTCTTGGGCATTCAGACATGCTTTTTTAGCTTTGAGTAGTTTTATCATTTAGTGTGATTTTTTTTTTTCAAACAGTGCCTCACTTACTCTGTCTCAAGTGGCTCTGAATGTCACTTGCAGAGCAGTGACTTTATTAGGAGAATTGTGCATTGGTCATAAGTATAGCATCCTCTATGCTGTCTGTCCTTTTTGGGATGCCATGCTTTGTTGAAATAGAACTTGCCATGTACTTGTGGAAAACATGTACTGTTGAAATGTACATTGTATTTCCACGCACTGCTGCTGCTGTTGAAATGTACATTGTATTTCCACGTACTGCTGCTGTTGCTCTAAACACTTTTGCATCTTTAGAAACAAATACGTAACTATTTTGTTATAGCCCGTTCTCCGTTTAAAAGCAGAAGTTTGTGTATTACATGAGCCTTAATTCATGTGTATGTACATATGTATAAAACTGGCACCCACAACTCTTACTGTCACCACACAGCTCTTTTAGCCTCCCAAGGCATGGCATTACCAAGTGAGAAGCCTCTGTCCTGAAGTGGTAAAGATGCTATTCCTGAAAACAGCTTGAATTACTAAGCCGCTTTTTATTTTCAAAAGCTTTTGAAGTATTTTGGGACTTGCCAACAACTCTAAGTTGGAAGTGTGTTTGGTTTGTCCTGGGAGCTCACAGTTGTTTGAAAGAAGGGTTAGAAATGTCTGGTTTCTTTGGAAATTGTGTTATAATTTGAATTAGTTAATTAGCCTTTGCCCCAGAGTTTTCTCTTTTATAAATAGGGCAAACTCCATATTTGTCAGCAATTCTGGGCCCCAGTTAGCCGGCTGAGTGTGTGCTTAAGCCTTGCGCGTGGATGCTGGCTCCAGGTACAGGCATGGAGCCGTGGAAGCTGAAGATGGCCTTCAGTGTTACTTCTTTGATGACATCCCCTTTACCTTCTGCTTATGTTTGCTAAGTGTGCATAGTTCTGATGAACTGAGGGCCGCTCCGTGGAGTGGAGCAGCATGGGCTATCTCAGTGCACCACCATTTGTGTCAGTACCTGTGGCCTCGCAGTCGTGAGGAATGTCACTGTCTCATTTGTGGTGTAGTACTGGTTAGCAGCCTTTTAGGTGTAGTAAGAAGCATACAGTGTTACAGGTGAAAATTGCAAGGTGGTGGTTAAAGGCAAAATTGTAGTAAAGTTACATGATTTTTAATAAAATTGAAAAATGAGTGTTTTTAGGGAGTATAAACCGATCATTATGGCATCTACAGAGATCACTTGCCTCTGTCACCTGTGCTGGGATCAAAGGCATGCTACGCCACAGCCTACAATTCTGGTTTGTTATTTTAGACATAGAACATCTTTGAAAACTGAGTAAATGTGTTTGCTAGGATGCTCAGCAAGAGTCTTCTAGAGTGACAGCTGGCATTTTCCAAAGCTCTGAATGTGTGGGGAGCAGCAGCATTGTGAAATCCGTATTGAGCCAAAATGCTATGTGCATTGTTCCTTTAAAACAGCCGGTTCACTGCAGACCCTCCCCCCCAGACAGGCACCAATCATTAACACTCTAGCCAGTTCACTGCAGACCCTCCCCCCCCAGACAGGCACCAATCATTAACACTCTAGCCAGTTCACTGCAGACCCTCCCCCCCAGACAGGCACCAATCATTAACACTCTAGCCAGTTCACTGCAGACCCTCCCCCCCAGACAGGCACCAATCATTAACACTGTAGCCAGTTCACTGCAGACCCTCCCCCCCCAGACAGGCACCAATCATTAACACTCTAGCCTAGTAACTGACTTGAGCCTTCTTATACCAGGAATCTTGAAAATCATTTTGAGACATAGAGGCCCCAAACTGTGTCATTTTAGGAAATGTAAGGTAGAATACTTACCAAACAGTGGTAACACAGCTTTTCCCAGCACTCAGGTAGCAGAAGCAGGTGGGTCTGAGTTTGCAGGGAGCCTGGTCCCCAAAGTAAGTTCAGAACATCCAAGGCTACACACAAAAACAAAGATACAGCACTGCAACTTCTAGAAACAATGTATTAATTTAAAAAGGTACAATGCTTCTTTTTAGGGCTAAAAAAATTGTAGCTCTGTGTATTTGCAAGTACTTTTAAAAGAAACTAATTTTGAGCACTAAACTAAGTCAGGAGGACTAAGCTTTAGACTCTTGTGGCTGCGTGATTTCTTTTTCCAATATTTGAATTGGTACACAGTAGTGTCTTTCCATATGCCTTTGAGCACTCACCCTGAACCCATCTCCCTTCCTTGTTCCGGTGGTCCCATGAGTCTTTTATTTTAGGTCGTCTGTGTGTGTGTGTGTGTGTGTGTGTGTGTGTGTGTGTGTGTGTGTACCCCATGGTTGAGTGGCTTTAGTCACATCCAGTGCCATCAGAACACCTATCTCTTGGCATTTGCAGGGCATAATTAAAGGCTCATGACACCTCACAGTTACAGGCTTCGATGAAGCAGTAAGAGAGGGTATTGGAGTTTATGGTGGGGCTAGAGAAATGTTGCACCTTCTAATTAAACAAAGGTCGGGTGTGCCTGAGCACTAGACTGTTGAACAGAAGGGGCTGTGAGCTGAGTTTTAAAGCAAAGCAAGAGCTTGAGGATCACTTAGTGGGGTCTTTGGGGTTCTTTCATCATTGATGAAATTGGGTCTAAGAGATGTTCAGTGGTTTAGGTGATCTTGGGAGCCCAGCTTGGCATCTGACCCCTTGAGAAGAGAGGGCCTTGCTTGAGTCTTCTGTTGCATAGACTCTTGATGGCTGTATTTTGGGGGTGGGTTATTGTTTTACTAAGTCTGTGTGTGTGTGTGTGTGTGTGTGTGTGTGTGTGTGTGTGTGTGTGTGTGTGTGTACACTGGAGCCGTGGCACTCATGTGGAAGTCAGGACTGCTACAGAGAGTAGTTCTCTCCTTCTACTATGTGGGTCCCAGGAATCAAACTCAGGTAATAAGGCTTGGTGCCTCCCAAATTACAATGGCTGAGCTGTCTTAGCAGGTCCAGGTGTTAACCTGGCTTTACTCTTTGTACTTGAAAGCCACCGTTTTGACTTTTGCAGTATTTTAGACAAAGTATTGATAGGCTAATAGTTAACATCTTGAACTCTCTTACTTTAAAAGAAAATGACGGTATTGTACTGTAGCCGGAATTCTAAGGATGAAGGTGAAGCAGCCGGCTCACAGGGCCAGAGTCCACCTCTTTGCAGGCCAAGGGGAGGTGTTGAGAAAAGAGAAGTGTAGAGCTCCACTTGTGGTCCTGGAGACTGCGTACCTGACTGATGACTGTTTCTTCTGTCACATGGGGTCCAGCAGTTTTTGTATGTTTAAAAATACTTTGCCCAATATTGACTCTTATTTGTGTCCCCTTTGGTGTCCTGTGACATTTGAAGAGAGAAAACTACAAATAGAAGAAGTTTGAATAATTTTAGGACCTAGAGAATAGTATTATGAAAGGTTACATTGTCTGTGCTTTAATAAAAGAAGCAGTTAGAATTATTTTAGCCACTGGCATAGTGTGTTTGTTTAAACTGCAGCACACCTCGACAGAAATAAATCCCGCAAAAGCAACAGCTCACTGCCTTGTTCCCACCCATGTCCTGGAGTCACAGCTGCAGTAAAGCAGGAGAGCCCTTTAGCTGGTTTGTGATGTTTCTTAACAGCGGTTCTCAGTCACGTTCAGGGAGGGAAAGATAAAAGGGATTAGTTTCGCATGCCCTGCATTTATAGTGTAGAATGAGAACCCAAACATTTTATTTTTCAGGACAGCTAACTAAGGCCCAGGTGACTGTGCAGACCTTTTGTGGGATTTTGATGCCATCTTCAACTTTCTTTTCATGGAGGACCCCAGACTTCTCACAGTGGCATTGAGACTGGTCTGTGTTTTGACTTGATCAGACTTGGTTGATTTCTTATACTCTTCATGGCCAGCTATTTTTTCGAGGGAGGAAAAATTAAAATACACAGAAGTACACCATGAAGCATTCTTCAAATTTAAGTTTCTTATAATTTTTTGGTTGTGAACCTACCCTTTAACCACCGAGCCATTTCTTCAGCCCCAAATTTAAATTTCTTAAATTCAGATGTTCTGATAGTGGGGTGGGGGGCATATACCTGCAGAGGTCAGAGGGATGTACGATTCTCAGGTTTAACTTATAGGTGGCTTTAAGTTCCCTGGTGTCAGTCCTGGAAATTGAACTCAGGCCCTCTTCAAGAACAGTATGCACTCTTAAATTGCTGAGCCATCTCTCCAACTCCAGTACCAAAAACCTTTTAGTCATTGTAGAAGGTTCAGGACTTGAAGGAGTCGGAGCCCCTTTGACGGTGCGAAAGTTTCCCACACTGAGCACGCTTGGGTCACACAGCGCTGGGATCTTCTAGGCTACTGTCCGCCGTGGTTATTTAGTGATGGGGCAGTGAGTTGTCCCAAACAGCCACTGGCAGAAACAGAAGTAGCAGACAGTCCACAGTCGCTGTGTTGCGGAGCCATGAGATGTGTAGGAAGTCACTTGTAGGGTGTGTGTGGATATAGCCCCATGTAAGGTGCTGAACACCCGCATACCCCAGAGCCTGTCACTATAAATAAATGACAGATAAGTCCCTAGTCACCGTGAGCCTTTCTTGTGCTTGGTGCCATTTCTGGCTGGCTTCTCTTGGATCTTGAGAAATGTGGTTGTTTGTTTGTTTGGGTTTTTTAAACTTTTAAGCCTTACTGTATTATATATATTACTTATATATACATATGTGCCTGCTAGTTTTTACTCGGTTGTGTAGGAACTTGGACAGGGCAGAGAACCCGAGCAGCCTGGCCTGGCTTCGCAGTTCCCATAGCTTTGCACATGGCCTCCACGCTCCACTGCCTTGCACAACCGCAACAGCAGGAGCCACGGGTAGTTCAGGACACTGGCACGGGGGACTGAGGTTCTCCAGTGTCTGCCCTTTGCCAAAGCTGTGGTTTCATGGGAGGGCAGTTAGCCTGCTGTCTCCAGGGCAAGTGGCAAAGGTGATTGCCATCTGCAGCCTCCCACGGTCCCACCCGGGGACATGTCCTTCCGGTAATACTGACCTGGCCAGCGACATCATCATGACTGCCACCTGCTCAGGTGAATACATACTTCAGTGTGTAGGGCTTAGAGATGGTTGCTGTCTTCCCTGTGTGGTCTGTGTCTGTCTGTAGGACTTGCTGTTCTTGGTGGCTTGGAGGGTGTTGAGTGCTCTGTGGAGTCTCCCAAGGAGTTAACTGCATCTGTGAAGTGGGTACCTTTGCTTGATGGCCACTGGTGCCCAGCCACTGTCATTCATGTGCCTTTACAAATGCTCCCTAAAGCTCAGGAGACTTAGAAAAACTTTGCACATTGACACTGTGGAAATGGAAGAAAATGGAAGATCAGTTAACAACACAGAAGTATGGGTCCCACCGAACAATAAAGGCAGACCCTTATTCAGTAACATCTAGTTTTGTCGAAGGCATCAGCACCCCCCCCTCACATACACATTGAGGTTGACACTGTAGCATCTCTGTTCTTTACTGTGCTTGTGGACACAGCGTGAGGGCACCATTTTAGCTTTAATTTGTGTGTCAGTAAGGTTTTTGAAAAGTAAAAAAACCTCCATGAACGATGTTTTAAAACCCACATTTTATAGTCATGTCTGTTTTTTGTGAATAATGGGGAAATTTAGCTTGTAGTCGCTTCTGTGAAAAGCAACGAGTTCCGTGTGTTACCTGCATCCTTCGGCGGGACCTAAGGTACAGGCCACCAAAGCGGACGTCGCATGTCTGCATCATCCCTGCCTCCCTCCACGCCCAGCTTTAGAACCTGTCAGTGCAGTATTTCCGATCTCACTGGCTTTCCTTTCCCTCACCCTAGAGACCGTTGTCCCCCAGGACTTGACGTCAAGGAGACAAGAACAGCATCAGGATTTAGTGAGGCTGGGATCGAGGTGACTGTTGTCACCGTGGGACAGTGGCACCAAGAGCAGACACATATTTCTGGTGGTCTCAGGCACTGCAGGATCTGAGAGGCTGCTCACTTGCAAAATTATCCTCGGACTGTCAGAAATACCCACAGGTTGAGGAGCCACCTTAGCAGATCCACCGGTGGCTTCCTTTACACTCATCTAAATTAAAGTATGGGACTGGACTAGCATCCAGCCTAGATATTTGGGACATTTGTACACATTCTTCATCCCAGCAACTTCCAGTTTGGAGGGAGAAGTGAGCAATGGGAGGTATTTTCCAGTGCTTTCTCTCCACACCGGATTTCAGAATGGTTTCACTTTCCTTTTAATACCATATCCTGTGTCTGGTGAAGTCTTCGGCATTTTCCTTCACTTCTGCTGCAGTGCAGTGTTGTTTCTTCTACTCTCTTTGCTTTTGTTGGCATGAGCAACTGGGCAACCTTGTCCATGTGGTAAGTTCCAGTTCCTCGTTGGGTAGCTGGCTGCTGGCTGCTGGCTGCTGGCTGCTGGGTAAGGCTGTGCATCCCACAGCATCTTTCTGGTGCTCAGCTGTTTTCTGAGTGGAGAAAGAAGTGGGGGAGAGACAGGGAAGCAGGAAGGTCTTTTGGTCTCTTGATTTGGCACTAACCTATTTGTGGAAAATATTTAAAATAATTCATGTAAAAGTTACAGCAGAGCTCTTAACTTTTTTGGCGTCTGCTCTCAGCAAGCAGCCCCCGTTTCTCTATGTGCACACAATACAGTGTCGTTTTCATCATCTGAGTTGAAATCAGTCTTTGTGTAGATTGCTGCAGTGTACACAGGCATGCACACCTCTCCTGTCGCACTGATTTATTTTCCTTTGGACATATCATACGGGATTGGTGTGACATGGACCAGTCCAGAGGACATCATGTTATGTAGAGTAAGTCAGACACAGAACAGATACTTCATGCTTTCACTCACACGTGGGAATTAAGGACTTGATCTCATGCACGTCGTGAGTAGAACAGTTCTCCGGGAAGAGCCACCTGGAGGTGCAGTGGATGGGGACAGGAAGCTCCCAGTGCACATCACACTGCACGCTGTGGTTAGTCAGGAGCCAAGAAAGATCCAGATTGGTTCGCCACAAACACAAGATGGATGTGTGAGGGGTTGGATTTGCCAGTGGCCCTGTTCTCAGGACATGCCCATGCATGGTTCCCATGAGCACGTGTGTCAAGTGCTAGTTCAGTCATTTCCCGTCCAGCCTCACTCATACTTTCTATGGTTAGATATTTCGCCCACGAATTTTGCATTTCAAGGCTTCACGCTTTTTTGTAAGCATAATGACCACCCAGAATGGAAAAGTCAGATAGCATTTGGTTAAGATAGGATGTTGTGTTCCGACCAAAGGTTGTAGAATTCATTGTTCCTGGATTCATAAAAAACTCAGGATGAGTGGAGGAAGTTTGTCACCCACAAGCATCTGGAATCCAAAAGGTGTGGGAGAATGAGGGAAAGGGAAGGTTTCCTCCTCACCTGCTGGGTGCCTGTGTTTGTGTGTGTGTGTGTGTGTGTGTGTGTGTGTGTGTGTGGCTTTTTATCATACTGAGATGATTGTTGTAATGTGGTCACAGAGGCACCTTTGGTAGGCTGATGGCCCTTCCATTCCTTTCCTGCTCTTGCCAGCCTCCCACCTGTTAGCGACTTTGCTTTTGTTGCTTCTCCAGTGTTGGTGTTTCTCTGGCTTAGTTCGAGTTTATAACTCTCCTCTATATCCTTTTCCCAGAAGATCTTAACCATTTCTAATTTAGGTTTCCAGATTAGACACCAAATTTAGTAGTTTTACTCCTCTTCTAAACATTCAACAGCTATGTGATGACTTTTTGCTGTTTCTAGGAAAGACTTTCAAACTTTTGAGACATGTGGTATGTTATTGTGATCCAGGGACTTCAGGAAGCTGGGGCAGGAGGGTCAGCCTAGGCAACTGTCTCCAGGCAGGTGTCTGCCACCCCTCTTCACAACCGCTCTGCTAGGCAAGGGGCTGAGCGCGGAGCTGCGTTCCTAGTCCTCTGTACCTTATTAGGTTTTATGATGCAACATTGAGGTTCTTTATTCACTGAAATTTATACTATTACTGCTGCTATATTTTAGGATATATTTATGTTACTTAAGCAGTGGTATGTGTGTGTTCTGTCTTTAAAGTGGAACCTTGTGGTTTGAAGCAAACTGTTAAAAATCCGATTTTATGTTTAACTCTGTGGTAGATTTTGTGTTTTTAAGCAAAATTATAATAAAAAAATATTGACAATACTTCATGATGGTATTGACCATACATCTTAGGCGGTTGGCGTCCGTATTTGTGTGTGGTTTAAGGAATTTGAAGAGTCCTCTGCAGGTTTCTCTGTCCCTGCCTGCCGGGCGGATGGCTGGAGTGGTGCGAGCTGGAGAGAAAGCCAGCCTCTGGTGCTCTGTGAGCCTGGCTTCCTTTGTCTGGTCAGTAGCCATCTCTCTGCTTCTCCGGTGTGTGTCAGAGTGCAGACATTGCTTCAGGCTCACCACGTGGTTTCACTTGAGCACCATACTCTGTTGTGTAGGAAAAGGCTTCTTTTGGTTGGTGACAACTTGGACTGAGAAAATCACGTGGCTCAGGACTTTTCTCAGCCTCTATGTGCCAGGGCAGGATGGAGACCAGACATCATAAGGCAGTTCTCAGGGGATCAGATCTCTGCCGTCTTGGTTAGTTAGCAAAAAACGGTAGCATTATCAAAACTGACCTTCCCTGCCTGCCCCAAGCTGTGACGGCTGTGCACTGAGTCTGGCCGGCCTTGCTTACCCTGCCAGCCGTGAGCTCTACAGCTGGACTTTGCTCCCCAGGCGTGCCTCGGGGACAGTATGGACAGACAGTAGGGACATCCCTGCCTTAGGTTTGCACAGACTGAACTGGGAACACATGCGCTGCCTTCCACCCTGCGCTTCCAGTGCATGACAGCCTCTGGTTTCTGTCAGACACTATGCACGGACCTTTAAAACCCCCTGCAGGCAAACTAAATGCCCTTTGGTGGGTATCGCAGCTTCATTTCTTTCCCGACTTTGTTTTCTCTGACTCTGCTTATGATCAATCACTTATTAACAAAATGTAAGACGATCCTGAGATGGCTGTGGAATAGACTTGCTAACCGAGGGCTGACTGGCAAGGTGCACACAATATTAGAAGTACCTTTCTCTTGCCTTTATGCCAGAACAGGGACAAAGAACAAAGAGGAGGATAAGAGAGGTGGGAAATAAGATAATATTTGAAATGTAAATACAGAGAATATCCAATAAAATTGATAAAAAATAGAAGTCATTCACTCTTCCCAGCCTGTGGGCAGAGGGAACATCAGTTGCAAGGGAGGCAGAGGGGCCCAGCATCTGAGGGCACTGGCCACGTAGCTATGAGGACCAGCGAAGAGTCAATGCTACCCCAGCGTTGGGGGGGGGGGGAGGCTGGCGCCAGCCTAGCTCAGACACAGATGAGGTACTGAAGATTCTGCCTCCCTCAGAGGAAGAAGGCAGAGAGCAATAAAGGAAGACACACTACACACGCGCCCCATGCACACCCATCAACTCACGACAAACGTACACATACATACATGTACAACAGAGATACACACACATACAGAAGGAGGAGATTTAAAATAGCTGGAGAAATGGCTCAGCGGTTAAGAACACTGACTACTCTTCCAGAGGTCCTGAGTTCGAGTCCCCATAGCCACATGGTGGCTTACAACCATCTGTAATGGGCTCTGATGCCCTCTTCTGGTGTGTCTGAAGATAGCTACAGTGTGCTCGTATACATAAAATAAACAGATAAATCTTAAAAAAAAAAAAAAAAAAAAAGCTGGGTCTTAGATCCAGACCCTTATAGAGAGAAATGTGCATTTTGCTTCTTCTAAGAAACTGTTAGTGGTTGGAGAGACTGCTCTGTAGTTAAGACAGCCGCTGCTTCGCAGAGGCCTGAGGTTCAGATGTTAGCACCTATATCCCATGTCTCACGGCCTGTAGCCTCCAAGGGATTGTTTCCTCTGTGGTCACCTACATTTACACAGGACACACACTCACACTACACATATGTAACACGCACACACTTGCAGCTTACCTGCATATACATGGCATGTGCGTGCGTCTTTCCTAAGGCTCCTTAACGATTCATTTTTGTCTTGTGCATGTGAATGTTTTAGCTGCATGTATGTGTATGCATCATGTATGCGTCTGGGACCTATGGAGGGCAGAAGTGCCTTGAATCTCCTATAGCTAGTTATAGACAGTTGTGTGCTGCCATCAGATCTGCAGCCCCACACTGTTTTCAAAATCGAAGTTATCTCTCGTATTACTGAGTGGTGTATCTCGACGCCGCCCTTCTCCGGTTTGGGTGTTGAAGGTCTGCGTCCCACTTCTTTCCCGGTTGGATTTTGTACACGAGGCACAGGGCTGCTTCTCTCTACGGTGTACAGCCGGGCTGGAGAGCTGTTGAAGCAAAGACGGCCTTCCTTGTTGGATTACTTTGACCTCTTTTGTTCAGTGTGAACCTACACAGAAGTCAGTTCCTGGATTTGGTTTTGTTCTGTTGCTTGGCTTACATGGCTACCCCATGGCTGTGATTACAGTGACTTTCCAGTAAGTCTGAAATGGCTCATTCAACCTAACTGCCAGTCTAATTTTAAAGTAGCTTTGAAAACCGTTTAGCATTTCATCACTCAGGAGGTTAAGGACAGAAGCATGAGGACCTGCTGGGGAAAACTAGGTGTGCTTGGGATGGGCCTGCCCGGGCTCTATGTCTTCCGATTGTCTCTTTGTTTCTCTCAAGCTCACACACGAGAACATTGTTACTCTCGTTTCGTACTGAAGTCAGTGATGGGTGTGCTAGGCTGTGGCACTAGTCTCGTGGTAATTATATTCTCATGGCTAGCAGTGGTCTTTATGGGGGACCTAGTCTGTATGCGGAATCTAACCTGGCTTTCACCTGTCCGACCATGCCTCTGCGGACCCACCACGCCTAGGTAGCACTGGAAATGCGGTGAACCACAGGCAACCCTCTGCCCTCTGCACCAGGCTCCCGTCTTCTGTAACTCAGTCGCCTTTCTCCCCCGCTTTTTTGAAAATGACCCTAAAGGGCCACTGGAGAAGTGAGAAGATCGACGGATCGGTGATTTCTAATTACAGTAATGACTTCTGTGCCGTGTACTGTTCCTTTGTAAGTAGCGTTAAACTTAAAACTTGAGAGTTTCCAAGTCTGTTCATATTTCATTAATTTTTTGTTTGGAACTTGCACTAAAGAAATCTGGAAATGTATTCATCTACTATGTATCTGGAGTGAATTGATCCCTGGCCTCAGGTTGTTTTAGCATCTTAATGAACCTTACTGACTAGGACAGAGCACGTAGGTAGCGCCCTGTCCACGCGGCGAGCTTTAGCTCATAGTTGTTGAGCGCTGGCTGCCCTCAGCAGTGGATCGGATGGGGCTTGGGTGGCGTACGCACGCAGGCTAGTGCACTGTGTAGGTTAAAATCTGTGTCTTGTGAAAGGACAGAATTCTTTATGGCTGCTTATTGCTCAGTGTCACGACTGCAGTTGAGCAGAACCCACTCAGTTCACTACACAAGTTGTTTTCTTCTGTTATTTCTATCCAGTTGTTTCTGATAGCCACGTTTTCTTCTGTTATTTCTATCCAGTTCTTTCTGATAGCCACGTTTTCTTCTGTTATTTCTATCCAGTTCTTTCTGATAGCCACGTTTTCTTCTGTTATTTCTATCCAGTTCTTTCTGATAGCCACGTTGCATTTTACTGCGTGTGATGATTTCAAGACTGTGTCCTGGGGAAAACTGAAATTCATCCTTGTCAGTTTCTCTGCTATATAGACATGATAAAGTCACGTTTCCAGTATTCTATAAAAAGAGAAGATTGAAGATTAACTTGGTATTAGCATCTTTTTCTGTTTTTTTTTTATTCTAAGAAAATAAGCTTTAAAGTCATTAGAACTAATTTAAGATATTGGTAATGAATCCAATGTTATTCAAGATTGATGTCACATAAAGGAAGTGCAACCCTTGAAGCTCAGTTGCAAAAGCATTCCTTGATGCTAAAGGTCTTGCAACATTAATGCTTTTCCAAAGACCCCAGTTCAGCGTGCTGCCGGCGCCGAGCATCGCTTGTTTCCTTGCATCCATGACACACACAGTCTGGATACAATAGACTAGGCATGTATTTCAGCTCTGTGTCCCATCCATGACACACACAGTCTGGATACAATAGACTAGGCGTGTATTTCAGGTCTGTGTCCCATCCATGACACACACAGTCTGGATACAATAGACTAGGCGTGTATTTCAGGTCTGTGTCCCAGCGTGCTTCTTGTACGTTGAGGCAGCAGCCTGCCAGCTTGCACTTGCAGCCTTTGCTCCCAGAGATAGACCCCGAGGAAACTTGAAGAGCCGCTTATGGGCACGCCCCCTTCTCTCAGGCAGACTTTGAGGGCTGTCACTCAGAATGCTCTTTGCACCAATACTTTTCTTCAGAGAACAAACAGCTCCAGGATCTTTGTGCTTTTGAACACTTACTATATAGATTTTTGTTTTACCTTTGTAATTTTAAGCCTCTCCACTGTAGCTCTGAGGACTCAAAGTCTCGTGTGTGCCCCATGCTCGCAAGGAAACGTCCCCTGTAGCATTTGTTCTGTGCTACACAAGCAGAGGCGATACCTTGGCCATTCTGCCTCTTGCCTTGTGGTGCGGCTCAGTGCAGAACTGTCACTAGTGAATGTCCCTGCTCTGAGGAGTCCAGCAGGGCTCTGCGTTTTCACTGACGCCCGTGTCTTTGTTCTCATTGCAGGTTTTTTTGCATCTGGCTTCAGTTTACCGCATCTTCTGCACTGTGTAGAGGCACAGGTGAGTTAATGCGTGGACGTAGACTGTTAGTAAGATTAAATATTTTAAATTGTTTAACCCATTAAGAACAGAAGAGAACTTACCTATTTTCCCGCACGTTTTTGTTAAGAGAGTTCTTTATGAGCTTGTTGAAATGACATTTCAAGGTGAAACACCAAATATCTTAATTGGAGGTCGTTGTTTCTATTTGGAACGTGTGTGTCTTAAGTGTACCTGCTGGACAAATTGAGTTAATTCATTAGTTTTAACCTCGGAGTCTGGAAAAGTGGTTTTCACTAATTTTTATATGTCAGATATTTTTGAGTGGTAGTATTGTTTACCTGGCATGACGTAGGCGAAAACTGTTACAGGTTTGCCATTAGGTCTCGGCCTACATGGACGGTGCCGCGGAGACTGTGTTTGGCCTTCTTTGCCAGCGACGTTCAGCACTCACCGTATTGGTGCTGGTACTCACTGACACTCGTGACTCAGCCTCTGCGAACTTCAGCCTCATTAGCCCTGGGACTGCTCGTGCTCCAAGGCTTCCCCGGTCCCTACAACACTGCGCAGTAAAGCCTGCTGAACAACGGAGCCCGTCCGGCTTCCGGACATTGTGCGAGCTCCGTGTGCTGGACGTGATGCTCAGACACGGATGCTCAGGGTAGAGTTCAGATGTGGCCTCTGACCCCTCTCTGTCAGGCGCCCGTGGTTTCTAGGGTGAAGAGCACACGCCTAGAGTTTGGTATTTTTTAACCTTCTTAGCATCGTGGGTATGTTTTGTGATACCGTTTTGATGTCTGAAGATTCAGTGAGTTAAAGCCTTTTCACTGTCTCTCATGGGATCGACAATTCTTCATTTTCTGTTCCCAGCTTGGGAGAGGGTTCGTTTTCCTGCTGTGTGTATTGGTGCTGGCACCCGCCCTCGGTGGTGGCTGCTGACCCCACCGGGCACTTGGTGCCCGCTTGCTCATGACTGTACCCTCTTCTTCATGTGTTTGAGATCCTAGTCCTTTCTGCCGGGTACTTGTCTCTTGTTTTATTAAGGCTGTTAGTGCATTGCCTTATTCACTGTGTGAGTGCCGCACTGGACATTTGTGGAGGTCAGAGGACAGCCTGTGTTAGTTGGTTCTTGCCTTCCGCCATGAGGTGCCAGGACTCAAACTCAGGACTCACCAGGATTGGCAACAAACCCCTTAGCTGCTGAGCCTTCTTGCAGACCCCTGTTTTGCTTTTGCTTTCTCTTCGTGCGTATTTGCCTTTCATCTTTACAAGGACTATTTACATGGCCTTAGTATTGCTTTTAATTAAATGAAATATTAGGTGTTGTACACCTATTTCTAGTTCACCTGTTCTCACAGGTTTAGTCTGCAGTAGCTCTGCTGATCTGTCATCTTCTGGGATGCTCCTCTGAGGGCCCAGCATCCACGGCTGCTTTCTGGTTATGTCTGGATCAGCAGACGAGGAAGATCAAGAGGTTAAGTGACTCCTGCAAGGGTGGGTCTTGCCGGTTGCCATTCTGAGGACTGATCTTAACCAGGGAGCTCCATTTCTGCCTCAGCAGCAGGGCTGGTCCTCATGCTTGTGACAACATGTATGGTATATGAAAAGTATTTTTGTATTTGAAGACTTCAGAATTCTCTTGAGAACCAGACATTATTTTACTTGTGTTTTGTTAAGTAGGCTTAACTCTTAACCTATAGCCTTCATTTCAAACTGAAACATGGCAGCTTATGACTGCAGTAGTGATAAAAGCTCTGCTCTGCCACTTCCGTCTCACGGCGACTTGGGAGTGGGACTAGGGTTGCAGCCCCAGCCTTTAAAAAAAGAAAAAAAAAAGTATGGTATGGTAGGAATTGGCATTCTTTCTCTCTTAGACGTTTTAGATTATAGGTATTATCTGTGCATGACTGGGTAACTTGCAAAACAGCTGGGTGTGGTCGCACGTGCCTATAGACAAAGCAGTCTGGGGGGAGGGAATGAGGGAGGGGGCCTGAGTTCAAAGCCTCCTTCTTCTGTGCAGTGAGTTCAAGGTCATCCTCAGTACTTGATCCTGTTTAAAAAAAAAATCCCAAGCACACAAAAGACATACACATGTAACACACATATATAAACACGCATATACTCACAGAATAGCTGGATATGTAGCCCAGTGGTGATTCTGTGTCTATGTAATATAATGCAGACATAATTTCTATATATAAAGTATAGTGACTACAAAACTAAAAGTTTTGTCTTAAAGCATGTAGTGGGAGAGCTGCCTGCCATTTTAAGATGGAGAAAAATAAAAGCCCACAGAGTGTGGGTATTGACCCGCCCATTAGTGAGCTGCTGCTGTCCCCTGCACTCTGACAATCTCTGAAGGCCCAGCTGTACATGCATTCCCATATCTGTCAGGACATGTTTAATTCCTGTCTTCTGGTTCTGACGTCTGTGTGTATGCAGTCAGCATCCACCGGTGCTGAAGGCGCTTCACTAGGCTTGGAGGACAGAATTGACGCCTTGGTATTGTTGGTAGATTTAATGGCTTTTATTCTTGCTGTTAAAGGCAGTAAGACACTGCGGCTGCATTTCAACAAAGGGCCCAGAGCTTGAGGTCTAACTAAATGCGCCAACATCCAGGTATCCATGTGTATGCTGTCTGCACTCACACCACCAGGAGCAGGTCCCTTCTGTTTGCTCAGCCTCTAGAGTGGCTTTCCCAAGCACTGAAGCAGTGCATCTGTCCTTAAGTGCATACTCTGACGTGCATACTCTGATTGTGTACTCTTATTTGCACGCTGAACCAGAACTACTGCACTGTAGTTAACCATGTACCTTGTCTAACACAAACTGTGGAAGAGGTAAGGGTTTTTTTAGTTTACTTTCTACATGACCGAAACACCTTGAAGGCTGCCGGCATGGTTGCTAGAAAACTGACTTGGAAATCGCAGAGCTCCCCCACAAGGCCTGGAGCTGCAGACTTAGCCTCTGTAGTGTCAAGATGAGCTTGTCTGGTTGACACTTATTGAAACAGACATTTACATCTAGTGACATGTCTGTGGAAAAAAGTTACTTAAATTGTGCTACAGAAAGTCAGATGTATTGTCCTGCAATGTTTAAGCAGTAAATGGATAATTTCCCCATAAGGATTGTGTGATGACAAACCTTTAGGAAATTTTGTGTAATTATTTGAGAATTGACATGAGATAGTGTTTAGGAGCTTAGACTAACTCAGCCCCTTCTTGCTTAGTTAATCTTCAGGACTCATTGTATGAAGGTACTTTGGGTTTTAATTGCATAATATTGGTCTAATATATCTTAGGTTTTTCACTGGAAAGCAAAATTAATTATATTGTCTTCAACTTTCTAAAGAGACTGTAAAAGTACAAATGGGACTTTCAGGTCTGAATTATGGGATGGAGAATTCTTTAGTTTGAATTTAAAAGGCAAAGGACCATGTGTGATTTTTTTTTTTTTTAACTGAAGCAAACTAGTATCTCCAGTCTAGCCCCTACTTTTAGCATCATTAAACTTTAACTTGGCATTGTTGCTCAAACAGCAGGTGTTAGGTACATCTGTCTGACAGGATGGCCTTGACATGTCACAGATTTATATAGGTGATAGATTTCCTTACAAGTTGGCTTTGCTTATGCCGGAGGACAGGTTAAGGATTGTCCATATAGATTGTGGGGTAGCCTAGTGCTTCACTACTAATATGTGTGTGTGTGTGTGTGTGTGTGTGTGTGTGTG
Organism: Micromys minutus; assembly: GCF_963924665.1. NCBI lineage: Eukaryota > Metazoa > Chordata > Mammalia > Rodentia > Muridae > Micromys > Micromys minutus. The sequence goes on from NC_137961.1 coordinate 3,299,661, forward strand.
TGTGTGTGACACACCTGCTGTGTTTACATGCTCCTGTGTGCTTTCCCGGGTACTTAATGTTCACAGATGTTTTTACAGAGTCAGATACAGGATACATAGAAAGAGAGAAGAGGATAAACAAGCCTTTTGGCAAGACTCTCCTCTTGGACATTTACTGTGTCAACTTAATTGGCTAATTCTGTGTCAGAGTGTGAAGTATATTTGGATCCTACCTGAATCTGCTTTGAGGTGGAGGCCAAACCACTCTATTCTGAAGACTCACACTCTGGTGGCGGCTTAGGTGGACAAGTAGAATTGTGCCTCCTGCAAGTGTCATCTTTAGTTTGATCTTTTGACAGTCCCAAAGATGCTTTGCTGTAACTTTGAGAGCTACTCTGGAGACTGTGCTGGGTCTGCGAGACCGCGTGTTGAGTCCATGCATGTCTGTCTACAGCAGTGTGTGCTTAGAGACTTGTCTCTACTCACTTATGTAGGGAACATTATTAATGTCACAGCTGCCCACATATGCTTAACTTTACTTCTTTATTTCCTTGAGTAGAAACTCACTCTCTCTAAAATAGCATTGCTGTATTATAAAATACAGATCAGAACCCCAAAAGTAGCACAAGAGTTAATATATGTATAGTAAAGATACCTAAATGTGTATTTACTTATGTGATAAACTTTGCAGAACGGTACAGAGACATGAACGGAAGGCACATTATAGCGCAGCGTGCTGGCCTCTTACACCCACAGTGGTTGGACTGGAGAGTCGTATGCTTGCTGACGCAGGTAGAGTCTAAGGCCTTCTCTCCTTCTGTCGGTCAGATAATCGTCAGAGGAACCCAGGGAGTCACTATTATGATCTCATGGTTTGCTTGGTTTTTATTTTTATTTTTTTTTTGTTTGTTCACTTTGTTTTGGGTCTTGTTTTTGTTTTGAGACAGGGTCTTTCTGTGTTCCTGGCTGGGGTAGAAACCGATAGGGAAATGAGAGGCCTTGAATTCTGCCCGTCTCTGCCCCTGAACTCTGGGATTAGTTGGTCCCAAGTGGAGCCAATGATCACATTTTAAAATGAGAAAATGAAGTATCTGTCAGGTTAAATCCACCCAGTAATGTATCCAAGTTCACTAGCTACTTCGAGGCCGGATTGAGGTTGCCTTTGGGGCGTTTGGCACTTTAGAAACAGAACATGAAACTCAGTTCCTGTGAGATGTGTTAGCAGATGCAGGTGCCTGCTGTTCAGGCCCCATGATCAGGGCCATCTCTGGAACAAATGAAAAAGTTTGTAGGAAAAGCTGGCTCCACGTGGACACCCTCTTCCACACACATACACAGTTGGCTCTCTGTTTTAAAACTCGGAGCCTACGCCTGTGAGTCATTAGTAAAGGAGAGAGAAGACGGTCAAGTGACGTCTCACAGAGGATGCTCCTACTGCGGTTGGTTCTTAGATCCTTATTAACTTGATTATTTTGTTTCCAGAGATTCAGGGGCACCAGCTGTTTACAAACAATTTCAGGTCTACAGCTTTATATAAGATAAAGCCATATATAGGCTTTATAGTTTGTTGGTAGACTGCTGCTGGCCTAGCATGCTTGAGCACCAGGTTTGGTTTTCCCACTTATAAACTGGGTATGGTTGCACAACCTTTAATCACTCAGGAGATGGAGACAGGGTCACCCTCTGCCTGTTAGCGACTTCACGGCCAGTCTAGCTACACGTAACCCTCCCTCAAAACAATATCAAACATCTTTTTACTTGATAAACATTGTAAAGGAGTGTCTTGGAACTTGTATAATCAGAAGTCAACACAGGGCTCACCCACAGAGAAGAAATCTTTAAAAAAAATAATAAAAGATTTTGTCTTTAGTTTTTAAATGTTAACATTCTGAGGCTGGTGAGATGTCTTATCTGCTAAGTTTGCTGACTGAATTCAATTCTCCCACCTCTGAGATCCACTTAAAGGAGGTGAGAACCTGTTCCTACAAGTTGTCCTGAGCCCTCCACGGTCATTCCCTCTCCCTACAAATAGTAATCAAACGGACAGTCCTTTCAGTTAGTTTTAAAAGCGTGGGTTTGTGTCAGAGTTTATATCATAATGTCTGAGCAGACGTGGCTTTCCCACGGGTTAAAATGAGGCTGTTTTCTGTGTTTCTTGAGTTGTTGTCATGGACAGTGTGCAGGGGTCGGTCACTGAATAGCTTTTCTTTTTAAAACCCCTTTCGCTTTATTCATAATAAAGCTGTAGTTTGTCAGATGTTTTTCTGGTGTCTCAATAATTCATGCAGTTTCTCAAGTTACGGATTGACTTTCAATCTTTATATTGTCCAGATATATTTCTATAAATTACAATATGAAGCTTATTAATAAGTTATATACAACATACCTCTTTGGAGATGACTCTAGTTGAGGCACAGACAATGGGACGTTTTCTGCCAATGGGAGCTGCCAGAGAGACCCCTTGTACCCAGCAGCAGGCGTAGGCTGTGCCACGGGAAGAGCAGCAGAGCTCATTTGGGTTGAGCTGTGACACTTCCTCCAGGCCACACTGGAGTGACAGACGCTAGTCTTGGCTGGTCTCCTGGTCATATCCCACTTTCCGGCTCGTCCACGTGTCCATTCTTACTTCTTCTGTGGGTTTGTAGTACTGATGGAATTCATATAAAGTATACAGCACATAAATTATTACCAAGTGGAGGTTTTATATTTCTCTCTTCCACCCTTGTTCCCTCCCCTCTCCCTCCTCCTCCTCCCTCCCCTCTCCTCTCTCACCTCAATTCTTACTACATGTCTAGGTTATATGTTTTTTTTTAATCTTCCCTCCCTCCCTCTCTCCCTCCATTCCCTCCTTTTCTTTCTCTGTTTTGGGACAAGGTTTTTGTGTGGCCCAGGCTGGCTTCAAACTTAACAGAGATCCTCCTGCCTCTGCCTCCCGAGTGCTGAATTAAAGGTATGTGCCTCCATGCCCGACTGGTCATATTCATTTCTGCAGGTCCAGATAATGTCTCAGTAGTAGTTCCTAGCTCAGCTCTACCTACTACACAAGTGCTTTTACCTAAGCCTCTCCTGCCTCCCCTCCCTGTCTCCACTGGCCTGTCAGAGGGCTGAGACAAACTTATTTCCAGAACAGCAACCCAATGATACTTAGCAGCAGCCTTTGCTGACCAACACATCCATCCTTAGCTGTCTTCAGTTTAGAAAGAGCACTCACATGTTAGCTGCGGATTAAGCTGCGGTGATCTTGTCAGAGACAAAGGCAGCTGAGAGACCTGTGGTTCCTTCCCAACAATTCTTTTCTCTGCAAAGCTCTTCAGAACTGAAATGCTCTGAGAGCTGCACACCCTCAAAGAGCACTTCCAACCTGAAAGACCAGTTCTGGGCTTGCGTTCTTGAGAGGCACTGAGGATTTCTGTGTCGTTTTCCTTTCATATGTATCCCTTTGTGACCTCCTGGTCATGCCTCTATATGGTGGGAAACAAAAACGAGGAAGCAACCAAGGGAAGCATTATGTTTAAATTTTGTGTCTACCTAGCCAGTGTTTATACTGATGAATGCACAGGTATAACAGCCACTTACGGCTTCTCAAGCATCCAGCAGGTGGTCATTTTATCATAGGGCCTCTTTCGTAAGCCTTCTGATGATCACCCTGTGTTGTAAGAGGTGATTCAGTCATTGGTATCAGCGGATAGAGGGGGTGGGTGTGGCAGAGAGCTCTGTGGTTCCTTCTCTCAAGAGGGATACCTTTGAACATCCTTGTCTGTGAATCTGTGACAGTAACCTTCCATGAGAAGAATAAAATAAAACAAGTACCAGACAAATGAGCACGTGCCATCATCTGTTCATTACCAGAGCGTACTGTGTGTCTTAAATTTAGACAGCGTGGAGTCTCTTGGTGCCTCGTTTACCGTTGGTTTACCAGCTGGCATGGGGCATGGACTGCAGAGCCCAGGCTTCCATATGCTGATGTTTCCTGCCGAAAAGGACATGGGTGCGCCTCCATCTCGGACTGGTGCCTATGAGCTTTTAAGCAGGTGGTGCTTTTTGACCCTCACATGTGTCAGAATCTGAAAGATAGCCACCGGCGACCATTTCAGATGAGTCAGAACAGGCAAACGTGTCTGTGTAAGTGTGGGGTGTGATGTAACTCACCTGTCACATCTCCAAGACTGAGCTACACCTGTTGCACTTAAGTTCCCGGTAGATTTGTCCTTTCCCTCAAGTCTCTAGGATGAACTGAGAGTGAGTCCTGGATGCTGACTGTGAATCACAGTATGGTGGGTCCCCAAAGCCAAGACCTGACAGGGACGCTTTATTCTCAGTGCCAGCCCTTCCTGGAGGCTGTCAGCCTGCAGATCCCTGCAGTAAGCACACTGGCCACAATGCTGGGCTGTACCTGGGATTTCTAACACACTTTCCACAAGTTTTAAGGGCTGACACAAGATGATGTAAGAAAGCATCTTTTTTGGATGTTTCCAGGGCCAGGATACCTGTACACAGGCCCCCTCCATCTGCTTCTTCCCCATGACATGCTTACATCTCGGGTGGCCACCTTTCCACAAGCTCGTGCCGCCTCCCCACGAGGGGCTGATGCGGCGTTGCTGGGGTTGGGCAGTGTCTGCAGAACCGTGGACTGGAAGGGCACGCCCATGGCCTGCAGTGTGGATGCTGCACGTGTGTCTGACTTTCTGATCGGTGCCGTCTTACGGTTTCTCCCACTCATGTGTACCAGTCACCAGGGCAGAGTTTTTCTCTACTTCTCTGGACATTTAACTCAGACAGATGCCCAATTTTATAACAACCCATAAGCAATTTATTTAATAAAACTGACTCTGCACTGTTTGAGCCAATGTTTGTACAAACAACTTGGGAACAGTTCTATACGCCAAACCTGACCCTTCCACAAATCGTTACATGTTAAAAAAGGAAAGTATCTTCTATTTTTGTACAGTTTGTAGGCAATCTTTATTTTAAGTCTGGAGATGAAGGCAGTCTGTGCATTCTCATGACTTTCCAGAAACATGGTCGTAGTCTTCCCATTAGGAAGACGGATCCCAGACTCATCATTTCCCCATCTAGATGAGAGATTAGGAGTCTCACAGTCTCAGTCGTTAGGGAAACCCCCTGAAGGAGGCAGGATCTTAACTTGTCACTAACCTGGCGTCTGTGCTGGGCGTGTGGAGGTGGAGTCTGACAGGCAGGCATGCTCACCCATTACGATGCAGTTGTGGGTGAACAGGTACATAGACGGCTGACAACATTAGGAATCCAAGCCAAACACACCGTCGAGGGGTTTGCCCAAAGCTAAGGTTTATGTTTTGTGTTTTTTGCCAGCAATAGTTTTCAATCCTAGCTACTCACAGCAGCTGTTCAGCTTTACTAATTTCCTCATTAGCTCAAACAGTTCCATGGTGTAAGAAGCATCCTTGAAGGTTGTGCCCAGTAGACAGAAGAAGGCCGTGTGAACAGACCCAGTTGTGTGTGAGTCTGTTCGTTTGTTTTATTCCAAGTCTTCTTATGTAGCCCAGGGAATTATTGAACTCATGACTATCCTGCCTCAGGTTCTTAAATGCTAGGATTATAGGGATATGAGGACGGACCACCATGTTCAACAGAATGTTGTTTGTATATGTCCTACATATATGCAAGCTTGAACAGGTTAGTGGGGTCAGGGGTCATCTTCTCACTAAGGTATTTTATGTAATCCTGGTAAGTCAGAGGCCTGCTGAAGGGTTGCAGACTCATGAAACTCTACAACACATATTTCAGACTGAACACCATACGGAGTGTCGAGAGGAAGGGGCTGCAGTTGGAGGCTGAGGTGAGATTAGCCTTCTGAAGTGCTCCACGTGGTAGTGGGAACTCGGTGGGGGCAGGGCAGAGTGCGTGTGCACGGTTGGTGAGGTCACATCGGGCTGGTGAGGCTGGCAGGCAGTCCTCCCATGTCCTAGGAAGCATCTGACTCTGTTTACCTGGACTGCTCAGTTCTCTGTGATCCAGATCATCCCCCTCTCCACAGCTAATCAGTAGATTTTTCTGTCTTGACAAAGATAATGTGGTGCTGTCTGTGTAACATCATTCATAATGGTGCCGAAGAGAGGACTATTCAGATGTCCATTGGCTGAAGAACCAGCGGATAAAATGAGCTACAGACATCAATGGAAAGTCTTTGGGGAATAAATTACAAAATGATGTGTGCTGTGAGGTGATTAGTCCCCAAAGCGGTATACGTATATATCAGGTACTATTTGGAGAAGTCATATGTTTGATGAGAATTCATTTATTACAAAAGGCCTAGGGAGGGTGAACCTGTGTTAGAGAGAAGAGCACTGGTGGCCCAGGCTGGGGCAGGCGGGAGTGCTGGTGGCACAGGTTCCTTCTGGCATGTGCGTCACAGTTCAGTAAAATTGTCACAGCAGTGGGGGCCAAGGCACTGGCAGTTTCTTTAGAAAGCAAGCGTGCATGGTAGAACCCTGTATATGGGTATGTCAGAGCGTCATTAAAGGTAACTAACAACGCCACGTGAAATGGCACTTACAGTGTCTGTGAGCACGTTCGCTAGAGATCCAGTATCTTATTAGGGTTTCTAGCCTGAAGCACTAAGAGACTGAGGATTTTAGAACAAATATTGTATTTTTTTTCAACATTTAAGCAAAATAGTTTCATATAACTGAGCAAGTTAGAAAATTGGCTATCTTTAAAGAAAGAAAACAATAAAGGGTTTTTAAATTGAGTTTTGTTAAGCTTGGATCCAAAAGGGAAAGAGTTTACTTGTTAACGGGAACGGTAAGAGGGATGCTGTGTTCATGTAACCAGGTCTCAGAAGCAGCTTCAGCCCTCACGGACTCTTACTGCAGGCGTGCATTGCAAGCCGCCATCACTGATCCACAGAGGAAGAACAGTCCTTTGTTTTGGACAGGAGAACAGAGGAAATGGGTGAGTCCTCTCCTCAGTGGCGCTGGGGTGGAAAGGGCTGGGCAGGCAGTGCAGGGCTCAGGAGAGGAGAGGCTTGTTTTGCACCCAGCTTCAGAAGTTCCAGCCCTCTGGGAGTCACCCAGAGCTCAGCCCATCAGGAGTGTGCGGCAGGGGCCTCTCTGTCCTCTAGGCCGAGGAGCCAGGGACCAGTTCACACAGCCTTCAGAGGTCCACCCTCTCTCCTGCTGCCTCCAGCTAGGCCCTGCCCAGAAAAGTTCTACAGGCTTCCAAATCACACTGCCAGCTGGGAAACAAGGCTTCAAAGAGATGTGAGCCTGTGGGGGGAGCGGAGGTCTTTCATATTGAAGCCATGTTCTGCCCCTGTTTGCCAAGTCATGGCATGTCATAATGAGAAATGCATTTAGTCCTCCTGTAAGAAACTTCACAGCCTGGGCAGTTTCCAGCGCTCTTCGAAAGTGCAAAGTCTAAAGTCTCTGACACTTTTGCTGGCCTATTAAAGTCACTATGCTTACTACTGACAGTGGAGACTTGCCCTTCTATTCAAATGTGGAAGAACAGGAAGACAGCAAAGCTTTGGGCCAGACCAACCGAAACATGCCGATACGCATGCCATTCAGTAGTTCTGCGCTGTAGTGGGTTTGCGCCCAACCTTGCAGTCACGTGCAGCACACTCGGCCTGGCTCTCAAGATGGTGTTATTTGTTGCATGAAGCTTCCCCCGACAAACACCGGGTTCTGGGCTGTGCAGCACCCTGGGTCTCTTCATCTCCCTCCCAGGTTTCTCTGGACATTGCTTAGCCTCTTGAACGTCTTTGTACAAGTACACTGGGTGCCCAGCACCTCCCACCACCACCTGTATGACACCAGGGTCTGCATCTGTTTCGGAAGTAGCCGGGCCGCAGTGGACCATAGCACCTGCAGCCCCCGAGTGCCTGTGTGGACGAACTTGGAAAACACTTTCCTAGATGGCCCTCTTCCAACAGGACATCACTATCGGTCTCTGATCTCTTGCTACTTCCTGGAGTATTTCACACAGCATCCTTCCTCTTGCCTCAGGGCAGGTTCCCGGCTTCCTATGTGGTACTAATCTGTTTAGTAGCTGCAGGCACTTGTTTCTGCTTTGTGAGAAGTTTCTTTCTCTGGCCCCTTTACATTTCTCACATCTTTATCTTCTTTTTCCTTTTTGTTCTGACTGTAAACCTGACTAAGTACAGCCAATAATAACCAGACCCAGAACCCTAGGCTGTCTTTGAAATTTTTTCCACAAGATTAACTTACTACTTTTGAAGTAGGCTGCATGAGTTTCTCAGGATACGGGCAGAACAGAGACATTCTCCCTTCCGCCCCATTTGTGAAGCGAGTAGCCTGCGGTTTAATGTCTCATCTGTGACCCCAAGAGCACTGCTTATGTTGGTATCCTGGTCCTCTGAGTCCCACTGATCATCTGCATCTGTGGTTTACCAGCCTCTGTCTCCACAGGATGGCAAATGCTTCTTAGAAAGATGCTCTAAAGGCCTTGTCAGGCAAACAGACACCCAGCTCCTGGTACTCGCCTTTGCATCAGTAGAACAAGACAACTCAAGAGAGAGAGAAGGGGGTTTGGGCTCACATTCTGAAAGCTTTATGTTCATTCCTGGTGGGAAAGACATGGCAGAGTTCACAATGAAGGAAATACGGGGTGAAGAGACTTCACATCATGCCTGACCAGAAACCAGAGAGGAATAGGTTCGGTTCAAACCTTCAGAGTCCAGACTCAAGCCAGAGCATCCTCTCAGCTCTGCTTATGAAACACTCAGAAACCTTACAAACTAATTTGTTTAGCAGTGTTTTGACTTTAGTTCATATGTTATTGTTTGTTTCCATTTTAAGAGCATTTCACTTACAAACAAAAAAGCAAAGTGTGAGTTAATAAAAGTCAACAGAAATTAAACAGAAAACTTTATGTAGTAGATGTACCTCTGGCATTAAAAAAGTTGTTATTGTTGTATGATTGTGTGTATGGTGTGTATGTAGATGTATAATTGTGTTCTGGGAGCTGTTATGTTGGTGTGAATGTGCTTGTCAGAGGACAATTTTGTGAAGACATTTCTAAACACTATGTGGGGTCATCCTGCTTGCCAGACCTCTGCTGTTTAAAGATCTGTTTATTAGAATTCAAGAGGTACTCAGTGACTAGTGAGCACCTGTATTTAAATGTGGAATTCACAAGTCCTTGCCACAGCGTTTGGACTTTGTGTCTTAAACTGTCACATTGCTGTTCTCCCAGTCAGTCCCTCATCTCAAAGGCCGGATGACATCTCTGTTGCCTTTCCTGTCTTTTTAATTGCCGTGTGTTAGAGTCCTGCCCTAATTCCTAAGGTAGGAATTTTCTAATTCCTCTCTTTGTGTTCATTTACTGTAGGCATACCCGCCCCTTTGACCACAGCAGGAGTGCAGGTCCTCATTGTAAAATTCTTCACCAAAGTTAGCACAAATGCTAAACTACGGCTCTGACAGGTAGTTAATAGAGAGAACAGGCTCTCTGCAGGGAGCATTTTGCCCTATATTTTTGCTCGATGGTTCACAAAGTTACATGGGGTTTTGGACAGACTATTTTAAGAATACCACTAGCCACACAACCTTTAATTTTCAAAAGTTTTGCTGCTTACACACACAGATCATGCTTGTGTACAATCGGGGGTTTTCTGAGTGAAGTTTACATTGTAGAATAGCTGTCAGGTAGGGTCTAGTCTGTACTGTGTTCTGTTCGATCAGGACAGGAAAACCCTTGCTGACTTAGAAACATCTTTTATTTCATCTGATGAATTGGTCTTGGGCTGGCCTGTTTTTGCTTTACTTAGACTCATACTGGGTAGTCCTGACCGTCATGGCACCCGAGTAGACACTGACGTTTTGTGTTACTCAGAGACACCCAGCTATCAAATTCTGTATAGCTCTCTTACCTAATTAAGGTTCTCTTTACAGTGATCTGTAGCCTGCGTTTAGGGAAACATTTGTAAGCACAGCTCTCACTAGTTTTATGCCTCTGTAAGGATTATTTCCCCTCTGATGCATTCCCATTAGGCCACTGGATTTATGGTGGCAATTCTGTTTTACTGGTTTTTTTTTTGTGAATAATTGTTTGACAAATGAAAGGAGTGAAATAGAAGAAGATAGTTTTTGAAATCGGCATATTTACACTTAGGCAGTCTGTGGATCATTAAGACTACAAGTTAACTTTATGTAACAGTGGCCACCCTGGGACTCTGTGTAGACCAGGCTGGCCTCACACACTTATATGCACCAGCCTGTGCCTCAAGAGTGGCTGAACTTAAGTCATAAGCCACCATGCCTTGCCTTATCCAGCTTTTAATTTAATTTTGTTTTTTAGAGACAGGGCTTCTCTATGTGACTCTGGCTGTCCTGGAACTCACTTCATAGACCAGGCTGGCGTCTAACTCAGAGATTTGCCTCTTAAGTGCCAGGACTAACCACTATGGGCTTACCACTATGCCCAGAAGCCTGGACATTATAATAGCCGGAAGTTCTATTCATAACTGATTCCATGTGAGGATGTCATGGTCCCTGGAGCTACAGTGCTGGCCTAGAGCTGCTGACCCAGGAGACCCAGAGATCACACAGTGTCACCCCCATTTACAGGATTGTAGGGTTAGTAAGCAGATCTTAGAACATTTACTATATTAAAATAGTCAGTGTGGGCGAGAATTATTTCAAGGGAATTTCTCAAACCACGTTTGCTAACATAGAAAAAAAAGAATATATATATATTTACACACACCCCGAGCTTCACAGTGATTATGATCAAGTTACATGCTGCCTGCTGGAAGCTGTTCTTTCAGTGAGGTGAAGTTGGACCTAGATTCTTTTTCAGGTGGTTTATTTTGTTTTCCAATATTTTATTGTTGTGTTAGTCAAGTGCTTCCAACAAGTTGTTTTTGCCACAAAGTTACAAGTTATAACTGTTTAGCCTCAGATTTCTGTGTGTGTGTGTGTGTGTGTGTGTGTGTGTGTGTGTGTGTGTATGTGTGTATTGGAAGAGTCTCTGGTTTATAAACACAACTCACTTTAGGCAGGTCAAAGATTGGTTTTAAATTTTTGAGTTATCAGGATAAAGGTGTTTTAATAAAAAGCAAAGGTAGTGTTATACAGTGTGAAATTTGCTTCGTAATGATCAGATTTCACTGTTTTCTTAAAACCTTTTCAGTGCAATTATTAAATTAATATGTTGTTAATGAATCTCTGAGGCTTTAGGACAGATAAATAAAAACAAACAACTCCAAAAAATGTATTTTGGAAATTAATTTTTTTCTTACAACTTTATTTTAAAAAACCGAGATACATGTGCAGATTTTTAAGAGCATTTTGGCAAGAAAATTAAAGTTCTTTTCATAAACATTAACATTTGCCTTCATGTTCTAACATGGCATTCTTTATGAAGTCGTCAATGACTCCACCCCACCTGTCATGTCCGTTGTCCTTTATTTGGGTGGTGTAATATGACCCTTATGGTGGACGGCAGAAGGTGGGAGAAAGGGATAATCTGTCTGAAGACCAGGCATGCTGGAGGCTGCTGTTAAATCTGGGGGAGGGGGGTGCTTTAGCCTTATCAAAGGAGGAAGCAAGGATGGGAACAGGAAACTGACCAAGTCAGCGAGCAGCTGCAGAGCCGGGGAAGTCCCGAGGAGGGGCTGGTGTGGCATCACGTGCTTTGCTTTGACAGAATCTGGGAACAGCCTCCTTTCGGGATGAAGGTAGCTGCGTCTGTGCCTGTAGGAGAATGCTAGTGTCACGGTTTAGGACCACCTCACATGGGAGGGACGTTAAGAAGCCTACTGTTTGAGACACAGGTGGCACAGGGAAACCCTTCACACCCAGAAAGGGAGTGTCTAGGCAGAGGCCCACACCGGGCAGCCACGTGACCACAACTGTTTTGGTTTTTTTATGGTGTCTGTCTGTCCATTATGTTTGTGCAAACTCCGTACAACCCCCTCTCTCCCTTCTGCCTAACCTGTCTGTCTGTCTCCTCTCCTCCTCCTTTTCTTCCCTCGCTCTCCTTTTAGAAAGTATTTTTAGTGCAAACTGAAAGGTATTAGGTTAGAGCCTCCTTCCCTAGGCAGTGCCATTCAAGAATGGGAAAACCCAGCTGGTCTGATGTTCATTGTTTTGGCCTTGGCAAAGGCTGGTGTGGGCACAGAAGGCAATGGCTCCGGGGCATGTGACCCAGCCAGCCTTGCTCCTTTGTGACGGCGGCTCTATTTGCAGCCGTAGCAGTAAGGACCTGGCCAAAATGGGAGCCAAGGAGCATTGGGCACTGTTACAGGTTCTGAAGAGCACTTACTCACAGTAGTTTCTAGAACACACAACCAAGTCCCCCAGCAGCAGATTAGTAACGTACCGTTCTGAAAATTACTTCTTCCTTCAAACCCTTTATTTCTGTTTCATTTGACTTATGTTTGTTGTGCTACAGTGGGTCCTCAGACATGCGTTGTCAATACCCTTTCTACTCAGTCCTGGCCCGTAGATAGAACTAGATTAAAAGAGGAAAGAACTTCTTCGTCATCAGTATCAAACACTAAGGGAAGCGAGCGAGTCGGCAGCCCAGGCATTTAGCCGTCAGGTAAGCGGTGTCGTAGGTTTGGGGGGCGCCCTTTAGAGGTGCCGAGCTGGGGCACTACACGTCTGCCGCCACGCCCTATGCTGGTCTTGGCCAGAGTCAGGTGAGAAGCTGTGAGTTTGGAAGAGCTCCTTTATCTTTCAAAGGTCTAAAAGCATTTTCATGTCTTTTTTAATTAGACAAAAATATATTCCAACATATATTTTTCTTTTATTGAAGATGATAAACGAATATAAATTAACAGAATTAGGCTCTTAGAGTATATTCATTAGAATCTCAGTTGCTAATTTAATGTACTCTGAAAACTCAAAGCAGTTCTCTATTTTCAATAAATATGAGTGTCTTTATCTTTAAGTAATTGCTCACAGGTATGTGTTCAAGATAAATGCATGCAAACATGATTTCATGTGCTTTTTTAAAATTAACTGTGGGATCGTGTTTGTCAGAGCATACACCATTAGTGTCTGTTAATTAGGTAGATAGTAAAGTAGGATTCAGTACATATCATAAATCCAGTATAGAGCTTCTCATTTTGTTGCTTTAAAAAAGATTCAGGGAAGCAATTGGCCAAAAAGAGGGAGAAGTTTTTTTATTTTTCTAGAATACTGTCCATCTGTTTAGCAGGTAGGCACAGACAGGGACAGTTCTGAACATAATCGCAAGTTATTTAGGATATGACATCCTCCAGAATCCTGTATCCCATGGCCACCAGAGATGCTCTAAGGCTGCTGATGGTACTGTTACCTGCTGTGCCCTTTAGCATCTTTGTTTTCGAGCTGGGAAGCTCTAGGGATCTCTGTACTGAAAACGAGGGCCTGGGGTTGGTAACCGACTCTTTGGCTGTCGGGTGATATGGATAATGCGGGGACCCTTGTCCTGGGTCTGACTTTCTGTGGGTCCTTTTAACAAATCTGCTGTTTCCCTGCTTGCTTTTCTAAATAAAACATTTTATTGAATTGCTGTTAGTTGATAAAAATAATAGGTATTGAATCTGACAAAATTAGTGATTGAGTTTCAGTAAATATGTGTACATGGTTTTTTAATCTGATAAGCTATGGTATCCTTAAGCTATTACTTGGAAAATTAGTTTTATTTAGACACGGGTGAACCTGGCTTAATTTGCCATTAAATTGGAATGTAAATGCATTATTTATATACTTGTTGACATTAATTATTTTAAGACAGAGTCTTAATAAATAGTTCACTACCTTCCTTCTCCTCCCAATTAGGATTAAAAGCGTGTGCTACCTTGCCTTAAGTATCTTTGAAGACGATATTTAAGCTGACGCCACAACTTAGTATCTGCCGTGACTGAGTGCAGTGCCACCTGTTTTGGTGATCTGTATGGCTGTGGCTGCTGTAGACGACAACCTACGTGCTGTGACTGTAGATGCTCTCACTTAAAACCCGGCATGCCCACAGCGAGGGACTATGCAATGGGGAAGTTCTGCCAGGTTTCCTTTAAGCTGTGACTGCCGCTTGGAATCTTAGGGCAGTGTGAAGAATCATCTTGTCCTGGGCAGAGTAATGCACTCTGACAACCTAGCAGGTATGAGGCAGAGGCATTATGCGAGTTGGAAACTTGATCGGGCCACATAGCAGTTTGTTGTCTGACTGTCTTCTGCCTGCCTGCTGCTCGTACAGAGGACCTGGGTTTGGGTCTTAGCACCTGCTGTTTTTGTGGATTTGATTCCCTCCTCAGGCCTCTGTGGACACTGCAGTTAACATGCTGCTTATATGTACTCACATGTAGATACAATACTCGGACACATTGGTTTATTATTTCTGTAGTCGCCCTGCTTTCATTCCTCAGGCAATAGTAGCATTCCTAGTACTCATCAGTGAGGACCAGAGTCTTTGTAGGCAGGCAATTGCCATATTGAATTCATTGTTCAGTGTACCAAGATCTTAAAGTGTTCCACCCATTGTGTGTCCAGTAATCGATACCATGTGACAGTGCTTTAAAGTCACACTTGCTGTACTGTTTTGTGACTTGCTTTCCCCCAATACTTCTCACAGTAATGGCCTTATGTAGGGGTAGGCTGGTGCTCTGTGGCCTCCACTGTGTATGTACACCCTTCATTGGTCCATGCTCCTTGCCAGGGTTGATCCTGTTCATTTTGACAAAGGGCCTTGTTCCTTCCTCCTGTTACCTTGAGTACCTATGAGAATTACCTAGAGAATGACACTCCAAGGATAGGTACAGAAAGTGCCCACTGCAGCCTGAAATGCAGCTTTGCATTTGGTATTTAAGACATTTTCATAGGGACTTGGCATGGGCAGAATGGGGAGCAGTGTCTCTTGATACTTTAGAGTGGACTTTGGATACTGCCGAGACTGTGTAGGACCATTTTTATTTCTACTTTGGAACTGTTAGCACAATTAGCTACTTTTTAGTGTGTTGGCTTTTCTGAATGTTGATATATTTTAGATGTGTCAGGTTGGATTTTGTAAGCTTTCGTTAACTCTGTTCCTATTCTTCTGATTTCTCACCTTTAACTCTGCTGATTTCAGCATGGATCTAAGAAACAGCAGGAAAAATGACCCTCATCAACTGTATCCTGATGGGAACTGAAATGTAAATACCTGAGGGAGTCCAAATAAAGGTTTTACTAAAACCCTGTTGGAGGCCATAGACACTCATGGGTCAGAAGATTCTAACTGGGCACTTCTGCCCCCACCCTCTGAGACTTGCCTGCCTCTGTCTGCATGGCAGCTTGAATAGGGAGGAAAATGTCTGACTGCAGCAATGTCATCAGTGATAGCTGTGGTCTGCTTGTTTAGTTATACCTTGCAGCTATGTTGTCACTTAAAATTGTCTTAGAAATAGTTATAAAATTGCTTCTAAGGTCTGGGAGAGAGGCAGGTTGTTCCTACAGGTTTTCTGGCTCAGCACAGCTATGCTGGTGATCTCAAACAAGATCAGGAGCAGTTAAGAAATGCACCCAGGACCCAACATCTGTAGTATCCGTGCAGACACTAGAAGAATTAGCTTCTGGCCTGGAGGTATCACCAGTGGTAGAGCCCCTTTCCCTCTTGTGTAAGGCCTGGGGTTCTATCACCAGCATAGCAAACAAGTAAACACACACCTATCTTCAGTCTGTTGGATATTTCAATAAAATTTTTATGATTTTCTTAGAGTAAATTTTATAATACCATTTCTATATCCTGATAATCGATCCCAATTCTCAACAATGGGCTATTAAGGGAAGGAGGGGGTCTCTTGACTTATGCCTGTTATGACTTAAATTTCCAGAGTGAAAAGGTGTGACCAGTTTCCCCAGACATGCATTCTATGAGTATTTTTGGTTTTGGACTTTGGCAAGTGCAGCTTGTTTGACTGCTGGCAGATCACTGTTGGAATATGTAGTCAGTCTCAGTCTCTGTCTCTGTCTTTATCCATGTGACAGCACTGTTACGTTCCCTATGGGAGGTATCGATTATCCTGGGGGTGTGCTTGCTTGGTGATAAAGTCACATGATTCTTTTGAGAACCAGCTAGCCTCTGGGTTTGAAACCATGCTGACACTTTCTGCTATTAAAGACAATAATTTATATATCTGCTCTGTGGGTTGTTACTGAGATGCATGTCAAGAGCCAGGCTTCGCACATCGAGAGCTCTCCGTAAACACTGGCCACCTTCACACTGATGTCAAGCCTTGACAGAGACTGTTGGCTTGTGCTGTCACCTTCTTTTCCTCCCTCTGCTGGGCATGGAGAGCTTGCTGAGTGAGGGTTCTTCCCACCGTCTGTCACCTTCATCATTTGCTGTGCTCTCTCTAGAACGAATACTTGGCTTTGTCATTGTTCTGTCAAAGCACACTGTCATGTAAGCCAGGCTGTGTGTGTGTGTGTGTGTGTGTGTGTGTGTGTGTGTACGAAATTTCATCTGCACCATCCCTGTTACAGGTGTCATTCCCATAAGACATCTGCTTCCTTCCTCTCCATTCTCATAGCCGCTCTGGTCTTCTGGCTTTAGGTAGCATTTGTGTTGGTTTGAATTCTGTGCGCATAGGGAGTGAGTGACACTATTAGGAGGTGTGGCCTTGTTGGAGGAAGTGTGTCACTGTAGGGGTGAGACCTTCCTATCCATGTAGGAGCCAGTGTTTTTGCAGCCTTCAGATAAAGATGTAGAACTCTCAGCCCCTCCAACACCATCCCTGCCTGTCATGTTCCTGCCTTGATGACAGTGGACTGAACCTCTGAACCTGTGGCCAGCCCCAATTAAATGTTGTCCTTATAAGAGTCATGGTGTTTGTTCAAACTAAGATGCCATTTTTAAGTACAAACTTTATTTATACCCGCCTCTCCTCTCCCCTTCCCACTCCCTCTCCTTCCTCCCCCCTCCCTCTCCTCCCCCCTCCCTCTCCTTCTTCCCCCCTCCCTCCCCCTCTCTCCCCTGGACATGAGTGTGAGATGTCTGTGTGTCAGTTCTGGGACCACATACCCGGGCTTCATGACCGCTAGAGCGGTGCTTTTCCATGGAGCTACATCTCTGGCTGCAGATCTGCTTTTTAAGGAATGGATTCTGTCTCAAAATAAATGGGAGTATTGGCTATATCCTTAAAGAAACCAAATGGACAGCCCTTGGTGTCTGCAGAGAGGATATAGATTGTCTCATGCTGTGTTGCAGATCCTCAGTTACTTGTGTGATTGTACTTGCTATTTATTTAACACTGGAAGTTATGCTGTTGGTTATTTATAGCAACATTGAATGTATGGGTTGAGATGGCCCTGGATTTCCGTTCCCTTCCGAGTCACAGTTAACACTGGCTTGAGGGTCCCAGTTCCCACGAGAGCAAATCTGTGGAGTGCATACATAATCCCGAATTTGGTGAGAGTGGGGGTGGGGAGGGCTGAGGCAGGAGGATGATGAGATTCCAATATTAACTAACAGTAAAATGTCTCAAAAACCCTAACCATCTTGCCTACCTTGGCCTCCTGAGCATTTTCCATGTCTCTGTAGTTTCTAAGCTATGCTTACTGGCCTGTATTTGGTTTTCTCATAGATTACTGTGCTGGCTGGGGTTCTACCCCTTATATTAATTGAAGCATTGAGTTCAAGGGGAAGAGTTCCTGTCTGTCTGTCATCACCCTGTCTTTGATTAGTGTGTAACAACAGATCAAATCCTTGCTCTTTTCTTCTTACTTTGTATTTCTTCATGTGCTGGGAACTCTCGGTTGTGAGACTTGGAAGTATGTTTGTAACCGAGTGAGCGTGTCAAGGGTCCGCTTTTTACCAGCCTCTTACTCAGTCATTGCTTTACTGTTGCTCAGAACAAGTTTGCTGTCCATAGATAACACTAAATTCCATTCCGAGTTTTGTACATTTAAGTTATAGCAGAATAATTATAAAATTATTTTTTATCTAAAAGTTTACAGACCCTTTCTCTCATTTCTTTTACAATAGATACTTTTTCCTTAAGAAAACTTTAAGGTTCTCTGTAGTAAAACGTTACGACTGGAGGTTTGAGTCATATCTCTTGTGTTGCTGTCAGAATACAAAGATGAGTAAACACAGACTCCGACAGCAGACCTCACCCTCACTGTTCTGGTCCACAGCCATGTCTGCAGTCCACTGAGGGCAAGATGTGTGCGTAGATAACCGCAGGCTAATACAGCGAAAGCCAGAGTCTCTCCTTGGCTTCTGGAGCCTGAATAAAGGGAGGAGTCCTCAGAGAGTGGGCGTGGAGATGATGAGCCTTAGGGAGCCTGGGAGGAGCTCTTAATCCCAGCAGGGAAGAGCAGGACTACCACCACAGTCTTGACCACATTTGAAGCAAGCTTTAATTAAATACTGACCAGGATGATGGCCCTTGGCCAGGTCTGTTTCTGGTTCCCAGAAAATGCTGCTGAGTCACATTTTGCAGAGACTTAAAAAGGCAAATCCATGATTTCTAACCAGGTCCAATTGGGGGAAACATGTATCCCCATAAACTTCCTGCTTGTGTGTCTCCATCCAGTCAGGGGCAAACATAGATCCGAGCACATGTAATCAAGTACATTGATTGCAATTGGCTCAAACAAACTTGTTTAGGGAAGTGAAAATCCATGGCTTGTTATCCTCAGTAAACAATACCCTCCAACATTGCAGGAAGTAGCTATACTTGAGCAAGGGGTTTACAGGTTTGAGGCATGTTTTATGGGCCTCTTAGGCACAGTGGTTATTAAGACTTCTTCTCTCATAGAGGCCATTGTAGTGGAAGCAGGTGGGAAAGCAGGAACAGTGAGTGAGCCACTGATCAACACAGCACAGGGACTGTTTGATGGATACACTGGAGACCTTGAAGATTGTGCAGCTTCCTCGGTGTTAGCTCCCCATTTGTTCCCACGGTGAGAAGAAGCATTTGAGTTCCTGCCGTGTGGGGAACCGCAGTGAAGTTAGCATGGTATCCTCCGCAGCCATTTCCTTACCGTTACAGCGAAGGATCTGGGGCTTTCAGAGTTTGATTCACTTACAACAAGTTAAACCAAAGTAAAGGCAGTGGACGTGCTGTCCACACCGAGGCCAAGGAGGGACAGACGGAAGACAGCACTCTGAGTTCAACCAGAAGACCCTGCTGCCGTGGGCACTGAAGAGAAGGAAAGCTGGGGCTGCCCAAGATCAACAGCACTGAACAGATCCAAAGATCCGGAAGTGGGCAGGCTTCGCGAGTGAGCGAGAAAGTGAGAGAGTGAGGAGCAGCAGGCACCGGACACATCTGGTAAGGAAGAGAAATGTGGATGAGAGCCCGAAATGGGTACCGGAACTTCAGGTGATACGCTGAGGCTAGACGTGGAAGCCGGGTCTCATGCCTGGGCGCTCTCCCTGCAGCTCCATCAGCACTCAGATTTCAAAGAGTGGCTCTAGAGCAGGAAGGAAAAATAGGTAGCATTCAGGAAACAAGAAGTGTGAGACTTGTGTCACACAGAGGTCAGGGAGGAAAGAGCCTGAAGACACAGGCTACAGTTCTGACCAAACTGGGTTGACCTTGGAGCCATGTTCACTCTGTGGTCCAGTGGAAAACTGGAAAGGATTTTGGGGAAGTGGGGTGGGTATGCATTGACTGTGCAGTGGCCAGAACTGTGCTGATGGTCTGGGAAAAGGAAGTAGGGTACATCTGTCACACACACACCACATACATATACTCTCACACAATGACACTCACATACACATACTCACACCACACATACACATACCACATACACACACACAGACACATACAGATACACACCACACACACACACACACCACCCACATATACACATACATACACACACACACCCCACATACACATACTCTTACGCAATCACACTCACTCACACATACCACACATACACACACTCACAGACACATACAGACACACACCACATACACATACTCACACACACACACACACACACACACAGAGACACATACAGACACACTCACACCACACACACACACACACCCCGCAGCTGCCTTTTCTACTAGTGTTATAACTTGTGGGCAAGCATCTCATATCTCTAGGTTGTCTGGCCAGAGGGCAGAGACTGGTATGCAGAGGCTGTAGGCACCCCACACACAGTGTTGATGGATGGTACCTAGAAATGGTCGTATCTGCACATCTGCTCTTTGTCACTTAGTGCCCTCCAAGCATATTCTGTGGAGCCCAGTCACCTTGGAAGCGGATGTGTAAGCTTCACGACCGTGTCAGAAGAAAGACACTACACTGGGTGACCGTCAGCTCTGTTTTCCCCGGCTGTAGTGTAGGTTGTGAGGATTGAAGAGGAGCAGCCGGTGGACACTTGCTCGCTCCCGTCTCACTTGCTATGAAGGTTTGAATAGGTCTCCCCCACTGAAGTTCTCTAAAAAGGGGTGCTGCGCCCACGCTGGTTTCAGAGAAAGCACCAGCCACCATATGCAAAGCGCCCGGCTGCTTTCCTCTTCGTGCCAGGGGCGGCGTGAGTGAGGCTCGGTAATGACCTCCGCCAGCCACTTCATGTGCTCCTCTGAGGGCAGGAGAGCAGTACACCGTTCACCAGCTTCCTGTGCCCCCCCCCCCAGCTGTGACCTAATGTAACAGGAGGGACAAGTTCTTTTCTCACGAGACCGGAATGACTGGCGTGGACAGGCGGCCTGTACCAGTCCAATCGGGGACCCTCGCTCTGACTGGGAAAGACTGCCTTTACTAGCAGGCCACTTTTCAATCAAAGCGCTGTTCTGGCGTCCTTGTGTCTTCGCTCCCATCAAGGGTGAGCGATGATGGCGGGCGGGAGGAGTGGCTAAAGTAGTGAGAAAAGGCCAGTGCTTTCACTCTGCATCCCTGCACGAGCTCCCCAGACCGTAGTGTTCTGGGGGAACCCCACCTCAACCCCAGCTCCATTTGATCACAGAGACCGCCTAAGCTAGCACCGTGGAGCAAATGAGAGACGGGACGGGACGCAGGGATGCGGGGCAGGGAGTCCTCTCTGGAAAGAAGCTGTGACTTGAGCACACGGGTAAAGGATTCCTTGGGGCAGCACAGCCCTGAGATGCAAAGCTTCGTGTTGTGTCTGCCATCTTTCTGTCTTTGAATGAATCTCTATTTTTCTATGGTAATCTATTCAGCTGGCCCGTATAAAAACTACATGTATTTGCTTTTTCATGCTCACTTAAGAAAACTCTGACTTTTGAGATAAATTTGTTCTCTGAGCTTTTCATGACTTGCTGTTGCTTACTTGGCATAGGGTTCTGATCTCTTTTAGAAAGTTCAGCAGAAATTTTTGAGCAATTTCACTTATTTTTTATTTTCTGTGTGTGTGTGTGTGTGTGTGTGTGTGTGAGATGTATGCATATGCATATACATCACATGTGTGTCTGTGACCATGTAGGTCACCAGAGGGCATCATATATCCTGGAGTAATAATAGCTGCTGGACCATTCTAGATGCTGGGAACCCAGGCCTCTGGAAAAACATCACCGCCTCCTGCCTTCTGAGCCCTCTCTCCTGCCCCATTATTTCACTTGAATGGCCTGTAAGCGAATCACTAGAAACGTAGGTGCTGGCTGCCATTGTCTTTTGGCCTCTCAGGACACTGGAGATTTCTTTTTTGGTTTGGGTTGGTTTTAGGACTCGCTGTTTTGTAACTGGAAAGAATAATTTCTACTCAGACAGCAGTGTTGAAAACAGATGAAGCTTAGATAAGAGCAGCGAAGATTACTGAATAGAAGGCGCCCCAGCTTCAGATTCCCCCCAGCTGTGCACACTGCCCATCCCCAGTCTTCTCCCCTTAGCTGCTGTCTGAGTTTGGCCATTCCAGGTACCTCATGTATGAGAAATCACACAGAACTTGGGGAGTTTTCCGTTGGCTTATTTCACTTAGCATAGTGTCTTTAGAGGTAAATCTCTGTTCTGTGGCTGACTCTTACACTTACTCACACCCTGTCCCCGTCTCTACTGTGCGTAACCTTGGAAGAACAGGTGGATTCGAGGGGTCACCATCCCACTCTCTCGGCGCTGGCCTAGTTTTATTCAGCATTGCCACGGTGCAGAAGGGATCCAGCTTCTAGATCCTCAGGGCATGTGGTAGTGCCTCACTGTGCTTCTGGTTTGCATTTCTGTGGTGCTTAGCGATGGCCAAGAAGAAATGTTTGATCAAAACCCCTTCCCATTGATCAGTATAGCACTGTAGTCATAACAGACAACATGTATTTAAACATGGTTCCACGTGTAGAGGCCTTGCGTGGACTGTGTGACTGCCCAGGCCTCCTGACCTGCCACAACCAGGGCACCATTTGCCGGCATCTCTCTACGATGGCATTTGTGAAGTTTTCTGTCTGTCCTGGAGAATCGGTATCTGAAACATACCTGGTACAGTGCTAATGCTTACAGGACACAGTTAGTTAACTTAGAGATGGGATGGAAGAACCGGAGACTGTATTGCTGTGTGCTCAGCTCCCTGGGCTCAGAGAAAGGGTTTCTTCCCTCCACGAAGCCCATCTCAAAAAGTATTATAGGATGGCGCTTGGAGGAGTCAGAATTGGCTCAGCACGCTAATAAAGCGCGCTCTAGCCAGCGAGCTTCGGTTCTGACAGTAGAGCACATGCTTCTGAGCACCTCTCGCCCCAGGTTTTGCTGTTGCACAAGTTAGGAAAAGATGAATAATCTGACTCTGAATAAATGGAGTTCTCACAGAACGTACCCTTTGGTTTTTGATTCTGTTTATGTGGCCAACTAGTGAACGCAGGAAAAGTGATCTTTGCTACGGTAGGTTGTCGGTGAAAGATCTGAGCAGAGCAAGGATGCGTGTCTGCGGGTGAGAGTGCCTTCCGAGCTCACAGCACCCTTCTCATGGCATGGGCAGGCCAAGTGTCGCCCTGTAATTCCCGCCCTGAAGCTGTGGTGCCACGTGACATACACCCGTGCGTGTGGTAAAGTCAGTCCTGAGTTCACTGTGGAGTATGTCCATGAACCTTGCTAGAGTTCTTCATGTCACAAGCTTTCCCTTGAAAATGGCTCGAGTGTCCCACGACCAGAGTTTGGACAAACAAGCTGTACATTCACGGTACACTCTCCAGTGAACAGGGACACACTGACCACAGGACTTTGGATGAGTTGTAGAAACTCAAAGCCCAAGTGTAATTACCATGCAACTGTATTTGAAGTTCCACAAAAATCAAAGCTGGTCGTAGTAACAGAAAGTGAGACGTTAGCACTGCCTGCGGACGGGGAAGAGGGGCCCCTTTGCCTGCGCTGAGGACCGTACAGGGAGAAAGGCTTCTAGCCCAGAGAGCCGAGTCAGCCACACCTTTGTTGTTCTCCACTCCTGAACTCCGAGTAGTGAGTTCTGAGTTCTCTATATTGCACGGAGTAGAAATTGTGTCTCAGTTTATAGACCCACTGCGTTGTGTTATTCCCCTCAAGCTCCCGAGTTAAGAGCTGAACCTCACTTCCGCATTGTCGCCCTGGTAGATGCTAATACCAGAGACAACTCCGCAGATTTCCTCATTTGATTCTCTTAGGAGCACTGCTGCCTTGATGAAGAAAAAGGGTTAAAACTGCTAATGATAGTCTGTTGTGGACTGTCTGCATTCAAGAGTGAACCGAGATTTTACTAACCTGTGCACGCCAGCAGGAAGCATGGCCAAGGATAGACTGGCTGCGTGTGGTCCGTCTCGCAGTGTTCGCCTGATCTGAACATTTACTGAGATGTGTTCCACAGGAGGCATTTTGTTAAGTAGTTTCTGTAAATTTTCTCTACTAAGACGTATATAACATTTTGATTTAGTTTCAAATAACAGGTTGTGTTAGGTGATTTGTGACCTAGGATTTCCTCTGTAAATAAAGGGACAGATACCACATGAGCTCACCTAGCAGAAGTATCAGAACAAGGTGGGATGCTGGGTGCTTCGGCTGGGAAAGGAGGAAGCAGGAAGCTCTGCGGGGCGTCTGACGGCACATGGCTCTAATCCGTACTACATGCTTAACATACACGTGAACTTAATGATTACTGTAGCCCATAAACATGTGCAGTGTATGTCAGATAAACAAGAGGCAGAGAAATGTGTCAGGGTTAGGAGCACTGCAGTCTCTCCAAAGACTGAGTTCAGTCCTCAGAACCACCTGCTTCAACTCCAAGAGATCTGATGCATACACTTGTACACTCTCATGAACACACACGCACTTAAAAATACATTTGAAAACTTTTTAAAGAGGTAAAAGTGTAAAAATAAAAGAAGATCCACGCAGCAGACTTTCTGTCACCAAGGTCAGCCACCCTGCTCTTTGACACGGGCAAGTCTCTTAAGCTGTTTTCGGACAAAGCTTTAAAGATGACAAACTGGTGTGTTCTGAGGATCGGAGAGAATGGATTCTTTTTGCACAGACTCATCGTCCTAAGACTCAGTGCCAGGCGATGATGTCAGGCCCTGTGATGGCTCTGGCAGAAGGTCCGTCTCAGAGAAACATGAGGATGAAGACCTTCCTGAAGCAGGTCCTCCTCTGCTCTCCATTGGCACGGCCAACCCTGAGTAGCTAAGGGCACGCGGCGGACTTTGGTGGAAGCCACGGAGCCTTTGTGTTCATGAACAGCAAGGTGGGCAAGAAGCCATGGCTGCCTTAGCCACCCGGCCAGTCCACCCCACTGTCTTCACAGTCCCCACCGAAACACACAAGCACTGATGCTCCCTCCCGTGCGCCTCCTGTTTTCCTCAGTCCCTTCAGGTCTGGCTGGATTGCAGAATTAAGTTTATAACTGCAAATAAAACTAAATGAAGAAAAGAAGGAAACACTGCCTTTATCAGACAGCCTTAACCAGTTAGCAGACCCTGTGCCACCATCAGACCCTGTGCCCCCATTTCTATACACGTTTTAAGAGTTGCTGCTGCCCCCGTCCTCCTCCTCCTCCTTTCTTCTTGGTCAAAAATAGATTGAATTGACTAATGAAGGGAACTTTCTCTATTTTTAAGATTGTAATTTTTAAGATTGAAAGTCTTTTAAAGAAGATTTTCTTCTTGGAGCAACTTATAAATTACTTACAGAGATAAATTTCTCTTAAATGTACATTTTGGTATTAGAAAGTGTGCTTATGAGTATTTTGCTAAAACAAGGAATTTATTTCCAGCATGTGAGTAGCTATTAAATTTCCAAAGTGCTCATCATGTGAGATTTGACAGATTTATGTCACTGGGGGCAGAGCTCTAGAGAGGAACAGGGAGGGGGTGCATGTTTCTCAAACTGTCCTGCCTTTTCCACCAAATATTGTGGTTCCTAGGAAGCCTTCAGAATGCCACATCTAGAGAAGAGAAAACCTGAATCAAAATGCTTGCTTGGAGCAGCTATTTTTAGTAGCAAGTCTAGTAACCATACTTTTTTTTTCTTAGGGAGCTGTGTGGGTGCCTGCGGTACACCATGAATGCACATGTGTTTGTGAGAGATCCGAGTTACAGACTCTGTGTGGGGGGTGGGGGAAGTAAGGCTGCGGGTTAGTGGGAGAAGATGTCTGTCTCCTGATAGCAGGAGGGGCAGTGGCTTGCCCAGTCTGTTAGAAAGCTCTGTTCATGTAGCCTTTGCATCATGTGACTGCAGGAAAAGCTATTATTTCAATGAAAAGAAAGCCAGTTTGAGAGCCAGCAATAGAATAGAAGCAGGAAGAATTTTCGAGCGTTCCGCCATGCTGGCTTGTCAGAGGGTGTCTGTGTGGTCAGCAGCTGAGACAGGACCCCGGGAATACTGTCAGCTCTCCTGAGAAGGGCGCTCAGCAGGTGCTTCAGTTCACATCTAGGCAAGATGTGGACCAGGGCTGACAGCAGGGATGGAGCTGAGGCGACACTTGTTCATTGCTAATCCAGGGAGGGCTTGTTTCAAAGATGGTACGTGTGCCTCGCTGCAGGTGCAGACCTGTGACTCGGTGACTTGATGTTTGGTATGTCTCTGGAATTCTGTGTGCTCCGGGCTGGGGTGCGCTCGTGGAAGGGAGCACTGAGCTTGGCAACTAGTGACGGTCCCTCGAGGACAAGCGGACACAGCGTGGCACAGTGGGTTCTAGGCCCTTATTCATGATCACTTAGTGTGTAAAGAGTATTTGCGGATTCACGTTCTAAGTATGGTCTCTTGTTGGACAAGACAAAATTCAGACAAGTCTTAAATCTTCAAGGTGCAGATTTGAATTATTAAGTGATGAACGTCATTGTGCTTTCACGCCTCGTTCTTGTTTTCCTTCTGTAATCGTAAGCACAGAAAAGAGCCATGCCATGACTTTTAAACCACCGACCGAAGCTCCTGCTCATGACTCCCTGTACTTGACTGCCTCTGCCCGGTCCTTAAGCTGTGACTGCCTCTGCTCGGTCCTTAAGCTGCTACGTGCTAAACACAGATAGCGCCCACCTGGTCAAACTCACCAGTACTTGAGCGTTTTTAGTGCTATTGGTTCTCTTGGTAGCACGTCCCTCTCGCTTAGCCTGGGAAGGCATAGTGCTCCCAAGTCCCCAGATGGTGTACAGGCCCCACCATCTGAGGAGGACCTGTCACATGGTGACCAGCTCAGGAGCTGACTCTTCATTTTGTTTTCTAGATCGAAGATGTTTCAGTTTCAGGCAGGTAGGTGTGTGTGGGGTGTGGGTGTGGGTGCGCGTGCCTTCAAATCATATAAAATTCTGAAACTAGGTGGTTTTTATACCAGTCCCTTTAAAAACTGACATCAATGGATATGGGCATTAAAGAAGATGTACAATGTGTAGTCAGTTTAGTAAGTAATTCTTTGACCCTTTTCAATAAAAGCAACTCAGATATGCTTCTTAATTATACTAAGGCAAGGGTCCTTCTTGCTTGTGCAATCTGCAGGCCAGATGTTGCACAGCAGTTGGAAGAATCACTCGGAGCACACGCTTGGCTCTGTGGAGCAGTGGCAGAGGCACCTTGGCTTAGTCTTTTCTGCATGAAATTGTTTGCTTTAGGGAGACACTTAAGTCAAAACTACAGAAATCTCTCACATCTTTAAAGTACTAGATATTTAAATAATTTAAAAATCTGAAGCTAAATTGTTTGGGCAGTTGATATTTCCACTGTTGCTATTTAACTTACAGTTTATTGTGTTTTCTCACGTAAAGACTTCAGGTGGCCTGAGCAGTCTGTAGTAATGAAAGGTTTTCACTGAGCACTGGCACCATCATTACCGCTGTTACCACGGTTGTTATTAGGACTAGACTGAGGTCTGTGGGAAGTCAAGGGCAACTGAAACAGTGAGTCCGTGCATCATGGGCGTGAGTGTCTTCATCTTACGTGACTGTATACGGCTGAAGGAGTTTTGTGCAAGACCATTCTGTGCCGAGAGAGAGGCATGGTCGGTCGTGGGCAGCCATATCAGAGTGTAAAGTGCTCTGAACCTGGGCTGTATTCTCTGTGTTCTACAGAAGAGTTCCTCGTAGGGCTGGGGATAGACTCGTGACCTGGAAGCTACTTCAAACCCCAAACAGAACAGTTTGTTGGATTGTTCCAGTTTTGCTTGGTTTGTGTGCTTTATTTCTGTGACACTGTATGATTAAACCTAAGGCTTTGAGAGGTATTTCACATCCAATCAATAAGGGTGGTTCTAGGTATTATAATACAGCAATTTTTTAATGAAAATACTACAGATTGGAGGTAGAATGTCCTTCAAAGCCTTAGCGTGCCACAAAAGTAAAGCAGGGAAGCCTGGAAAGCCTTTAGCTTCACGGAGTGACGAACACGTTTTGACTTCAGACTAGTGTCCAAACAGGCTGAACAACCAGCCAGCCCACTCTGTACCTCAAAATGTAACCACAGTAACTAACCACAGATATAACCAGGCCTGATCTTGTCGGCCGAGGGGCTTCATTCCTTGGAGTCGTGTTTAATTTGTGGGGAAGATGGTTTAAAAAAGAAAAGAAAAGAAAAGCTGTGGGCAGAGCTGACCACAGTGCTGTCAGATGCTGTGGTAGCCATGTGCTGGACCTCAAAAGTCCCAGTCCAGGGCACATTGGGTCAGAACTGATGTACCACATATTTTAGACAGTGCTACTCATAAGAAGCCAGGGAAACCTACAATTCATGAAGTGCAGAGTCACAGACATTGTGTACCCGTTGCTCTGACGCAGCCTGTCCTTGGCACAGGTGGCAGCCTGGGCATCTCTGGTGTTCATCTCATTCTCAACAGACTCTTGGCCTAGTTCACACCAAGTGCACCACGTTCCAGCTTGTAGTGCAGTGTTATAGCAGAAACAGTGTGCCGTCTTTTAACTGTTAAAAATGGCAGTTCTTATGTTTGCGTTTTAGTGGTTTTATGTGAAACAACTGAATTCTGCCCTTGACTCTGCATGAATTATTCTGTACTAGAACACTGACTCAACTGAGTGTTTCCCTCAAGCTAGGAGCTAGACGTTTGGCTTCATTGTCTTTGATGTCTGCTGGTAGAAGTATTCAGTGAGGCTTTTTATTCAAGTAGGCAAATTTTTAGAATTCAGCTACAGTAAATGATAAATCTTTTACTGAGACTTCAGATCCCAAGAATGTTTGAGATAATGTTTATTAATCGGCCTTTACCAGTTTCACGTTCACATACTGAAAATAGGCACTGTGCCATTTTTACACATACTTTTTACAAACTTTGTTTTGTGGGCTTTCTTTGTTCCGTGTATGATATACATTGTATGATCTATGAGCACTTTGGCCAACACTATTGGCCTCGAGCTCTCCTGGCCTTGAACTTGAACCAAGGAGCCATGGCTTTCCACACCTGGCTTACAGTTGAGCAAATACAATGAGCTCAGGCAGGCAGTCCAGTGACAGGCCACAGGTCACAGGTCGCAGGATGAACACAGGGACAAGGAGAGAGCCCTGTGAAGGCTGGAGTCTTTCTGCACCCAATGAACTTTATGCTGTCTTTCCTTACATATACCAAAAGTAAAGTCTTTCATAAAGGATGCTTAGTCTGCATTGAAAAGAACTATTGCTCGTGGAAATTCTGCCCGGCTCATGCTGAAATGCTACAGAGGAAAGAAGTCTGAAGTATCTCTGTGGGGTCCAGAGATTGCTAGAGATAGAGTGATCGCCATGGGACTGATGCGTGGGAAAAGCCCTGGAGTGGGATCGAAAAGATGTGTGCGTGTGAGTTCTCTGTCTGGCAGGTGGGCACTGCTCACCGCCTGAGCCCCAGTCATCCCAGCACTGCTTGCCGAGGTGGGAAAGCGCACAGCACTTCCCGAGATCTCGTCGGTCTGTTTTCGTCCGTACAGATCCCCTGGAGAGGAACTCTGTCTGGGTAGACTTTCAGGTGAGGATCCGTTGTCGCACTCTTAATGGTCTATAGGTTTATTAGTCACTTTCTCATGAGCAAGACAGAATGCCGAAGTCAAGATAGCTTTATACAGAAAAGAGCTTGAGTTTTGGCTCATAATTTAGAAGATTCAAGTCAGTGGTTTTAGCATCTTGTTATGGGACAGAGCAGCATCCCATGGAGGAAACAGAGCATGTGTTCTGGCTCTGGGTGTCTGGTCTCTCCTGTTCATAAAGCCGCGAATTCCATCAAGGGTTCTGTCTCAAGGCCTTTATCTGAGCTGGGCCACATCACTGAGTGCACCTCCACCACACTCACGTTCTGCCTCTTAGTACCGTTGACATCGGACATGTGGACTGCAGCCTGTTCAGACACCAGCAGCTGTGCACTCTCTTCTGGTCCTGTCACTCTTGCTGGAGCCTGTTTTAGTGCCTCTTGGTTCTGGGGATGTAACTTTACCACAGTGTGTTGGGCTGTTTCCGGCCTGCAGAGATCACCGTCGGTTCCATCCTCCAGTCCTCTCACTGACGTAGCTAGTGTTTGTTGTAACTGCTGTTGCGCGCTCCAGGAGAACACAACAGTAGCCGCCTCTTCTGAGAGGACGGATCCTACCGACAGCGCCGCCTGGCCACCCACGAATTCGCAGTGTGCAGGCCTGACTGCTCCAGGGTAGGCATGCGCTACAGAGACTGCCCACATTTCATTCAGTCAGCCAAAGTGAAGTGCGCACTTTTCATATTTAACACGGCCCCTGAGCAGCTTGTGGCGCAGTGTTTTACAGTAGATTTTATTGTAACTACATATCTTCAACGCAGCAGCCATTTTGTAATGGACAGAAAAGTGACTGTATGCCCCCCCCCCCCAAGTTCACGGTTCCTTGGTGGGCCCTGAAGGACTCAAGATCTCTCCTTCTACCTTCATGCCCCATGCGTTCTCCCTGACTCTGTTCCTTTACTGTGCTGTCTTCTGTTCTCGTCATTGAAGAGCTATGTTCATAAACGGAGAGGGAGCCATTGGTGGTGTGATGTTGCGCAGGCTGTCTGGTGTGCGTCTCTGGGTAGCAGCGAGCTTGTGTCTACTGGACTGTACCCCCCACCTGCACGAAGCTAATAACAGGTGTCTTCCCCTTAGGGCACATCATGGCCCATTTAGGGATACTGCACAATTCAGTCCCAACACAATGTGGGCCTTTTAAAACATCAGAATAACAAATGTGCGAGAAAGGAGAGGCCTCTAAGGATGTGTAAAAGAACAGATGAGCCCAGAGTGTTGGATAGTTCAGGCCAGCTCGTCTTCAGAGAGGAGGGGACCTCAATTAAGAAAATACCTTTTTCAAATCTGGATGCAAGCAAGCCTGTAGGGCATTTTCTTATCAGTGATTGGTGGGGAGGACCCAGCCCCTTGTGGGCGGTGCCATTCCTAGGTTGGTAGTCCTGGGTTTTACAAGAAAGCAGGGAGCAAGCCAGTAAGCAGCATCCTTCTGTGGCCTCTGCATCAACTCCTGCCTCCAGGTTTTTGGTGATGAACCAGGGAGGTGTGGAGAGGACACAGGACACACTCCTCCTCACATTGCTTTTGGTCCTGGTGTTTTATCACAGCAGTAGAAACCCTAAGACACAAAGACAGAAACTTGGACTAGGTCATGATGCCCCCTGCAGTGCATTCCTGGGCAGCACCGGGAATGGAGAAATGTTAGGTGCTCAGGAGAAGACAAGGGCGAGTTCAGTGACTTTGGAGACTTGTGTTGAACATTTTGGAGGAAGCCATCGGAATAGATTGCCACCAAAGAAGCTGCCCACATCATCTGGAAAGCTTAAAGAACAGTAGTGACGTGCTCTTGTTACACTTATTTATTTAAACTCCTGTTGTCTTAATATTTTTGCAGCAAGTTACATGTAACATAAAAATGACCATTTCACCTCTTATTTTCCCCCTTTTTATTGGGTATTCTCTATATTTAAATTTCAAATGTTATTCCCTATCCCCCACACCCCTCCCCTTCCTCCCCTGCCTCCATGAAGGTGCTCCCTCTCCCAACCACCCTCTCCCACCTCAGCACCTACACTGAGAAAACGAGCCTTCATCAACCAAAGACCTCTCCTCCCATTGATGGCAGACAATGCTATCCTCTGCTACATATGCAACTGTAGCCGTGGGTCTCTCCATGTGAGCTCACTGGTTGGTGTTTTAGTCCCTGGGAGCTCTGGAGGGTTTGGTTGGTTGATAATGTTGTTCTTCCCATAAGGTTGCAGACCCTTTCAGCTCCTTCAGTCCTTTCTCTAGCTCCTGCATTGGGGTCCCCGTGTTCAGTCCAATGGTTAGCTGCAAGCAACCTCCTCTGTATCAGTAAGGCTCTTATTTAGTGAGTGATTCAGTAACATTAACATACCCTCAAGGTTGTATGCTCATCACTAGTGTACATTTCCAGAGTTACATCATCCCAAACAGAAACTGCACGCATCCAACAGCCATTCCCCTGTCCTCTCCCAAACCCTGACACTTTCTCTTCTGTCTTTGCGTCCTCAGCCGTCCTCAGCACCTTGAATGGGTGGAAGTGTGTTAAATGCTTCCATGCCTGCTTTCACTTGCTGTGGCTTCTGGGGCTCACCAATATCTAAGTGTGTGTCCGTGTGGAGTTCCTCTTTAAAGTTGCACACTGCTGTGTGCACGTGTACATTTTCTGTGTCCATTCATTTGTTGGTGGACGTGAAGTTGGTGCCACCTCTGCTACTTCCTGTCACGTGACCTGGTTGCGGAGTGCTGAGAGTATCTTTTGAAGTCCTGCTTTGGTTCTCTGGGGCTGGCATAGCCCTGCAAGTGAAATTGTTGGATCATGTCTTAAGGCTGCCCTAGTGGCTCACG
Source organism: Micromys minutus (assembly GCF_963924665.1). Taxonomy (NCBI): domain Eukaryota; kingdom Metazoa; phylum Chordata; class Mammalia; order Rodentia; family Muridae; genus Micromys; species Micromys minutus. The sequence continues at coordinate 3,331,778 of NC_137961.1, forward strand.
AATCTATGCAACCATAGACCCGCATTCCCGTATCTGGATCTCAAAGTACAACGAACTCTGAAAATGGAAAGCTTTTCCAATTCATTTGCAGTAACTCTGACCGAATGAGTGTGAGGAGATTTATAATTAATCTGTACTGTGCGGTGTGGATGGCTGCGCGTTTCATTGCCCAGGTAACACCGAACTTGATTACAGAGCACTCTGTGGCTCCCCCTGGAGGTGCTGCCAAATAAGCTGTCTTCTAGGTTGTCCGAAACTGAGAGGCAGACAAGGGACAGGAGTTAACTCCAGAGCCCAAGTCACTGGGCCCACGTCCCTGCTGTGGGGGATGATGGGTGATTTGGGCAGGTGGAGAGAACCGTGAGCGTGAAATGAATTCAGACTAATAGAACTTTCCCCGAGAACGGGGGATGGTCTGAGTGTGCCCAGCTCACAGTGTAAAGAGGAAGAAGTAGAACATGCAACTCACAAACAACTTTTACAGTAATATCTCAGAGAACCTGGGGGTGGCAAGGAGAAATGGCTGGCCAGTGGTTGGATTGTGGGAATAAGTCAAGCGTCCTCTGAGAGCATAAGGAAGTGTGAGTATCTTCCCAGGTTGACTCTGAAAGCCGGAGACCTGGGCTAAGGAAACTAGGCGGGCTCACCCGATGATGACTTCTGACAGGACTAGGAGCAGTGTCACACCATGAGGTGTCTGTAGGACTCTCTCCCTCCAGTCCCCATCTTCTCCCTTCTGGGAGAAACAGAAAGTACTGTAGGCTGGAGAGCTAGGGATGACAGAAAGCCAGTGAGAGAAAAGGTCTCACTTCATACGCAAGGACACTAAGAGTACTGGTCTCCTCAGCGGCTGGGGAAGAGGTCACGAGGACACTAAGAGTACTGGTCTCCTCAGCGGCTGGGGAAGAGGTGACACTTAAGACGAGAGATGACCATGGCTGAAGCAAAATGGAAGTCTGACCAGATCTTCGGGGACAGTAATTACTACCTCTTCACAGCCTTTGAAGCCACTCAGGGTAACCACCGGATTACGGCTAGAAAGGAAGAACTAATCAGAAGCCACAGTCTTCACTAATATAAAGGCCTGTGTGGGAAACTAAGGAATGCTGGCCAACCCCACAAAGGAATGTAGATGGATGGGAAGATACTTGTTTCTAGTCCTTCTCCGTCATGGAAGGAATTAAGGACCAGGAACCTGGAAGCAGGCACTGAAGCAGAGACCACGGGAGAAGGTTGCTTACTTGCCTCATGGTTCGCACAGCTTGCTTTCTTACACACACCAGGTGCACCCGTCTAGGGGTAGCACTGCCCTCAGTGGTCCGCACCCTTCCACATCAGTCGTTAACTGGCCAGTTTGATTAGACTGTTTTCTCAGTCGAGGTTCCCTCCTCTCAGATAACTAATCCATGTTGTGGGTACATGAGCAGTGCACCTCTAGTTGGATGGTGGTGAGAAACCTGCAACTTCTAGAGGACTGGGCTTCAGGGAGCAGGTGGACAGACAGGAGAGCCAGAGAGAACCAGCAGTTGATTGGCACACAGTGTCTCACTGCTTTGCTCCCGGAGTCGTTAAGTCTTTGATCCCTGGTCATCACCCACGGTCTGTAGTGGAGCAGGGGAAGTGCACTCTGCAGGGGGCCATGTTTGAGAACCTCTAGGAATCCACCTGTTTTTATTTCTTACGTGCTCACTGCATGTGTATATGACATGCACATGCCTGGGGTTCAGGGTCAGAAGAGGGCTCCACATCCCCTACAGCTGGATGAGGGATGTCTGTGAGCCACCGTGTGGGCGCTGAGAACCTGGTGGATGCTCTTTAGGAACAAGTGCTACTTACTGGGACGGTGTCTCCAGCACCAGGCTCCCATTTTGCTCTCCTCTCTACAGTAGCATATGGGTGTCAGGTTACTTCTGTGTTCTGCACCCTCCAGGGACTGAGTGAGCTCTGGAAATGCCTCAGCGACACCCAGTTACTGGTGACAAGTCCAAACTAAACAGAACTGTGCTGTGACTGTCAAATCAGCAAAACTTCTCTAAGTTTCTCAGTGTTGGCTATGAGGTAAGAGCTCCTGTGAGAAGCTGTCAGTGGGTGCAGCCAGCTTGGAAAACGGTCTGGCATGGCCACAGTCTGTGGTCTGGTCCTCATAAGTTTAAGAAGATGGGTAGAAGAGGATTGAGTCACATAGAAAGAATTCACTGTGGTGTTCATTCAAAACAAAGAAACTGGAAAGTAGGAACTGCTTAAATACTTAAATCGTAATGAGAAATTATAGAACCATGAAAAATTACTCTTTATTTATCATGGTGGTGGCAGAGGCAGGCAGGTCTCTGTGTTTGAGGCCAGCCTGGTCTACAGGGGTCCAGGACAGCAGGGCTACACAAAGAAACCCTGTCTCTAAAAAAGCAACAGTGAAAGGGAGGAAGGAAAGAAAACCCAAATTTAAACTCTTTAAAATGCTCATACAGATAAAACTTAGTGGCTTAATATTCTTAATTTTATTAATTTTCTCAGTATTAAGAAAAAAGAACAAATGTAAAACTAGACATTGCATGTACACACGCATTTTAATTGCTAAGCATGAAAGTTTTCAAAGTTAGTGGTGAGCATATATGCAGTTTTATTCTTGTGTGTGAGTGTGTGCATACTTATACTCATATTTGCCAAGTTCTAACAGGAATGCTATTGGGCAAAAAGTATATTAAATTCCTGGGGCAGTGTTAGGAGATAATGGAGATGTGAATTTGTATGGGGATTGTTAATTGTCTCCCACTCAGAATAGTCCCAGCACGCTCCCTTCTCTCTGGCGAGGCTTCACCAGATTCTTGGTAATTTATGGGGTTGTTGTTTTCTACAGGGGCTGTGTGTTTGCTTGTTTGTTTTGAATATTGGGTTTTAAAAGGTTAGACGCACATAGAATTCAGCATCTGAAAGTACAGAGTTTGGTGGTATTTTGTCTTCATTCAGACTGAACAGCCGTCGCCCTGCCTCCCTGCTGGCACCTCAGCAGAAGAGCCCTGAGCTCCTTAGCAGCCCCTCCACTTCCCCCAGATCCCACTACCAAGTCATATCTCCCTGTCTCTGTGGGTTAGCTGATGCGGGGTGCGTGGTCCTGTTAGCGTCACCTCAGCCCCCCCTCATCACAGTACCCTCTGCCCAGCATGCCCTCACACAAGATCAGCTCGGCCACGCACGGCCAGTTCAGACCCTGCCATGATACCTCACCATCCAGTAAGTTAAAGAATATAAATGTGAACATAAAGCTCCTGCTCTCCTCCTTTCTCCCTCAGAGAGGAGCACTCTGCATTAGTTGGATAGGGTAGAAAACACTCTGAAATTAAGCTTCCTCAGTCTCAGGCAGGGTAAGGCAGGCTGAGTGCTGTACCCTCCCCAGTCGTTCATGGGAAGTCCGACCTGGAGCTAGCTCACGTTTCCCAAGCTTGCTCAGACCCTAGCACTGCCCAGCCACCTTCATGACCACTTCAGACAGCCTGGCTTCTCCTTTTAGCTTAGCATCAGGTAGCCTGTCCTGGAGAACCCTGTCTGTCCTCCAACCCACAGTCCTAAGTCCTCAGGGCCCTCCACGTGGCTTGGGTGCTCCTCTCCCATCTTCCGTACCTTGAGAAACTCCAGCTCTTCCAGGGTGACCGCATGAAGGCGGCCAGAGTGCTGCTCAGCAACCAGGATAGTTAAAGCATAGAAGGCTCAGTGAACAGGCCTACACAGGTTCCGTGAGTGATTCCAACATGGAACTTGTTTTGTTTGAATGGCAAAACAAAACATGTTTTTATTTTTATTTTGGTCAGAATGGTAAGTCTTCTGAGACTTGGTTGTCCAAATGTAGAAGTTGTTGGCTCAGAAGAAAATACCAGAAGAGTACCAAACTAAAATGGTTTTGTTTGTGGTGCGCCACGGTGCCAGACAGAAGTATAGTTAGCTGTTTCTGTGCTGTCAGGCAGCTTTTACAGAAGAGTTGTTCCTTACTGTCCCGGTGTAGAGGCATTGTGCAGTGGAAAGCTGTGGGCACTTCTGACCAGGATGAGTTTGCCTTCGTCTTCCTAATGCGATTCCAGATCACGCAGTCCACCAAGTGTCACGTATAGGGTCGCTCAAGTTCATCTTCTGCAAGGTGGTTGGAGAGCATTAGCTTGAGTCCAGCGGTTTGTATCCTTACCTGTGACGCACAGCAGCCCCCCTGGAGCTCTGAACTCTGGTCACACCGCCTCCTACAGCCCAAGGCGTTGTACATGGTCCGGGTGACAGGCAGTAGAGACCACGGATCTGATGGCCGTTGTTTGTGTCCCAGATTTGAAACTGGAACTGGAAAACGCTCAGTAAAACGGACAGTGGCGGTCTGGGGTGTGTGTGGAGTGGGGTTGCCGGGAAATAGAACCAAAGGCCTCACATACGCTGGGCCAGGATCTGCCACGGAGCAAGCTGCCGGTATGTTTAGTTTGGTAATATCAAATAAACCACATAGAGCACACAAAAATGATTCAATTCAGCATTTTGGCTTATCTGTTGTTGTTGGGATAATTTGAAATTGCTTTTAAATTATGAATTTAGAATTTTTAAATTCTGTGAGTTCTCAGTCAGCCATTCTCTAAGCTTATTTTATTTTCAAGTAAAAATTGTTTCTGTAAGATGAATAGGATACAGGTGGGATGGGAGGAAAGTGCAGCCCTGTTTTCCTGTTGCTGACCTCGTTTCCACATTGTCCAGATTGAGCCCAGTGACTCTCTGGCCTCAGCCTCCTGGATAGGAATGGCACCGTCGGGCCTTGTGCTGTGTGCGTTTGTGATGGAGGGAGGAAGGACATCAGTCTGTTTTGGGAGAGTCCTTGCACCTCTCGCCCCGCCCCGGGAAGGGAAAGACCACATGCTGGGGCGGCTCCTCTACTCTCCTGTGTCGCACTCTTTCCTGTTGGATGAGAGGGGAGGTCTTGGAGAAAGGAGCTCAGGGAAGCAGGTGGGAGGCAGCACCAGGTGCCTGTGGACCAGCGGAGCCATCGTTAGGAGAGGGAGGGGACCAGGTGCCCAAGACCCAGATGCAGAGAACATTGTTTTAGTCGTTGTTCCATTGCTTTGAAGAGACACAACTCTTAGAAGAGAAGGTGTTTAGCTGGGGCTGGCTCACAGTGTCAGAGGCCCAACATCTTCATGCCAGGAATCATGGCAGCGCTAGGGCTGAAGCGAGAGAACCCCAGCAGGTCCATACCTCCCTACCCATCCCATCCTTTCAAGCCGCTCGACCTTCCAGGATGTGAGCCTTTGGGGCCATTCCCATGAAAAGGCCACATGTGTAACTGTTGTGTCTCACCATGGTGGTTTCAAATGAACAAAGGAAGGCTTTACCTTTTTTCTGGCCAGGGACTGTTTTACCCAAGGAAAGAATTATTTTAGCAACATTTTCTTTAAAAGCTCCAGAGAATTTGTTTACTATTTTCTTTAAAAAATTAACATAACTCAGCATAGAAAGCTTGAAAAGCTTCATAATTAGCAGAATGTAGAAATAATTTACACTTTTCCTGTAAAGAGGATAAAGTTGGAAGAATGTATGCTATATTATAGTTTTATTGGTCTAGACGTTACTATAGAAATATCTGGCTGGGTGGCGGTGGTGCACATCTTTATCCCAAGGACTCAGAGGCAGAGGCAGGCGGATTTCTATGAGCTCAAGGTCAGCCTGGTTTTGATTAGATTCCAAGACAGCTAGACCTATACACAGAAACCCTGTATTCAAAAGAAATTGGTTTTATTTTACCAAAGTCAGTAATTTATGTCTAAATGTCACTGCTAATGTGCTGTAGTGACATGAGAGCTCTCTCCCTACCCTACATGTGTGTGTGTGTGCGTGTGCACCCACCCCACTCTCTCCCCTTTCTCCCATCCTGCTATTAGTGTAAGTGGTTTGCTGCTTTTCTTAGTGATAATTCACCATATTTTGTTCAATATCCTCCAAAAAATGAGGGGCAACAGTCTGCACCTTACTGTTAAGTTCCCAGGAGCAGGTTATTTAGAAGAGACTGTGTGACCTGCTTTTCCTAACAGCACAACTCTGTCTGTTGTTTATTCTCATGTTTCTCCCCATTCCCGTGATCCTTTCTAATTATTACCATTATCACTGTGGGGCACATGTGCATTTGGAGGTCGGAGGACTGATGACAAGTCAGCTTTCACAGGTTGGATCTCTCCCACCCTTCTGTGGGTTCTGGGAATCAAAGTGAGGCCGACAGCTGTCATGACAGTCCCCTCACACTCTGAGGCATCGCACTGGTTCTTTAAAAAAACAAAAGTAATAAGAATCAGTTTTAAATATAAAAATCAAATAGTTCCCATCAAAACAATTTGATTGGTAATATGCTAACTTTTCTTATTTTTGTCCTATAAATGAATTCTTCTCCAACTATATTTACTATCAGTTTAGATGACTTCATAAATATTCGAATGCTATTAAATTCAAATATTGTATATTTATTAAGAAAACTCTTACAGGGTACCAGACATCTCTTTTATAGCCTGACCAAGCACAGAATGTCATTACTATCATAAACGGAGAGGCTAAAGCTGAAAGGCACTAATTAAGTAACTTCCCAGGTCACAGAGGTATTTAGGGACTTCAAAGCAGGGTGCATACCTGGGGTGTACTCTGAGCTACGGCATTACGTAGGATTCAGTAGTTCACTCTTGTGCAGGGATGGCGCCTGCTGCATGCTGTCCACTCGCACTCCACCCCTGCTTCCTGGCCCCTCCTCACCTTGGTGTCTTGCCTTTCTCTCTTACCTGGAACCATGCAGCTGTTTCAGTGGTCTATAGAGCACCCTGTGTGAGGTTGGGATGTATTAGCCTATGCTGTACTAACAGAGCAGATACCCACCCCCTCTGAGTACCACGGTTGGTGTCTTGGGCCCACCAAAAAAGCCAGAAACTGTTTTCCAGCCAGTTTATGCCAGTTGTGCTTGTTACTATGATTGCATATGGATTTTGAAATTTGAATTTGAAAACACGTATTTATTTCTACTAGAAGTAAGACTTTAAGTCATGTGGACAACATTTCCTGCTAAATGGGGACATGGAAGACATCTATAATAGACTGGAAAAGTGACTTCCTTTTAAATAACCAGTGAAGACTTCTAAGTGGTGTGTGTGTGTGTGTGTGTGAGTGTGTGTGTGTGTGTCTATTTGTGTGTGTGTGCGTGTGTGTGTGTGTGTGTGTAAGTATGCATACCTGGCATTGGAAATGGAGGGACCTGAGTTGAAGGCCAGGCCTCTCACGATTCTGACATCACCAGTCAGTGTTCAGGAGGCGGCACCCCCCCCCCAAAAAAAAAAACAAACAAAACTTAAGCCTTTTTGAATAAAGGAAAATTGGGACTCACAGCCCACTCTCTCCAGCTCTGATTTAGAGCAGGAAGCACTGAGCATTGAGATGATGTGCAAGCTCGTGCGTTTCCGGTGAGATGGGTGTGCAAGCTCGTGCGTTTCCGATGAAGGTGGCGGCGGCGTTCTGTCGCTGTCTGTCATCACTTTATATCCCGATTAGCCAGTTACCACGTCTCGTTTTACAGGGAAGGAGGTCTGTTTGGAATGAGTCTGGACATCTTGGTGTGCCAGAGAGAATGCCAAGGAACTGTTGTTCTTTGAACCCCACTGTCTACAGTGAATGGAGTCTTGTGTGTTGACCCACTGGGTAGTTCTAAAGTGTGTGTGGATTTACACAATGAAGAAGAGAAGGATCCTGTCAGATGACCAAGTCAGCCTTTACTAGGTTAGATTAGGACAGCCGTTTCTATGACACATTCAGTTTTATACATTTGTCTTTCAGTGCAGTCATTATGTCCTGAACACACATTAGTGCCCACATTAGTGACTAAGATTGAGGGACACTTGGGTCCCTCCTACCTCTGCCTTCCGAGTGCTGGGTTTGAAGGTGACTGCCATTGGCACTCTGGGCTGGGTTAACTTCTGAATTCTAAAATGTCCGTGTGCTTGTGTGCCTTGTTCTCTCCCCGTGTGCTGTGGTGGCAGAGGGAAGCCACCCCAGTTCCAGTCCAGCCTGTCCTCCCACAGGTCCATCTCAAGACATCAGTCAGATTGAGGTGTGCAAAGTGTCTGTGTGCGGCCCACTCCCTCCTGCATAGAACCAGGAATCTCCTGAGAAGCTGTTGTAGGACGGAAGGAGCTCTATGCAGCCCAGGAACAAAGCTGATTGCCTCAGTTGGCAGGCCTTTGCCACCTTAGTCATTTTCTCACATGACCTGGGAAGGCTTTAAGTCTCCTAAGGAAACTATGAATGACAGGAGTGAAGAGAGATCATTGAGTTCACCTTTGGCAAGTTATGAAAAATCTAACATAAACCGTGTTCCTCTGCCCTCGCTCTGCTGGTTCCTTTACAGAGTTTATACTTAAGCCTTTGGAGCAAGTTGGATTTTAAAATGCTAACTGGAAACAGGCGCCCGACTTGCAGTGGGGGAGAGAAGGGCTTACACAGGAGTGATGCTCTTCCTGTGTTTTCCCAACCGAGGCCTTGTTAAAACCTTGTCTTGCTGCTTGTGGCTGTATTTGCACAAGAGCCCAGTGACTGCCTCCACTGAGAAGCTTAGCCTGTGAGGACACAGAAGGCAGAAACTGGCTCTAGCCAGTGATGTCACACTGGACACCACCTAGCCCCCACGCCTACAGTGCTTACATATTCTGCCATGAATTTTACCAGTGAGACTTTGGGGGGATTTCTTCTTCCCTCTTTCATAAAGATGGAGAGGATGAAAATGTCACAACATAATCTTTGTGTCGCCAGTGAGCATGAGTGAAGCCTTTCATTTGATGACATCAGTGCACGTAAAAGAACCGCCGCCCGCCTGCTGCCCAGTGTGTTCATTGTCTTCCCGATGGCATCTTGAAGTGTCTTTCACTAAAATATTCATGAGTGCTATTGGCTTTCAGACAGAAAGTACAATATGTCTTCTAGTTACTGTCTAATAGACCACTTTAAGGCCATTATACAAAAGTAAACCTAAGAGCAGAGCATTTTGGGGAGGAAGAATTTTTAGCTTAAACATTTGTTTATATGGTATTCTCACTCTCGAGTGGAAGAGGATCTTTAAGCTGAAGCCATCTCCTTGGAGAGTGGTTAGAATGTGTTGTTTTTAGTCCTGGCAGCGGCTGGTGCTGTAGTATTGACGTCCTCTTCCAATGAGGCTGTTGTGTGCCTGACTTGCTGTTTCTTTATAAAGTCAAACTCACAATATGTTGCTGTAAAGGAGTCGGGCTAAACCGAGACTCGGCTTCCGATAAGATGCCTTTCGTCGTGTGTTCATTAGAAGTGACTCCCACAAACAAGCTAACAGCTGTCAGTGCATTTGAGGTCACAGGTAACTGTGACAGCCATAGCGTTGTCTAAGATGAGGTTGCAAAGGATTCCTACGTTCTAACAAAAATTGTAATACTCCTTGCAGGAAAGTCATGTACCATTTTACCACCTAAAATGATTTGAAATAATATGTGGTGTCCTCTCTCCGTTTGCCAGATGGAAGGAAATGCGTGTTTTTCTGTGTGCTTGCACCCCATGTCAAGTGCACGTCTTGTTCTGTTTCAGTCTGATTTGTGTGTGTGAGTCAAAAACATTTTCACATAGTCCGTAGTTACTACATTAGGTGAATGTTTATTTAACTTTTGGGGCAAAAGTTGGAGTTTTCTTAGAGTAATGTTTGCCTGGGATAATTTTGACCAGTGAACACTATTTGGAACCAGGATATTTCCAAAATGTTTGTCCCCGCTCCCTTCTTTCCCAGTATTCAGAGGCAAAAGGTATGTTTTGTTCATTCAAGTATTAGTTACTGTGTTTCCTTAGATGTATCAGAGAAGGCCCAAGAATTCTGAGTTTGTTTAATAAAGACATCCTCCTCCCTGAACATGTAGATAGGTCTCAGTGGGAATGGAGAATCTGCTGTTTCCACATGACGGGATAAACTAGGGAGCACGGTGAGTGTGTAAGCAGCGGGTGTGTAAGCAGCGGGTGTGTAAGCCGCGGGGTCTGCCTCAGCAAGCACCGATGGAGAGATGGTCTTTCTTCGTGTGTTAATGCTCGGGCATTTCTCAGCCTTCTGAAAGGCTGTCCTCAGCGCTTAGGCGGCAGGTCTGGTGTGGGGTACAGACACCCCGTCTCTTGCCCAGCACTCTCACGGTCCATCACTGAAAATTCACGCAGAATCCAACTTCTCCTATGCACCATCAGTTTCATGGATCCTAAGTGAGACCAGAAAGATTGGAAAGACCTGGGCTGTGGCTGTGTACACCTTTACCCCCAGCACTGTAGAGGCCGAGGCAGGCATAGATCTCTGTGAGTTCAAGCCCAACCTCTACAGATGGACTTCCAGAACAGCCAGGACAACACAGAGATGTTGTCTTTTTACAAAGAGAGAGACTGGCCCTCATGGAGAGGCCATGATCCTCTCTGTGTATGTAAATCATCTCTGTCCCAAGAAAATTGCCTGTGAACTCCATCTCAAAGTTGGGGGCTTACTAGGGGGACAGCTATTTCTTTTCAGAGCTGGGAAGTGTCCTGGTGCTCGATCGCGATATTATGTGTGGATTTAAGCAAGGGTGTTATCTTTTAACTGAATTTGTTCAGCATATAGTAAATCTGACAGTTTACAGGCCTTGTTTGGAAGATGGCCTGTGCTGATAAGAGATAAAGTGCATATTATCGCTGGAAAGAATTCTGGATGATTAACTAGCTCCACTGCGGCGAGGCTGTTTTCAAACGGCAGCTCTGCTGCCTCCTGGGTTAGACGGGTGAGCTCCGTGGGCGAAGACGGTTCTTAATTGAGTTGAGATTTGGCGTCTTCCATTGCTTTTCGTCGTTTGCTGAGAACCGGACTGTGGGTGTTCATCCCTCCCCGGTATTGCTACTTTTAAAGTCTGAAGCTTGCTGAGTTTTGTGCTGTATCTCTTCCTTGTCTACCAAGTACGTTCTCACTGATATGGAGGGAGAGGAGGACTGGCCTTCTGTCTCAGTGAAAGCACTGCCATTGTGTGACTTGGTAACAAGAGTGGCAAATAGGAACAGCTGCAGGCGTGTCCTTCACAGCCCCCATGATCTGGTAAAAACCGGTTTGCCCTCCGTCCCTGTCCTCTTGTCAGCCACCTCAAGGGATGTTTGTGTCCCGGTTAGTCTCTGTGATTCACGTGGAAGTTTGTTTGCCCACTTGTAGAATGTGCCTACACTCTTTCCCATTTCATACACTGGAAAGTAAAATCATATTAAAATTCATCTCTATGTAGTTTTACTTGACTTTTAGGTGTTCTTCTGTAAGTCTGAAGTGGCTTTTATCCACCTCATCTCTGTCCCCTCTGCCTGCCACATGCTTGCACTTGTGCCTCACACAGAGTGTGAGAAACACCAGGGCACCTCCTGTCTGAGAGACCCACAGAGTGTTTTTGGATCCTTCCTAGTGAGGCTTGCTCAGTTCCCTAGCTCACTAAAGAACAGGTCACAAGCTTACGTGATCCAGGACAGCAGCCCTACACCCTTCCTGCTCCACTCACTCGGACGGGTAGGGTCCTCAGCCCTGCCTTCTCTCTGTTTACCCTGGGTGGTTGGCACTGTGGCTTCTCCCCAGCTAGCTGGGGCTGGGGCTGGGACATGGTCAGGTGCCTCTCCTTGGTTTGCTGCCTTTGTGATGGAGTTGTCTGTGTAAGAGCTGTAACCCAGGAAAGGTCCCTGGGAAAGGACAAATGGGCCAGACTCAGATAGGGAAGCCACTGTTCAAATGTAAAGACTTGTATAGATTGTGAAAACTTGGTACTTAGGCAAATTCAGGAGGAAACAAATGATGTTTTAATGGTGCAGACCGAGTGTTTTCTAAGTGAACCTGGAGAAGGTACAAGTAAAGATGCAGCAGTGTGTGCCGGGGTGTCAGTGTGTGCCGAGGTGTTCGACTGCTCTTGGGCCACAGTGCATTCACCCTTGGTTGGCTCGGCCCCTCAAGTCTGGTTGCTGCAATGTGCTTGTGGGCTGCTTGTGTGCACTTAGTTGTTGATGGTGGATTTAGAGGAGAATGGTGCTAAAGCCAGTGTTCGGTCCCAAACGAACTCTCCGTGACGAGCAAGCCCTTGTCTCAGACCTTCCTGCTAGTGTGGTTTCTAACATGTGGTGATGGCGATACAACTCTTGTCTTTGGTTAAGAACAGATGCTTGTAGTGTGTTGTGTCCTGGCTCCTCAGCCCCCAGCTAACTCATAGCAGGGCCTCCTGGATCTCAGTGGCCATGCCTCACAGCCCTCTAAGCTCTGTCTGTCCCCTACCGTGTCCATACACAGTGGCAGGAAGAAACGATCATTTGTGCACAGAAGCCCTTGTGGTCTAGATCTTTCGACTTTGACCATGGGCCTCTGCCTGTAGTGGATGAAGAACAACTCACCCAGGGCAGGAAGCAGCAGCACAGGGACAACTGCCTCCGCAGTGACTTGCTGCTGAGTAGCACAAGTCCTCTCCCGTGGGGTCCCAGGCCTGGCCTCTTCCTGCGCTAAGGTGTCAGTGGTGTGACTCCATTTTACAGAAAATCACTAATGTGCAAGGAGCACGTTTTAAGGTCACTTGGCTGAACAAGCAGTGAAGCTTGGGCCTGAATGTCAACCTGTGGCTACTTAGCAATGCAGATCTCATAGTGGGCTTTGAATCTCTAGACTGGCTTTAGCACGCAGCATAAACTAAGTGCATATTAACTAAATACAACACTTACTTATCCTCAGGCAAAAAGTAAGCATAACAGGACCTTGGGACTTGGTTACATCTCTCCCACCCACAGAAAGCTGGGGCACCAGTCTCAGATTGTACTTTCCATGTGACCTCCTAAACTGAGTGTGCCATGGGTGCCGCCTCCCTCCTGCTGACGCGGCCTCATCTCTTCATTTTGACTCCCTAAAAACAATTGGTTCTGTAAAACACATGACTCAAAAAAAAGTGAGAGGACAACTGGTCCTACTGCGCACTTGGATCAGAACAGTGGCCAGAGGGAGTGCCTCTGGAGTCCTGAGACCAAGGTCTGGGACTGCACCCAAGGTGACCGCAGTTGGACTGGTAGGTGGCCATGAGGCCCAGGCGCCTCCACGACTTTCCTTAGCCCACCTCGCTCTTGCTGGTCCTCCTGGTCTGTGCTGTCTTTCTGGAGCTCCTGGGCTGCTGACCTTACCTTCTCACCGGCTTTTCCAGTCTATCCAGAGTCCAGGGGTGTGGTGGTCGTTCAGGATGAAGACGGAGCACTGCTAACAAGAGGGAGCACTGCTAACTTGGGAGTTTGTGGGGCCGATCTGGTTTCCTTTGCTGGGCATATGCTAAGCCCCTTAAGTAACTCATTAGTGAATTTTTCTCAGAACCGGTAATAGAGCCTTTGTCTTTTCTAGAACTGTCTCTTTGTCCTTGCATACAAGTCACATGGTGGCCCCAGTGGTGTCCAGTGTGAGGACACTGGATCTCTTTTTGAGTGCTTTTCAGTTCCTCACCAATGGCAACCCAGCAAGCAGGAACTTTATCAGAATCTCCCTCCCACAACCATGATTAGCACCTGGACTTCAAGAAAAGGGAATCTAGAGTGTGAGAAAGGAAGCCTCCTTGCTCGATTAAGAGTGAGGTGACTTGCCCTGAGAGAAAGAGGGAGGGACTGTGAAGCTGAAGGAGGCAGGAAGGACCTCCATGTTGGAGGCCTTGCTTTAGAATCTGGTTCAGGGCCACTGCTAGGAGGTCATATCTACCTGTTCAGATTTGGAACCCTTTATAAAAGTGTTCCTGCCCACTGCCCCAGGCTGTCTGTCATTATGAGCTATTGCAGCACACAACACATTGGCCAACCCAAAACAGAGACCGGGAGGAACCCCTTGCAACATCTGTCATTTCCCTGGTGTGGGAGCACCCTCGAAACCAGAGACTAGCCAGGCCCAGCCAGGCAGAGAGTAGCTCATGGTGTGGAGTCTCTCTGCCTAGAGCGCCTGGGCTCAGTGAAGTGGGAGGACTGTTCTTGATGTTAACCTTTGCTCTTGACCTGAAAACGAAGAGGGGCTGCTTCTAATTTACATTATCCGTGCACAGTTACCAAAAGTGTGTTGAGAGCTGCGGCCGGTGTTTGAAGTCCAGGCTCTTTACACGTTGGCAGCATGGTGTCACTTTATTAGGACTCTTCATACCTTTTTCCCACCTGTTTTCTGTTCTAGTTGCTGATATGTGTTCAAGATGAGTGGGGTGGGAGAAAATACCTCTGACCCGTCCAGGGCAGAGACCAGAAAACGCAAGGAGTGTCCCGACCCGATCGGACCCAGGTGAGCTCCCTGCTGGCCCAAAGAACCACGTTGTCTGTTTGTTTTCTCTACTTCTTTGTCGTTCTTGCATTGATTTTACTCTCAGTGTAAATACTGTGTCTGCCTTTTCTCTTTAACCATGTTTTTATATATGTAATAACTTAAATTTTGAATTATGTGCAGAATTTATTCTTTTTTAAAAGGAAATTCCCTCATATGCCTTTTTTACTGCCCTTGTGTATTTTTTATAATCAGCTCTTTGCCATAACCTTTGAGTTTTCCACATTTTCCATGGGGTCACAGAACATTGTAACAAGTAAATTCTGTAGTGAAAGATTTGCTAGTTGTTTGATACTGAGTTCTTGTCTTTTTTTTTTTTTTAATGACATGTTCAATCCAGTTGTTTTTTTAGTTTAAAAAATGTGGTTCTTCAGTGGATAAAACAAACAATTTTAAAACAAGTTAGCAATATCATAATGGCGGTTCTCATTTCAGGGATTTCCTCATGGTAGTGTCATATGCAGAAGGCTGGAGGTGGGGTTGCTCATCTGCACCCTTGCTTAGATCCATAAAACAGGAAAAACATTTGCAGAGAACACGTTAAGATGGCGTGTGGCCTGGAACACAGTACAACTGTGATAAACAAGGAGGTCGATATTTTAAAAGGCCTCCTAAAATACTGGGGCACAGAGCCAGGTATGGTATAACATCTGAGGCAGAAGGACCAAACTGAGCTGATAGGAGTTAGAGACCAACCTAGGCTACATATATAGTTAGATACTATCCCAAAGGATGTTGTGAGAAAGGGCAAAGTTCAAAAGATGTTTATGGGGTGCATTGCCCTTTATATTGAAAAAAAAAAAAAAAAAAAAAAAAGGAGCGCAGGAAGCATCTGCAATTGTTGTAGTTACCAGGAAACAGTGACTGTCGCGGATTAGAACCGGTGCAGAAAGGAAACAAAGATGGAAGAGAGTTTGCTTTTCTGCTGCTGTAATGAAACACCACAACCAAGGCAACTTCAGAAAGTGAGAGTTCATTTTGGCTTACAATTCCAGAGGAGTAGAGCAGGAAGCAGAGAATAGAGCCCGCCCCCAGTGACGCACTTCCTCCAGCAAGGCCACGCCTCTTAAGTTTACACTTATAGGGCCACCCACGGGGGATCAGGCATCCAAATGACTCATCCTTTGGAGCATTTCTCATTTAAGCCACCACAAAGAGAGGTTGGATTTTTTTTTTCCAGATTTTTAATATTTTCAATCCTGTACATGTTTTGTTGTTATTGTTTGTTTTGGTTTCTTGGTTGTTGTTTTCAGTTTTGGTTTCCCAGATAGGGTTTCTCTATGTAGCCCTGACTGTCCTGGAACTCTTTTTTTAGACCAGGCTGGCCTCAAACTCAAATAACTTCACTAGCCTCTGCCTTCAGATTGCTGAGATTAAAGGTGTGTGCCCAGAACCTATAAAGGATTTCTAAAGTTAAGTAAAACAGTGCTTCTAGATTGTGTGATTGCATATATATGTGTGTGTGTATATACACTTTTTAGGCAGGAAACAACAGACGTGGGGGTTAGAAAAATAAGGTGATCGTGTGTGTGTGTGTGTGTGTGTGTGTGTGTGTGTGTGTGTGTGTAGAATTACATGTAAAAGTACAGAAAACTGAGTTTCTTGGCTTCTTCCCTTGTTTGGAGGTCATTTAATGGGCTTCTTCCTGTGAGCAAGTAATTGTATTATTTTCAAGAGGAAATTTGGAGTTTTGTTATTTTGTCAAATTCATATGAGAAGATTTTGCCAGTTTTTATGTTTTTTCCCACTCGGAGTTCAGGTGAACTTTTGTCTGATTTGCCTGTCACTGGGGCGGACAGCTGTCATGGAACCCTGGGACACTTGCACTTTTGGCTTGGGACTTTTTACCTTACCTGACTGGATCACAGATATTCCAAAGAAATCTTTAGGAATTATAAAATAAAATCTTTTATAAAGATTTGTTTTTATTACCATTTATGATTACCAAAATAAAAGAAAAAAAGGACTTGAAACACATTTCCAATTATAATTACATTAATTAACTTTCCCCTTTCAAACTCACCTTAAGTAGAAGTTGACTTGTATTTACTGACGTAACTCCTTACTCAATCCCTTCTCTGTGCAGCAGTGAGGTCAGTACTCAGCCCTGGGAAGCGCTGGTCCAGGCAGTAATGCCACGAGAAATAACAGAGAATCCCAGACCGGTCAAGATTTGAATGTTTAAAAACATGCAACAAATTACTGCCTTGGTCTAAGTGCTTGACTGAGTAGGCACTTGTCTGTGCTCACATTCACAGGAGATTAGCGGTTTCTTTCAGATAAATAACAATGCCACATCCCTCCCCAGCCCCAAGAGGAGCACCGAGAGGCGCAACCGAGAGCAGGAGAGTAAGTACATAGAGGAGCTCGCGGAGCTGATCTTTGCAAACCTTAGTGACATCGACAACTTCAACTTCAAACCCGACAAATGTGCCATCTTAAAAGAAACTGTGAAGCAGATCCGCCAGATCAAAGAGCAAGGTAAGAGGGCTGCGGCCGTTCCTGCGCTTCTGCGTGCGCAGTCCCCGCAATCTATTTCTTACGCCTAAATGATTGATGAAATGATGTCACATTACCAGATGAATGCAAGCATCACTTGCAGGAGTTATAAACGGGCTTTGTATAAAACCTAGCCATCTCCTCGAGGCCAAGGAGGTGCCTCTGATGGGACTTTTCATCCGGTGAACTCCCCCAGGTCCCCAGAGTCTGGGCTGGCGTAATTACAAGTGAGGGTTACTCTTCCATGTAACCCCTGAACAAGGAGGCAGGGAGCACCTCCTGTTCCACTTAGCATGGCCATGGCTCTGGACAAGAATCACACGCCCTGAGCGGTGGGGGCTTCAAAGGCTCTGATCGCCAGTAAAGCATCCTTTGTGAAGTCAAAGATACCACGTGATGGCTTTCTTTCTGTGGTTTTTCTCTCCACCCCTGCCCCCCGAAATCATTTTATGCTTCCCTCTCGATATTTTTGCCTACAGAAAACAAATTAAGAAAATAATATTTTTAAAAGCATATTTTACTTCACAGTGCCAAAAATAAATCCAAGGCATGTATGAACAAGGCTCTGTTGCTTGGGGCTGGCACATGCTCTGAGGTCTCCACACTCTGCCTTCCTTCAGGGCCACAGATCATTATCTCCTGAAACGCTTTTTCATGAATCCTGTACTTTATATTTTTTTAAAACTGCTTTTTATATAATTGAAAAAACAATTTCAAAAAATAATATTTTTGTCTTTCTAGATCTTGAAGCCCCCAACTCCAATGAATCATAAAACTTTACCTTTTAGCATCTAAGAGCTTAGAGATCTATACAGAGCATACATATTTCTAATGTCAACCCACTCTCAAAAACATCTTCAGTTTCTCTGTCAAAATTGTCCTACTGTAGATTTCAGCGGTCAGGGAGTGCCTCGCAACACCACCACCCCCTCTAGCTTTGGGGTTTAGCAGCTACCTTTAATCTCATCTTGGTAGGTTCTTTCTTTTTGACGTTACCAAATAGATCAAACAATATTCCAGAACTCGCAGGAGAACTGCTGGAAGTAAGTGTGTGGAGTGTAAAGGAGTGTGTGCTTTTATCATAGCAGAGAATGTTAGCCTGCTGTTTCAGGGCTTCAAACAATTTGAATGCTTCCATTTTGTGAGCATTTCATGTTACAAGTTTTATGTCTTAAAACAGTCATGCACATACTTTGAACTGTAATAAAGGTCTTGGGCAGCCTTGGTAAATCCCCCTTCCCACCAGAAAACGTTGATGTGGCACACCGGGCCTGTGCGTGACTTCTCTGCAGAGTTAATCACCAAGCACACTCTACAGCCACCCAGAAGCAGCGATAGGAACCCTGACTATCATATTTTCAAAGCGGGACTCGGAAATTTGAAAGGCAAGAGAAGCAAGCGTGAAATGCCAAATACACAAAAGTTAGGTACCAAGAGCAGAAATGGGCTTTTAAGTTCTTAAGTAATCTAATGCTTTAAGAGTATTCCAGCTTTAATAATCTTCAGTAATCACATCAAACAGAAGCTAGGTGCGCAGTGCTAAGGAAGGGTCATTTGAACCCATGCAATAGTTTTTCTCTCTGCAAGTCCCAGATATAATGGGCAGTGAGCATAGCTGGTGCACACAGTGGCTGAGGAGACTGTCAGTCAGCCACCACGACCACTGTAGATGTAGCAGGGTGTAGTTTCCTTTCCCACAGGAAGCAGACACTTCCTCCTTCAGGTGGACGTGGTTGCCAGGGATACTAATGCCTGCTTCCCAGAGAGGTTCTGAGAATTAAAAGTTGAAAAATGTTTTCCCCGGGTCAGAGACTCTCTGGGATGGAGCTGTTGAAGCCACTTTGATTTCTTTCTGTAGCTGAAAGCCAGCCAAGGATCAAAAGTACCACATAAGTCTGAGTTGAGCCCTTTCCTCTTGCTGTGTCTTCCTGTCCTGAACAGCCCCCCTTGCCGGTAAATAATAAAACCCAACCACCACCTCTAAACTGTTCCCAAACTTACCTTTTATGTCAGCTGGTCACACTGTCAGCCCAAATAAAATTGTTTGGAGAAAATGTCCATGACACACACTAACGCTGACTCAGAGAAGGTAAGCTGTGTCTTAGGTGTGGCACTAAAGGCCACTGAGAAACCAGAACAGGGCTCATCTTGAAAGAATGCTCCCCGGCCGTGTGCACCCCCATGTGTATCATGGGCTTTGTCCCCAGGTCTCCAAGCACCTTGGAAATTGAGGAAAATGGAAAGAAGTGTTTAAAATGGCATATACTTCAGGAATTTGGAGGGGGAGTTACCAACTGTTTAATTTAATAACCATTGTTTCAGACACAAAACTTTATGAGGCTCACCAGTATGCTGTACTCTGGCCAAATGTAGTAATACTTGAGAGGCAGAGGCCGGAGGATTGCCACAAGTTCAAAGTCAAGCCTGATTTATGTGTATCCTGGGCTGGCTACGAAACAAACATGTAGGAGCAGACACTGAAGACAGGCGTCCTGTAGGAACAGAGCAGGGGTTTGAGATCAAGGGTCCGAGGTTCGCCATATGATCACTGTTACATCTGGAATCTCATTCGCCTTGATAGTTATAACGAAGTTAGTAACTGGGTAATTACATAAGACCTCATGTTGTGACAGTTTTCGGTAGCAGCTAATACTTTCTGTATGCTGGGTGCCTTGTCATGCACTTAGGTTCGGTTATCTATTTAATACTCCAGACATGGAAACCAGCAGTTTTATGGTTTCCCCTCTTGCAGATGGGAAACCTGAGATATGGGACAGTTAAGTAGCAAAATGGCATGCTCTAGGGACACGTGAGTTGGAATCCTGGTGTCCTGGTCTCAGAGCCACCGCAGACCCAGCACTGTACGACCTTTTTCACATTCTCGTGTGATGGCGTCACCAGTAGAAGTCTCTGCCTCCCCATAACTTAGAGTTGTCATAACAGCAGACACCCCCTTGCCTTAACCAGGGAACTGCCATTGCTAGATTCCACAGACTGCTAAGTAAAAGGAGAAATACAGGGCTTTGATTTTTAATTACTAGGTCCAATCTCATTCCATTTAGCAGAAAACATTCTGTTCAAAATATTTGGTGATTCCTATTTATGTTAAAAAACTAATCTGTGTAGAAAGGCCAACAAACGAGAGGTTTTAAATTAACATTCCTGCTTAGTGTCTCCTGTTACTCCAAAGTAGTCATGCAGTATTTTTAAAAAATTAAAATAAGTTTATTCATTTCAAGTGAGTTTATGTTATATTATGTCAGTCTGTGGGCAGGGTGGTATTCGTGGGCAATCCCATCCCATGGCAGAAGAACCAGGTGTGCAGGCGTTCCTAGGGAATTGGAGCCCAGCCTGGGCTATGAGATACTTTAGTTAAAAAAACATCATTGAAGTACATCTTACTGCATTGCATTTGAGTTTATCGGGTTCAGACTTCTGTCCGAAGGAGAGCAAAGACGAAGAGGCGCTTACCAACTGCTGCTGCACATGTCCTGCAGGAGTCTCACTAGTTATGGTAGTTGTGAGATTCCAGATGGCTTCCGATGTGTGACTCTTATCTGGTAGGACAGCATCACAAAGTCAAGAAGGACCTGGACGGGGAGGTCGCTAGCTGGGTGGAGTCAGCCAGGGTGTAGTGGCACAGGCCTTCAATACCAGCATTCTGGATTTCTGTAAGTTTGAGGCCAGCCTGGTCCCATAGTCATTTCCAGGACAGGTAAGGCTCTCTATCTCCAAAAAAAAAAAAAAAAAAAAAAAAAAAAAAGTTTTTAATTATGCAAGTCAGTTGTTAAGCATAGCAGTCATTGATAATTATATGGATGTGAGGAATGAGAGGCTGTGCCTCTGCCTACGTGGCTGGCACCCTGTCTCCTGTGCCCACCGCACCCCTCTCCCAAAGCTGGGGTCAGTAGTGTGGCATTTACTTTGAAGTGTGCCATGAGGAGAATATCTCTGCCACAGCACTGTGACACTTAGTTTGTGACTTGTTGGTGGCTGCCGCTCCAGACATAACAGAAAGGAGAGGATTGGTATTTCGCTTCCACCATTTTAACTCTAGGTACTGGCATGTGGCTACACAGGCCTGCTAGACATAGAACAGTCTCGTGGGTCGGCGGTCACTTATGGATATGACACAGATATCGTTACAAATGTCATATAACTGTTCAAACGGAGACTCTCTGAGGTAGGTCCACACTCTTCCATCAGCTGTCATCAGAGAATCACTGCCGTACAAGAGTTCAGTAGAAACATTCTGAGAGTCAAGTGGCTGCGTAAGTTACATGTGTCATAAAAGTTGTGTTGCACCCGCACACTCAAAGAGCTGGCTTTCAGCACCTGAAGGTCTGCCGTTGAGAGGGAAATGTAGGTGAATCAATGTGGGAACTATGAACTAACAGAATTTCATAAAACTTGGGGGAAGTAGTCATGGAAATGGCCTAACTGTAGCACATCCAAGCTCAGTGCACAGCTCACTCTGTCACAGTTGTCACCACACGGCGTGAGCATCGTGACTGATTGCAGACCCCTTCCACAGTGGACTGTCTGCAGTTAAGGCTCAGGCCATGTGCTGAAACCCAGAGTGAAGGGCGGGGTCTGCACACCTGACAGGTACTTGGCAAGCGCCTGCAGGTACTGTACAAAGGGAGGGCTCAGTGTTTTGGATTGCCTGTCAAGTATGACACCTCAGTATTTAGAGAATGTCAGGAGACTACAATGACATAGACTCTTAACTTTACACTGTACACAGTTTAAGTCTCAATTGTTAGCTTTTTATATTCTGCCAACTCTTAAAAATACCAGTGATCTGTAAGTGGTCAGTCAGCCAGATGTAAACCTGGGCCAACAGTGAATATTGAGTAAGTAGACCAGCTTATGGTCAAATCTAATTGGTTGCAGAGATTGATATCCACACATTAAGAGCAAGGACTTTATTTAAAACCCAGTGCTTCTATTATCTCTCCTTGATAGACTCATGCAGCGTTGAGACTTTATTTCAAATCTATTAAGAAGAGATAATAATGCCTTCTTCATAAAGCTCTTGTGAAAAGTGAGCTTATGAGACTTTACCTCATGCTTGGCACATTGCAGGATATCACTGGGCGTAATCTCATACTCTGCCTGTGTGTCTGACACCGCTACTGGAGGTGTCTCCCAGTAAAGCTGTGTTTTCTTTCAAAGGCCTCCATCTAGATAAGAAAAGAAATAATTCTTATGTCTTCTGCATGTTACCATTTTAAACTTTAATATTCACTTCATGGCTTTTGTTTCAGTTTAGAAATAAGTATATCAAGGTGTCCAATCAGAGCTAGAAATCAGACGGTATTGATTGGTGTCATTGCCTTGACTACTTCCAGTTGAGTCTAAGTTGAAAACTCTACCAAGTAACTCCTTTCTACCCTAGCTCAGGAGGGGGAACATGGCTTATTAGTTTCTGTGTCCTTTCCCTTCTGTCTGTCTTACACATAGGAGATATGCAGGACTTAGATAAAATGTTCAAAGAACAAGAAATTCAGTGTTTTTTCATTGTAAAGAAGATATGAAGAACATGGCGCTAGCAGCGCTAACATCATGATTTCATTGTCGGTTTGAACTCCAGTCCTGTGTCACTGTCTGGGAGTGAGCGGCAGCTGTGCTGTAACTACTTTCTAAGCATGGCAGCTTCTCGTGTACATGACTTCTGTGTCCTGTACAGCCATGGGCTGCAGGAACTGGAAGAGAAGCAGAGCGGACATGTAGACAGTCACGGTCAGCCTGAGACGGTCCCTGTGGGAAGATGCTCTCCGTCCTCTGCTGTACACTCTGGGCTTGCCCAGCAGGGTCTGCACCTACAGTAAGTGGGAAGCAGGCAGGTGCACAAGGAAGGAAGAAGAGATAGAAATTATTTTTAGCCAAAAAGGAGTACATGGGAGTCTGCCGTGTAGGTAATGTTTAAATAAACTCTCAGCCAAAGAATCAGAATTCTTTGTAGCCAAGGCTACTTAAGGTTTATTTATTTTATCTTATGTGTGTGATTGTCTTGCCTATATGTATGTCTGTTTACCGTCTGGGTAGATGGTACCCAGGGAGGTTAGAAGACAGCATTGGATCCCCTGGAACTAGAGGTGAGGATGGTCGTAATTAAACTCAGACCCCCTACAAGAACAAGTGCTCTTAACTGCTGGGCCATCTCCCCAGCTCTTACGACATGCTTTTATTTAGCAATATTAAGACTGCAGTAGATACATTCGTGCAGATCTTTGTTTCTTTTCCTTCCTCTAGGGAACCTGCTGTGCTCTCAGTTACCTCCAACCACCGTGTTCCTTCCGACTTGCTGTTGTCCTGTGTGTTGTTAATGAGGCCAGTTGAGGGCCTCAAGCTAAAGAATTAGGGCCACGTTCGAAACCTTTCCTTGTTTGTTTAAGGAGAGGACATCATGTTGCACAGGGTAATTCCAAAATCAGCCGAACACAAGATTCACGGGCGTTAGCTCCGTGTGAACAGAGGTAGTTCACTTGTAGTAACAGAGGAGGCACTTCATCTGCTGAGAACAAATCTGATGGTGCTGCCAGGCTCTCTGGCTTCACCCATGTCTGACGGGGGCGGATCTGAAATTAAGCTTACCATTTTGCTTTGTTAAAAGATGTATTTATGTATTTGAGTGCACTGCACTCTCTTCAGACACACCAGAGGGCATCTGATCCCAGTTCCCTTCTGGGAATTGAACTCAGGACCTGTGGAAGAGCAGTCAGTGCTCTAACCACTGAGACACTCCTCCAGCCCCTAAGACCACCTTCTTAAGATTCTTTTCTTTTGATAGACCCTCTTCAATTTGTAAAAGTTTTATGTCAAATCAGGAGAGGAAAACAGTGAGACATATTATCTGAAATAATATCAGAAAACTTAAATTGTAGGATTGTATGAGAGTAATCTCATGTCTGATGATATTTGACGGTTTTCCCTCTATCAAAATTGGCTTAAGTAGCAAATGTCTTCAAGTTAAAGTCTGTTTTTTCTTAAGATTTTCTTAAGATTTACTTCTAAGTTAGGACCAGAAGGTATTTTCCATCAAAGCAATGCAGTGATTTTGTTCTTGTTATTTTTGGGGTGTGTGTGTGTGTGTGTGTGTGTGTGTGTGTGTGTGTGTGTGTGTTGGTATATGATGCTTGACCCTGTTCTCTAAAGTTCATTATCACTAATAATAAGTCCTCCTTGAGCATCCTTCATTCTCTGAGGAGTGTGCACAGGTACTCTGCACATGTAAGCAAAACACACGCTCTCTGAACAGCATTGCTAGGTTTACCAGAACCCCATCTTCCTCTGTATCAAGCCCAGGTGTGATCCTGTGGGCCCCCACTTCTCTCAGGGTTCTAAAGAATCCTGTACCCTCAAAAGTGGATCTGCTTCCTGGTGTTTATGATGGGTCAGCACGAGTGTGCTTCCTAGGAAGCAGTGAGACCCAGAGAGACCTGATGAACAGCGGCTGCTTCCCTTCTGCCCTGGTTCCTGTTCCCTCTGGGCTTCCATCTGCCCAGCGCCAGTTGAGACGCTTCGGATAGAAGGGCAAGCGCTGGTGGTGTGATAGGCCGACCGGACAGTAGAAGAGCTGAACCAGCGACCTTTCTTCATCTTATGAATGACCAGAAGAGAAGCCGGACTTAGGGGGTCTCAGGCTTCGTACTGTCAGGTGTTGTCTGAAATGTAAGCGAGCTCAGTCCTGGTCTTGGTCTACCTGGCCTCCATGGTTCTCCTCCCTCTTCCTCTTAAGGGTTGGGATGACACAGGCTTTGTTCTGTAGCCTTGGCTGGCCTGGAACTCACTGTGTGTCCACAGGCTGTCCTACCCCCAGTCCTGCTTAAGCTTTCCAGATTGCTGGGATTACAGCTTGCACCGCGGGCCTCACTTTCTCTCCTTCCTTTCTGCTGAAGGAAAGTCCCAGTGAGTCTTGGATTATATAAAGAATTATAAGAAAGAGCTGGTTTTTAAAGGCACTTGAGGCTGATTTCCTAAGAGTTCTATTACCAGAAGACATTCTCCGTGGGGGGCTGGGTGGTCTGGAGGAGTCACCAGTCCTGCAGTCCTGAAGCAGATGGGCTGTCTCTGACACGGACGCTGACGGTTGGACTCTCTAGCTTAGCGCTTTCAACGCCTGGCAATTTCATCAATATAATAGGTAATAATTCGATATAACAGGCAATAATGTTATTTACTGTTTGTTCCCATCCTATAGGAAATAACAGCTATTTCTATATATCTTAAGTATACCCATTAGGAACAGCTTAGGTTTTCTTCTTGATACAGTGTTTTGGATGGAGAGGTAGGGATTGTATAAGGATTCAGTGTTAGATCTACAGCACAAGACCCATGTGGCTGCCATGACAACCTCTGCCAATTTCCTTTCTAGAGAGTCTTTAGCTGCATTACCGAATTACTGCTCCCTACGAGATGTTTAGACGCCCCACCCCCATGGTCTTTCTTCTCCCGGCACCCTTGGCTTTCCTTCCTCGAAGATGGGGATGCTACTGGTTTCTTTTTGTGAACTCTGGAGCAGCCCTTTGGATATTACTGTCAGTAGTACCTAAAACATCTCTTTCGAAGATGAAGGTGTCAAGGGCAAAGAAGAGGTACCAAGGGTCCCTCTTCTTCTCTTGATTTGGTAGCTGGAACATCTCTGAGAAAGGAGAGATTCTTGTTGCTCAGACACCTTAACAGCTAGTGAGGCTGTACTCTTCTTCATAACTTAACTGAGTTTAACTTTGGGAAATTAACACATTATTCTTACCCCTATAGAGTGTGTTTTTAATCTGAATTTTTGAGACATAGGTCTAATTTCCTCTGCAGTTGGATTTACCTAGAGAGGGTAACAGAAGAGGTCTTTATTAGCCTACACATTTTCTTTTCTCAAACTGTTTTGAGCTGCTACACTGAAGAGCTGATTGGACCCCATGTGCATGCTGAGGTGTCCACATTGTTCTGGGACACTGGTGACGTCTACTAAGTAATCGGTCTTTATGCTCCCTCTCAGATGGCAGCATTCTTGGTCAAGATCTTAGATAATTAGCATCTCTTCATTGAGCTTCCTAGTAAGTGCGTTTCCCAAACTCAGCTGTTCCGACAACTGGCTCTCCAGCCACACAGATAAGACCTGCATAGAGTAGTACAGTAGCCAACCTAAAAACGACGACTTTTCTATTTCTGTACGTTTATGACGCGTTAAAAATAGTTCACTTTCTATTTCTGTGCTCACTTTAACTGTGGCAGTGCGCTCAGGCTCGGGAGGGCAAAGCCCTTTCATTTTGGGTTTTTGCTTTCCTACCACTTGATTCCATGACTCCTCCAAAAATAGAGAATAGTACTTTTTGGAATGAAAATTACAAAATTTCCCTGATTCCTGGGCTGACTGTGTGCTTGGGTAAAATTGTTCCTCCGTGAAGAGCTCTGTCCTGTTGTTCCCCCCCCCCAGGGCTGGCATCCCTCCCTTTTCCTGTTTACCTGGTGGACAGTGTGGGGCAGGGGAGGGGGTAAAGATGAGAAGCTACTGTTGGTTCTGAGCCCTGACAATCCTTTGGAAACCATCCGTGACTCAGCCGTGTTAGGTAGGACGTGCAGAGGAAACCAACTTGGATTCTTTAGATTTCCTGAAGGATACAGCAGCTGCTGAGTCGCCACTCCGTTGGACATCTGCGGTTGAAGGGGACCTTGACTACACGTGTCCAAACGTAAAGGGACAACTGTTATTGATCAAAAGCAACATTATTGAAACATTTTAAAAAGAAATTACTGGGCTGGCAACATGATTTAGCAGGTAAAAGCTCCTTTTGTACAACCTGTGTACCAGGACTCACATGGATGGAGAGAACCCACTCCCACAAGTTATCCTGCGACGCCCACATGTGTTATCCTGTGATGCACGCATGTCTCATGCACACAGTTCTACAAGTTTTTTTTTTCTTTTAAAAGAAAATTACCCTCAGTAAAGTATTTCTGTATTGTTGCAGTATTCACTGGAACAAATATATATGTTCAGGATTATTGTTGATAACTAAAGAAAATACATCGTTTTGCTGGTGGTGTTACAGTGATTGAAGTATCTCAAAGTGATTCCACAGTGTGCTTCTGGTTAGTTTCTGGCTTGTCACAAATGTGTGTGATACTCTTTCCCTGTAGAAGAAACTTGTCTGTGTGCTCAGCCTTGGGGGCTTAGAATTATAAATTTATCCATTCCATTTTTAAGCTTGAATTGTTTCAGATCTTATCATAAAATTATCTTTACGTTTTCAATGTTCCTTTCATAACTTGAGAGCCCCTGCTTTCGAGACGTGGTCTTTGGAAGCTGTGATCATGCAGGTCAGTCGTGCTTGGCGCCTGCCTTCCGTGGGGCTCAGTGTCCACATGCATTGTTTCCTGAGGCCTAATAATACCCTTGTAAAGCAGGGCGCTTTGCTGAGTCAGCACAGCCTTACCGCATTATGATAAGCTCAGAAAAGATTGAGGTCATGTACTAACTTGCTCCTGGGGAAGCCCGGTATGCAACCAAATATTTTTCTTGGCAATTCAAAGCTGACAACTGCCACTATACTCTTCTCTGACGCGCACTGTTCGTTGGTGCAGTTTAAAAAGCCAACAAGAAGCCCATGTGTATCTGAGACAGGCTGTGACTTTGATGGTCACATGAGCTTAGGTGACCCCTGTAGTCAAGGCTGGAAGCCAGAGAAAAGCTACCTCCTCTCCTGCAGAGCCTATGACTGGGATTTCCCACCCTGTCACATCTTCAGCCACATTGTCTGCCTCCCTTGCAAGCCATCTCCTGGTAGGCGACATTTCCAGACTGGTTTCTTACTTGCAAACTCTCCACCTTTGCAGAGCCTACACTGGACTCTAAATGCCATTGATGTCTGGGGACAGCTTCACTGCTGTGGAGAGTCCTGGCCGTGACCACTGCACTGTGATATGTTCCCAAGGCCCCTCACCTGAGAAGTTCTTCATGTCAGAACCGTCAGAGAGCAGGGTACGCATCCTGTACACCTGCCACGGGTGTGAACGTCCCCGCAGAGTTCACTGAAGATGAGCTTAAAATCACGTTGTGATTTTCTGCTGGTAGACCAGGCTGCTTGTAGTTTAGAGCACAGAACCATTATAAACCCCTAGGGAATCACCAGGGTCACATTTCCCCCCAAGCCTTCAGAATTGGCTGGAGATCGGCACACATGCAAACGAGAAAGGTTTATCATGGAGACTTGATTCCAAATTTGTAAACTTTGTGAAGGGACCTTAGTTAATTTCATTTTTACCTCAGCTTGCAAATTGGCCACTTCTTTGCCTGTAGTTTCACTGGACTCTGAAATATGCAAGTGCCAGTCAGGTCCTCTCTGCCTCTGCTGCCTCGCTGCAGCCCGGCTGCAAGTCCAGATGGCGGTTGTGGGCGATTGTTAGGTGGTTTGATCACGGCCCTCCTGCAGAGTTAGGGAGGGACCAGTCGGAAGGGTCATGTTGACTCAGTGCACCCCGTTGTCTCGCTGTGGCTACTGAGTGAAGAGCAGCTTCCTGGAATGTCTGGGCACATGGGGACAGTGACTGTGCTTAAGGACATCCAGAGGACCCGTGTGGCTACCCCAGTGCACCTGCCTTCTCTCTCTCCACCCAGTTGTACCTGCTGTGTTCTCTCTACCACACTGTGAGTATACTTACACAAAACCAACAGCTAAAAGCATAGCAGGACTCCGTTGTGTAAAGACAAAAAGTTTGTGAGATGGTGCTTGCGCCAAGCCTGATCCAGTCCCTGACTCAACAGACCTGAGTTAGATCCCAGAACCCACATGGTAGAAGGGGAACCAACACCCACAGACTGCTTTCTGACCCCCAAAACAAAGAGGTGTAGGACACCTTCTCACTAGTCAGCTCCCAGAATTTCCCAGCATATTCTTTTCATCTGTCCTTCCTTTTAGAAAAATTAATGTCTGAATTTTTTTTTCCCCAAGCTACCCTTAATCCCAGCACTCAGGAGGCAGAGACATGGGGATCGCCATGAGTTGGAATTCCAGGCCAGCAGTAGCTTCATAGTGAGACCAGTCTAAAAACCAACAATAACCCCCCTCCACCACCGCCAAACAACAACAAAAGCCTCTTTTTTTGAACCCAAGAAAAAGTAAGCACCGAGGCAGCTGTGAACCTCTGAGGAGGCGCTAGGCCGTGAGCTCCACCTGCACTAACTGTCCTCACGGCTTGTCCTCACTCTTGCTCTTTGTCTTGGTCATCCCTTGCTGAGATGTGTGTAGACGTGGTGTAGGACTTAACACAGGGCTGATCTGCTGACCTGAACCTGTAATGCCCAATCCAGGAAACTAAGGATTCTTTTCTCCATTACCACAGGATTCCTCAGCAGCCAGAGCTACAAAATGAGTTCAGAGTTAGCCTGAGCTACAATGTATCAATGTTTCTGGAAGAAAGCTTCTCCACTGTGTGGCCTGTGACCCCAGGAGTAGGTTCTTTGAACCCTGGTCTTCTGGGCCGTGTTCTGAAGAGCTCCAAACACAGAGACACTGAACTGCCCCTTCCTGCCACTGCCTTTGTTATGGTGAATAGGTTAACCTACCCCCTGAGTGGCCAGACAGTTTGTTCTCTCTCTCATGTGTTGCTCTCTCTGTTCACCTGCATAATTTGATGGTTGGGGTCTCTAAATTGGACGATTTGGTGCTTAATCATCAGCACTTTACATCAGGAGTTCTAGTTGGGTTCTTTTCACGCCCTGCACCTTAAGGTCCCCTGGGGGTGACACAGGAGGAGCAAGAGAACTGAGGACAGACAGGAGGGACAGAAAGGATGGGAGTTTAGTGCCTTGCACATAGCCGCTGTGGCAGTCTCTAGAACAGAATCCACTCTGGTGTGAAGAGAAGCTAAAATAGAGATGCCGAGACAGAGAAGACACTGAGAGAAAAGATTAACCAGGACTGCCCCATGAAGTGAGGATCAGAGCCAGGGTGGGTTTCAGGCCTCTCGGTGCTCAGAGACATTTGGGGCGCTTGCACTGAGACGTAGTCAGCCCTCTTCTCCTTTACTGCACCCCTGCATTGTTCTCTGCCCTTTTACGGGCTTCCTTCTGGGAACCCAGCTTTACTGTGTTCCTTGGGTCTGCAAAGTGAGTTTGAGTGACCGCCGGGATTGCAGCCCTTGTAGCTAAGTAGGCTCCTGGAGCAGGGTTCTCAAGGGACATGCTGCGACTCTTAGTTCCGTTCCTCCTCTTATGGTGACCCCCAACATAAAGTTATTTTGTTACTTCATAACTGTAATTTTGATACTATTATGAATGCAAATAAACCCCAGAGGTTGAGAACAGCTCTTAGATGGTTCTTGAGCATGACTTCATTTTCACTAGCCAGAGTTTCTGGCTTTGGAAAGGACACAACTCATAGCTCTGTCTCACCCTAGATTCCTGTCTCCCACACTTCTGTTCTAGGGACTAAATCTGGGGCTTCATGTGTTCCATGTAGTGTGTAGGCTGGCCTCGAACGCAGAGATCCACCTGCCTCTGCCTCCCAAGTGCTGGGATTAAAGGTGTATGCCACCACTGCCCGGCTAGGATTTATTTTTTTAAGAGCTATGAATGACTAGGGATGGCTCTGGTCTCGTAAAAGCACATAATGCCCAAATTACTTTTATATATTGTGGCTCCCTAGATGAGGGTCTGATAAAATGGATCTGTTAGGACCTTGCCCTCTGAAGCTTAGGTGTGGGGTGGCCTGGAGCCTTTTCTTCCTCAGGGATGCTTTTCACAGTGGCCCCATAGCCTTATGAACTAGCTGTCCTGCTGTCCTGAGTGTGAATGGGTTACCTTTCACTCTGCTCATGATGACTCCAGAGATCTGTCTTCGTATACACCTCTACCCAGCCCTGTTAGAACAGAGAACAGCCCTGCAAGCACACGGGATCCATGGGTCCTGGCCAAACGGAGCTCAGTTTCTGCTTCTGTGCGAAGCACTCAGCATCACCACCACGTTACCGAGCACAGGTGTTAGTGGGAACAGTGGGACACTCTTGGGAAGACAACGTTCCTAGTGATAGTTCTCCATGGCTATGAGGACAACAGCTGGAGCAAAATGCTTACACAACGTTTCCTGGCTTTCAAGATGGAGAAATGGTCTTTTTGACGGTCTAATGTCCTTCCAAACTGAGCCATGACCATATCAGTTTCCAGTTTAGCCTCTTTGTGAGGAACTTTGGGTGCTTCTACAGTATAATTTTGTGGACCTTGCTTTCTTGAGCTAGCATGTGTAATTTAGTTTATTTCCTTATACGTGTGGGTGTTTTGCCTGTGTACGTGTGCACGGTGTTTTGCAGGGCCCCCAAGAGTCCAGGAGAGGGCGCTCCGTCTCCTGGGACTGGAGTTAGAGCTACTAGTGAGACCGTGTGGAAAAGCAGCCAGCCACACGTACAGATGGTTACAACGCGTGCACTTTGGTCCTTTGAGAGGCTGTGTTTTCTTTGCCCCTTTGTTCAGTTCTTCCTGCCCTTCCTTCCGTCCAAACAAACGAGTCTTCTGTTCCTTTTTCCGAGAGCTCCTGAGGGCTCCACTATTTAGTTGAGTCATTCTGGTGCACCTCTAGGTTTGGGTGTGTGTGCAAGTTAGGAGCTAACATGTGTGAGTCTGTTCTTCCATCATGTGGGTCCCAGGGTTCAGACCCATGTGTTGGAGGCTTGATGCTGAGCCGCCTCACTGGTCCCAAACGTACTTGAAACAAGTAGTTTTCATTGGCCTTTGCTTCTCAAACTCTTGCTTGTCGAAGATGAAGGTGTAGCTTCACTCACAGTGAACAGTTGGTTGGGAGAGACAGAGCTGAGGTACACACAGCACAAATTCAGTGGACGATGCTGTGACAAACGTCTTGTGTCTTGGTGTGTTCCCTTGTAGAACTGCTGAGGCAGTGTCTAAGGCTTTCCACACCTCATCCCCCCCCCCCCCGCCCCTTTCCCTTTCTGCTTCTGTGATGTATCTTTAAGCTCCCTCAGGTCCTGACCAGTGTAAACACAGGGGTGTAAATTATCCAGAAGAGACACTTTGGTCACAATATATAATATATTGTTAAGCACCCACATGACCCCCAGTGTCCGTGTTACCTGTCAGTGAATCCAACAGTGTGGGTGCTAAATGGAAGCTGTATGTGGACCTAAGAGAGTGGGCGGGGCTCTTGGGGACAGGCAGGTTCTAGCTAGTTTTACCTAGTGGCTGTCTCTGTTGATAAGTGTAGTCTTCAGAGGAGTTTGTGCTGGCTCGTTTTATGACAGCTTGACACAGATTTAATCATCAGAGAAGATGGATGGAGCCACAATTGAGAAAATGCTCCTGTAATACTGGGCTGTGGACAAGACTATAGTATATTTTCTTAATTGGTGATTGATAGGGGAGGGTTCAGCCCTTTGTGGGTGGTGCTAGCCCTGGGCTGGTGGTCCTGGGTTCTACACGGGGAACAGAGCCGTAAGCAGCACCCTCCATGGCCTCTGCTTCAGCTTCTGCCTCCAGGATCCTTTCTTTGAGCTCCTGCAGCAGCTTTCTTCAGTGATGCACTACAGTGTCAAAGTGTGAGCCAAGTAAATCCTTTCCTCCCTCGCTTGGCCATGGTGTCTCATTGAAGCAACAGAAACCTGACTCAAGCAGAAGAGAAACCAAGGCTTCTTTTCTGATGATGGCAGTCAGGGTGTATGCACAGGATGAAAACAGCCTTGAAATTGGTCGAGTTTGCTTGATTTGTACCGAAGGGAAGTCATGATATGCTAAGTAGAAGCTCAGTGTCGAAAGTGAGGGAGGCAACTTGGGGCTTAGGTTCCTCCCACTACCAAAGAAAGTGCAGCTGCGTGTTCTTTAATATGCACAGCAGGGGCTCTGGGCAGCAGATAATATATCGTGCACTAACGTTGAAAAGATGAACACATTTGGAGAGGCAGGAAGGCCTTGTGTTTTTATGTTCGCAGAATGCTTCCTAATGAATAGGAATGTGCTGCTGGCTTCACACAGCCATATGGCAGCTTTGCTAATTTTAGTTGGGTGCAGATGCCTAATTCTCTCCTTTACCTTCTAGAACCTCTGAGATGCTGTACAAGTTTTCTTGTAACATTTAATCTGTGCTGCTTGGCCAGACACTGTTTCACTGTTTCTGTGACTTCTTTGTCCCTCCTGGGTCTGCACAGGTTGTACTGTGTGGATTTATCTGACACTAGCCAGGCACTGAGTGCAAAACAGGGCAGACGCAGTGCGTGTTCCCAGCAGCCTTGGAGTTGGCTGTGCAGAGATCGGCCTTGTGCTTGACATCAGTGAGAGACTGATGGGTTTCTGAGTGACTGCTTTTACTCACTTAAAAGCAGTGGAGTTAATTATAAACCGTGGATAGTATATCTGGTTCATCTCAGCCAAACATTCTGTTCTTCTCTCAATAACTTGGATCCAGGTTGGTTCGTTTTGTTTGTTTGTTCGTTTTGTTTTGTTTGTTTTTAAAGCAGTTCTCTTTATTCTTGGCCTAATGTGAAAGTCACCGAAACGTAGCTGGCTTTCCTGTCAGAGGTGGGTCTGCACTCCAGCACAGGGAAGCTCCCCAGTGTAAATGCCTGTGGATTCGTCAGACAGCCTTTCACAGAGTGGGTGCTATTTGATGAATTCTGTCTTTTTAAAGCTAATATCGACAAGCTTCTACAGCCATTTTAGATTATTTTATTGAGAGAGAAGGAGCAAGCACAGCCGTGAGCATCTTCTCCTGTGATGGTGCGCACCCATCCCTGTAATGGGAGGCGTGGAGTGCTACCTGCGTTTCTATCGGCCTGAGGGCGCCACTGCTTGGCTGGAGAGAACAGTCATGTGACTGCCCATCGAGCCACTGCTGCGTCCCTGGGAAGGGAGGGACTCTATCCTGGCAGTGTTTTGTAGAAAAACTAAGCTTTTACATTCTCCGTGCACTTGGCTAATAGACATGCGTTAGTACACTACCACAGACCAATAATACACCTCAGAGAGATCTCTAACGGTCTTTAAGAAATAAAACCACTTCATAATTCCCAAATATCCCATATGTTTTCTTTTAAAATAATTTTTTGCAAGACTGTATTTTTGATTTATTGCTGTTCTCACCAGAAAACTGGAATTTTACTTTCAAATGTGTCCCTGTACATGGCAGTGTTAAAGAGCAACTTAATCCGTCCACTTCAAAGAAATGTTTTCCTGCATTAAGTCAGTTTTATTCCTAGAGATCAAATACCTCACCTCTTCTTTTGTTCTCAGAGAAAACAGGAATAATAATTACTTATGAAAAATAAGGAATCTAATATTAATGATTTCCCCCAGTTTGCGGTATGACCCATCTAGCACAGTCCCTGAAGAGAGGGGTCTTAGCTTTGAAACTGGAAATCTAACTAATTGGTCTTGGGTTTCTGCAGTACAGGCGGAGGGAGTGGGCGGGACATTGGGAGCAGCCGCGGAGGAAGAGGATGCTCAAAAGGCCCAGAGGGAAAGGTTGGTGGGGAGGGGCTGTCCTGCCAGGGTGTAGGGTTTGTAAAATGGCTGTTAAATAGCTGTTTTATGTTTTCAAAAATCTTTTTGGAGAATGAAAAAGAAAAGGAGAGTCATTCTTTATCTAGAGAGCAGGGCCATAATGGCCAAGGCACAGCAGGGACACGTGTGAAGGCACAGCACAGGGGACTCTGGAGTTTAGACGTCAGCATCCCTGTCTGATGTGTGGAGAGCTTTCATAAGACGGTGATCGTGGGAAGTCTGGACCCAGCCTGCCACTGAAGCCTCCACCAAAGGATATTTTTATAACAATGTATTTTTATAGTTAATGGATGCAAAATATAGAAAACTAAATATAGTTCACGACCGCTGGGAAAACTGCCTAATTTAAAAATATTAAATGGTATGTTTTAGTATAGTAAAGCTGTACTTACAGAGTACGAATGTCTAAGTCGGAGCTTATTTCTATACGCTGCCTACAAACAGCTCGCTCAGCACTGCACTATCTGAGATACGGTGTTTGTCCACTACCAGCCAGTGAGTGCAGGACACTCCCTCCTCCAGCTTCCTCCCTCCTCCCTCTGCTCTCCCTCCCCTCCTCCCTCTGCTCTCCCTCCCTCCTCCCTCTGCTCTCCCTTCCCTCCTCCCTCTGCTCTCCCTCCTCCCTCTGCTCTCCCTCCCCTCCCTCTGCTCTCCCTCCCAGCCTCTCCAGCTCTCATTTAAAGTCAAGGCTGAGCTGAACATGAGAAGTGCCCACAACACACGCTGTACGTCCAGGGCCAGTTTAATTTTGGTTTCCCTCGCTTCAGTAAAGCCATGTTTCTGAGTGGTTTGTGTCACTTCATGTCACTGGCTGGTTTTTATTTTACTGTTGACAAGTGTGGCCCAAGCATAAATTTAACACAGAGCTGAAGAACATGTAACAAATAGTCTAGAAAACGCATCCTGAACAGTGAGCGTAGGACCGAAAGTGTGGCTCTCGCCGCTGGTTTCTGTTTGTCTGACAGCAGCAGGGCACACGCTCATACTCTCGGCAGAGCTTGACGGCTCTGCACACCCGCGTTTTCTCTCAAGTCGTGCGTTCGACTAACAGAACTCTAGCCTTGTCTTGAAAATTGTTTCTTTGGTCTCATCACTTACTAGAGCTCTAGTTTAGGTCATTTGGGGACACTTAAGAATACTGGTTTTCACAGGGTGGTGATGGTGGTGTTGGTGGTGGTGGTGGTGGTGGTGGTGGTGGTGGTGGTGGTGGTGGTGATGATGGTGATGGTGATGATGGTGGTGGTGGTGGTGGTGGTGGTGGTGGTGGTGGTGGTGGTGGTGATGATGGTGATGGTGATGATGGTGGTGGTGGTGGTGGTGGTGGTGATGGTGGTGATGGTGATGATGGTGGTGGTGGTGGTGTTGGTGGTGGTGGTGGTGGTGGAGGTGGTGGTGGTGGAGGTGATGGTGGTGATGGTGATGGTGGTGGTGGTGGTGGTGGTGGTGGTGGTGGTGATGATGGTGGTGGTGGTGGTGATGATGGTGATGATGGTGGTGGTGGTGGTGTTGGTGGTGGTGGTGGTGATGATGGTGGTGATGGTGGTGATGGTGGTGTTGGTGGTGGTGGTGGTGGTGGTGGTGGTGGTGGCAGTGGCGGCGGCGGCGGTGGTGGTGGTGGTGGTGGCGGCAGCGCATGCCTTTGATCCCAGCACTTCAGAGGCAGGTGGATCTCTAAGTCTGAGGCCAGCCTGGTCTATAGAGCAGGTTCCGGAACAGCCAAGGTCACACAGAAAAACTGGAAAGAAAAGAGGGATGTTGGTTTAAAGTCCTGCCCGAGACTTGTGGTGGTCTTAACACCACCCACCCACATGTATATCCCTCTAGAATCTAACCTAACCAATGCCAACATACATGAATCACGTCCCCCCCCACCCCCCGTGCCCAGCCATTCCTCCCTTTTCTGAACTCAAGTTGCTTCCTTAGGACTCGAGCCTTTACGTTCCTCATCTGTTGAATGGCTCCTGTGGGCCCTCCGGGAGGCAGTGTGAGGTCCTTCACCAACACTCCAACCACTCAGAGGCCCACTGGCTGCATCCCATTTTCTTATGTGGGTCGAGATGCCAGAATCACCTGCTGCTTTTTTCCTTTTAAAGATTTACCAGGTGAATATTAAAAGGAGAAAACAGCCTATTTTGTTATTATTAACAGTTTTTCAGTGTGATTTTATTCAAGTTTTCCAAGAGTCTCCCCCACACAAATGTTATCAGATCCGAGTGATCTCCTAGCCCTTGTTCCATGTTAGATCTGAATGATGAGTTTCTAGAAAACAAATGTCTGTGCTGGTTTGCTCTTAATTCTCTGTATCTGTCTTTCCCTAGAGGTGTAAAACGGTCAGTCTGTGCGCGTCGCTGCGGCATTTACAGCGCTCAGGCTTGAAGTTTATAAGTGTTAGGGGTAGCAGCCTGACGGAGTTGTCATAAAGAAAGTTGTGTACATTACACAGAACTATTAATAGGTGAATTTACTTCCTCAGAAAGATGCCATACCCTCTAGATAGATATGTCTCATGAAGCCTAGTGATTGCTCGGCAGCTATGACATCACCAAGATGTATCGCTGACTATTAAAGTAGCGGCAGTACCACACAGAAAGAAGAGGAGGAATCCACTGCTTTTGTGTGATCAGAATCTTCTCCGACAACAGCCTTAAGTTTTCTAGCGGGTAACTTTAAAACTTGGGGGGAGGGGTCTGGCCAGCGTCTCGGGCTTTGCCCTCAGACTACAGCAGTTCTCCACACCACCCTCC
Organism: Micromys minutus; assembly: GCF_963924665.1. Taxonomy (NCBI): domain Eukaryota; kingdom Metazoa; phylum Chordata; class Mammalia; order Rodentia; family Muridae; genus Micromys; species Micromys minutus. The sequence goes on from NC_137961.1 coordinate 3,368,874, forward strand.
CCACCATGTGTGTGGACCTTCAAGCCATGGGCTGGAGTAACCTTCGCTTCCTTGTCAGGTTATTTTTGTTGATGAGAAAGGCGCCTCGCCTGTGGTAACACATTTGAGGGCTCTTTTCTTTTAATGTGCTGTTCATTTACTATTGACCCAATAAAAATGGCACCGTAAGAGTTTCTGAGGCAAAAGAAAGGTTTGATAGTGTGCATTGGAAACTTACTAGTTACAGTGAGCATAAAGTACTTACAAAGTAAAATGTAACATAGAAATAGTCGAAGTCTTCTTGGTGTGTAAATTAAACAATGATTTTTAAATAGAGGACTTCTTTGACTCTAGTTTTTATACTCGTAAGTTCAAGTGTTTTACTCCATTTGGGGAGAAAATGCTGTTTGTTGGTTTTAGGTGGAAACTCTTAGGGGGCTGGAAAGAGGGTTCCGGTTGAGCACGGCTGCTCTTGTAGCTGTGGGTGATGGGTGTGGAGCTCCCATTCCCGAGGCAACTGTAGCTTCATCTCTCGCTGACCCAACATTACCGTCAGCCAAGCATCTCCCCAGCTCCTGTCTACCACTAGGCTGCATGCCCAACCCAAGGGTGTTGTGTGAAGGAATAAGAGAGATTTAGCAGTGGAGGAATGAACTGAAAGAGGCCAGAGGCGTGGGAATTTACTGTGTCCACACAAACATTTCTCTGTAGAGTGATTCTCTAGAAACCCTGAGCCATGCCTCTTAACCCTGCCCCTCTCCTCTCTTTCCAGTCTTGGAGCCACACTCTGAAGGGTTAGTGGGGCACAGGGGAGGATAACCTCCCATTCCCACCAACCTTCTAACTCGCTCACGCTCACTCTGCCTTGGCCAGGGACAGCCCTGTTTGTCAGCCAGACATCTGTACTTCGTGATATTTCTGGCCTACAGTGCTGGCCGTTGAAAATACAGATGTGGTTAGTCCTGTTCTGACTTACTAATCTGTCTTCAAATGGCAGCCTTCAGTGTGGCAGCCTCCTGTTGGGGCAGTGTTGATGGACTGAGAAGGCAAGAGCGTACAGGCATCCTCTAGAAGACTGGCTCTCACTGTGGCTCGTGACCCCCTTGGAGGTGAATGACCCTTTCACTGGGGTCACCTGAGACCATCGGAAAACACATATTTACATGACAGTTCCTAACAGTAGCAGTGAAAATCATTTTAGAGTGGGGGCACCACAACACAAGGGGCTGTAGTACACACTCACAGCCTTAGGAGCTTTGAGAACTGCTCCTCTGGGCACCACAACACAAGGGGCTGTAGTACACACTCACAGCCTTAGGAGCTTTGAGAACTGCTCCTCTCTACAGGTATAGGATGACGTAATGCAGTCTGTGTCCATGTTCCTACAGCCTGAGGCCTTGGGAGGACATCTCTTGTGTCTTCTGGGGGGAGGGGTTCTAATAGCAGGACAGGAAAGGCCACAGTGTGCTCAGTCTGAGCAAGGGTGTGCAGAGAGAGCCTTGAAGCCGCACAAAACATAGTGCATGCACCGTGAGCTTTAGAACTAATGGCACGTGGAGGCTTCCTGCTGAGCATGCTGGCGCCCCTGTAAAGCCATGGCAGCTGTAGTGGTCAGTCCACTTCTGGGAGCAAAGGTCAGCTCTCCACATCCCCAGAGAAGTAGGGAAGGGTGTGGTGGCACAGGTCTTGGTCCTGCTTGTGGATGGAAGAGTGAGGATGCTGGCTCAAAATCAGTGTCCCTTTCTTAGGACTTACCAGGGAGGAAGGAGCCCTATACAGTAACATTTAGTCCTCTGTCCTGTGGTTGGAACAGAGGGATGTTTCTTATACTCTTGAGGACTACTAGGGTGAAACAAAGCCTGTGGAGAGGCAACTTTTAGGGAGCCATCACGGAAGAGGGCAAAAAATGCCACAGGTAAGATGGTAGAGGAACCCAGAGAAGCCGGCACGGTGTGTGGTTGTCAGTGTGACACCAGTGAGAACAGAGTGCAAGCTTTGTGTTCTGAGAGCAACTGTATTTCTAAACAACCCTGGGTTTGCTTTGTTTTATAGCTGTGCGTACATGAGGAAGGAAAGAGAGAGGACAGCTTGGTGGGAGCTGGTTCTTTCCTAAGAGCCCTTTACCTACTGAGCCACCGTGCCCTCGAACTTGCAATTTCTAAACTATGTTTACACATTGTATTTGTCATTGGCACGGCCATGCCACACAGGTGGCAGACATGAAACCGACGCCTTTGTCTGTCTTGTTCTTAGTTGTGCTGCTGATATCGGACTCAGACTTGAGCTACACAGCCTTCTTTCTCTACTGGCTAATATGCATCATGAGGACTTTCCATTGGGAGTTGCAAGATTTGAAGGATCTACATAATTCCCTAATTATTTTTAGGTTCCATAAATTAGGCTTTAACAGATTTTTTAAATACTGCATAAAATTGTTTTTACAAAAAAACAGTTACCATGGTCAGGGAAAAGCAAGTTGATTGTGAATACCAAATTGAGTTAGTTTGAATTTTTAACTATTTTTGCCTTTAATTCTAATGAAAACATTCAGTGTAAACAAGGATGTAATTTATTCAGTTTACAGGTAATTGGCACGTTGCTTCTGCGTTGTTTTCTAACAGGTTGTGGCTGTGTCTGTTACACTGTAAACTTACTCTGCCATCCTTGAAGGATGTGTTTACAGATGTGCTGATAGTTCTGCGTCTTCCCTCCCGTGAGCTTTTCACAACTCCTCTCCTGCTGACGGCACATCTTCAGCCTGGGAGTGTGGTCCTGTGTGCTGTCCAGCTCCTGTACAAAGTCAAAGCTCAGCCACTGGCATCCTAAAGTGTACAGATGTGTCCTAACTGTGCTGTGAACTCTGAGCAGTAAGACCCCCCCCCCCAGCCCTTCGTCCTGGCTTGGATAATCTCTTGAGTACAAAGTTGTGTCATGGGATACTTGTTTTCATAATCTATATTTTTTAAATGTCTGCCGGGGACGGCATGAAACCTTTAACTCTTTTTCTCCAAAGCCTGAGAAGAGATCTGATACACACATTCTAAAGATGAAAAGTACCATCTGGCACCTCCTTCCAGCCATTCCTGTCCTCCGGGGCAGTTGGGTGCACTCTGATTCACTATAGGCACATCTGGCCCCACTGGAGACGTTAGGTTGGTGTGCCCTTGAGGTAGCACCACTGTTTAATTTGCTCTTGTGTGTATTTGTTGCAGAGAAAGCAGCAGCTGCCAACATAGATGAAGTGCAGAAGTCAGATGTGTCATCCACAGGGCAGGGTGTCATCGACAAGGACGCGCTGGGGCCTATGATGCTTGAGGTACCACACCCCCACTTGGTTTTGATGCTTGGGGTGCCACACCCCCACTTGGTTTAGATGCTTGGGGTACCACACCCCCACTTGGTTTTGATGTTTGGGGTACCACACCCCCACTTGGTTTAGATGCTTGATGCGCCACACCCCCATGATTTTGATGTTTGGGGTGCCACACCCCCATGGTTTAGATGCTTGAGGTGCCACACCCCCATGATTTTGATGTTTGGGGTGCCACACCCCCATGGTTTAGATGCTTGAGGTGCCACACCCCCATGGTTTTGTATCATAAATGTTTTAATATTCATGTGCTACATTTATGTTCAAATATATATATAATTTAAGGAGAATTCACACTCTTACTAATGCAAGTGGATATGACTCTCTGAGCTCTTGCCTCCAGCAAATTCTATGTGTGTGGAACAACAAGAACTCAGTTAGATGAGAATATGGAGTGTGGGTTTAAGTGTCAGTTGAGCACTTACTTTCTAAAGCTGAACTTAGATGCCGTTCCACCGTGGGATCCCGTTCCCGTGTGTGTTGTATGCCTCGGCCTGTATAGACAGTTTAGACTGAGAGCCAGAGAGGTCTATGCTTTTTGGGGCTGCTAATTCCAACTAGTATATTTTTCTCATAAAAATGACGGGAGAAGTAGGAAGAAAGAACTTTTTCAAAGCATAGCGGAGTGACTGCTCTTGGACCTTGGGGTTTATAAAATCCTCCTTGTTTTTGTCCATGAGTACTAAACACAAATGTAAAATCCTCCTTGTTTTCATCAATGAGTACTAAACACAAAGTGCTTTGCTGTCCCTCTTTGAGAACTAAAATTCAGGGTGTAGGCTGTGGTGAGATGAGAGGGGAGAGAGGGCTGCCTGAGACATAAATCACCTCAGCTCTCGTGCTACCCTGCTCTGCCGAAGACATTGTGAGCTGAAAGGACCGCGTGGCTGGATCCGAGGCGCTGAGCCTGCCCCGTGCCTGCTGCAGCCACCACGTGGTTTAGGACTGCGGTTTCTAAAACAAAGCTAGCTAGTACTCCTGACCTCTTTGTCTCTTCTCATAGGATGGTTTTTGTTTTCAGAAAACCCAGTTCTGCTGGAATCTACTGTATAGTTGGGATCTGGAAACAGGGGAGTAAGGCTTCCTCAGCCAGTCTTTGCATTTAAAAATAACCAGTTCCTTCCCTGGGGCTGCTAGCAGAGGCTTTGAAGGACCCCTGCACCCAGGGGCCTACACAATCAGCTCTCTCTTACTCCTCAGGGCCACAGAGGGGCACTTCCCACACACTTCTTAGAAGCAGTAAAGAAGGCTGTGACCAGGTGACTGTTTGAACTACATGAAAAGAAGGGGACAGCTTCTTTTTTTTTGGAAATTTTTCTGAATTGTAAGCAGAGATTAATTGGAATTTTTCCATATAACTGTTGATTCATTATGCCTAGGGAGTGGGAATAACACTGAAACCCCAAGAAAGACTTTGAGGCTTCAAAAAAAGGAAATGCTGAGAGCAAGACAGGCTGTGGCTCAGCCCTTGCAGCAAGTTCATTAATTATAGAAACGGCACTGCTGGATGACAGTGGACCTGACTTCATAAAATCAAACCAAAATTTTTACTGCTTGAAAATAATCTCCCGAGAATGGAAGAAAGGGCTGTGTGGACTCTGGGAGAGGAAGTGTCAGAATCTAGAGGCTTGCGGCTTAAGTGGAGACCTGGAGACGGGAAACGGTGCTTGCAGTGCTGTTTCCAGGCATAGGTGCACACTCATGCTTACATCACAGCATCACAGTTGCTAGGCAACAGAAGCAAGCGTCAGCTCCTTTCATCAGCGTATCATAGTGAGCTTTAAAAACACAAACAGTTTTATAAGACGAGCCACTTTCATCTCTCCATTTTATTGGGCCACAAATGAGCCTTCTTACCAGGGTTCCCTGCTGTAAGAAGCCACGTGCTTCTTCAAAGTGAACCCTCGTAATGGGGGATTGAATGCCTAAGAACTCTGCTGAGCACCCAGCAGTGCCACGAGGGACAGGAGAGCTGTTGCTGTGCACATGGCGCGGCCTGTGTGGGTGGCACTGATGTTCCCAAGTCTTGCTTCACCCTGGATGTGGCTCATATTAGAGAAAACCTGAGAGAATGGTTAAGAAAAGTCTGAAGTCCAGCACTAGTTTTTGTTTGGTTTGACCTGGGTCTTTGTTTTGTTGTTGTTGTTGTTGTTGTTGTTGTTGTTGTTGTTGTTACAAGGCAGGTTCTTTTAGCCCGGGCTGGCCTTGAACTCCCAGCAATTCTCCTGCCTTAGCCCAGGTACTCTGATAGCAGTGTTCCCACCACACCCAGTTTACTTTTTCTTAAAAGGACTTCTCAGCTTTACCCTGGGGTGGACCAAGCATTCAGGGCTTCCATACCCACTGTGTGGGTGGGGGCTGGGCGTGTGACTTTCAGGTGAGTAGCTGACGAGCCTAAGTGGTAACAACAGACTGGGAACTTAGCTTTGACGTGTGCCCAGCTCCTCTTAGTCTGTGGAATGGAACTCTGATGTGTTCTGAGCAAGCTGTCACTGCCAGCCCAGACTGGAAGGGTTGGGCTTCAGTCCTCCTGGGGTCAGTAGTGGCTCTGCTGCAGACTATGTGAATGTTTCCTTCCATAAGCCCTGGTTCCCTCTGTAACTTGGAAAAGAGGATGTTAGAGGCACCCAGTATGCCCACAGCAGAGTGAACATACCCACAGCTGTCACTAATCTTCCCTCCCAAAAATGTTTTAGACATTAGCCCGTTACAGGATGCAGGTGACCAGCAGTGAGTTCTCTTTGCCACCTAATTCTTAGTCTGGGAGAGGGTGACATTCTCAGCCGGTGCCCCACCCCCATCCACCCACCACGCCTAAGAGCCTGTCCAGACCCTTCCCTGCACAGGAGACCGTGAAGGCTAGATGTTGCTTCGAAGGCCTGAGACCACCTGTGATTTCACTTAAATCCTGGCCACCTGAAAAATTGTAGAAATTAGGGGATTTCCCCCTGATACTTATTTTTAAACTGAGAGGGAAATTTAGCACCAGTCCCTTCCTCTCAGCATATGCCATACCAAAGCAGTGACAGTGTATTGTGGGCTGACGCCCTGACTCCTCCCACACTCAGCCCTGGGTGCTCTCCCATCCCAACAGTTATCTCCTGGCAGATTAACAGACTTTATGTTTCGTTTTTGGTTTTAACAACAGACCCTAATCTAGCCTCTCTTCCACTAACTAGAAAGGAATTCTTTGTATATCCCAAGAAAACACGTTATTTCTGAAGGGCACGGGAGATCTTTCCCTCGAAGACCCCGTCCCTCACGACAGCTCCATGTTCCTATGCTGCGCCCTTTCTAATCCACTTGGTCTTTGTCCTTAGGCCCTTGATGGGTTCTTCTTTGTTGTGAACCTGGAAGGCAACGTGGTGTTTGTGTCAGAGAATGTGACACAATATCTGAGGTATAACCAGGAGGAGCTGATGAACAAGAGTGTCTACAGCATCCTGCATGTCGGGGACCACACCGAATTTGTCAAGAACCTGCTGCCAAAGTCTATGGGTAAATGTCAGCGGACCCCAGTGCCTCCCCGCCACTCCCCGCAGAGTCTCTTGGTGAGAGTGAACCAGTAGAACCTGTTGTGTCATAGGCATGTCGGCAACCACGTGTGTTCAGATAGACAGGAGGGAGCCTGCCGATGCCGGGGGATGATGCCGATGGACGCCCACAGTCATCATCCAAAGAGTGGCCATGCCATGTCTGAGTTCTGTGTGCAAAAAGAATGACGTGGGGGGGCATTCTGGAAACACACACAGACATGGTGGCTCAGACTGTAGGTATAGTGACTCCAGCAGACTGGCCCATGTTAGCCTTCTGGGCAGCCCTGTGATGTCACTGCAGGCATAGCCTCCTCAGCCCTCCATGTCCCTCTGTCCTTCCGTTGTTCCCCTTCTCCCAAATTTCCAGACCATGTCTCTTGTGGATTCTGTTGAGAGGCGCCGTGATGGGTATGGGCTGCCGCTGGCATAGAGTGCCTCACAGATTGGGCCTGCCTTAGAGGGCCGCTGTCCTGTTCCTCTTAGAGGTTCTTGAATATTCTCACTGTTAGGAATGTCTTCACAGGTAGTTTAGTGCTTAGTGAGGTCAGTCCTGAACTGACAAGTATTTTTCTTGAAACTGGTCTTATGTATGTACTGGTCTCTTAGTTAGCCAATAAATGGGGAAAGATCCTTTTTATTTACCATTATGGCTAGTTTTGCCTCATGAGGATAAAACCTTTTATTCAGTCTTCCAAGATGTGTGGATACTTGTGTGGAATTCTTGTTTGGGTGTGGTAAATGTGGAAGGATGGATCTCATAGTTGAAGAAACTAATTTTCCAAGCTCTTCGGTCATTTTCTGCTCCTCAAAGGCCTGTGCTTGTTACTGTCCTGTCTGAAGAGCCTCCTCCTGGCCTCAGCGCACCTTTTCTTTAGTTCCCACCTACTTCTTGAACTTTCTTCTTGGATAGTTCTGTAGAGCCCTTTATGTAAATAGATTTCACAAATGCTAATATCGCTGGGTGAGGAAGGCCGCGGTGGGCAGGCACGGGACCTGCGCTAACTGCCCTCTGCTGAGGCTCTTCCTCCAGCCTGTGAGCAGCCCTTGGCCTAGGTCCACTGTGCCACCTCTGTCCCTGCTGCCCTTAAGGTGTCATTTGGGGATGGTAAAGAAAAGGCCTGACAATGAGAGTTAAGGAGATTCTACTTGGGGCTCTTGAAGAGCCACACGTTTCTCTGCACTTGATCAACTAACAGTCGTTAGTAATCCAGATTAGTCATCTTTTCTCTCTTTTTTCTCTAATGTGTTTCAGACGATACTGATGTCTTTCCTTTCGTTAAGCAACTCTTTCTTTTATTTATTTATTCGTGCCAGTCTCAGCGTCCCCTCGACTCCCAGACCCCCACAACTGTTTCTTATACATACAGTTTTAGTTTTGACACTAAAACAGGAAGTTTGTCAGATTGTTTTCACTTGACACAGTATCAGCGCTTTGTCTTCACGGATCTTCAGTCCCCCCGAGGAAGTCTACACGAACAATTAGGCTGTAGGCTGTAATCCAGTGGCTCAGAAGCAGACTCCTTAGAGACAACACTCCAAAGTTTCTCTGGGAAGTTTGACGGCAGTCCGTCTCGAGGAGGCCTGGGAAGCTGGAGTTTCTGTCTCTCACAGAGCAAGCACCCTGCCATGCTGTGCTGTAGCTCAGAGAGAAAAGCTCAGTGGAGGCAGCAGGAACACACATCCATGTGGTACTGAGGCGGGGTGCGGGCAGTCCCGAGCCGGGTGGGGTGGGGTGCTCAGGGAGGTTCAATTGTCCTCTGGAAAACACCGGCGCTTGCTACAGTCTGCCGTTCTCAGAGCCATGTTTGCACCTTGAAAACCAGAATGCAAGCCGACTGAACTATATTTCCAAGAAATCAAAGATAGAAACCCACAAATAGAGTGTGCAGTATTTTAGTAACATGTAGTCAGGGTAGAGGCTCTGGAGTGTAGCAGATGCTTTGAAACCCCCAGTTCCTGAGGTATACAGTCCTCACGCTCTCCCTATGCCCTCTGAATAACACAGCCCTAGAACCTACTGTTGCCTCGTAACCTTGGTCTCTCTCGCCTCGCAGTGAATGGGGGATCTTGGTCTGGAGAACCTCCCAGGCGGAACAGCCATACCTTCAACTGTCGGATGCTGGTGAAGCCTTTGCCAGACTCGGAAGAGGACGGCCATGATAACCAGGAAGCACATCAGAAATACGAGACGATGCAATGCTTCGCTGTGTCTCAGCCAAAGTCCATCAAAGAGGAAGGCGAAGGTAGGACGGCCTGGGAGACGGCGCAGGCGCCTGCCTCCCCCTGTGCACACACTGGCAGCGCTCCTGATTCCTTTCAACTTTACTCTGAGATTCCAGTCCCCCCCAACATTGGGGGTTGAACTCTCACATGCTAAGCAGTGTTCTACCTCTGAGCTGTTCTCAGTTTGAAAACGTTCTGTGGTGATGTAAGCAGCACCGTGCAGGCCTTTGGAACTGCACCAGGGTTGGTTTTAGTTAGGTTCTTATGGAAACAGCAGGTGTCCCTGGTGACTGCGGCACTTCTGCACCTCTAACAGTGACAGTTGAGGGGACACTGGGTTGCTTTGAACACCTAATGTAAATCCTATGCCACAGCCCAAGACAAAGTGGGTATAAGCAGCGTTTCTATAGCCTTCCCAGGGAGTCACAGAACGCCAGGCCTTCAGCGTGACAGGAGGGGGGAGGGGCGAGCTTTCAGATACATAAGCTTACTGCATTGCTCCCCATAATGAGATGCTGATGTCATACTGTCTTAGTCAGGGTTTTACTGCTGTGAACAGACACCATGACCAAGGCAAGTCTTAAAAATGACAAAATTTAATTGGGCTGACGTACAGGTTCAGAGGTTCAGTCCATTATCATCAAGATGGGAACATGGCAGCATCCAGGCAGGCATGGTGCAGGAGGAGCCGAGAGTTCTCCGTCTTTATTCGAAGGAAGCCAGGAACAGACTGGGCATCCTCAGGCAGCTAGGAGGAGGGTCTCCAAGCCCACCCCCACAGTGACACACTTCCAACAAGGCCACACCTTGTAATAGTGCCACTCTCTGGGACAAACATATGCAAGCCATTCCCTGCCTTCCAGTCCCTCTGTATCTCAGATGCTAGTGGAGAAGGCACTCTGTGTTACAGAGGGAAAGAGCTTTTGATGAGCAATGCAAGAAAATATTCTAGCAGATAACCAGGCAGGCCAGCCCCCAATTCAGCCATTATATCTGGCTCTGGAGAAATTCCTTCACTTTCCTGTGTATCAATTTATTAGTCAAATTTCCACTGTGAGCATCAGAATCTGGTACAGAATGGGCGGCATGTAACTCAGGGGTGGAACACTTCCCTGTTCTCAGCATGGTCCTAGCGTGTATGCACACACACACACACTCACACACTTAACACACACACATTTACACACACACACTCACACACACATATACACCCTCACACACACACACACTCACATACACACCCTCACATATACTCACACACACACACACACACACACACACACACACAACTTATGACAATAGCTAAACCATAGTAGCACTGGACAGTAGCATAGTACTGCTCAACTAAAATGTGTAAATTTTAAAATTTGATCAGGAAGGGATTCCAGGGAGCTGTTGTAGAGATACAGCATTTGAAAATGAGCCTTGGCCTAGGTGTGACTGTCACACAGTTTAGCTCTGTTGGCTCAATAGAGAGCGAATACCGCAGACTCACCCGTGACATCCCACAAGCGAACAAGGCCCTGCGTGCCGACTCACTGGTCTGCACTGGGGAACACCATGTGGATTCGGGTTGAGGTGGAGCCAGGACGCTAAAGTTCTTGCCTAGAACATACAAAATGCCTGAGTTCAGCCCCCCAAACTACATAAAATCAGTCATTGTGATGTACCCCATAATCTTAGACTCGGGAGACACAGCCAGGTGAGTCAGAAAAGTCAAGGTCTTGCTTGGCCCCACACAGCAAGTGTGATCCCCACCTAAGATGTAGTAGACTGCCTATAAATTAATTAACAAAATTGGGTTTCAAGGCAGGGTGTTGTGGTGCACATCTCTAATCCAGTCACTCGGATGGGATCAGGTACATTTAAGGTGGTAGATACCACTTTAGTGATCCCAGCACAGGAAAGAGGTGGGGGTCACTGTAAGCCAGCCTGCTCCACAAGTGAGGCAGGAGAGGCAGAGAGGCATAGCAAAACCATCGCCCTAAAAAATCCAGATGTTTATAAAATGAGGCAAAAGCAAGGGCGTGTCTTTTTCTTTTTCCCTTTATTGTAGCTAAAATACTCATGGCCACCCACCCTACTTCCCCTGATGATTACATTTTAACCTAAAGACACCAGCTATTACTTGAGATCTTCTCCCCCTCCCAAAAAAGAAAACAGAAAGCTTCCCAAGTTTATAAGTAAATGATTGCAAGCCTGTGGTGAGAGGTGGGGTGAGGCGGTGTGAGGAGCCTGTTTCATTTCTGTGGCAGCCCTTTTTCTTTTAACTTGAAACAGCCACGCCGTGTTCCGTGCACACTATCCACCTGTAGAGGACATTTTCCTGTTCTTCAGAAGTGAGCTCCATGCAGAATAGAAGTGGGGCAGGAGACACGGCTCAGTAGTTAAGAGCACTCGCTGCCCTTCCACAGGACCTTGTTCAGTTCTTAGCCCCTGCATGGTAGCTCACAACCGTCCGTAAGTCCCGTTCCGGAGCATCTGTCACCCTCTTCTGGCCCCCACAGGCACCAGCATGTGAGTCACACACACGCACATGCAGGCAAAGCGTCTGTACAAATACATAAAAGTTAGAAATGTTGAAGTGGGGACGAGGTTAAACGTTAACAGTGGCTGTGGAGGGGCCTGTCATGGCGGGATGCTGAGCCCTCCGGCAGGGAATGTGGTGCATTCACTAGGTACGGTGGGGTTGAGTGTTCCTCGGTTCATTTCACCCTGCAATCCTCAGGTACCCATATGATTTGTTAAGTGTAACTGAAGCTGAGAAGCAAACTCCTTCCCAACTGTGTCTGATTTTAATGCCATCTTTTTGTTTCATTTTGTTTCTTATGAATTAATTTTGCTTTTGCACTCAATGACTAAGCAAAAATGGACCCCATACTTTTCATCACTGGGGAGGGGTTTCCAGTCATCAACCCGTGTGCTGTGTGGTCTCAGTGTCCGCCCTCTGCCCAGCTCATCCAAACAGCCGCCTCCACTATCGCCAGACTGAAAATTAAGCCAGTGAAAGCCATGGCGACTCTCACTGATTTACCAGGCCCTGTACTCAGATATTGGAGTTGATTTGATCAGGACAAATATGATAAGCAATTGTGTCTTCTTTAAGATTTGCAGTCCTGCTTGATTTGTGTGGCACGAAGAGTACCCATGAAGGAAAGACCAGCCCTTCCCTCGTCGGAAAGCTTTACCACCCGCCAGGACCTCCAAGGTGAGCCCCTGTCAGGGAAGACAAGGCAGTCCCGTGGAAATGCACGAGACCCTGAGCACAGGAACTGTCTCTGGAGGGCCGCAGGGTTGAGGGGGGCTGTGGCGGCCTGGACCGGCTGAGGAGAGGTGCTGAGCGGCAGCAGGCCCACAAAGAGGGGCCTTTCTTCACTGTGTCCGTCCTGGAGGTGTATTTGGGCTGCCAGCTCCAAACAGCAGGCTTTCCATTTCTGCAGTTCTGTCTCTGTGTGGTGTCATTGTTCTGTGTAGACTATAATATTAATTAGAGATGATTTATAACATTGGGGGCAGCACATGTCAAACCAGTCCTCGTTCAGGAGGTAAGGCAGAGTTCCAAGAAAATCTGTCTAAAACTCAGATAATTAGATGAGGAAAATGGAAAGGTCACAGGAAGACAGAGGTCATCTCATAAACTGCCATTTTACATGAGGCCAGTCCCCACGGATACAGTGTATCCCTGAATGGTAACTGTGTCTGCTGTTACCTCCCAGGCAAGATCACTTCTCTGGACACTAGCACCATGAGAGCCGCCATGAAGCCGGGCTGGGAGGATCTGGTGAGAAGATGTATTCAGAAGTTCCACACACAGCATGAAGGGGAATCTCTGTCATACGCCAAGAGGCATCACCATGAAGGTAGGTCTCTCCGCACAGCACTTTACACAACCTTTATACAGTCACCTCCTGTGGGGACATTCTCTCAAGAAGAGATGTGCCTCACAGAGCTTCTGTGTCCGGTGCTGGTGCTCCCCGGACCACGCTACCTGAGGAAATAAAGCAAGTGCTGATATCCCAATTACAAAGATGGAGGAAGAGGTCCTGTTCTGTAATCCTCATGCTGTGGATGACAGGGTAACCAGGGCCTGTGTAATCTAAGGACAGGATCCAGTGCATAAGAGCCAGTCAATCCCAACCTGTCCTTCATGATGTGAACAGCAGATTTCAGAATTTTCCAGAAGGCCTGGAGAGGGAACAAGCCCTGCTCTGGGTCACAGACTAAAGGAAGAGCTGGAGGCAAACTCAACACTCCATCTTTCAGTCTGGTCCAGCCCTGAGTGAACACTGCCTGTGTGTGGCCTTGTCCGTCTGTGTGTCTCATCACCCTCCACGCCCTGCACTTTATCAGTGTTGGGTGGGACAAGGGTCCTGGTCAGCGTGTGAGCAGCACGAGACTCACGGCAGAGCAAGGCCTCTCGGTCTCAGCGGGGACGCTTGTCCGCCTCTGCAGAGGAGAGTCTGGAACTAATCTGTGGCAAATGGAGCTGTAGTTTGTCATCCATTAGTGTGTGTCTTGTCTTTAGTAAGGTTTTTGTATTGAAGCTTTATGCCTTTGAAGCCACTTAATGAAAAAGCACAGACGTAGTACATGTGCTCTGACGAAGCCATTTCTCCCCACACCTGCATCTTTTCCACCCTGATCAAACATTGTGTACTTCCAGTGTTGTTCTCGCTGCTAGAATCAGGGCAGATAGAGATGGTGCAGTGGACAGAAATCAATATCTAGCCTTGTACTTCACTGGATAATGGCTTGGAATAGAAGCGGAAATTAGAGAGATGCCCTTAGCAAACATGTCCGGTGCCCCTGGGTCCTGAATGCCCTGCATTCGATTGCTAGCTGCCTGGTTCCACATACGTAGACAGACAGACACTCTATTTCGTTTAGAGAGACAGGACCCACTGAAAGGAGACAGCACACAGATGAACAAAACAGGGATGCAGAGGGTAAGAGGACGTGCTGACTAGTCACGAGGACCTGAGTTCAGATCCCCAAGAACTCACCTCAAAAGAAAGTGGGGTTGCATGCTCATCAGTAATACCCACACTGTGGAAGACAAGGACATATTGTAGAAATGTGCTAGAAGGTTTTCTTTGATTTGAGGAGCATCCGATGATCAGGTCTGCTCACACATTGCTACATAGTTTGCAGACCAAATGGAAAGTCTAGAGATTTCAAGTCACCAAAAATGTGAGTCCCGTACACAGCTGTATTTCTGTTCCCTGTAGACACATGTTCTTTGTGCCAAGCACAGCAGGCGTGGGACAGTAACTGATCCCCGTACAGCCACGTGGGAATCCCTGCAGGTATCAGGACAGCAGGCAGCCATGTCCTCCTGAGCCTGTCTCCCTGAGGTCATGGAGGGGCTGACCCACAAACACAGTGAAGCTCTGCAGGGAAATCAGAGTCCCACGCACACCTGTAATTCTTTGGCCTGGTGAATTTTCATGATCACCTTGGGCAAGTAATTTAACCCAACAAATCTACAGTGATGTTAGAAACATACTTTTCTTAAAATGATTGTTTTCCTGAATCAAAGCCATCTTTTTATGAAATACAGTTCTATCAATCTCAAGACTATTTTAAGAGAAATTACATTAAGCCAGTTGGTTTCCGTCTATTTCTTGTCTTAAGAATAGAAGTATCCAGCCTTATGCAAATGTTAAAGGGGTTGCACTGGCTTGGGTCTCGGTTGTGTTCAGTGATTTCTTCTGACAGACGGAAAGATGACAGACTGACAGATGTTTTTCACCTTTACTTCCTATTGTCTGAGGCACAGAAGAAATACTCACTACACCGTGGGAAGCAAAGCCTAGCAAAGAGTGTGGGGGATGGGCTGGGGAGGTCATCTGAGAATGAGCATTTAGACAATGCAGGTCTTAAACCTCATCCTGGTGGTTACTCGGCAAAGGAATGCAAAGGCAGTGGAACTTAGACACACCGTGTTTGGGGGTTGTGTTGTTTTCATGGTGTTTTCTAATACTACTAAGAAATTATGGAAAGGCCTATTTTGACCTGATAAACTGTTTGCACTTGCTTTGCCACATATGAAAAATTTGATTTAAAAAAGAGTTTATTCCGGGCTAGAAAGATAGCCCAGAGACAGGTAGAGCACTGGCTGCTCCTCTGACAGCCCAGGCTCAGTTCCCAGCTCCTACGTGATGTTCACAACATTCTACAACTCCAGTTACACTATTTGGGCAAAATATACATACACAATAAAATAAAAATGAGTCTAAAATAAAAAATAAAAACAAACCTTTAAAAATAAAGGACAGTTTGAGTTTCTAAGATGTTATTCTTTGTTATACCAAAAAAAAAAAAAAAAAAAAAAAACTAATTCACTGTTTGGTATTTTGAAAAGTAACTATGCTTTTTAAATGAATGTGTTATGACCTGTAACTTTTCAACATGCTGGTAGGAAACTAGTGAACTTTCTCACTATTGTACCTTGCCACACTTTCCCTGACACTTGACTCCACTTTTCTGATACTTTTTTCTAATCATGCCTTGTTTCCTTTTTCTGCCTGCAGTTCTGAGACAGGGGTTGGCGTTCAGTCAGATCTATCGTTTTTCCCTGTCTGACGGCACTCTCGTCGCTGCACAGACGAAGAGCAAGCTCATCCGTTCCCAGACCACGAATGAGCCTCAGCTCGTAATATCCTTACACATGCTCCACAGGTAATCAGACACGCGGCCTCCCGGGTTCTTGACTGCCGTTGTAAACTGTAGAATGAGATCGCTGTTAAGCATCAGCTAGAAGCCACTGCACTGCATCAGCAAAGTCTGGCTGCGCTTTGCTGCCCTTTGCATTTCCGCTTTAACGCTACGGACGCAGCATCAGACTGGATGTGAGGTGCACACTTTTAGTCCCAATACTTGGAGGCAGAGGCAGGCGGATCTCTGAGGATCCTAGACCGGCCTGATCTACTACTCAGCAGGCTCCAAGACAGCCAGGGCTACATAGAGAGATCCTGTCTCAAAGGAGCAAGAACAGAAAAAGAACACACAGGGCTTGGCTGCACCTTCCTGTCAGAGTCGTGGAGGGATTTCCCAGCGGGCAGTGGGGCAGTGACTGAGAACTGGAACACTGGAGCCAGTGCTGAGATCTCTGGTCCTGGATATTCTTAGACTAGCTTTGATTTTTGTTCTTGGGTTTAATTTCTTCTCATTAGACTTTGAATTGAGTGGTTTTCTATAGTAAAAGAAAGAAACATGAATGCTGATTTTAAAATAAATGTCACAGAGCATATTGTTTAAGATACTCATTTGGGAAAATGGTTGAATTTCAAATTTTATAAATATTTATGTATATGCTGAGGGAAACTGCGGGTTGCCGCCAGGAGATATCTGCAGTTGCTCTGCTTAAAGTTGCAGTTTATTGGATTTTTCATTATTTTGCTTTCTAGTACAGGGATTTTAAAAATCAGTCAGGCCTGGATGCCAACTAATAGTAGGCCTTACCTCAAACCTAAACCATTTGAAAGTTTATGAGGCAGCAGATTTCACCCACCCACCCCAGCTGAGGCTGACCTTTGACAATGGCTGGACATGTTTAAGTAACCACCAAGACTGAAGCAAAAGCCCTGGGTTCTGGGAAACCTGTTTGTAAGCATCAGTTAGGGAAGTGGGTTCAAATTTTCTTGGAATGATGGCCAGTTAGAATCATAAACTGTTGCCCCAAAACCCCGCCACAGCCATGTTCTGTCTTCTGGCCGGCGGGACTGAGGAGGTGGAGGGGAATCTGTGAGCAGGCTTTTCTGCGTGGGCAGCTGGCCATCTCTGACAGTTAGGGCAAGGCGTTCTTCACTGAGGCCTCTGTCCACGTGAACCTCCCGACCTACAGGTGTGCCCACTGCTGGGGGCTGAAACCGTGGCAACTGGTTGAATCAAGTAGTACTTAGGTGGGTCGGCTTTTAAGGCTGTGTAAGTCTCAGTTGGTCATCAGGGAGATGCAGAATCGAGATCTTCCTAATGTCCTCTTTACTTACTGAACTGTCTATATGGAAGTAGTCTAATTTAACCTGCACACACACTTGAAAACTACAGGCATCTTGACATGACACGTGGAAAGCATCCCTTAGTCCAGAGCTGTTCGTGGTCAGCCATCCCATAAGTGCAGGCGTTTCCCAAACCTTGACTTCTTTTAGATGTAGTCTGCTTTTGTACAGAAAAGAGACCCTGCCTCTTTTTAATTAATAAATTTACTCTGTATTTCTCCCTTTATCTTATATATGTTTCTTTCCTTATACAGAGAGCAGAATGTATGTGTAATGAATCCGGATCTGACTGGACAAGCGATGGGGAAGCCTTTGAGTCCAATTAGCTCTAGCAGCCCCGCCCGCCAGGCCATGTGCAGTGGGAACCCAGGTCAGGACGTGACCCTCGGTAGCAATATAAACTTTCCCATGAATGGCCCAAAGGAACAGATGGGCATGCCTATGGGCAGGTTTGGTGGCTCTGGGGGCATGAACCATGTATCAGGCATGCAAGCAGCCACTCCTCAGGGCAGTAACTATGCACTCAAGATGAACAGTCCCTCACAAAGCAGCCCCGGCATGAACCCAGGGCCACCCAGCTCTGTGCTCTCCCCACGGCATCGCATGAGCCCCGGCGTGGCCGGCAGTCCTCGCATCCCCCCCAGTCAGTTTTCCCCCGCAGGAAGCTTGCATTCCCCGGTAGGCGTTTGCAGCAGCACAGGAAATAGCCATAGCTATGCCAACAGTTCCCTCAATGCCCTGCAAGCCCTCAGCGAGGGCCACGGCGTCTCGTTAGGGTCATCGTTGGCTTCGCCGGACCTAAAAATGGGCAATTTGCAAAACTCCCCAGTTAATATGAATCCTCCCCCACTCAGCAAGATGGGAAGCTTGGACTCCAAAGACTGTTTTGGACTTTATGGGGAACCATCAGAAGGTACAACTGGACAAGCAGAGGCCAGCTGCCATTCTGAAGAGCAAAAGGGACCCAACGATTCCAGCATGTCCCAGGCGGCCAGCGGGGACAGGGCTGAGGGACACAGCCGGCTGCATGAGAGCAAAGGGCAGACCAAACTCCTGCAGCTGCTGACCACCAAGTCCGACCAGATGGAGTCTTCGCCTTTGCCCAGCTCTTTGTCGGACACAAACAAGGACCCTACGGGCAGCTTGCCTGGGCCCGGGTCCACGCATGGCACCTCGCTCAAGGAGAAGCATAAGATTTTGCACAGACTCTTACAGGACAGCAGTTCCCCTGTGGACTTGGCCAAGCTGACAGCAGAAGCCACAGGCAAAGAGCTGAGCCAGGAGTCCAGCACCTCAGCCCCTGGGTCAGAAGTGACTGTCAAGCAGGAGCCAGCGAGCCCCAAGAAGAAAGAGAATGCACTACTGCGCTATTTGCTCGACAAAGACGATACTAAAGATATTGGTTTACCGGAAATAACCCCCAAACTCGAGCGACTGGACAGTAAGACAGATCCTGCCGGTAACACCAAGCTAATCGCCATGAAAACTGTGGAGGCGGAGGTGAGCTTTGAGCCCAGTGACCAGGTGAGTTTTCTGATGTTTGCTCCCAGGTGTGATTGTCTGTCTTAGATGTTCTGCAAGAGGACCGTCTGTGACTCCGTAAAAGTAGCATTTGTGTTTGTGGGCCTTCCCTGTTTACAGTTACTTTGCATGAAGCTATGTGTTCTGTACTGCAGAGTTACATGGCACAGGCGTGGGCTTAGGAGGCCAGAGCATCTGTGGACACTGAGCAAGTGTGGCTGTGTTCCGACAGTTTGACGGATACTTAGAGACCCCGAGCACACAGTTGTGATGGGCACAAAGTATTCTTTTGGTTGGTTTTTCAGGAGGGGTGCTCAGTTTTCTTGCTTTGAGCAAGGTAAATTCGTTCTTGGGTCATAGGTCATAGGTCATAGCAGGGGTGAGCAGGATGAATTGCAGTCCCACTGTAGGCAGCTGAGCCCAGGGTGGGTCCCTTCCTTGGACTTCAGCTTCTGCTAGTTGCTCTGTCCACACGACCAGAGTTCGGCCAGCTAATATCCTTCCGCCTCTCCCCTCCCCGTGAACACTTCTGAGTAATGTGTAGGAATCTCACTGTTGGTTAAAACACCCCAGAGGGAACGGATGGGGATGTCAAAGCCATTGTGTGTCCATTCAAAACCAGAATAATGGGCTACATTCTCGGCGTTTCTCTCTGAAGTTAGCACCTTGAAAACAGTCCAGGGGCCCGAAGTCATGTTCAGAATCAATCACTCTTTCATCTGTTTTTTATATAAAAAGCAGTCCTAATACAATATGACGCAGTAGACTAGCACTGTCGGACTAGTTAATATGTAACTGCGTGTGCTGGCCATTTTGTGGTACAAATACCTTTTTAAAACTCTTCTGCGTGGCCTTCAATATGCACATGTTACAGTTTCCCTCTGAAATGTTCTCATCTAAATTGACATTTTGATCCTTCTTTAGCACTCTAACCCTGGCCCTCACCATTCCCAACAGTACTGTGGTGTGGAAGGAGGCAGACGATTGACAATCCCCTGACTTACGGAGTCAGCAGTGCGCGTTGTTGGTACTGCTGTGGTTGAATCTGTACTGACTGACGGTTAGGACCCAGCCTCACCTTCCCCGGTCTGAACGTGTCCTGTCTGGCAGACTCTGTCGTGACTGGGCTAAGCAGTGAGGAAGCCACTGGGGCCTCTCTTTAAAATGGCCTATAATTTGCCCTTGAAAGTTGTGTTGCAGATGGGAAGGTATCGTCATGAGAGCTGCACCCCCATCCCACACTGTGCCTTTGAGCCCCTGATCCCCTGAATCTACAGAAGCTGCATTTGGGGGCAGTTCCTGCCAGCCAAACGGGTTCTGAGCTCAGCCTCCTGTTTCTCTCACTGTGACATGGACGGTTGCCGCCGTTCCTGAGAACAGACACAATCAGCCAGGCATTTGTGTTGCTCACAGAAGCAGACTAAGATTACGTTAATATAACTGGTGATTAATCCTAGAGTGTGAGGCCAGCAGCAACTGTTTTATAATGCTGTGAACTCAGGCCTCAACACAAAGTTAATAGCAGCGTCTCATGTGATGTGATATGAAAACCATATTGACAACCAGGCTTTCAGCTTCTGAGACTGGATTAAATTATGCAGAGGCAGTGGCAGTTTAGAACAGCAGGCACAGATAGCCAGTGTCCCTTCGTTGTCTTCGCATGCTAGAGAGCAGGTCAGTGACTCAGGTCGCTGGTCCTCAGTGTGGAGCACAGCAGCTCCTCCTCCACACACAATGTTTCTGTCTCTGGCCTCAGACCCTGGAGACTTAGAGAAACCGTGGACGGGATCACGAATATTTGTCATTACTTAGTATATAGGACTTCACTCATCTCAGACAAGAAAAGGTTTTTTAAGTCTTTGAATCACTTAGTTTTCTTATTTAGGAGAAATAATTTTCTAATCAAAATTATCTGAGAAACAAAGAGACTAGTATAAATCTGTTGCTTGAAGATGGGGGAAAAAATCAGGGCACACACGCTCACATACACAGGAAGTATATTTTCCTTAATGAAATCTCACCCTTGCTCACCTTCTCTCTACCCTCTTCCAAACCTCATCTAAAATAAGTTTCACGGAGCCAGCTCAGCATCAAAAACATAGCAAGGGGAAAAGCCACCCCAGGAAGTATGCTTTGCCTAAATTTAGATCCTTTAGCGTGAGAGGAAAATGTGGTTCTTTCACCTCCTGCTCACCTCGTTCCCTGAGGACAGCCTTCTCGCCTCTCATTTCTGAGGTACAGTAACTATTTAGCAGACACACACTAGAGGATGGTAAGTCTGGACTGCAATGGACTGTCTTAGTGTTCAGTGCGTTGCTAACTTTCTAAGGTCAGGAAGTCCTTCGGTGGGCAGAGTCATTATACCGAAAACGGTATCTTTTTACCAGGCAGAGCATTCAGACAGGTTCTTGTACGACATTTCCTAACCAACAGGAAACAGAAACTGACAGAGACTTTTCCGGTATGTTTACTGCTCTGTCACATGCTTTACACGGTGGAGCACCTCTGACACTCTGCCAAGCAACACTCGGCTCCTGCTTTCTCCGAGGACTTGGAACCGTTCTTCCGTTGCCTGACTCCATTAGAGAAAGCGAGTCCCTCAGATGCGATAGAATTCCTTCACAGTCTGTGCCGAGCAAACGGCGTGATGGCTCTGTTCGCTATTTAAAATATTCAAAAGATTGTTTTTAATTTACTAGAGTACTCATGTGCTTCTTTATTCAGAGAACAAGTTGATTTTGACACGTGAAAATAATTGTAAAACTAAAAAGAAAAGGAAAATTAAAGAAATCAAGTCTATTTTTCCTTTTGTAGAACTTAAAAAAAAAACTTTCTGACTCATTTCCTTCCAGAAATAGTTGAAACTAACTACTGAACTGATGTGTCTAATATGAGCGTTCAAGTAAATGCTCAAGTGAGACTTTGAAGCATCCACATTTTTAGAGGAAGGCACTGATCTTTTTGTCTTGCAATGAAAATTCACCCTACAAGTGAGGAGGGTCTGAAGAACATCTGTGAGATGTAAATTACAGAGCTGTTGAAGACTTCTCTCGGAAACTCATCCCTTCTAGAACTTGCTTGAATATGAAGGAAAGAGTTAAAATCGAGCTGCCTGAGGGCATAGCCACTAGGAAATCTGTGTCCTGTAAGAACATTTCATTGTAGAGCCAGGCATGGTGGTATGCCCCTGCAATCCAACATTCCAGAGTTGAGAGAGAATGGCAAATTCAAGGTCAACCCTTACCTCGGGGAAAGAACAGTTAAGCTGATAACAAATTAATGATAAATGCATATTCCAAAAATTGACAAGGAATAAATTCAGGCAAAGCAGCATCTCTAAGAGTTCACATTGCGTCTTGAAACATTAGCCTGAGTCAGTTCAGCGCATCCAGAGCTCTGGGTTAGTGGGAGACACAGCTTCCCTGATAAGTCTCTCCTCTGTCCCTCCCAGTACTGAAAACTGAGCACAAGGCCTCTTACAAGCCTTATGACTGGGTTACTCTCACTCACATAGATGATGATAAAGTTGTAAATGTGGGTGATCAAAAAGACATTTCTTTTAAAACATAAGCATTAGGGATGAGTGTGGAGAGGGTAACTTAGGCCATATCACACACGCTGATTTTGTCCCAGCACTGCATGAGTGCATAAATAAAAATTTTACATTGGTCAAATATATATAGTGGATATGATATTTTTTTTAACTTAGACATTATTTGAGCTAGGCATTTTCCACGTACCTGTGAAGATGGGGAGATCAAGAGGTAAAAGCTAGGCTCTGCTCCATAAGAAGTTGAAGACCAGCTTGGGACCCATCTCATAATTTTTTCTTATATAAATTGACTTTAGTCATTCATATGTCTTAACATATATGTATTAAACATTGTATGTACCTGTAATGTTAAAATATATACCTAGTGTCAAGTATTTACATTTATATATACTTAAATTAGCATTTTACGTATAAAATTAGCAGAATTACACATAAAACAAAAGAACAACTATGGCCAGATGTGGTGGGACACTTCTCTGAGGAGTCAAGAAGCCGTAGGAATTTCTGTTAGTGTTCATGATGAAAGGAATTCATCTAGGTGACTGACCGCCACCCCTACCCCACAAGCCTCCCCATTGGAGGACCAGTCAGTCACAGTGACAGAGTGAGCCAGTGTGTGCGCAGCTTCCCTTCCGACGTAACTCTCTGGGGCACTTTGCTTGTCTGTGCCCCTTCCATGGGAAGCTTATTGTCCTGTGTCAGAAAGGGGTGATGTAAAAATACTCTTCTCCTGTTTCAAGAGTACGTGCGGAATCCCAGGAAAGCTGTGGCTAGGTTCACTGCCCCAGTAGCTGTCTCTGAAAGAATCAGTGAAACGTCACTTCAGCAGAGACCATCCCAACTTGACGTCTCAGCTGACAGAGACGTGTGCCATCAAAAGAAGTCAATATTAAATAGTGGCCATATTTATGTTACTAATCAATATTGGTAATGGGAATTGAGTTCAAGAAATGATTTCTAAGAAACTGGCGCCTGTGAAATCAAGTTAATACTTGCCATATCTGGTACCAGGAGGTGGCGCACGCCTTCAATCCCAGCACTCGGGAAGCAGAGGCAGGTGAAGCTGTGAGTTCAAGGCTAGTCTGGTCTACAGAACAAGTCCTGGACAGAAACCTGTCAGAAAACAAAGGGGGTGGAGGGACTACTTTAGTCATCCATATATCCAGTCACGTAAGATGGTTCATAAGAAAGCCAGTGACACTCAAAACCTAAGATAAAAGCAAACAAAAGGCACATTTCCAATTGAGAAGGCAAGACTTAGCTAGTTCCTGAGTATTGGAAGCTTATCTTACAACCCCACACACAGGGAGATAGCCAGGCTATTTGTACCATATTTTACACCAGCGATCTTTGTGAACCAACCATGCCTGTTTCTAGGTGAGGGAGTCAGGTGCGGAACTTAGATTGCAGTCCTCCTGTTGAGTTATGAGAGACGGTTGGCCGGTTGGCCGGGGTACCCTGCGGCGGGGTTCCCTGCGGCGGGGTTCCCTGCAGCGGGGTTCCCTGCAGCGGGGTTCCCTGCGGCGGGGTTCCCTGCGGTGGGGTACCCTGCGGTGGGGTACCCTGCGGCGGGGTACCCTGCGGCGGGGTTCCCTGCGGTGGGGTTCCCTGCGGTGGGGTTCCCTGCGGTGGTGGGCCTGCAGTTGCCGTGGCTGGGGTTGGGATCCCCTCTTGCAGCATGAACCTGGATGTACACTTCTGTTTGTTGACTGCAGCCTGGCAGCGAGCTGGACAACTTGGAAGAGATTTTGGATGATTTGCAAAATAGTCAGTTACCACAGCTTTTCCCAGACACGAGGCCAGGAGCTCCTGCGGGGTCGGTTGACAAGCAAGCCATCATCAATGACCTCATGCAGCTCACGGCTGACAGCAGTCCCGTCGCCCCTGTCGGAGCCCAGAAAGCAGCACTGCGAATGTCACAGAGCAGTGAGTATGCGCCGTTGCCGGGGTTTCCAGCATTGAATCCCCACCAGGAACAAATTCTGCACGTCCACCGCAGTGTAGTTACTTGGAGGTTTTCTGTGATAAACAGCACCATCTACCGGTCTGGCAACGTGTTCAGGCAGCTTACTGCCGCTGGAGGGGAGGGAAATTCAAACCAGTCAGGGTCCTGCATGAGGCTGAGGCAGGAGGATGGTGGGTTCACGAAAAGGCTGCTCAGTCACATGCCTTGCGCTGTCATTTAGAATCTTGCTGTAAGCTGGTTTGAACTGAGTGAGACGTGCTCTCCACTGATAGAATGTCTGGTTCGGTTCTGAGTGGGAACAGTTGTTCTGTAGCGCGGCACAGTTTACAGGAAGACAGCTCTCAGTGCGGCAAACAGCACCGTTCCCACCTCTGTAGAACACTCACACCTCGAAGTCTTCTGAGTCTGAAAAACAAACCTCAGCCAAGTCAGGGAAACAAGTCCTCTCTTGGGTGGTTCCTGACCATTCTGGAACGGGGTAAAGAAAAGTAAGGTGAAGTTTTGTTTGACCTGGGAAATCACGAAGCTAAGGAATTGAGAGAATGAGGTAAGAAACACGAGGTGCTAGCAAAGAGCACAGGGGGACCCTCAGCTCCTTCCTACGCTCGGGATCTCCCAGTGGAGTGTGGGGTAGTGAGCTGACCCAAAGGAAGACAGGGAGGGGCAGGTGTGTAATGTCCATCCCCAGTTCTGGTTTTTCAGACTCTTTTTTTTCTATCATAGGTTGTTGAAAAGTCCTCTTTCTCTTGACTGCCAGAGCAGTCTGTGCTTAGAAAATTAAAAGAAAGTCTTTATCACCTAGTAAATTAGGTCTGTAAATTAGTGTGCATAGTGTTTGAGTGTTTTAATAACATTGTTATAAAACTACAGGTCATCTAGTTGACACTAGATTACTTACTGCTCAGTATATAGTCAATTCTGTGAGCTAACTATAAAAATCATTTCAAATCTAAATGTGTGCTCAGAGTTAAAACCATGCTGCTAGCCACAGCCTAATTGGAAATATTCACTTCTAACTTATTCTAAACCTTGAGCCAGTGAAGAAATAATGTTCTAACATACAAACTACATACAAACTACATGTGTAGGTCTGTCTGCTGCTGCATACAAGGGATGTTTTAAGGCTCAGTACTGTGAAAATCAGAGCTCCTGAAGCAGACAAGAGCACCCCAAATTTAAGGGAAGACCAAATGAATGAATAAATAAATGAAGAGAAGCAGAGAAAGACACTCCATCAACGTGTGACTAGATGAACATAAACACTATTGTATTAATGATCTAGTTAGAAAAAACTTTTCAATGCTAAAATTCGGGAGAGAAAACTCAGTTTTTGTCCTGCGTCCCCTTTTTACAAAGCCATTGAGAGTTAGAATAGTCCATACAGGACACTGCATATGTTTTCTGTATGTGAGTTGTCTTTCATGGAAATAGTTGATGTGCGTCCTTGTCATGTTACAGGAGGCATTCCCCTAAACACTACTTACTGTTCATATTCTTTCCATTGTCCTTTATTAACCTTCAATTTTTCATTTCTTCTCTCCTTAGCTTTTAATAACCCACGACCAGGGCAACTGGGCAGGTTATTGCCAAACCAGAATTTACCACTTGACATCACATTGCAAAGCCCAACTGGTGCTGGACCTTTCCCACCAATCAGAAACAATAGTCCCTACTCAGTGATACCTCAGCCAGGAATGATGGGTAACCAAGGGATGCTAGGAAGCCAAGGAAACTTAGGGAACAATAGCACAGGTAAGGGTTCAGCCAGCGGTTCTGCTGCTTACTGGTGGGTTGTGTACTTAACAATGTGTTCGTCCACATCGTAATGGTAGAACGTGACCAGAGGCTTGTTAGAAGCTCTCCTGTGAAACGTGGAAGCCCCACGGATTCCCTGTGAGGGCAGGAATCCACTGGGAAGCCGCTGTATGCAACCAGGTCCTTCTTCGACTGCTGCCTTGAGGGGGTTTCTGACAGCAGTCTTGTGTAGACTCGATTCATTTCTCCTCCAGCTTGAAACTTGGAAGAATGTGCGCAAAAGAGATGGAAGGTCGTATGCACCATAACTGGTGCTCATGTGTTAATCAGCTGAGACCTCCAAAAACGAATTGACCATTTTGGAATAGAAGTTTAAAATTCCACTGTTCTTCCACAATTCTACTCAAAAGAAAAGAAGAAAAATGAGGCCCAAGTGAAGAGCACTTGCCCGTCTTTCCACATTTCCCTCGCAGTCTGAGCTATGCAGGGCCGCTGCTGGAGGACTCTTTGAGCCACAGATTTTGCTGTGTTTGGTTGGCTTTTATCTTCTGGTTTTCTTAACGTTGGTGCATTTTAATAGCTTCAGATCAGGGCAAAATTAAATGAGCACCCTGGTGTGAAATCACACCATTTCAAAACTTTAAGTAGTGATGTGCCCCAAATTAGGCGGCTTCCTGGAGATTCAGGAAGTTGCCTGTGGTCTGGCTGACTCTTAACCTGCTGTAGTCTTCCAGTGTCCTCCATGGACTTCAGAAGGAGCTCAAGCCTTGGGACGCCATTTGCTGTGGGTGTAGGGCGCTGACTTCCCTTAGGAAGAGCTGGCTTTAACTTACAACCTTCTCCCCGTCTCAGTGACGTATTAGCGACTTGGCCATAGGAATAAATAGATCTCATGAAAGAGCTTACACTTGGTGGGTGTTCCATTTCCAATAGCAGAGAGAATCCGTGGGGCCGTGAGCTGTACTGTATCCGTTCATTCATCCAACAGACACTCCCTGTTTATTTACACGCATGTACCGACCCCTCATTACATGGCAGATCCGTGAAAACACGCCATGCTCACTTCATTGCTCTGAAATAAATAATGGCTTGTAGAAATATTGGCGATGTAAAATTATTTAAAGAAAATAACTGACAGGAGTCGCCCCCAGCCCTGAGCACGGACAGTCTACACTGCTAAGTCTCCACGGGGCCCTAGGATCATAGGATGGACTCCGCCACACTGCTGCCCCAGGACCTACTGGTGCCCGGACTGTCACGGTCATATGGTGTAAAGACAAACACCAAGAGGAACAGCGTCCCTTTCATTGCACAGATGCTGTTGAATCACAGGAACTTCACCCCCCCCCCGACTCTCTTCTTGTAATAACATAGTAGGTGATTTTCTCCCTCCTGACTCTCTTGTAATGCTGTTACACAGTAGTTGATTTTCTCCCATAATGTCCATGTATAGATAAAATATAGTAGAAATGGCTCACGGTGTCTTCAGATTGCTGCCGTTTTTAACTCTGACTAATCACCTGCACCTTTTAACATCTCGGCACGTCCCCACTTCACACGTGAGGACACCCGTGCTCCAGCCACATGGTCTCCTTACCAGACTTGCTTAACCAAAGTAAAGTAAATGAAAGCAAAATCTGTATATCGCCTGTCACATTCTAAAGTGAGAGTTGTTTCTGAGGCTTCCCCTTCAGCATGGCCATTGCCGTCCTTCAGAGCCTAGACGCTGATTGAACAGACCCTGAATCCTGCCTGGTGCCAATGACTTCCCAAGTGTAGAAGCATTTTCTCACACGTCCCCTAACCCATTGCTGCATCTGTGTGGTCAGGAATGCAGGCTGCAGGAGGGTGGAGCCCTTAGCTGCAAGGACTGTAGCAGGAAGGTCTTTAATCTCCCTAGGACTTGGAGGCTGCCCTGCCTGTGGTAAGACAGCCATGCCAGATTTCATCCTGTGACCATGTCTGCCCGCTCCAGACGTGAGCAGGCGCTGGTCCACTGCAAGGAGAGGAGGTGCTCAGCTCTTGTGAAGGCTTTGCAGGCCGTTCTCTGCCTGGGGCCGGTGATTCTGGGGTTGATTATCAGTTCTTACCTTACTCTACTGGCCTCACCTCCCTTTGGAAAGTAGAGCTCTGACGTGTGTGCCCGCTACCGTGATTCACTTCCTGAGGAAGGAAGCTGGGGTTATCCACATGCCGCAGCACCTGTTCTAAGTACATATGGGAACAGTTTTTAACAGCTCCTCTGAAGCATGCCGAGGAGCAGACGCATGCTGTGAAAACTGTAGCAGTCACCAGTTCTTCATTCTTAGCCCAGAGTGCTTGCTGTTGGGCTAACTGCAGTTTACAGTCATGGTCTGAGACTTCCAGGCAGGTCTGGTGTTTACGAACGCGCTGTCTTCAATGTCTGCATGTCTCAGTTTCCTCTGCCTTGCATGCAGGAATGATCGGCAGTAGCACTTCCCGGCCCAGCATGCCTTCTGGGGAATGGGCAGCACAGAGTCCAGCTGTGAGAGTCACTTGCGCTGCTACTACTGGTGCCATGAACCGGCCAATCCAAGGAGGCATGATTCGGAACCCAACAGCCAGCATCCCCATGCGAGCCAACAGCCAGCCTGGCCAAAGACAGATGCTTCAGCCTCAGGTCATGAACATAGGTGAGGCTCCTTACCCACTGCCCTATACTCCTTCAGACTGTCGGCTCCGTGGTCCTTCCAGGACTTGCCTCTGGCTTGGTACATGGACAGTTCTCTGGTGTGAAGCTGTCCTAAATGGCTAAGGCCCTCTAGCCAGGCTGGGTCGTCAGCTTCTTCCCTTGGCCTCACTGATAGACACAACCACTCACAGAACATGGCACAGCACCCACGGCGCTCTAGGATTCTATGTGAGGCAGTTGACAAAGTATTGAAACATATTTTTGTGTACACCCCACCAAACCTTCATCAGAGCTGCCTGAGACTGGAGGCCTGGAAGGAAAGTTCCAGTAGATGAAAGTGGTCTGCACTGATGTGGTGCTGGTACACCTGACCATATTGATACCCATTGGATGCTGCACTTAATTCATAAATTGTATGATGTGTGAATCATCGGGAAACTTGTAACTAAAATACTAATGTGCACACTTACAATCCCAGCCCTTGGGAGGTACAGGCGCAAGGACTGTTCATCATCCTCAGCTACATGAACAAATCTGAGGTCTGCTTGAACTAAACAAGACAGGGAGAAAAGATGAGCGGCTTTCAGAACTCCTAATGATGATATTTTTGTAACCACAGACATAGGGCCTCCTCTGGTCTTAAACATTAGCTCCATTCTAAAATGTCTGTGTTTGTAAACTTCTTGTTAGATACTGCACAGGAAGTGTTAACATTAACAGGAAAATGCGAGGTTGTTTTGAGGAAAGAGCAGGCTTTTTGCCAGAACTCTGTTATCAGGTTTTCCCATAGGTACTGAAGTGCTGTGTGTGTTTTCATTCGGTGCTTCTGAGAGTGACATTTGTAATTACTCATGGTAGTAGGTGGCTCCCAAACTTACATTTGTGTCATTTGAAAATACCAAAAATTAAAAATACTTTTAAAAAAACTCGAAGGAGATTTTTCTGGAGCACTAAGCTAAGCTGGGAATTAGTAAGATGCTTATAAACGTCACAGAAAGGGGTCACGTAGAGGTTTAATTCATTCCCTGTCTTGCTGATGGCTGTCTCACTTTGGAACTCCCAATACGGCTCTGTGAAATTTAGTCTACAGCTGAGTTTCTCTAGTGGTTGGTACACTCAACAAAGCTATGGGTTCAACCAACGAAATTGCCTGTTGTGGTGGACGCCGGGTCACAGGATAGTAAAACAATAATTAGGAAGCTCATATGCTTTAGAGCCGCAAAAAGATCCTTAGAGAGGGAGGTGTGTGTCTGCTGTGGGAAAGCTAAGGCTTGTGAAAATTCTGGTGCATACGAACAAAAGCTCTAAATACAAGACCGGCCGGTCCCTAAGGTGGCGGCATTAGCTTTGGCGTTGTCTTCACGTTGGCACTCATCACCAGAGTCGCCTTGTTCTCACCTCTGACTGCTTCTGCCTCTGCACTGCCCCTGAACCAGCCATTTTATTTGATATTACCCAGTAAACATGTGCTTTCTAA
This sequence comes from Micromys minutus, assembly GCF_963924665.1. Lineage (NCBI taxonomy): Eukaryota > Metazoa > Chordata > Mammalia > Rodentia > Muridae > Micromys > Micromys minutus. Next base: position 3,398,907 of record NC_137961.1, read on the forward strand.
ACTATAAGATGCAAAAATTTAGGGTTTTTTTTTTCTCTCCCTCTTAGGGCCTTCTGAGTTAGAGATGAACATGGGAGGACCTCAGTACAGTCAGCAGCAGGCCCCTCCGAACCAGACTGCCCCATGGCCTGAGAGCATCCTGCCTATAGACCAGGCGTCTTTCGCCAGCCAGAACAGGTAAGTGGGCACCCAGACAGTTGAAAGAGCATTAGCTCATGGCTTCCATTCGTTGTTTCAGATATACACCGGGTGGATCCCTTCCGAATGGATGGTACTCGCCCAGTTACCATTTCTTCAGCCCAAGTCATCCACTAGGCTCAGAGGGAGAGAAGGGCACAGACATCAGCATGGCCCAGACATGCCTCTGGATGCCGGCAGTTCAGTGGAACAATGATGCGTTTGTGCTGCTAAGCAGTGTTAGGAAGTAGTGCACAGAAAGACACTGTGTGGGGAGTAATCAGCTTCCAGTAGCTCGTCCAGCAAGGCTGACAGAGGTTTCAGAGTCATGGAGGAAGGGAGGGACCCACCTTTCCAGGGTCTAGCTAGATAAATTCCCCCCTCATCGAGGAAGCGTCTCTTTGCAATAGAGACCATTATAGAAGATCAGCAACATCAGAACGAGGGCTGTGAATACATCTGCAGGACACACCCACTCCTAAGGCTCAGTAGCCACCCACGAAGTCTCACCGCATGATGTCCTGAACCGGAGACAGACAAGGACAACAATCCACATCCCAGAGTGGGTGGAGGGAAGCCCACGAAGCCTCCAAGGAGTGCTGAAAGCGGAGGAACAGTCCTCCTCAGGGAAGAGCACACATATACGTGCAGCATCATACAGACGGAGCAGGTTATATGTCGGAATGTGTCTGTATGGAATGTCACATATGTGCATGTGACAACAACAAATGAAAAAGGAAGCTCTGAACTGGCACTAAGCTGTGAGAGGTGTATGGAGGGGTGAATGGAGAGGTGTACGGAGAGGTGAATGGAGGGGTGTACAGAGGGCCTAAAGGGAGAAGGAATGAAGTCGGAGCTAAAAGGTAGCACAGTTAAGAAAGTGCTTGTTGCACCAACGTGAAGACCTGAGTTCAGGTCCAGAGCCCACTGAGGAGCGAACCGTAGTGACCCACATTGAGACCCGAGCACTGCAGAGGCAGAGGGTCTTGGCCAGCTGCTCCAGCATAAACGGTGAGCCAGGTCTCCGTGAGAGAATTTGTCTCAAAAAGTATGGAAAGACACCCACAGTGACCTCTGAATTCTGTGTGTGTGTGTGTGTGTGTGTGTGTGTGTGTGTTATGCACATCTCTCCAGCCCCTCCCCTTTTCCTCCCCTCTTTACTTTTTTAAAGTATTGGTATGCATGCGTGCGTGTTGGGAAGCAGTCAGGTGAATGTCTAACTTCAAACCAGGCTTACGTAGTGAGTCATATGCACTAGTTGGGCCCGCGCCCTTGCCTCCAAGACTCTGCTGGAGGAGCTACTCAAACACGAAACTAGGCTGAGTAGTGAGACCCTGTCTCAGAAAAACACACACAGCACCACCACAAAAAAAAAAAAAAAAAACCAGTATTTTATTATTCAGTAGAACATGTTTAACGTGGGTGTCTGTTTTCTGATGTGAGTACTTGGTTGCTGCAAGGTTAAGAACTTGTTCTCAGGATGGAGAGATGCTCAGCCAGCAGTTGAGCACCGACCGACTGCTCTTCCAGAGTCCTGAGTTCAAATCCCAGCTTCACATGGTGGCTCACAACCATCTGTAATGGGATCTGATGCCCTCTTCTGGTGTGTCTGAAGACAGCTACAGTGTGCTCATGTACATAAAATAAATAAATAATTCTTGAAGAAGGAGGAGGAGGAAGGAAGAAGAAGGGGAAGGAGAAGAGGAAAAGGGGAAAGAAGAAGAGGAGGAAGAATTCGTTCTCAGGAAGGATGAGGAGAGGAAGCCGGGCCTCTCCGGCTTCAGTTCCATGCAGATTGGCGAGTCTCTGCTCATGCGGGTTCGTGGGACCTCACATTGCCCGTGATTTGTCAGTAGAGGAGTCTGGGGAGAAGCGTTGTTTTGCGGTAGTGTTGACAGAAGCCGACAGCTGCTAGCACAGCAGAGCCTGTCCCAGTTCAGGTCATCACTGCTGTGGTAAACACTGAGCAAAAGCAGTTGGGGAGGAAAGGGTTTGTCTGGCTTACACTTCCACATCATAGCCCATCACTGAAGGAAGTCGAGAGAAATTCGAGCAGGACAGGAACCTAGAGGCAGAGGGTGATACAGAGGCCATCACGGGGTGTTCCTATTAGCTTGCTCTCTCATGGTTTGCTCGGTCTGCTTTCTTATAGAAATCAGGACCACAGCCTGAGTCACTAAGAAATGCTCTACCAGCTTTTCCTCAGTTAAGGTTCCCTCCTCTCTGATGACATAAAACTGTCGGGCAGAGGCAACACTTCCCTGTAGCTCCCCAGGCCGGAGGGAACGTCACCAACTCACACTGACCTGACCACCAGAATGTTCTGAGCCCCAGTCTGCCCATGTTACCGTGTTACGGGGTATCTTGTCACACCCCGCTGTGACATGTGGTTGTCTGCTTTTCTTCCTCATGCTGCCCTTTCTTTTCGACTTCCTTACAATTATATTCTAGCAGGAGAGGGAAGATCTGATTGCAGTTGTGTCTTGAAGGTTAACTTAGGGAGTGTGGACTCTGGAGAAGAGGGAGTGGAAGGCACATGTTGAACTGTTGCAGGCAGTCTGTTCTTCCACTGGCCCGCGGTCCTAGTACTGTGGCAGGGAAGGCAAGCGGGACACACAGCACCTGCAGCCCTGAGCTGCTCTTCCTAACAGCGGCTGTGACATTAGATCAGCGAACGAGATGAGGCATCAAGGGACACTCGCTGGACCACATGGGGACACAGAGTGCACGTTGCTGCATTTTACCGTCACTGTGAACGGTTTGGGTGCTCAGACACCATATTACAGCTCTAAGTCAGAGGAACTGCTAAGAAAACACAGCGAGCTGAACAGGACCAGACAAACAGCTCTGTCCCTTGATAAATTTATTCCCACTGGTTTAAGAACGAGTTGTCTGGGGTGTGAGCACATCTTGCTTGGCACATAGGATGTCCTGGGTTCAATCCCAGTACCACACACAGTAAAAAGTAAGTTAGCTTATCTGTAAACTTGCGTGTTCTCCGCGGTATCATGTCTACATACAAGACCGACTTTGGTGAAATACTAGTATTACTTCTCAGGCCTGCAGTGACTGGAAGCTCCTCTAATTTGTTTGATGACTTAATTATAATGTCACGCCCCTTAGAAGTGGCAGTTTAGAGTCAAGACCACATAGTATTACAGCGGTACAGAAAGTACAGCTAGGAGGTTTGTGTGAGGGCCGACAGCTATACGTCTTAAGTTTTAGTAAATGCTTGCAAATTCTGCTTCTGCATAAATAACGTTTCCTAGTAGCTCGGCCAAGTCCACTCATGCCCAGGTCGGACTCAAGTGGGTGAGCCTGCTGGTCTCTCCACGTGTTCATCACTCACCACGGCCTCAGAGAAAAGGCCTGCGCGTGCGCGTGCGTCACCGCACTCCGCTGAATGCTCCAGAACATTTTCCCCATCGGTGCCGAGCAAATAGATGCTCACAGACCAGTGCAGGTCTGTGAAGTTAGGTAGGTGAGTCCCAAACACACCTTTCGGACTTTGCACGGATGTGGGTCCCTGGCCAAACTAACCCCCTACTTTGTGGGAGCACGTAGAAACATAACTGGTTTAATTGGCCTTTATTAACACTAAGTGGACTTTTCAGGTGCGTCTTTTCCGAAGTCTTCATTCTGTCCAGTGCTTGGCTGGAGGAAGAGTGTGTTGAAGAGACCCCTAAATCAACTGGCATTTCTTTCTACCAGCCCATGGTGAAGTTTGTCTCTTTACAGGCAGCCATTCGGCAGCTCCCCCGACGACCTGCTGTGCCCACATCCTGCAGCAGAGTCACCCAGCGATGAGGGCGCTCTCCTGGACCAGCTGTATCTGGCCTTGCGGAACTTCGACGGCCTCGAGGAGATCGACAGGGCCCTGGGCATCCCGGAGCTGGTGAGCCAGGTAGGCGGGGGCATCGTGGTGTTCAGGCCCTCCGGAGGCCAAAGGTCTCTGCTCCTGCAGGCTGCTCTGTGGGCTGCTTTTCACCTCCCAGCAGGCAGGCCTCCCCTACTCTTCCCTTTTCTCCTACTTTCTCATAAACTGTTGTCCAAGAAGCAAACACCTGGGAAGGGACCATTACAGAAGACGGGTTACAGCAGAAAGGGAAGCTAAAGCCCAGAGCCTCTTGCCCACCCTTGCTGATAGGGCAGATTAGGGGAAAAAGCTCAGGCCTGCCTTGCCTGCGCTCTGAGACAGCAGCCTCTTAGAAGAACCACTTCACACATAGGGAGCAGGGGACATCTTAAGTGTCACTGACTCTTGTGTGGGTGCCGCCCATTTAAAAAACAGTTCTAAAATGTTAACCACTCTGGTAAGTCTAGTTGTCTCTCTGATTCCCAGTTAGTTTGAAGAGGGTTTTGTTTCTTTGATTTGAGAATGCCTGTGAGGCTATGCTGATGAGCTCATGCCCCTCCCTGGACTGTCTGAAGCTGCCCTGCAGCTACTGAACTGTGAAGCAGCCGGGTTTGCAGTAGAAAGAGTCATCCTTCCTGTCCAGTGCCCCCCCTCTCTCTCCCCTACCAAGGCCAGGCTGCCTGTACCTGCAGCATGTCACTGTGAGGACAGTGACACAGAGCCATTGAAGACTGTGGAACCTTAAAAACAGCTTTGTCATAATTCCCAGACCTTAGCAGACAGGTGGGAGTGACTCGTGACTCATATTGAAAGCACAGGGTGGAGAGAAGTGACTGGAGACCACACGGTACCCCAAGTCAGGCCGGAAAGGAGATGGGGTGCCTACTTCCTGTGGAGCTGCTTGGCTTTGCCTTCAGTGTCAGCTAAAATTCACCTTTTCTCTGATTATCCTTGAGTTTATGCAAGTGGCATTCTTAAATGTCCTTGGAGTTCCTCGGTGACTTGTAACACTTTGGGGGACTTCGGAGGGGGTTTTATTTTTTAAGAGATTTAATTTTTAAGAGATTTAAGAGATTCTCCCCAGCCTAGCCTAGGCTCAGATTTATGGCAGTTGACCTGTCTTGGCCTCCAAAATACTGAAATACTTTATAAAAATTAAAACCAGCGTCTCGTCATTCTGAATGCTCTGTAACATGTCCTCAGTTCAGGCGCCATGCCGTGAAGCAGAACTACAGACAGCTTTCTTAGGCGCAGCCGAGGAACTGTGCTGTGCGCTGTGTGTTAGCCAGAGTTGCATACATAGTTTGGAAGAAAAGTGCTCGTCTTCAAGCATCCCCAGAGCCCAGGAAGAAACACCAGGCTCAGTGGTCTGTACTTCACCCCAGAGCACCAGGCAGTCTGGCGTAATGATCAATGTAGAAATAGTCTAAGTAGATTTCCATTCTATATGGGCAAACATAACGTTCTGAAACGGTCTCCCTGTTGGTGGTACTCCCTGTGGAGAGCAGAAGGCAGTGTACTGAGGCTGTCCTGCTGACTACAGCGTCGTCCCAGGGTGCGGCGCAGCACCAGGACAGCTAGAAGGCCCGAGGCAGGGCGCTGCAGCAGTGAACCGAAGGAGGCTTGGGATTTGCCCTCCTGACGACTATAGTGTTGCCATGGCTTCCAGAGAGTAAGGATTGGCCAGGTATATCTCCACACTGACACTCAGGGTCACAGACTTGACATTCTTCCTGAGAAAGCTCTGGGTTTCCTATGGGTAGAAACAGGGAGAAGAGCCAGAAGCTTCCACATCCAGCTCAGTGGCTGAATTGACAGACACCTCGGAAACTGAGCAAGAGCTGCATCCTCAGAAGTCCTCTAGGCCTCATACACTCGCGTGCACTCACTCTCTCACACACACTCGCACACTCACATGTGCACACGTTTTTTAAAAACTATAACCAATGCAGGATGCAGCTGGAGTATATGCGCTCTCCCTGTAGACACATCTCAGCAGGCACAGGGTCACATGCCTGGGATCCCAGTACTCGCTGAGACAGATCTCTGCAGAATGAGTTCCAGGACAGCAGGGCTACAAGAGACCGTGTCGTAGGGGTTAAAAATAAATCATCTTTCAGACAAATTAACGAAACGCATACTACCCAGTATTGCAAATGCTGTGAAGGGTATCCTGCACGTTCCACGCCTTCCACACCTTCCCTCTATAGCCTGTGGTGGGAGGCAGCTGTTTAAAATCAAATGACAAGCACATGGAGTATGTCTAGCATGTAGTAACTGAATTGTAGCAAATTGTGGGCATGTAAAAACTTCTGCCAACCATAGAGAACAGCTTAACAGTATACAGTGTAAGCCAGGGGCACTGACCTGTAATCCCAGCACCTGGGGGGTTGGAGGCCAGTGGCTCATGGTTGGCTACATAGCAAGTTAGAGACCAACTTGGGCTGTGTAAGACCCTGTATCAAACTGTTCCCACCCAAAACCTAGCAGGCATTAAGTGCACCCTACCAAGTCTAGCTGGAAAGACTCCCCAAGTCTGTCGTTAACCTGACTGAGGACAGTAGTCGCTGCTTCACCGGCACTGCTAACGGTGACTAAGGCGATCACATAGTTGCAAGTGTTGATGTGGGGTTGTGTGCTCAGTCAAAAGAGGTGTCCGTTTGCGGGTGTCTGCTCATTAAAGCCCCTGCCAGGTTCTCGGGGAAGAAAGTAGGAGCATTGCGTAGTCCCAGCCCCTTTGTCCCACCGCCTGGAGGGGATGCTGCAGAGAGACAGCCTGACCCTCGCTTTTTCCCTGGGGTAACTGCAAAGAGGCACTGTGTAGAAGGAAAAGTACGGGCAAGTCAGAGACCTACACTGGTAAAATAGTACAGTGCTTTTAAAGCGTCAAGTTCTGGAGGGAGAGAACAGCCTCTTGTTCGTAATGTTATTTATTAGCCCTTCTTATGTGCTTATCTGGGCTTCTTTTCAGAGCCAAGCTGTGGATCCAGAGCAGTTCTCCAGTCAAGAGCCCAGCATCATGCTGGAGCAGAAGCCCCCTGTTTTCCCACAGCAGTACGCATCTCAGGCACAAATGGCCCAGGGTAGCTATAATCCCATGCAAGATCCAAACTTTCACACCATGGGACAGCGGCCAAATTATACGACACTCCGTATGCAGCCCCGCCCGGGTCTCAGGCCCACAGGCATCGTACAGAACCAGCCAAACCAGCTGAGACTTCAGCTTCAGCACCGCCTGCAAGCACAGCAGGTGAGTTCTCATGGGACTCACGCTGGCGGCCGTGGTTGACTGGAGACTCGAGATTGGAGCAGAGTTGGTTGGAGAGGCCTGTTTATTGGAAAAGTACACATGTCCTGTTGTGTGGATGTAGCTAAGGATGGCTACATTACCCTTTAATCCCAGTACTCAGGAGGCAGAGGCAGGTGGATCTCTGTGAGTTCAAGGCCAACCTGGTCTATAGAGTAAATTACAGGACAGCCAGAACTACGCAGAGAAACCCTGTCTCAAAAAAATACGGATGTGTTCTAGGTCAGCCTGGGTTATGTAGTAAAACCCACCCCTCAAATTACCTTCTTCCCAACAAAGTGCTGATTCCGCTGTGTTTACGTTTAGAATCGCCAGCCGCTGATGAATCAAATCAGCAGTGTTTCAAATGTGAACTTGACTCTGAGGCCTGCAGTACCAACTCAGGTGAGAAGCTTCTCCTGCCGTCTTTCCTCCCACGCCTGCTTCTGTACTCCCAAGGCCTGCCTAGCCTGTCTTTTCCCAGTTCCTCTGACTCCCTGTTTTAGTTGGTAGATGTGGCCAGGGTCAGCTCATTCATGTAATACAGAAGAGTCACATTACAGAGAGTATCAACCAGCCCTCCATCCAAGGGCGTGCCAACGCTCCTGGGAGAACTGTACTTAGCCTTCAAGTCTCCGGGCACAACACTGTTCTTGGCATATCAGCACATACCTTGTTTCTGTGGAGTTTCTGTGTGAAGACGTTTTATGTGTATGTAACAGTGGGCAGGCTGTCTCAGACCCAAGCAGACCTCGCCTCACGCTTGCACACCCGTGCCTCCCACTTCAGAACCCTGGACAGTGCTGCGCTCACATGAAGCCTATTGGCGTCTCCTGGGCCACAGAAACAGGCCACGTGTCCCTCACAGCCTCCCCTTCGCAGGAAGAGTGAAATTCTTTACTGCTGTACTCACGGTCATAAATGGCTCCGCAGTGCTGTGATGTTAGGATTACAGTGAATGTTAGCGTGGGCAGTCTCCCGAGCAGCTAGGGTCCCCTCTGACATCTGTGTCACCTATCGTCCTGAGTGAAGTCCACTCTGAGATCCGGTGCGTCTGGGTTGGTATAGCCATAGACCAGGGTGACTAAGGGGTACGAGGGATACCTGTGCGGACAGCCAGACCAGCCTGGATCACCCCCACTCACTCCACCCCTCTGAAGTCACCAAGATTCCTTTGGCAGTGATTTGGTTACTTGCTAGGTTGGAATGTTCCTTAGAGACTCTCAATGCTGTCCTCAGGTTACATAAGGCATCTGTGAGGTAACACATGCTGTGACCCCAGTGTCCGCCCAGCGCTCAGGAGGCTAAAGCAAGAGAATAAAGAGCTGACAGTCATTTTGAACGACAGAGAGGACTCAGGAGCAATTCCAAGCAGCCACAAAGCAGCTGACGGGCACTCCATTTCCTGTAACTCCATTTCCTGGTGATTGGACGCCTCCATCTGGCCTCTGTGAGCACCATACACATAAAGTAAATTTTAAAACATAAACATGTGCCCTTGAGAAATGAGCTGGTCAGTACAGCAGGATTACAGTCACCACACAGGCTGCCTGACAGCGTTCACATGCGTGCTCACCAGGTGTTCCGCTCTGAGTACCTCCTCCCGTGGATTCTACATACAGCAAGCCGTTGGTATCCTGTCTAACCTGTCTATCCTTGGTTTTCCTTCATGGTTGCCCCCATTTCAGGCTCCTATTAATGCACAGATGCTGGCCCAGAGGCAGAGGGAAATCCTCAACCAGCATCTTCGGCAGAGACAGATGCATCAGCAGCAGCAGGTGCAGCAGCGGACTTTGATGCTGAGAGGACAGGGGTTGACTATGACCCCAAGCATGGTGGCTCCCTCTGGTCTACCAGCAGCCATGAGCAATCCTCGGATCCCCCAGGCCAACGCCCAGCAGTTCCCATTTCCTCCGAACTATGGTACGGACTTCAATCCCGACCACCGTTGGGCCCTGGCTAACCCGTCTGTGCCTGGTCAGCCAGGGAGGAAGCCTGGGAGGACAGTTGGGACCTGGCAAGAGCCTCCACGGCCCACCCAGTGCCTACCCGTTAACTCGGGTCTCCTTTTCTCTGGGTGTGAGTCTTTAAGAATGGCCAGACTGTGTATGTGTCTCTGGGTGTGTGAGCATGAGTCTGTGAATGTATGTGAATGTATGCACAGTGCTCCTCACACGTGACACAGACCAGTAGCTGAGTAAGAAATGTCAGAAGACATAAGTCAATTTAGACAGTACAGATAGTCTACAGCTTTTGAATTTAAGTATTAAAGATAGTCTACAGCTTTTGAAAAATAAACACTTTATTTGCTACTGACAGCACTTCACAAAAAAGAAAATGAAAACTTTCAAAATTATAACAAGTCTTCACTGAATAGTGAAATGTTACTCAGAGCCACATAGGAAGGAGACCTTTTTATTTCATTTATCTATTATATAAATAAGTACACTGTCGCTGTCTTCAGAAATACCAGAAGAGGGCATCAGATCCCATTACAGATGGTTGTGAGCCACCATGTGGTTGCTGGGAGCAGTCAGTGCTCTAACCACTGAGCCGTCCCTCCAGCCCCATAGGAGACCCTCCTGCTTGACTTTCTGTTGATTTGCTCATTGATGTCACTTTAACAGATGAGACACCGAGGATAACGTCATAGAGATCAGCATCTGTGTTGTGTCATCTTCTTGTAGGATTCTTAGTGCTTGCGTAATACTTACATGGACGTCCAGTGTCCCAGATGGCTCCTTTACCCTCTCTGAGTGACCTGTGAGGAACCACAGAAGCCTGTGTGTTGCCTAAATTCAGACGCCCTGTCTCTCTAAGGAGCAAAGCTAATACATTGCTTTTTCCCTCTTTAAATTTCTCTTCTGTAGCTACTTTTAAACATTCAGTGCTACAAATGTGTCCTTGCTCCGTCCCTGAAGTGACCTCCTTGCCACCTTCCTTCCCCGTGTCTGCTGGGTTCCCTTCCTTTTGCTGTGAATTCTTTTACCCTGAAACTAAACAAGAGATCGATAATCCTGACAGCATTCGAGTGCCACACACCCTTTTCAGAAACAAAATAAACCAGCGTGGGCATGCAGTTACGTATGTTCTAAACACAACACCGGGACATGGGATGATATAAGTTAACTTAATGTCAGGTTATTCATACGTTGACCGCCAGTAGATCTCTGCATTTAATGAGCTCAGACTAAATTGAAAACACTACAGTTACAGTAAGGACCGGCTCAGATAAGATCGACGGTCCCCATGGTGGAGTCGCCCTTGGTTAAGGAACAAATGTCATTTCTCTGACTCCAGCCCTGGTGTTAATGTTCAGCCTGTGTCTGTTGTAGAGATTTCGAGTATGGAGTTTCTTTCTCCATGTACTTCTGTCTCAGCTTCTTTCAGATGTCTGTAACGACTTGCACATAATCAGATATTAAAGTAGTTTTTCTGTGTATATTTAATTCAGACTTTCTCTCTGTGCTTCACCTAACAGTCTCCTTTGGACTTCTTTTTGTTTTTAAGGTATAAGTCAACAGCCTGATCCTGGCTTTACTGGGGCTACAACTCCCCAGAGTCCTCTAATGTCTCCCCGGATGGCACATACCCAGAGTCCCATGATGCAGCAGTCTCAAGCCAACCCAGCCTACCAGCCCCCCTCAGACATGAACGGATGGGCACAGGGGGGCATGGGTGGAAACAGGTAACGGCACATTCCTGAGTCTGCTCTGAATGGTCATCTTGGAAAGGCTCTGCAGAATAGTCTTCCCTTTCGTCCAGCTCACATTTTAGCAAAAGTCAACCGTTTCCCAGAAGCTTAGCACAGCACCTCTTGCTTTGGAGCAGAAGCAATGCCTCTAAGCAGGTGCCACCCCTGACTGTAGAACTCCTGTGCACACAGTAAGCCCCCAGCAGAGGGCGTAGGAGTGTGCGCCTCTCAGTAATGTATGCAAGAGAAGAGGCAGGCGTGGTGTTTCTGCGCTAGCAGCCCAGGCTGGCCTGCCCTGGGCTCATACCGTTTAGATACATTCATTCTAGAACAAGTCCCCATGACTGCTTCGGTTTACCATCAGACTAACATGGTCTCCTGTGTTCCAGCATGTTTTCACAACAGTCCCCACCACACTTTGGGCAACAAGCAAACACCAGCATGTACAATAACAACATGAACATCAATGTGTCCATGGCAACCAACACGGGTGGCTTGAGTAACATGAACCAGATGACAGGCCAGATGAGCATGACCTCGGTGACCTCCGTGCCTACGTCAGGGCTGCCCTCCATGGGTCCCGAGCAGGTAAGACCCTCAGAAGCACCTCGGAACTTTCTACTCTCGGCTCTCTGTCTATGCCGCAAGCCCCATATCTATTCTGAAAAGTGTCTTTTCACCTTATTCTCACCTGTCCCAGTGAGATTTAACAAAAATACTTGTTAATGACGAAGGAACTATTGGGAAGGACTCCTGGCTGCTAACGGGTTGGGGTTTTTATTGGTTTGGTTTGTTTTTTCTTGCTTTGTCTGTTTTTTTTTTTATTTGTTTGTTTGTTTTTTTTTAATTTCTTAACTTTCTCATCATTAACTTTTTTTATAATTTGTGGGATTTAGAAATGGAGTGGTAGGTGTTTGGAAGTTTGTGCTGGGCTGGCATTGCACCCCTTTTATCCCAGCACTAGGGAGGCAGAGACAGGTGGCTCTCTGTGAGTTCGAGGCCAGCCTGGTCTACACAGCACATTCCAGGACAGGGGGGCTGCACAGAGAAATCCTGCCTCAAAAAAACAAAACCAGCTTTTTTGAAACCTATGTTAAGCATGGGCCACGCTGCCCGCCAGCTGACCACTCAACGGTAGGGCTTTGCTGATACAGTGCAGGTGCCGTGGGGGTTGTTTTCTGTTTTCTGTTTTCCGGACAGCCTTCAAAGCTTTACTGTATGTGGCAGGTGTGGTGACGTTAGTTCCAGGCCGTCTGGGCTCCACGGAACTATGTCAGAGAAGGCAGGGCAAAGACGTGACCCACACAGTGGACATGAGCGGCTTCTGCTCCGTCAGGCCGGCTTTGAGAGTGAGGCACACAGAGGCAGAACAGCACAGTCCCTCAGCCAGCCCACCCAGGAGCAGCTTGACATGTCCCTCAGCCCAGACCGTTTGAGATACATGCACGGGCACAGCTACGGTGCCCTCTGAAAAATCATTCATGACCAGCACTAGTGGGCTGACTCTGAGTAAACACAGCTGCGACCGAGCCTTACACCTGAGTGTGGTCCCCAGGACTCTGAGAAAGAACTGACCTCTGCCTCCGCACACTCATGCCACGCAGACATACGTGTACCCATCACACACAAATATGCTGTGCAGACATACGTGTACCCATCACACACAAATATGCCGTGCAGACATACGTGTACCCATCGCACACAAAGAGTTTGTAAAGAAATACATCAATGCTAATGAGCCAGCGCGGTCTGGGCACCCTCACATTGCTCTTGCTAATTAATAACTTGTGTGAGTAGCGAGGTGTCAGGATGGTCTCAAGTGCTTCACACTCACAGGACTGAGTCACCAGCCTGATTTGAACCAACAGGATATAACTGAAAATGGGCAAAGAACATTTGCTTTTGAAGGCAAGTAGTGATTTCAGCCTCCTCTACCCCAAAGTGTTCTCGTGGAGAGTTGGGCTGTGGGGCCGTGGGATACAGTTGCTTTCCCTAGGGTGGAAAACCTAAAACCGGAAATGTGTTGTCACCCTAGGTCAGTGACCCTGCTCTGAGGGGAGGCAACCTTTTCCCCAGCCAGCTGCCGGGAATGGACATGATGAAGCAGGAGGGAGACGCATCTCGGGTGAGCAGCAGAAGCCGGATTGCGCCTGAGGTCCAGAACCTCTGCCCGTCTAGGCCTAGGAAATGCTGGGACCAAGGGAGTACCAAACAACAGGCTTGATGTGCACCCGTAGCTCCGGCTCTGAGGAGGCGGAGACGGGAGAATCAGAAGTTCGAGGTCAGCTCCACAGAGAGCTGAAGGCCAGCCTGTGCCTGCGCTGCTCCTCACCCTGTCTTAAGGCTAGCCTGTGCTACTCTTTACCTTAGAACAGCAAAAAGTAACTATCGGCACAGGAAAGCACTCTGCACCAAATAGACTATAAAGTGTTCTCCAGCTCCTAACACACTGATTACAGGACAGTGCCCAGCCCTCAGGAAAGGTTATCCCGTCAGGCAGAGGCAGGAGGATGAGGAATTCAGCATCCTTAGCAACTGTGAAGCCAGCCCAGGTTATGTCAGATCCAGTCTCAAAAAAATGAAGCAAAGGCCAAGGAGATATTAAATCCCTGAAGTCAGAGTGGAAAGAGAACCAACTCTCAGCACTGTCCATAGACTTCCATATGGATACCTACACATAAAACAATAAAGTTTTTAAAGAAATAACCTTTTAGGTCCACCTCAGAATACTCAAAACAAACAATAACTTAATCCCTGTTGGGAAAATATGTATAAATGAACATTGAATTTCCTTAATCCAGATAATTTTCGTTATTAATAATATTCAAGTCTAGAGTAAACCAGCCCGTTTCTCAGTGATATCATGTATTTGTTTTCCCATGGTGGCTTTTCTGGGTTTTGACAGTGACAGTGGTTAGTTAGGGTCCTCTACCTCTTCCTCACACCTATCCTCAGAACGTGACGGATAGGCGCGCTGAGCTTACCGTATTACTCTGTGTGTCTGGTATGTATATATACCAGGGAAGAATGTCCGACACTGGAAAAATTCTACACTAACCGTGTGTTTCTTTGGGTTTATCACTTCCCAAAGGCTGAGGCCTCCCCTGTGGACATAGTTTTCACAGGAAGTGCAAAGAGCTCAGGGGTGACTTACAAGCAAAAGCAGAGGTCTGGAACCTGGGCTCACTTGGCTGAGGCACAGTGACCACAGGTGACAATCAGGCACTCTGGAGAGGAGAGCCCATTTTAACAGAAAAGTGCCAGGTGGGCGGAGCCTCTTCCCTCTGAGTGTGGGACAGTACAGCTCAGCCTCTCTAACCCCAGCAACTGCTGGCCTGAGCCAGCTATCATTAGAACAGCTCTCTGGGAAGAGAGAGCCCAGGCTTCTGCTCTCTCCTAGGAGCACCCGGAGTCCCTGCGTGTGTCTTCTGTTTTCTCGCCTCCAAAAGGAGGAGCTCACATCCTGTAAAGCAAGCATGGTTGTCTGTCTATGCGTGTCATGTCCTTGGGTGTTGCAGGAACAGCCCGCTTTCCCTAGAGTTCCAGACCAGCCAGGATTGCGGAGGGAAGCATTGTCTCCGACAAATGAAGGGAGGAAAGGGAAGGAAGTCCCGTAGGCAGCCAGCTGGGCTCAGTCCACACCTCACTGGCCTCCGAGTGCCCACCTATTCTTAACCTGAGCGCCACTGTCCACTCCCCAGAGGGACAAGCAGGCTCTCACAAGGGCTTCCTAAGGGTGTGTGCAGCCTCATTTAAGAAGGCCCAAAGAAGCAAGGTGTTTCCTTGGTCCCCCACCCACCCTGCTACTCAGATCCTGACGGAAGGCAGGGTCACAGACACAGCAAGCATTTCAACTGTCTGGATGTGTTTAGATGTTATCAGTCTTCTCGGCATCCAGGTGCTTCGTCTCAGGAGGGAAGAGCCTCCAAAGCGAAGACAGTGTCCCCTTTGGACTCTGTCAGGCCTGCATGGATGCTCTGGGCTCCCCAGCATCTTCAGTGAGGGACGCCATTGTTAGAAGACGATGTCCTGGATTTCAGCACCAATGTTAGGGGAAGGATGAAGAGAGTGGGGGAATGTGGCCCATGGAGGTGTGGCGAGGCCTGGGGGCAAGGGAGATTCCTCTGAGGGACCCATGTTGGGAACCCCTTCCCCCTGAGGGACCAGCCACACAGTATAGTACAGAATAGAGTTTATTCAAGTCATGGGAGAGTTAAGAGGGCGGTAGAGGCAGAGAGAGAGGGAGAAGAGAGAGGAATAGAGGAGTAGAGGCCGGCCATGAGCACGTGGAAAGAAGGGGGGAGAAGGGAAGTGAAAGAGGAGGGATGGGGGGGAGCAAGGCTGCAAGAGAGCAAGAGAGAGAGGAGGGGGCAAGCAGCCCCTTTTAAAGTGTCAGGTCACTGGGCCAGAGCACACCTGGCTGAGGGGTGGGGTATACAGAATCCCCCACCCAGTCCTGTGGTAGAATGTAAATGAGGACCAGGGAAGCCTGCGACCAGTGCCAACTCAGCTGAGGGAAAAAGCCCGGGGGCACTGGGTGTTGCCCAGTTCAGAGCCCTCCCCCTCCCTGCAAGGGGTCTCTGGTGAGGCTGATGGACTCACACAAGACCTGGCTATGGAGTGCCCAGAGCACTTCCGGGGACACAGAAGACACACATACGAGTTCAGACTGGCTTCCTCTCTTCAGATACTGTAGTGGCCCTCAAGTACCCGCTGCTCAGCACAGCCTCGGCATATAGTCATCTAGATTATGATGCAGTGGGGTGTGTTTATCTTAATGAAGTCAGGGTGAGCATACCCTCCTCCTAGGACTCAGAGAGCACTCTAGGAAGGGGGCACTTACACGGCCTTTATTCCCAGTACTCGGGAAGCAGAGACAGGTGGACTCTGAATTAGAGGCCACCCTGGTCTATGTAAAGAATACCAAGACCCTTCATAGAGAGTGGGAAGGGAACTGGAGAGATGCTCAGTGGTAAAGCACCTGCTGCTCTTGCAGAGGTCCAAAGCTGAGTTCCCAACAGCAGCTCACAGCTGCCTTAACTCTGCTTCCATGGGTTCTGACGCCCCTTTTCTGGACAAGTATACAACATACACTTACAAATTACACATGAAACATCAACTACTCTTTTTTTTTTTTCTTTTTAAGTCAAAAGAAGCCAGGCATGGTGGGTGGCACATGCCTTTAATCCCAGCACTTGGGAGACAAAGTGAAACCAAGGCCAGCCTGGTCTTCAGAGTGAGTCCAGGACAGCCAGGGCTACACAGACAGACTCTGTCTCAAAAACAAACACGTTTAAAATCTCAATTCTTGAGCTGGGGAGATACTCAGAGCTTGCTCTGCAAACAGTTCAAATCCCTAGCTCCCAACTAAAAGCTGGGCATGGTAGCTCATACCTGTAACCTCAGCACTTCAGAGAAGGAGGGAGGAAACCGGCCAGCCAGTCTGGCTGATTCAGGAGCTGTAGGTTCGATGGTACCATGCCTTGAAGACCAAGGTACAGTGATTGGGAAAGATAGCAGATGTCAACCTCTGTCCATAACACATATGTACACACAATCAAGCTAAGTATGTAATACCACAAAATGGTGGGTTTGGGTGGCGGTGTGAACTTAGTAGCCAGGCAGACCTTAACCTTGAGGTATCTGCCTGCACCTCCTGAGTAATGGCGTTGTGGACCTATGCAACCACACCTGGCTGCAGGGACATCTTGGGTAGGAGGCAGAAGTCGTTGTGGGACTTCTGTGGACAGCACCCACAGGATGCTTCACCCGATGTGTTGAGCAGCAGGATCTGCCTTCCCGTGTCGGAAACACAGCTACTCATGAAATGTGACCTTTGTGACTCCTGTCATCCAGAATAAGCTAGTGTTTTGTGATATCACTTGACATTGCCAGTGTGGTGGTGCGAGGTGGGGTGGAGAGTCTGTGGTAGGCCAGGGTGGTAACAGAAAGAGCCAGGCAGACATACGGAGCCCCGTGTCCTCACACTCCCTTCCTGTTTCCCTGCAGAAATACTGCTGACCCTGGAGAAGCTGTCTGCGTCTTTCTTCAACCCACTGGGCTTAACAAAACCTTTAGCGGTCCGGAGAGCTGTGTCTTTGTGTCCACCCACCTGACCGGCGACCAGTTCCCCAGGACACATCAGCAGACAGCCGGGCCCTGGCCCACAGCATAGAGTGTGCTGGCTTAGCTGCCACCGGAAGAGCTGCCTCTCCCGACAGCCTGCAGCTCGCCTCCAGACCAACCCGCCGTCTGTTCACTGCATTCACCGTAGTGCAACTTAGATCTCCTGCAGAGTAAACGTCCACAGGCCGACTCCATCCCCATTCGGATTGAATGTATTTAAATGTGTGTATTTGGAGCTCCGTGCTCTTGTCCCGTTCCTGTCCGGCTCCAGACACTGGTTTCTTGCTTTGTTTTCTGTGGCTACTCAGTGTAGTGTAGATTACAGTCTTACCTAGAGGAGAGAAAGGAATGCTTTAGCACAGTCCAGCACACGGTGTTCTAAGCTTCAGCCTGCATTTGGTTGGGATGGGGGCGGGGCAGACACTGTGGACAGCGCTGTGTGTGCTGACACACCTAGTCAAGGACAACTAACACAGGCAGAGTTCTCTCCAGGACAGCCAAGATTGATGTTGAACAGATGAGAAGGTTCCTGAGAGAGGCTGTTACCATTAACAAGCATTTGTTCCCATTTTCCTTTGTTAAAACCAAACTAGTTTCCCCTAAATCATGAATCAAAAGGAAATATTTATTTCTAAATTGTTTCTAGACCCATCAGCTAGTTTGATTAGCATCTCCGCCCTTCCCCTCCCCGCCTTCTCTTTTCTCTCCCTCTTCCATTTCTCTAAAATGAAAACATCAACAGTATACACCATAGAGACCAGGAAGTCCTTTAGTTCTCAGTGTGGTGCCAGCCACGTACAGCAGCTTCCCAGTGACTGCACTTCCTGTCAGGGAGAGGAACAAAGTGGACATGGAATGCCATTCAGGCTGTGACGCCTGCTTAGGAAGCCTGGGCTGTCCATCAGCCTCCAAAAAGAGACAACATACTAATGAAGTCGACAGCAGACGTCACGACAGACCTAACCTCTGCCATGTGGGTTTTTGGTTTTTTGTTTTTTTTTTTAATTTTGTTTTTTAGCAGTGCTGACAAAGCCGAAGTTTTGTAAGGTACATAAAAATCCAATTTATATGTAAACGAGCAATAATTTAAGTTCTGAACTTAAGTGTTTTAACTGTATAATTTTGTGAGGTATACATATTGTGGGATTGACTCAAACAATGAGGTACTTCAGTATTAAATTAGATAACTTCATAGCAATGTCTCCTGAAGGTGTTTTGTGAGGGCTGCCCATGCCTTGACTAGACCTGAGCTGTAGACTTATGACCTTTTGTTTTCTAAACCTTAGGGGTCTGCTCATGGATCATGTATCTAATAATCTCTATGATGCGCAGCCGCCGTAGGAACCAAGTCTTGATTTTCTATGTTTATATTCTTTCTTAATAAACCTTAGAAAGACGACATCACTAAGCAGCCGCTTTGATGGTTGCTTTTCTTGCCCAGTGTCGGGGAAAACCTTTATTATTTGGTGTCCATTTCAGACAGCTGCAGTACCCAGAGCTGAGACCTTTTCAATTCTCCCCAACCCTGATACACACTTTCTTACCTAAATTTCAGAATGATACCTTTTGATGTCTAAAAACAAAGCATTTTATATTATCTCATTATCCAAGCTTTCTAGGAACAGAGAAACTTTTCCTTGAAATTTGTTTGTTTATTCCTGGCAGGGTGAAAACCATAGGAACTGCCCTATTTATATTTATATCTCCCTATATAGCTACAGATTGTGGAAATATAGAAAGAGATGTGACCCAAAGACAAATGGTAAATCATCGAAAAGTGTCGCTCCATGATAAGGAACTTTCTGGAAATTTGCATTTCAATACTTTTTCCACTTTGAGAGGAATCTCAGTGCAGGGAGGAACACTTCCGGGTTGGCTGCCAGTTCATGTGTCGCCCGAGACTCCACTTTTCTCCACCAGACCATCGGGTTGCACAGCTGTGCTGCAGAGGGGTCGCACGAGGCCCTGAGCTCCAGGCCCCGCCCCAGGAATGAGGCTCAGCTGGGCGCGGCCTGCTCTCAGATACACGTGACACAGCACAAGGGAAAATGGAATTTAAAGCAGATTTGGTTGGTTCTGTGTTGTATTAAATCCCATCTCACTGTAACACCAGCCACACTTCACACTCTTCAGTGCCAGCCAATCACCACCGTTTCCTAGTGCTGACCCCACACCAGACGAGGGTACAGACCCGGCAGTCAGAGTAGCCACACACTGCGCTCCATCTCCTCAGGAGGATGGAGTCGGCGAAGCCAACGCCAACCCAGCCTCCGCTTCCACCAGTATTGCTCACACACTACACAACACGTGTACTTGGTTTTGTTTGACAGAACATAGAATCAGTGTTTCCTTAGATTATCAATGTGAAAAGCATAATGTGAAGAATGCACACACCTGGTCTTGGTTGTGAAATCCATTGAAGTGTTCGTGCAACATGGTGAGTTTCCAAAGTGAAGTGTGCTGTGTTCCTACAACCAATTCGTTCAACTCAAAGATTAAAACAACACGCGTGCGTGTATCTCCTACTACCTGTAATGGTGGAAAGCAATGGTTTTTTGCAGTTTCAGATGCAGTTTTTAATCTGTGTGTAAAAATGGAGTTCATATGGGTGTGACACATGAGCTAGAGGCGCAGATCCACTTGCAGAACCCAAAGATACACAATCAATTTTGAAATGCAACTTAAGCCATTAATTGTCGGTGTGACTTTAAATTTTTCTAGTGTTTGTATGGTAGTGTATACTGCCGAAGAGCAAAGCATTCTCTGCACAAAAGAAAATACTGTAGTGGCTTCGACTTTAATTAGAACTTTCTCCCTGGTGTTTCTTTATAGACTAAAACAAAATCTTTTAAGTTTCTTACTACAGGTAAAAGCTATGTGCAAGAACCTCAAAATGCTAAAACCTAGCATAATGCCTTAGATCTGTTTTTAAGTCTTGTATATTCCTACATAGCTGTCCAATGTACTATATTTGTATAGTGAACTGTGTACAATTTTTGAATAAGTCTGTCATCGCTTAACTGTATGTCACTGAACAGTGATGGTGACCCATTTCTTCAAACATTTAACTGTCTTTTTTTTTTTTTTTTCCTTTGTCATTTGTGGGTTTTATTTGTACAGTTCCTCATGAAGTTGCATCTGAGATATGTGTATATGAAAAGATGATACAAGGGTAAAATTAAGCAATATATTAACTATGGTGGTTCTTCAGGAGAAAGCTTACAGTGTGTCAGGCTGTGATTTATTTTCAGAAACAGAGTTGACTCTGGACATTACTTCGCTCATCTGCATCGATGTTTGTATTTCCAGTGTGAGCAGTTTATGCAAAGGTAGATATATTCAGAGAAATTTTAAATACATTTATGCAAGTTACTATTGCTTTGCTGATGCTATTTGCTTATTTGATGTTAAATAATGCTATTGTAAATAAAGAATCTGTTGTTACTGCATCATTTAATAAATTTTAATGCCTTCGGGTTTTACATGGCTTTAAAGATTTTAATGTGGTGATACGGTATCTTCTTTTGTAGTTTAAAATATCCGAGAAGTACTGACTGCTCTTTCAAAGGACCCAGGTTCAATTGCTAACATCCACGTATCATCTCAAAATCATCTGTAACTCCAGTTCCAGGAGATCCAGCCCCTGCTTCCGGCTCTTACAGGCATTAGGACTACTCATGATACAGTTTTCATGCAAACAAAACACGTATAGACATACAACTTTTTTTAAAAAATTAATGACCTTGTCTTTTAGGAATTCCTTGGGCTGGACATGGTGGTACATACCTTTAATCCCAGCACGACAGAGGCAGAGGCAGGTGGGTCTGCCTAGTCTATAGAGCATGTTCCAGGACAGCCAGGGCTGTTGGGGAAAAAGAGGAGGAGGAGGGCTGGAGAGATGGCTCAGTGGTTAGAGCACTGACTGCTCTTCCAGAGGTCCTGAGTTCAATTCCCAGCAACCACATGGTGGCTCACAACCATCTGTAATGGGCTCTGATGCCCTCTTCTGGTGTGTCTGAAGACAGCGACAGTGTGCTCGTATATAATAAATAAATAAATCTTGAGGAGGAGGAGAAGAAAAAAGGAATCTTGGGAACTGGGAGATGGCTCAGCATGCATTTCACTCTTGCACAGGAGCCAACTTCAGTTCCCAGCACCCAGCTCAGGGGGCTCACAACCGCCTGTAATTCCATTTCCTGGGGATCCAGTGCCCTCTTGTGGCTTCTACAGACACTGCACGTGGGTGCACATGGGGAAAAATCGCTCATACACATGATGAAAATAAATTTTTAAAATGGCAGTTGTTGGTCACAGTACTCTTAACATCTGGCTCTTCCAGAGAAGCCAGGGAAGTATATCCTTGTTGTCATTACATAACACTTTATGGCAGATGAAGCCTATACATTCCCTACTCCAAATACTGTCGCAGTCCCAAGTCACAAACTGTATCTGTGTATGTGCACACCTCGTAGTCAGAGGTCAGCTTTCAGGTTCTCTCAACTATATATGTCCTGGGGGTGGGACTCAAGGTTACCAGGCTTGGCAAGATGAGCGCCTTTACCAGCTGAGCCATCCCCCTCCCCCAACCCACAAACTGTTTATGAAGATGGCCTGTCCTGTGTCCTGGTTTACTGGAGTTGGTTTGGTACCAAGAGAGGAATAGTGTTAACTACAGCTCCTCCCACCCTAATTCCCATGCAATACTAGAGGCCCAGTTTGGGTTTCCTTCTCTGGGATAGAGGGGAGCACTGCCCTTTGCAGGTGGTAGCCCAGGGAGGACTGGCAGTCAGCAGCAGGAACTATGTCTAAGTACCCACAGTTTCATAGCCCCCTGCGGACTGTCCATTTTTCCTTTTCCTTTTTGGATACTGGCCAAGTCGAAACATAGTAACTAATATTTTACATAAGCTACCACACCCCAGTTTGTGGTTGCTTACAAAAGGTGTGGATTTTTATCTCTCCTACCTTCCTCCTCCAGCCCCATCTGAAACTCACTGTGCAGCAAAGCTTGGCCTTGAACTCCTCCTGCCTGGTTCTCCTTCGTGCTGAAACTGCAGGGGGTCTGCAGCAACCTAGTGTTGCTCTCTGAGAGACGCTGCTAGCTCCTGCAACGGCAAACACGTCATCCACAAGTTGTACCCAGGGACTGGTGACAGGGAAGAGAGAATTGGTAGCCATGCCTGCCTGCCTAGTTAGTGTGCCCAGCAGCACCACAAAATGGGAATGATGTACCATGACTGATATACCACGATCCAGCAACACAGCTCAGCAAGCAAGCACTTTCCACCAAGCCTGAGCAACATGGGACATTAAGTGGCTTCTGCAGGTTGTCCTATGCCCTGGTTAATGGTGATGAAACGTGACCAAAGCAACTCGGGGAGAAAATTGTCTTTTCGGTTTATTTACACGTCCACGCCACAGTTCATCAAATGAAGTCAGGAGAACTTAAGCAGGACAGGAACCTGGAGGCTGATGCAGAGGCCACAGAGGGTGCTGCTTCCTGCTTCCCCTGGCTTGCTCAACCCAGGACCACCAGCCCAGGGATGACATCCTCCTACAATGGGCTGGGCCTCCTCCATCAACCACTAAGAAAATGCCCTACAGACGCTCTCTGATGACTCTAGCTTGTGTCAAGTTGACATAAAACTAGCCAGCACATCCTCTGACCTCCACACATGTGCCAGTGTGGGCACATTCACACCACTAGCAAACATGCAACTGGAGAACAGTACCACGCAGCCCCTATGGACGCAGCTGCCACAGGAATCAAGCAGCCCTAGTGGCCAAGACAGAGCCTACGCACGTGCCTAATGATGAGGTGTTTCGCTGATGACAGATTAATCTAGGGCTGCTCTGACTGCTCCCCTTTTAAGCTTAGAATACACATTCTAATGGCAGCAAACCCAGCGAGACTTTGGAACACTTGCCCACTGGGGGGCCCCAAACACTAAGCTAAATAAAGATTAGCTGGTGACCAGCAGGGGGAGCGCAGCAGCAAGGCTGGCCACGTCCCCAGAGCATACAGCTGAGGCGGGAACCTGGCACTTCCTGGTCCCTGGTCTTTCCTTCAAACACTACCGTTTCCCCTAGCCCGGGCCCCCGAGATGTCTGCTTGACTCTTCAGGGTACCAGGAGCTTCCTACAGAGGAGAATTCTAACCGCCCTGAGCAGGAACAGTTCTTTCTCCCCCACTGCCTTGCTCGCAGGCTCCCTGTTCTACCCTGCTTCTCTTGCTGTGAGAAAACATTGACCAGACGGGATGACTTATCTTACATCTCAGTACTGAAGAAAGACAGGGCAGGAACTGAAGCCGAGACCACAGAGAAAGGTTTGCTCTTACTGGCTTGCTCTTGTTGGCTCCTTGGCTACCTTTATACAATTCAGGATCACCAGTTTAGGACGGCACTGCTGCAGTTTCCTGACTTCTCCCAAATCAACCATTAATCAAGAAATGCCCCACAGATATGCCCTCAGGCCAATCTGATAGAGGAGAGCATCCCTTAACTGAGGTTGTTGTGTTTTATTAAAAAAAGAGCCGGAGTATGTGTTGTAGAGGTGCGATATGGTGATTGTGGAAGGGGTATCTCTGTGCACACACTGAGGCATCCCTCCCCCAGAGGTACCAGCCACAGGACAGATATCGTGTAGAATAATTTATTTGGGGCATGGGAAGGGGAGTTGAGGGAGTGAAGACAGAGAATGAGGGGGAGGCAAGAGAGCTATCGAGAGAGAGAGAGAGAGAGAGAGAGAGAGAGAGAGAGAGAGAGAGAGAGAGAGCGCTATCGAGAGAGAGAGAGAGAGAGAGAGAGAGAGAGAGAGCTATCGAGAGAGAGAGAGAGAGAGAGAGAGAGAGAGAGAGAGAGAGAGGGAGAGAGAGAGAGAGAGAGAGAGCTATCGAGAGAGAGAGAGAGAGAGAGAGAGGGAGAGAGAGAGAGAGAGAGAGAGGGAGATCCCATGGAGATTATGGTCCCAGTACACAGCAAAGCCTTGTTCCCTTCACAAGGGCAGTGAAGCCAAAAAGACCCCTCATGTGTACGTACCTGTGACTGAGGTTGTCACAAAGCACACAGGCCACCAGGGTGATGCTTGTTTGAAATGCCAGCACTCAGAAAGCAGAAAAACAAGTGGAATGGGAGTTTAAGGCCAGCCTTGGCTACATAGCAAGCTTGAGGCCAGCCCAGGCTAAGTGAGACCACAACTCAAAACAAACAAAAGTCACTGGCCTATAGCCAGGCCTCAGTAAACCAGAGGCCTTTTAATGTACCTGCGCTGGCTCGTACTAATTGGCAAGTGGCCAAAGACTTGTCCAATAACCAGAACCATATATATATCACACAAACACACACACACACACATATATAAAATGTATGTATGTGTCAGTGACTAAAGCTCTTACTTTGTTGTCGTTTTTTGATTAGGTGTGTTTGTTTTGTGTGTGTTTGTTTCTTCTTTTTCTTTGGGGTTTTAGGGACAGGATCTCTCTACAGAGCCCTGGCTGTCCTGGAACTCACTATAGACCAGGCTGGCCTCACACTCAGCTCTGCCTGCTTCTGCCTTCCTGTTGCTGGGATCAAAGTCATGTGCTATCACGCCCTGCGTGAGCATCTTCTGTTTCTGAGCCCAGCTGGCTTTATTGGTACTCGTGGCACGTGAAATCTTGGAAGGAATTAGTATTACCTGAAGGAGCCTTGAAGGTCGGCTCAGGCAAGCTCCCTGCCTAAGGGATGCCTCGCAGGTAGGAAGCCTCCTGGGCAGGTCTTGGCAGCCATCTTTCCGGCCTGATGAGTGAGCTGGCTGAGAGCCGCATTCTGACAGCTTCGGGTTTTTCCTGGAGAGAATGCTTGGCCAGAGCCCTGAAGTCTCTGAAGGCTTGCTTCTCAGAGGCTTTCTGTGGGCTGAAGGCTGGGCATACGGGATGTCAGCTGGGCCCAGTTGGGCCTGATTGACTGACGTGGCTATGGAGGCAAGAGTAAAAAGCAAACAAGCAAAAGCAAGCCCAACGCGTTCCTCAGCTCCTGTGTCCGACGCTGTCCCGACCAGTCTGCTCATCCTGCCCGCAGTCAGAGGCCATCGGAAACCTTCCTGTGGACAGTGAAGCTTGCAGACTAGTCCAGGGCCAGGGTTTATGACTCTTGGGATGCACTCCAGCACTGCGGGATGTCAGAGTGGGACTCAAACAGGACACAGGACGGGATCCAGGAAGCAGAAACTGATGCAGAGGCCACAGCGAGTGTAGCCCTGCTTGGTTTGCCCAGCAGACTTTCTTACAGCACCGAGAGCACCAGCCCAGGAGAGACCCCCAGCCCACATTAGGCTGGGTTTTCCAACATCAATTACCAATTAAGAAGACACAGAGAAGACTGTCGGTTTTCTCAGTTGAGATTTCCTATTCCAAAACAACTTCAGCCTGTGTCAAGGGGACAAACACACTCAGGGACAAAGTTCGTGTGCACAGGACCCCTTGTTCTGTTCCCAACACTGAAAAAAAATTACAAATTCACTAAAAATAAATTCTATCTATCGGGGCTGGAGAAATGGCTCGGTGGTTAAGAGCACTGATTGTTCTTCCAGAGTTCCTGAGCTCAAATCCCAGCAGCCACATGGTGGCTCACAACCATCTGTAATAGGATCTGATGCCCTCTTCTGGTGTGTCTGAAGACAGCTACAGTGTATGTAATAAATAAATCTTAAGAAGAAATTCTATCTATCCTGAATGCTTTGGCGCAAAAGTGTGTAGGTGTCCCAAGTAACCTTGCCATTATTTCAAAGGCTCATTTTCTAGGATATTATTTGGCTCAGTCAAGCTTCTCTTCCATTGAAACAGGCTACTCAGAAACTGCTGGTCCTACAGGGGTTCTAGAGCACAGCCTTCCACCTTCCCTAAAGCCACCTACTTGGAGACCAGACTCCTGACCTTAGCAACAGAACCTTCTGGGAAGGTAAATATAAGCAGACTTCTGACAAGATCTCCAACACCTCCCTGTCCTGGGGGTAACTCATGTTAAAACTGTTAACACCGGTTCACAAATGAGATAACCAAGTCCTTGATGTTTCAACTTAGCTGCTTGAAGCCCTCCCTCCCCCACAGTTTATTGTGATGACCCCTCCCACCCCTCCTCAGAAACAAAGGGTTTATTTACCTTGCCTGAGGCTGTAGCCCTTGCAACTGCAGCTGCTTAATAAACCATAGCTTATTTGTGTTGGTACCTCCACGGTGTGATATTACTTTTCTAAACAGACAAACACTGAACTAGACTATGTCTAATGGCCATTCCTGCTATATGCACACTTAAAAAAAAAGAACTTTTATTTTTTTCAAAGAATAAAGAAAAGTATGGCTTATATATACACAGATTCTTGAGCCATCCAAGCATTAAAATGCTTTGGAAATAGGCTATCTGAGGGGAACCCAGTCAAATGACTTAAAATGCTCTGCTACTGTTAGCATCTAGTATGGTCTAGTAGTAGCATCTAGTAAGGTCTAGTAGTAGCATCTAGTAAGGTCTAGTAGTAGCATCTGGTAAGGTCTAGTAGTAGCATCTGGTAAGGTCTAGTAGTAGCATCTGGTAAGGTCTAGTAGTAGCATCTGGAAAGGTCTAGTAGTAGCATCTAGTAAGGTCTAGTTGTAGCTGGCCACCTGAGACAAAAGGCTGAGGTGTCTATTTAGCATACCAAAGAGGACCTGCTGCCCGGTTCTCCCGGCATCCCTCAGTCCCCACCTATTACTGAGCCCTCTGAGCTGGCAAACTGGAGCTCTCAGGCCCAGAGGTCTGGCCTGCACTTCCCTGTATAAGCCAACCACTTTGGTTACCTTCCCTCTTTTGTACTTGTGGGCCTCCTAGCTGCTGCACCTGGTTCCTCTCTCTCTCCTCTCCTCCTCCCCCTTCCCCTGCCCCTCCCCCTCTCCCTTTACCTCCCTCTCTCTCTGTAAGGCACAGCTCGGTCTGATCCTGTCCACTTTGGAATCCCCCAGATGTTGCAGCCTCTGGCTGTGCTGTCCCTCACATCTCTATAATAAACTCTCCTCCACCACACCCAGGACCAGTCGTGGCTTTCCTAAACTAATCATATTCCTTTCTTTTCCTTTTCCTGTATTTTTTTTTTTTTTTCATTCAGTCTAGATGCTAAGGGAAGTGTCCTGTCAATCATTCACCAGAAGCAGGGCTCCACTGCAGAAGCTCACACCAGCATAACCCCAAACCCAGTGAGCCTGAACAAGTCCAAAGCAGCCTTTATAGATCTAGGACAGTCAGGGCTACACAGAGAATCCTTGTCTGGGGGGTGGGGGGGAGACAGAGAGAGGCACTTACTGTATGGTTGTACTTATATGATGGAGAATAGGGGAGGTGACAATGACAGTGGTCAAAGGAGAAACACAGCAGTTGTCCTGGGGTGGAGGCAAAGATTACTTGGGAAGGAACTAAGGGACTTTCTGGTTGGTTACTTTTCCCCAGGCTGTCCTCGAACTCACAGCCATCCTATTGCCTCAGCCTCCCGAGTTACGGGGCATGGACAGCCACAGCCATTTTGTATTCTGTTTTTTCAGAAGCAGTGCAGTGGCTCTGGTTTTGCGCAGTTATCAGAATTCATGGTATAGTTAGGATGTGTGTATTTCGTGATAGGTAAGTGTCTCTTTTGAACACACAACCCTGGCTGAGGAGATGGCTCACGTGCTTGCCATGAGGACTGGAGTGTGGCTCCTTAGAAACCTCCATAACTATCCGGCAGGTGCGGCAGAGACAGGGGATTCCCCGGTGCATGATGGTTCCGAATTTGACCGAGACCTTGCCTCGGATGTTAAGAGAGAATAATCAGAGATGATCCCCAACTTCAACCTCGACTCTTCACATGAACACACATTCATGTGCAAGCACACCCATATTCATAATACACTTATGTGCATACCACACACACACACACACACACACACATACGAAAAATACAGAGGAGACTGCACATGTTGGACAGTTGGAAGAGAACTTGCCTAGCATGGCTGAACAGTGACAATCCTTAGTTTGGTCCCCAGTACCACACGAGTCACACACCTGTCATCTCAGCATCCAGGAAGTAAGAAGAGGACCAGAAGTTCAAAGTCATCCTGAACTATATGTCCAGCTCAAGGCCGCTTTAGCTGCACAGACCTCGTGTCAAAGCCAATAGACAACCAACAGCAACTTTTTTTCCATAAGTAAATACTAACTTTTAGTTCAACATATACTTGATGACGTTTTTAAGGGACGACGTGTGCTGATGAGCCTTTGGAGGGTCTGTGGGAGTGAGCTGGGGTATACATCTTTAATCACAGCATTTGGAAGGAAGATCTCAGTGAGTTAGAGGCATGCCTGGTCTATGGGGCCAGCTTACAGATAGCCAAGGCTATGTACAGAGAGAGACTCTCTCAACAAAACAAACAAAACAAAAGTTGTGTGTGGATATCTGACCAAGAATACATAGACAGGCCATAGGCCCGAGAGGAGAGCCTGTTACTATTACTTTGCTAACTGAAGGCAGTATTAAAGTGACTGCTAGTGACATTTGTTATGTTTATTAAGTAAGGCATCCTCTGTAGCAGGTGGAAGGACCCTTTCACCCTTTCACCCAGGTTGTCTAAGACAACCGGAAAACACAGATATCTACATTATAACATAACAATAACAAAATCATAGTTAAAAAGTAGCAAGAAAAATGCTCTCTCTCTGTAGACCAGGCTGGCCCTAAACTCAGAGCCCACCTACTTCTGCCTCCCAGGTGTGGAGGTGAGCACCCCAAGCCCAGTTCTGTCTTTGTTTTAAGACATGACTTTGGGTGGATGGGGAGGGAGGGAGGGAAGGATGGGTGCTGGGGAGCTGGGAGATGAAATAGGGTAAATACGACCCAAACACACTGTACAAAATTCCCAAAGAACTAATAAAATTATAAAGTCATCAAAACAATTAAAGCTTGGTATATGTTGGGATTCTGTAAAACCCACCTCTCTGCCTCTATTACCCCTTTAACTCCCCCATGCCCTAAATAAACTCTATTCTGTACTATACCATTGTGTGGCTGGTCCCTCAGGGGGAAGGGATTCCCAACATGGGTCCCCCACAGGTATTTCCCTTGCCCCCCCCAGGCCTCGACACACCTCTATGAGCCATATGCCCCCCCCCCCACACTCTTTTCAACCCTTTCCTAACATCGGTGCCCAAACCAGGGACGTCATCTTTTAACAACAGTATAGAAACTGGATAAACCAGCAGGTCTTTATCTGGGAACTGCTTCAAGGCTGATGGGGAGGCCACTTTGATATTTGTATAACTGTTCCCAGAAGTTGCCTCAAACATTGTAAAAATGACAACAGTTTAAATACCACGCAGTTGGAATAAAGCTGATCCTAATTTACTGATGAGAAGTGGGGGCAACTGGCTATTGAGAAAAACTTCATCAGGGCTGGAGAGACGGCTCAGCGGTTAAGAGCACGGACTGCTCTTCCAGAGGTCCTGAGTTCAATTCCCAGCAACCACATGGTGGCTCACAACCATCTGTAATGAGATCTGATGCCCTCTTCTGGTGTGTCTGACAACAATGACAATGTACTCACATATATGAAATAAATAAACAAATCTTAAAAAAAAAGAAAAAGAAAAACTTCATCAAAGAATAGGCAGAAGGAGAGGGGGCTGGCTTCTTGATTAAGAGTGCTAGCTGATCTTCCAGACCAGGGGCAATTCCCAGAGCATACTTAAATGACTCACAATCATTTGTAAGTCCAACCCCGGGGGAGGGGGAACAGGATCCAACACCCTATTCTGTACGCCCAGGTACCCAACTGGTGCATACAGACAAAACATCCCTACGCATAAAATAAAATTTAAAGTCTTGAAAATCAAAGTATAATTCTGGGTTTGTTTTTATCGTAAAGGCTGTACATGTACACCTCTAATCATAGCAACTGGAAGACTGAGGCAGGGGGATTGAACTGGCCATAAGTCTGGGTTACATCACAAGAGAGCTGAAAAGAATGGGGAGAGGGGGGGAGGGGAGGGGAGACTGGTAACCAAACGACTGGGTAACAGAATGAGGTCTCCGTGTCTGGTCTGGTGCTCACTGGAGCGGGAGGGAGTGTCTGTGACAACAGTCATCTTACGGAAAGGGCAGAACCCTGCATCTCTAGTCATTCCCTCTTCGTTTGGGGGGGTGGGGAATAACGCGCGGCGGCCTCATCCTTCGTATCTGTCCTGAAACTATGAAATGACCGTGGATGTTAACCCGGTGGGCCATCGAAACCGCCTTCAGTGATACATTGGTGCCCAGCCCCAGGGAGAGCAGAATGCTCTCTGAAGTCCGCAGAGCCTTAGGGTCGCGCCTCCTCACCTGGGACGCAGGCAGAATCAGTTCTCCTGGGCTCTAAAGGGACCAAGGGGGCGAGAGAGCTCCATCCTCAGCTAGCTTTAGGAACTCCAGGGCGGCTTCCCGTTTAACCTCTCTCAATGAATAGTAACCACTCCGCCCCAAGGTCTCTCCCCTCAGCAGTCTCAGCCCCCCTAGAGCCAGGCCGCAGGCTCAGTTCCTCAATGAGAAACTGGAGTGGTGTGGAACCCGACCAAGGTCACCGGTTTACGGAGGGGGGGTTCTCCACCATAGGTGCTTTGATCTACGAATGTAAATGGGATTAAACGCGTCTCTCTACTAGTCGTCATGTTTAAGAGAGATAAGAATGCATTAGCTCAAGGTACAAGTCTGGATCTAGGTTGTCAGAGCCTCGGGTCAAGGTCGCAAGCCTTCTTCTGCAGTCAGACAGGTAAGATGTGAGGTGGGGAGGTTGGCAGAAAGAAAGAAAAGCAGCTCCAAGGACAAAAGGACTCCAGGGACCTCAGAAGTGTCAGCTCAGTTCCCCCTACTCTGGACTAGCAAGGTGTCCCTTCCTGGCCTTTAGGATAACACCCAACTTCTCAGCAGGTGTCGAGCCTACCAGAGTCTCTGGCAAATTTGACCAAGGCTTGGCCTCCTAGACGCCAGTGTGTGTGTGTGTGTGTGTGTGTGTGTGTGTGTGTGTGTGTGTGTGTGTGTTGGACACCTTGCTTGCTTGCTTTGGGCAACAGTGGTTCCGCTTTAAGCTCTCCAATGCCAGTCCAGGGTCTCTATAGCCCGTAGGTTGTGTATAGGTGTCCTTATTGGTGGCTCTCAGCTTCCTACACCCATCGGTTTAGGGTGCAGTGTGTGTGACGGGTACAGAAGAATTTATTGGGCCCCCGGTAACGTTTGTTCAGTCCTCACGCTGACACTTCTGGGTTTGTGTGCTTGTGTGGTATGTGCATGTGCGCGTTTGCACACAGAAGGGCTTATTGTGGACACAGGGCAACATTTGCCACGCTCTGGCCCTGGGTAACATTTGCCACACTCTGACTTCTGACGTCACCAGAAGCAGCAGCAACCACGCCAGCCAGTGCAAGATGGGCAGGCGCGCTTCACCGGATTCCAGGGACCTGTCTAGAGAACTGTTGGCTTAAGTGGGTGATCTCGGGGGACCTAGGGAGGAATCCAAACGCTCGCCAAAGGCGGCGGTGGGCGGGGAGAAGACTATCTGGGAACCTTGACAGGCCTGATCTCTTCAACCACCTACCTCTTCAAGGACCCTGAGGCGGGGTCTGCACACTTCCTCTAAAGGCGGCAAAGCCCTCCGGGGTTTTCGGAAATCTAGGGTCCTGAGACCCAGCGGGTGCCGCTCTAGCCGGTGTGGAAGGTAGGTCTTTGGCCCTCTGGGGTGACCTACCCCGAGAGAGCGGCTTAACAAGCTTTTTCGAAGTTTGTTTTGCAGTTGTTCGATTGTTTTGTTGTTTGTTTTTGTTTTTGTTAGTTAGTTTTTTTTTTTAAGTTCGTAATTGGATTCTGGCTTTCCACCTCTGGAGTCGCAGGTCCTGGGAGTTAGAGCCTGCGCTGTTCGGGGTTCAGGGGGAGATAGACAGCCTGCACGGTGGCTGACCTGTCCTCCTGACCCTATATTCTTTAACTTCTGAGTCACGACGAGTTGGTGCCCTTATTGTAAACATTGATCCGAGATCTCAAGACCCTCAGACCCTATTGAGGTCTTCCCTCCTCAATCTTGGTGAACTTGCTGTGTGGCCACTGAGAAGCATTTCAGGGCCACCGTGGCCGAGGGAGGCTCGGCGACCACCGAGGCATCTCCCAGCTGCCTGGCCTGGGACTTGTCATCACTGGGTCTCCAGAGGCGACCTAGGTTGAGGTGGCTAGGGTTGCCAAGAGACTGGATTTGTGGCGGGAAGGGTCACTGGATGTGGGTCTCTAGAGGGACGCTGAGCACCGCTCCCCTTGGAGCTGTCGGGGCCGCCCCCGCTGTCCTCTCTCTAAACTCCTTGGGGTGCCGAGTTGGCTCAGAACCTCTTCTGCACTGTCCGACCCAGAGTGCACACACCTATCAGCTGCGGACTCCAGAGCGCCTGGAACCACTGCGTGCTCCGAAGCCTGACTAGTAGCTTGGCTGAAGAAGGCTCTTAGAGACCCAGGCCCAGGGGTGGGGGTTGGGGTGGGTGTAGACTGATAATTAAAAGAGAGGCGGAATTGTAACACGTTTTGCATGAGCCCGGCACAGGGAGTTGGGGGTGGGGTCAATATAAACTGCAGGTATTGGAAGCTCGCATTCCTTAGTCGGGTGGTTTGGGGAGCCCAAGGGAAGGCGACCTGAGCCCGCACCTTCCAGTCGGGCGGCACCGAGGCAGATTTTCGTTAGAGGTTTGAGTCGTTTGGCTTTTTATTTTATTTTGGTTTGGTTTGGTGTGGAGGGTTTGCGCCTTTTGTGTTATCTTTCCCAGTTAGGGTTTGTGGGATCGAATTGGGAAGTTTGTTCCTTGACTTTGATGGGGGAGGGACGGCCTGAAGGGGGAAGTTGTTAAGACCACCTAGGACCCCTCACTCAGCGACCTCGGTCGGTTTCCCACAGAGCGGTAAAACCCAGCCTGAGATGGCCTTACCTTCTGGTGAGACCCAGTCCCAGGACAAGGCGAACTACCTGCCCCAGAGTAGCCCCCAGCACCTGACTGCCTACTGCGCGCCCGTTCCAGGCTACAGCCACTTCAGGAACCTCGCCACCACCCAGGAGGATTTCCAACCTTGGAAACTGGCAGCTGCGGTGTTTGAGTCCCAGGCTATGGCCCCTCTCAATGCTTTTCGGATGACTCCGCCCTTGTTGGACCCAACCCTGGCTGTGCAGAGCGAGAAGCTCTACAATCCGCCCTGGTACAAGTTGTCACCATGGTATCCAATTCCTCAATTTACTCCTGAGGTGCCATTTCTACACAGCACTGAGCATAGGAGCGGCGGTTCCAGCAACCAAAATTTGGTCCCCGTCGGCGGCCATATCAACAGAGGTCCGTGGCGGGGAGCTGGAAATGTACTTCTGCCATCCCCCGTAATCGCTCCCATACTACCTGACGGAATTAAGACTTCCCAGTCAATATCGGTCCCCCAAACCTTAAACCAAGAGGAAAAGCTGCCTTTTCGCAGCTTCAACTTCACAGAGGAGGAGCTGCGCCTCGTTCTGTATGGAGCCATCGCTAGTCCGAAGCATCCCGCCGGCCTACAGCATGCAATTTCAGGCATCTTGGTACCCACCGAGAATTCTGGTAAGAAAAATCTACATCCTGGGTCTGGGTTGGGTGGAACAGGTCCGGGCCACACAATATCAAAACGTGGGTCTATGTTGAGCCGAATGTCCACCTAAACCTTAGGCTCTTGGCTGGCTTCTCAGGGTCCTCCTTGCCTGACTGTAATTCCCGAGATCGCTTTTAGTGAGCCCTGAGGACTAAGAATCTAGTGTGGTCTTACTCAGTGGCTTCCGGATGTACAAAGTATCTATATGATGATCTCCAGAAATTCACACCTGGCAGCTCTTTACTTCAGAAAAGCATTGTCTTTGCAAAACAGAGTTCATTTTCCCCCAAACCTTGCCCAAGGGATGTTCCGAGTCTCAGATAAGCAACAGTGTACAAAAAAGCCTGTGTCAAGAAGAGATAAAAACAGTAGAGGAGGAGGGGACTGGAGAGATGGATAAGTGGTTAGAACACGGACTTGCTCTTCCAGAGATCCTGAGTCCAATTCCCAGCAACCACATGATGGCTCACAAACCATCTGTAATAGATTCTGGTGTATTGGAAGACAGCTACAATGTACTCATGTAAATAAAATTAAAAAAAAAAAAAAAACAGGAAAGGCTAGAGGATCTACATCAAATCCAAAGAACTTTATAGGAAGCAAGGGAATCCCCTCAGGAAGGCAGCTCTGTGTATCTGTTTTTAATTAGAATAATTTAAGGCTGTCTTTTTCTAGGGTCTAATCATCTTCGAAAAACTCTGGACAAAGACTCCCTTCAGCTTCCAGAAGGTAGGCTGCACTCCTTTCCTGGATTCATTTCCCAGAACTAACGTTGAATCGCTGCCTGGGCTCATTCTCTCCTGCCTCGGTTTCCCCAGGTCTCTGCCTCGTGCAGACAGCATTTGGCGACGCCCCACACTTTGGTGTGTTCTGTAGCGATTTCATTGCCAAAGGAGTGAGATTTGGCCCCTTTCAAGGTAAAGTGGTCAATGCCAGCGAACTGAAGACACACAGGGACAACTCTCGGATGTGGGAAGTAAGTATGTTGGGGGTGGGTCTGCTGAAATCTGGGGGACAGCCTGGGTTGGGGGACCAGTACCCTTGAGGGTCTTTGTTCGCTCCAGCAGGACCTCCCTCTGCATGAAATTCACGTCGTAGTGGGTGAAGTGGCTTTAATCTGTTCAGGACAGACATGAAAAGTACTTTTAGAGAAACACTACTCCGTTATATTAACAGACATAACCGAGTGTTTTAAATGTGGTAGCGCGCTAAAAGCATGCTACAGGAAAGAAAGATAAATTTGAGGCTCTCCTATTGCTTTCTTGGAAAAAACTAACCGAGGATTAACAAAACACATAAATCTTCCAAATGCGCTGACCCTGAACTTCTAGGAATATAGTTTGGGAAGATGATCTGCCCTTTTGGCAATGTGGACAGCCAGAGTTAAGCAGTAGTTTACTAAACAGTGAGAGACACGGAAGCTGATGCACTAGGAGGGTTAACAGCTCCATCCCACCATGTCCACACGGGACAGGAGGGACTTCCTCAGTTCTCCCTAAGAGATGGATCAAATAAGTCCTATTTACTTCCCTGACCCTTGCTCACACAATTAACATACACTAATCGTAGAAACTGGAGTCAAGAATGTGATAAGGAAATGCTTGCCTGGCCTGGCTGAAAATGCTGGGTTCCATCCCCAGCACCACATAACCCTGTATGGTGGCCCTGCCGAAGTAGCAGCAGGCAGATTAGAAGTTCAAGGCCACCCTAGAGTCCCACCTGAGCTATAGGAGACCCTGTCCAAAAATAAAAAATAAAAAGTTTATGTGCTACTTCTGATATTGAAATCTTATCTATAGAAATGTATTCTATAGTAGCAATTTGGGTATAGATTTTAAATTTCATAGATCAGACAAAAGGAAAACAAATGGAAATCAAGAGCTCATGCCTATTGGAGGGTCTGGAGGTGGCCGCACTCAGTCCCTGAGCTCGGGTAACTGAGGCAGAGGCACAAGTTTGAGGCCAGCCTCCGTAAATGGCAAGATCTCATCCAAAACAAAATAAACACCCGAGTGTGTGTACGCGCGCGCACGCGCGCGCACACACACACACTTCCTTCTCGTTTGATTTAGATTTTTGAAGACGGCCACCTGAGCCATTTTATCGACGGCAAAGGTTCCGGGAACTGGATGTCCTACGTCAACTGTGCTCGATTCCCCAAGGAGCAGAACCTGGCGGCAGTGCAGCAGGAAGGGCAGATATTCTACGAGAGCTGTAAAGACATCGCCCAGAACCAGGAGCTGCTCGTGTGGTATGGGAACAGCTATGAGAAGTTTCTGGACATTCCCATGAGCCTCCAGGTCACTGAACAAGAAGGCAAGCAGCTGTCTGAGACCCCCGAGGGTGAGTGTCTGCCCCTGCCCTGCCCAGTGAGAGGCCATCGTGAGAGGGGATCATTGCCATCTTTTCTAAGTTATCTATCTTCCCCCCACCCGCTCTTGGGAATAAAAGTAGAAGAAAATGCCGGCCGCTACCCCGTGGGCGAGCCAGTTTGACTCCTCCCTGCTCAGGCCGGGCTTTCGCAAATGGTGGCTGCAGTAACTTAGTGGGGTGGAAAATCAATTTAGTGATTGAAGCCAGCATTAAAGAAAGAAATTGGAATAGAGGATATTGATGAGTGTCACTTAAGAAACGACGTTGTGAAGCCTCTGTTTTATGTATTTGTTACGCGTAGCAGATACATTATGTGTAGCAGGGACCTTAGTGGACCTGCTTAGTTTCAGGGATGCCTGAAGGTATTTTGATTTTTTTTGGTTTGTTTCTTTGCTTTTTTGAGACAGGGTTTCTCTTTGAAGCCCTGGCTGTCCTGAACTTGTTCTATAGGCCAGGCTGACCCTAGTGCTAGGATCGAAGGCATGTGCAGCCACCATCCTGAAGCCAGGGGATTTTTACGATTAAAACTGTTCTGTCTTGTATTGTGGCATTTAGATGAGAGGACGGTGACGGAGATGAAAGGTTATAGTTCAGTAGTGACGTTTCCAAGCAGACGAGGGGTCTGTGGTCTGGCACTGTTGCCGCCTCTTCTGTAGATTCTCACTTAGGCTACTTCTGGTCCTCTCCCTTGAGGGCAGACAAGAAGGTCTCCAGTACTAGTATCCAGGGGTGTCTTGACTGGAGCTTTTGGGGACACCTCTCACCTGTCTCCAGAGTAGTCATACATCTTGTTGACTTGGGGGTCTGAGTTGTCTTTTTGAACCACGGTTTTGCTATACCTTGTCTGATCTGAAAACCTGGTCCTCCTGAACTCTGCCCTTTTAATTCTAGGATCACTCTTGGCACAAACACCTGGATCTGACACCTCCTTGTCTCTAATTTCTCTCCTCTTCCTTCCTTGTCCATGGTGGGGGGCAGTCTTACATTTCTATGCTTGCTTTCTGACAGTCAGTGGCCTGTCACTCCTGTGGGTCAGACTCAGAAACGCCAAGCCTGTGAATTAATAAAGGCGCTATGCGTTCGGTGTCTGACCTCGAACCCTCTGTGGAGCCAAAGATGGCCTCGAACTCCTGATTTTTCTGCCCAGGTCCCTAGGTGTGTTCCGCCACACCCAGCTATGGCCTGTGTCTGTTAATGGCTGCCCCCCCATTCTGTTTGGGGCGGTGAGGAGGAGGCA
Source organism: Micromys minutus (assembly GCF_963924665.1). Taxonomy (NCBI): domain Eukaryota; kingdom Metazoa; phylum Chordata; class Mammalia; order Rodentia; family Muridae; genus Micromys; species Micromys minutus. Next base: position 3,436,303 of record NC_137961.1, read on the forward strand.
CAGAGGTCCACAGCACTTACCCCTCTGTTCCAGAGTCTGCAGACGGCTACAGATGCGAACGCTGTGGAAAGGTGTTTACCTACAGGTACTACAGAGATAAGCACCTCAAGTACACGCCCTGCGTGGATAAGGGGGACAGGAAGTTCCCATGTTCCCTCTGCCAAAGGTCTTTCGAAAAGCGCGACCGGCTCCGGATTCACATCCTTCATGTCCACGAGAGGCACCGGCCCTACCTGGTAAGCGCTTGGTGGTTCGCCGTCCTTCCTAGTCTGTTCACATGACAGGGACTCGGCGCTGACTGGAGGATCCGATGCTTGGTAGCGTGGGAAAGGCAAATGATCTGTGTGTGTGAGCGTGAGTATATGTCAAGATCTGTGTGTGTGAGCATGAGCGTCAAGATCTGTGGAACATTGGGGGAGGGACCGAGGTAGGAGTGGCCTCCGGGGTTGGGGAAGATGTCCCAACACAGCAGCGAGTTGTGCTGGAAGCTGGGATTGGATTGGGTGCTGGAAGCTGGGATTGGATTGGGTAACCGTACTCTGTCCCACACCCAGTCAGGCACTAGATAGTTACTCACGGTGCAGAGGAAACATTGACGTGGTCCGAGGAATGGAAGACTCCATCCCAGACCGTGGTCTTTATAAGGCTGAGAGGCAACAGTAATGCCAGGGAGTCTCTGCCAGCCCAGATACCCATTGCTCTGCCAAGCTTCGCCCAAAGGGCAAAACCAAGTGTGTCCTTCAGAGACAAGACAGGGGGCTCCAGATCTTTGCTCCAGTGTTTTGTACGGTTTGTGCAGGCGTGAGCAGAGCGCCCCGAGAGGAAAGGGGATCAGGTCCCTGGATTTGGGGTTGCAGGTGGTTGTGAGCCACCACGATGATGCTGGAAACTGAACCTGGGTCTTCTGCAAGAGCAGTTCATGCCCTTAACTACCAGGTGGACGTGCTAGCCCCTGTAATAGCATCTTATGTAGTATTATATATTATACAGCATTTTACACCAATGCTAAGATTTATAATCTTATAATCTTAAATTTTTCACATTTTAGTATTTATAAACTGGGATGTGTTCCGCAGCTGGGCCGTTGTTGTTTATTTTTTTGTTTTTAATGTTTTTAAAATCTGGGTTGTTTTTTTTTTTTTTTTTTTTTTTTTTTTTTTTTTTTTTTGTAAAGGATACATTTATTTTTATTTGATGTGTTTGGTACATGCATGAATGTGCAGCTTGTACATTTAGTTGCTTTCAGAGACCAGAAACAGACATAGGCCCCCAGGAGCTACAGCTGAACCACCATCTGGGTGCTGGGAACCAAACCTAAGTCCTCAGATACAACAGCCATTGCTCTTCACCGGTCAACGCTCCAGGCCCTAAATTCTGGGAACAAACTCAGGAGTCAACAGATTCTAAAGGGTTTTTTTTTAAGATTTATTTTATATATGTGAGCACACTGCAGCTGTCTTCAGACACACCAGAGGAGGACATCTAATCCCATTACAGACGGTGTGAGCCACCATAGCAATGATGAAGAATTTGGCCAGACATGGAAGTGAGAGGCAGGTAGATCTCTGGTTTGAGGCATGCATACCTAGTCTACATAGAGTTCCAGGTCAGTCAGGGCTACATAGATCCTTTCTCCAAACAAACAAATTATAGATTTTTTAAAAAATTTCCTCACTCCCAGGAAGATATATGTTGAGACAGAATTTGGGGGGAAGATGAAATTCCGACTCTGTGTTTTGTTATCTCCTTAGTGTTCAACGTGTGGGAAAAGCTTCTCTCAGTCCTCCAGCCTGAACAAGCACATGAGAGTCCACTCTGGAGACCGGCCGTACCAGTGTGTGTACTGTACAAAGGTAGGCGACACCCGTGGTGCCAGCCCTCTGTAACTAGAAGCAGCAGCCTCACATCATGCTTGGGTAACTAGTTCATTTCGGGTAACTTGCTGATTACCCATCAGCCAATGCACTTCCTCGGTGAATTCTAGATCAGCCAGGACCACACAGTGAGACAATGTTTCAAAAAGAAAAAGAAACTAGTTTTTTAAAGATGAGAACGTAAGAGCACAGCCTTAGCCGGCTTTCACCCCAGGCCTTTGATGCTGACCTGACTGTATGGCCTTGGATAGGCCCATTTGCTTTTCTTCCTGGTTTTCTCTTTGGTAAAATGTGGGGGAAATTTGTAGTTGTTGGGTTCTAGCTGTCAGCTTTTATAAAACTTCGTCACTGTGTCTGACGATTGTAACCACTGAAGTGTTAGCTACTCCTGCTGCTGCTGCTGATTCTAAAGGGACATTTCGAGGGTGGCCTCTGATTCAGGCAGTGTAGAGAACATCAGCAGAGGTAGAGAGAGGAGTCAAGCCTTTGCTGGGAAAGACAGTCGTTTGACTATATTTAGGAATATTCTGAGGCGCCTCTCACTTTAATTTGGTGATGTGCAATGCTGTCCACTTTCTAGTTATTACTGTGTGTGGCTGTTTGAGAGCACAGAAACAAAGACCCAGGCACAGTGAAGCCTGGCTGCAATCTCAGGTTGAGGCAGGAAGATTATGAGTTCAAGGCCAATCTAGGATATACAGCCCAGGCTATACACCCACCTAAAGGGGGAAATAGAACATGTGTTTCCTGGTTTTACTAGTCACATATTATGTGCCCTAAGACACAGGTACACATATTTTACAACTTACTGTAAATCTAGGAGTAAGATTTAAATGAAAAAAAATGAAACCAGGTGTGGTGGTGCACTCCTGGAATGTCCGCACCGGGAGAAAACCACAGAAGGATGATGAATCCAAAGCCTGTCTTAGCAACAGAGCAACTTTATCTCAACCTCCACCAACCGTAGCAAAAAGACTGAAAATGAAACAAAAGGAAGGAAACCAATTAGAAACTGATGCGGGCAAAGATACTAAGTAACCTCAGCCTCTTCTCAGCAATGTGGTCTGTCTTGGCCACTCAGAGTTGCCTGTTTAGAGTGTGACATAGTGGCTCACGCCTGCAATCCCAGCACTAGGGAGACAGGCTAGCCCGTGAGTTCTGGCCAGCCTGAGCTACATATTGTGCCCTTACCTGCATCCAAAAGAAGAACTGCTTGTTTAGTGTTGCTTTCAGATTACACTTTAGATGCTTTTGGGTCACACTGTCTAAGGTTAAGGTTGACTGCATGCTGTGTGTGTGTGTGTGTGTGTGTGTGTGTGTGTGTGATGCTGGAGATCAAACCTAGGGACTCAACATTGCAAGGCAAGCATCCTATCCCTGAGTTTTATATATGTATTTATATGTGTGTGTGTATACACACATATATATTTAAATCTAGTGTTGTATACATTTGGAGGAGAGGAGAGGCAGGTATCACGATACATTACATATGGAAGATCAGAGCACAGCTTTCAGGATCTAGCTCTTCTGCCAAACGTAAGAAACTTAAGTCATTAAGTCACTGGGCTTGGCTGCAGCCTCCTTTACCTGCTGAGCCATTTCACCTGCCCTTTTTATTAAGATCCCTGTTATTGACCACAAATAATGTTCTGTATAGACTTAAATCAATTCTCTTCTCCAGTTGGTTGTTTTTGCTTTTTAAAGACAGGATTTTTTTTTCCATAGAGCCCTGACTGTCTTGGAGCTCAGTCTGTAAACCAGGCTAGCACTGAACTCCCTCTGCCTCCCAAGTGCTGGGCTTAAAGGTGTGTGCCACAGATGTCTGGCAGAATTAGTTTCTCAATCAAAGCAGTAGAAGCTGATGTGTCCATTACAATGAAAATGAACCCTTTGTTGACCAGCCTTTTCTGCTTTCTGCCCTCTGCAGAAGTTTACTGCCTCCAGCATACTCCGGACACACATCAGACAGCACTCCGGGGAGAAACCTTTCAAGTGCAGACATTGTGGCAAAGCTTTTGCGTCCCACGCTGCTCACGACAGCCACGTCCGGCGCTCACACAAGGAGGATGGCCGGAGTTCCTGCGATGTTTGTGGGAAAGGCTTCCTGGATCAAATGGCTTTCTATACCCACATGAAGCTTCACAAAACCTGCTAGTTCTCTGAGAGCAAAGCCAGTTGAAAACCAAGAACTCTGACTCTTAATTCTCAGTTTTCTCACGTGGACACGGTTGAAGTGTTCGGTAAGAATTTGGAGAATGGAGTAGTTGATCTGAAACCCTATGGAATCCACTCAGACCAGGATGGGGAAGAAGGTTCTGGATCCCGTGATAAAAGAAGAAAAGGTCCCTCCACTCCTGTCTGCCTTGAACACCCAGCTATACAGTGTCTGTAGCCAGTGACAGTTTTCTTCAGAGCAGCAACTTTGTTTAAAGATTTAATTTAATTTAATGTGCATGAGTGTTTTGCCTTGTGTGGGTGTGCTGCATGCCTAGTGCATGTGGAGGCCAAGGGAAGACATCAGATCCTCTGGGACTTTATTTATGGACAGTTGTAAGCCACCGTGTGGGTACTAAGTCTTCTGTGTATTAATGTTTTGTACTGGCTGGTTTTGTGTCAACTCGACACAAGCTGGAGTTATCACAGAGAAAGGAGCCTCAGCTGAGGAAATGCCTCCATGAGTGATCAAGGGGGGAGGGCCCCGCCCATTGTGGGTGGTGCCATCCCTGGCCCAGCCCATTGTGGGTGGTGCCATCCCTGGGCTGGTAGACCTGGGTTCTATAAGAAAGCAGGCTGAGCAAGCCAGGGGAAGCAAGCCAGTAAGTAACATCCCTCCATGGCCTCTGCATCAGCTATTGCTTTCTGACCTGCTTGAGTTCCAGTCCTGACTTCCTCTGGTGATGAACAGCAATGTGGAAGTGTAAGCTGAATAAACCCTTTTCTCCCCAGCTTGCTTCTTGGTCACGATGTTTGTGCAGGAATAGAAACCCTGATTCTTACCAGTTGTAAAAGAAAAATTATATCTGAATGAAGAAAGGTTAAAAATAAACAATTATGACACTGGTTTAAAAGCCAATCCCTTTTTTTCCCTTTCCTTTCTTATTTATTTTTCAAAACAGTGCTTCTCTGTGTAGACAAGCTGGCCTAGAACCCACAAGAGATCCACTTTCCTCTGCCTCTGCTGGGATTAAAGGTGTGTGCCTCCACAGAAGAGGACATCAGATCCCATTCCAGATGGTTGTGAGCCACCATGTGGTTGCTGGGATTTGAACTCAGGACCTCTGGAAGAGAAGTCAGTGTTCTTAACCACTGAGCTATCTCTCCAGCCCAGCTCTTTTCTTTCCTTTAAAAAAATTTTTACTTCTGTTTTAATTTTTTTGATGAGTAACTGTTAGCATTCCTTCTAGGCTCTGCCCCACAGTTACCTCACAACAGCCTGGTGTGCCTGACTCTCTGTAAAGGGGGTGACTCACCCCCTCCTCACTCTTCTTACCCTCTTACTCTTACTTCCCTCTCTGTACCTTCTCTCTCCATTTCCTTCCCCCCTCTCTCTACGTGTTCCTGGTAGGCACCCCCCCCCATCTATCTTCCTTTCCCTGTCTCTACTACCCCTCAACTTCCCTCCCCATGCCCTAAATAAACTCTATTCCATATTCTATCTGTCCTATGGCTGGTACCTCAAGGGAAAGGGATGCCTCAGCATGGGCCCACAGAGGGACAAACCTCCTTCCACATTAACATACCTGGCTCTACCAAACATATTCTTGGCTCTTTTCTTTTTTAGAAAACACAACAAATAAAGTATATTTTCCCCAACTTGTAATTGGGTAGCTCCTAGTAACACCGGGAGGAACAAAGGAGGAAAAGCCAGCAGCTGAACAGTATATCCTATGCATTAGCCAAGTGTGGTAACTCCCACCTGGAATCTGGCAGTTAGGAAACTGAGGCAGGAGAGTCATCTTGACTACAGGGCCATTCTGGACTATAGCATGAGAGCCATTTTTTTAAAAAACAAGAAAATGGGCAACATGACACAAGGCTGATGGGAGTGACCTGTCTACATGGCTCACGAGGGGATGAACCTGTCCCATGCTGATCACAACTCTGATCACTTACCGGTTCAAACAGCACCACTGGGTCTGCCCACTACTGATGAGACCTGAAAAAAGTGGTAAGGGGTCACTGGCCCTCTGAGAGGTAAAGCCAAGCCCGCCCCTTCAATGGTCAGACTCTTATCAAACCACCAAAACATTGCTGGACCCTGCTTTGGAGGAACCTTGCCTTTCCAGACACCCATTTATCCCACTGATATTCATATAGCAAGTCAGAGTGATCCAGGCGGAAGTGCTCCCTGGACAACCCTAACCACGAGACACGTGTCCTACCCCTGCGCGGGGATCTATTGACCGCCTAGGCACTTGCTCCGCCTCTACCCATAACCAAGGTTCATCAGGGCAGCCAATCCAATATGGAACAGATGTCTGCAGAGGGCTCCCAGCTATAGTGTAGCCCCTGTGCAAGCAATAGCTGTCTCACAGGTGAACAGCCATGACAGATTTTCCTCTGGGGAATTCTTTGCTGCCTTGACTAGGGCTGAGTAATTGACCCTAATGGGAATGCGCCCTGTTGTTTTAGGACTGTTTTAATTCATGTTAATTAACTCAGAACAATGGTCTTTTGAGAAGATCCTGGCCTCCTCCTGTAATTAAGCAGCCCTCCTTGGCTCCTAGCTCCAAATATATTGCTTAAAACATTTGCTTATTATTTAGGGGTTTAAACATTTTTAATTCAAACAGTAAGACAACTCAGTGATCAGTTTTCCCCACTCACTGGATAAATCAAATGAGGTGTTTTGCTCTTTGAACTTGAATAGCAGAAACAGGAGTTTGATGTTGTGTTGTTTCTAATTGTCAATATGCATGCATACCAATATATACTGGATTCTGTTCTAACGCATCTACACTAACTGGGTATTTTAAGAGCTCTTTCTTTCAGTATGGATGCTGTGGGAAATGTCAGTTTGGCAGACGTAGTTGATTGCCGAAATACTTAGGTTTATTTCTTTAGAAGCTATACTTCAGTCTCTTGTCCGAACAGTGGGCTGGTCCTGCCGATGACAGAAGACTAAGAATAGACCATGAAAGCAGCTCAGTGAAAACAGAATTGAAAAGTGCCACGGAAATGCACCAGTGAGATGATACCGTCCCCATAGCTTAATAAAGCAGGCTTTAGAGACAGACAAACTTGCATTTGTCCAGAGTGGAGAGCAGGGGCCAAGCAGTTTGATGTCTGAGGTTTAAGGTCCTCGTCTCTAATATGGTACAGTATCTCTGCCATTGCATATTAGGAGAATTAGCATATGTATGCTGGACTCTATTTGGCAAGTATTCCCTTAAGCATGTTGAAAGCTTAATAAATAAAGACAATCACATGAGTGCTATCGATGGTGTATGTGAATGATTTTCAAAAACGTAGTTCCACGATCACCAACACCACCTGAGAACTCGTATGAGTACGAGTGGTCTTAAAATACAGAAATAGAGATGTGTGTTTCTGAGGCCCAGAGAGCAATCAGCGTCGGTTTGAGAGCCACTTGCTCTGAATCTTGCCAGGCTTACAGTGAAGCAGTGAGTGACGCTCAGGAGCAAGGTGGCTTTGGTGACAAAGCCCCTCAGGAGAAGAAAGCTTCAGAATGCAGAGTGCTTGCTTACACGTCACACAGTTGCTTTGCTGGGGAGACTGGGGACACCACAGCAGTGGGGCTGTCTTAGTGAAGATTTCCGTCGCTGGGAAGAGACAAGGCAACTCTTACAAGGCTAACACTGAATTGGGGCTGGCTTTAGTGTCAGAGGTTCAGTCCCCTACCGTGTTAGTAGGGAGACTGGCAGCACTCAGGCAGACGTGGTGCTGGAGAAGGAGTTGGGAGTTCTGCATCCTGACTGGAAGGCAAGCAGAGAGACTGATTTCCAGGCACCTAAGAGGATGTTCTCAAAGCCCCACCCCCACAGTGACACACCTCCTCCAAAAGGCCACACCTCCTAATGATGCCACCACCTGTGCCAAGAGTATTCAAACTGCTCACTCAGTAGAGGTTTTTGTTTTGTTTTAGTATAAAAAATGATATTTGAAACTCTGGAGAAGTTAGATTCACAGAAGACTGGCACCTATGATATTACTGGAGCTCTTAATGGGTCTCTTGGGTCTCCGAGGACTTGAATTTGGCAGTCGTGGGGAGCAAAGGTATCAAAGTAGAAATACATGGGAGGTCCGTGCTCCTACACCAGGTGCAGTATTGTGACCTCAGCTGAGTCAATTCTAGGGTGTGACCAAAGGGACTGGAGTGTAACACAGGCATAACCACGAAGACTGTCTAGATCCTCTTTACTTATGGGCCCAGTGTTGCCACGATGGCTTTAAATGCTTTTAGAGTTGCCGGTGGGGTGAGGGGGAGCTGGGGACGTCACTGACATTAAACTATTATAAATACCCCAAATTTATAAGATCAAACATTGAATTCTTCTAACCGAGGTCTATACGCAAATTTTGTAAATGATACTGGGTATCCTGTGTCTAGCATAGAAATTTTTTGTTGATGTACAAATAGAACGTCCTGAATTATTTCAAAAGAAAAAAAAAATGCCACTCTTACTCACTTGTAATGAAATATAATGTGTGGGCATTTTACAAAACAATAGTTTTTTTTTTTTTTTAAAGATTTTAATACTCAGGAAATATATGGCATCCTTGTCTTACAGTTCTCTGGAGAAAGTCTCAAGCCCTTTCTGTTAACTGAGTTTTAATACTGAACTTCTGATCCCCCTGCCTCCACCTACCCTGAGTGCTGAAATTACAAGTGTGTAGAACCTAGCAGTCCACACGGTGCTGGGAATTGAACCCAGGGTCTCAGTGGTGCCAGGCAAGCAAGATACTGAGCTAAATCCCCAGCCCTCCAAGGTGAAAACCGAAGCACACAATTTCTACCTCGATGACGTGTTGGCCGCTTTCTCCTCATGCCTATGCTATGCTCCCCATGAGGGGTGGGACCTGGTCACTGTCATTCACCTTAACCTTGTCTTCTGAATTAGAGAAATAGACTCTGTGTGTGTGTGTGTGTGTGTGTGTGTGTGTGTGTGTATGTGTGTGTGTGTATGTGTGTGTGTATGTGTGTGTATGTGTGTGTATGTGTATATGTGTGTATGTGTGTGTGTGTATGTGTGTGTATTTGTGTGTATGTGTGTGTGTATGTGTGTGTATGTGTGTGTATGTGTGTATGTGTGTGTATGTGTGTGTGTGTGTGTGTGTGTGTGTGTGTATGTTTTAACATTGTGTAGGTTCATTCTAGACACTTACTGCTTATTCGGTATTGCCTTTTAACATGGTGCTCTGGGTTTGAAAGCACGCTCCACTGGAGCCCCATTCTTGATTTTTACGTTCTGCCTGAGTGTTAGGCACCTCTCCTCTTGCTTTCACGGGGGGTTTGCTTTGCAGCTGCACACCCTTGTAAGTTATTCTTACGTGCTAATAAAAAGCTGGGTAAAATTTTGATGGAACATGTCGTTTTTCTCCTTAACAAATTTATCCTCCCAGTGAAGTCACCCCATCACTGTGGTTCTAGAGCTCAGAAGGCCGAGTTCAAGGCTGCCCTGGGCTACATACAAATCAAGAACTAGGCCAGAGCAGGCTCGTGAAACTATCTCAAAAAATATGATCAGTTGAGACATGGTGTCTCACTTCTGTTATGTTGATGCTCAAGAGATACAGGCAAAATAGAAGCCACAGCTGGGCGGCAGTGGTGCATGCCTTTAATCCCAGCACTGGGGAGGCAGAGGCAGGATATCTCTGAGTTCAAGGTCAGCCTGGTCTATATAGTGACTTCTAGTACAGCCAGGACTACACAGAGAAACCTTGTTTCCAAAACAAACAAACAAGGAGAATGGGGGATAACATCTCCAATGTAAATACAGAGTATCTAATAAAAAAGAGAAAAAATGTATACTGAATATCTAATATAGTGAAATATTTATATCAGATTATCCACCAAAGGATAAGATGTACATGATACCATATAGTATGATACATAAACAAACAAACAAACTGCAATAACGAAAAGAAATAGTAGCCACAAATCTGAGGCCACTCTGGTCTCTGTAGGGAATTCTAGCTACATAGTAAAAGTCTTAAAAACCAGTCAAATGAACAAATCAACAAATCGCCTTCATCCTGAGTTTGTTTTCAGCATAGTCAGATGGCGTGTTTATGGTTTTCTCAGTCTGACCACTGCAAGCCTGACCCAGGGAAGGTCATTTTTACTTATTTTGAATCCCCTTCCCCACTTATTGGACCTAAACACACTAGAAACAGACTCTTAAACTGCTTTTAAAACCTTCTTTCCCTAACCTGGGGAGGGTGTTCCAAGTTTGGCATCCCAGGTTCTTTCCTGGGGGATCTAATTCTTTATCTCAGTTTTAAAATAGCAATTCTTCCCTGCTTGCTGGACTGCCACCGGGCAGCCCGTCCATGCCAATGACAACGTAAATCCTTCCTCTCACTGCCCGTAAGCCTGTGCCACAAGCTGGTGAGGGCCAATCCAGAGCAGGACCCTTGGGCATAGGAAAGTGGCAGCTGTTACTTCCCAATCTCAAAAGTGTCTCTTGACATTGGATGCCATCAGAAGGCATCCTCTGGGACTGGAGCTACTGTGAGCTGCCATATGGGTGCCAGGACTTGAATCTGAGTCCTGTAAGGGCAGCCAGTGCTGAGTTATCACTCTGGCCTCCTGGCTCTTAACTTTCTAATAATGGGTAGCAAACTGGGAATCCATATTTAGACGGGAATAAAAGCAGCCGTTCATTGATCAAGGTTTAAATTCCCAAAGGAAACTTGGTGGTAAAGACTCCCTGATGGTAGTCTACAATCTCAGCGTGGAAGCCACCAAACCTTGTCAAACCCTGTAGGGAAGGTGGAAACTTCAGAATAATAAAATAAATGATCCAGAATTTGGTTGGGAGATGAAGGCCTATAATCCCAGCATTTAGGGTAGAGGTAGGAGGATCAGGAGTTCAAAGCCATCCTTGACTGTAAAATGAGTTGGAGGCTAGCCAGTGGCCCATGGCAGCCTACCTCAAAACATAAGAAAAAGAACACACACACCCCACAATAATTTTTATTGTTAGTGTTGTTGCTTTTTCAGGGTTTCTCTGTCTAACAGCTCTGGCTTGTTCTAGAACCCATTTTGTAGATCAGGCTGGCTTCGAACTCACAGAGATACACCTGGCTCTGCCTCCTGAGTGTTAGGACTAAAGGTATATGTCACCACCACCTGGCTCAAAATAAATAACTTTAATCAGGAAGGTTTTCTGGTGGACTTCGATGGGTCATAAAACTGTTATCTAGGAAAGATGAGTTAGTAAATTTGGGAATCAGGAAAAATGAGACAAAACTGGAAAAAAAAATAAACCAAAGCTTTTGAAATTCAATTTTCAAAAAGTTTTGTGTGTGTGTGTGCCATGTGTATGTTTGTATCTCATAGGCCAGAAGATGTTTTTATCACACAGCCCGGAGCAGGGGGGAGTGAGTGGTGAAGGGTTAGAAGGGGGGTGGTGAAGGGCTGGAAGGGGGGTGATGAAGGGCTAGAGCAGGGGTGAGTGGTAAAAGGCTGGAGGGGGGAGTGGTGAAGGGCTGAAGGGGGGGAGTGGTGAAAAGCTGAAGCAGGGGGGAGTGGTGAAAGGCTGGAGGGGGGAGCGGTGAAGGGCTGGAGCAGAGGGGAGTGGTGAAGGGCCCCTCCCTCCCCTTCTCCAAGAGGAGATATCAACAGCCTTATTTTCAGACTTACCTGTCTCTCTGTGTTTCTGGCTGCATTGTTTCTATGAGACCGATCAGTAAAAATGTAGCAAAAGCAGGATGGGGAGTGGGGAAAAGTGGGGGATACTATTTAATAGGTGCAGCATTTCCATTTTGCAGAAATAAGACCTGCTACAGGGAAGGCTTTTTAATGAAATCAGACTACTTAGTTAGTATAAGGCAGGGTTTGGTGTTGCACACCTTTAACCCCAGCACTTGGGAGGTAGAGGCAGGTAGATCTCTATGATTTCAAGGAGGCCCCGTCTACCTAGTGAGTCAGATAGCCAGAGCTATGTAGAGACCCAGTCTTCAAAAACACCAGGAAACCTGCTTGCCCAAGCACTGGGCTACTTAGTTCCGGGTCAGCCAGTACTACATATTGAGACTATCTCAAGATCACACACACACCAACAATAAAACCAGATGGCAAGCCACAGGACCATCTACTTTAGATTGTAGAAGTAGCTTCAACTCCCTCTGTCCTTCGTTGAGAGAGAGGGTCTCACTAAACGACCCTGCCCATTTAAAAAAAAGTTTTGGCTTTTAAAAATGTTAGTTATTTCCTTGTGCCTGCTTGTGCTCAGATACATGTGTTCTACACACAGCACAGTGGAAGTCAGATTACAACACCCGGGAATCAGTCCTGGCCCTCTACCTATTGGGTCCCAGGAGTTGGATCAGGTGACCACAGCAAGTATCTTTATCTGCCAAGCAATTCTCACAGGCCTGTGTTTTGATTTTAATTTATTGAGATGGGGTGTCAGGTGGCCAAGCCTCAAACTCACTGCATAGCTGAGGTTAGCCTTCTTCATCCGATGACTTGTAACGTTTATTTCTGTCATTTTAGCGTATGTCTATGTCTGAAGAAGTGTGTGCATGTGCCCAAAAACTCAGGAGAGGGCCTCGGATGCCTTGGAGCTGGAGTTACAGGTGGTTTGTGGGCCACCTGATACGGGTGCTGGGAAGCAAACCCTGGCCCTCTGCGAGCTGAGCCGTTTCTCCGGCCCTATGAACCTTAAGAATGTTGCTGGACATTTGTTTAACTTGACACGTAAACGGTAGAAATGGACCAAGCCACTGAGTTCTGAGGTCCTAAAGAGGGTGCCTCTGGAGCTCCGAGTGTCCCGGGGTCCTTTTCCTACAGGCCTATACCCTGAGGGCCGGGCAATTCCCTGGAGAGGAACCTCATTTTTCAGGGTTTATTCTAGCCCCTAAGTGGTTAGCCGTCCGTTTTCATTTCTGCTGCTCCTCTTCTTGGAGAGCTGATAACCAGCGATGATGATAAGTACCTGTAATCGATTCCCTAAGAGCCACAGAGGCAGGGTGGGGGCGGGGTGGGGGCGGGGCTCTTCCGAGGTAGCTCTGGGCTCTTAAACAAGGGATCATAAACGCCCCCATAAAAGGTTTCATTCAATAACAATCTTTGCCAAAGCAAATGGGTTTCAGTCTCTTACCTGCACTGGACCCAGGGCCCATCACCAGTGCTGAGCCCAGTCCGTCACCCATTCTGAGGTGATTGCTTTATTGAAAAGCTGCGCCCTTTACAACACCCAAGGAAAGTCTATGGATTCGGCTACTGTACATATTAGTGAATTTGTGCCTAATGCTGCCTCCAGCATTCCCTGAGTTTAGTGTTAATTCAGTTAATGATTGGATGATAAATGTCTAAAAGGCTGATAGACAGAAATGGGCTTACCCCCTATAATACGAAGTGAGTTTTTTCTCATTCCCAGATTCAAATTATTCTTGTCAAGTAAAGCATTGTGTATTTACTTAAGAGTACATGAAGATTTTTCCAACTACCTTCTTAGGAAATAAGCATTATATCATTTTTTTCATTTCTCTTCCCCCCATTTAAAAACTTTATTTATTTATGTATGAGCACACTGTTGCTGTCCTCAGACACACCAGAAGAGGGCACCAGATCCCATTACAGATGGCTGTGAGCCACCATGTGGTTGCTGGGAATCAAACTCAGGACCTCTGAAAGAGCAGTCAGTGCTCTAACCACTGAGCCATCTCTCCAGTCCCACCACCCACCACTGCCTTTAAGTAGAAGACTCACACCAGAATTCACTCTGATCCCCCTGCCTCAGTTTCTGAAATGCTGGAGGTTTTTATTGTTTTGAGTCGGGGTCTTTGGCAGGCCTAGAACTTGAGCTCACTGTGATTCCCCTGCTTCTGTCTCTTGAGTTCTGGGATATGGGTCACAGTGCCCTGCCTGGATAAATTTCTGAAGTAGATCTTCTCCAAACTGTGGGCTCCTCACAAGAATGACTGCCCACTTCTCCTCATCCTCCCTCTGCACCTCCATTGATCACCCAACATATGATCCAAACCTTCTCAGTCTCCTGTGGCTAGTGAGGCTGGACCACGGTGATTGGCAGGATCAGGGGAAGATTTAGGATGTTGGTGTGACTCAAAGAACTGAGGTGGGGTGCCACTGGGTTTTCTGAGATTCCAGTTCTAAACTTGACTTGCCGTTCTGTTTCTTTGGGGGTGGGGGAGATCTGATACCCTCGAAGCACTTGAGAGGCAGAGACAGGTGGATCTCTGTGAGTTCAAAGCCCGCTGGATCAACACAGTGAATTCCAGGTAAGACCCCTCCCCCCTCCTCCAGAGCAGTAAGCAAATAAATAAAGGTACATGTCACCATGCCGTGACTTTGTCCTCATAGAAACGATAAGGCAGTAGGAAGCTGAGGGACATTTGAATGAGAAACTCAAGAACAGCGCATGGTTTTGTCTTTGGATTTTTTTCCCTCCTAGTCATTAGCAGCCTCCAAACAAGCTGTTGAGACAGAATTAGAGGGTCCCAGTTCAGGGGCGCAGGACAATAGCGGCGGCTCCCCGACAGCAGATGGTCAGAACACCCTGAGTTCTGGGAGCCAGCATCCATTGTGTGCTCTCCTTAGTTTTCTCGTCTCCAGTGGGAATCATCTAGTGTGTGGGCTCCAAGAACGTCCCTCACCACAAGCCTCAGGCCCGCAGGTAAGAGGCAGCTGTGTTGCCCTCTCCAGAGCCATGGAAGATTTCTGGATAGGGGACAAGAAAGGTCACCAAGGAGAAGACACCCTAGGGACGAAGGGGCCATTTGGAACCAACCGTTCAGGCCTCATCAGAGCTTTAGGTCGGAGGACATTTAATTGGCCACGTAATTTCTGATCGATTCCCTAATTCGACGCACTTTAGAGCACGCACGCGGGCAGCCTGGAGGAGGAGGGCTCGTCATGAGATGCCAGGACCCCAACCGGCCAGCTGTGCTCCTTGGGGGGCCAGAGAAACGGCTTATCTTCCTGTTGGGAAGCTGCAAAATCCAGATGCTTTATCGTCCCGTTCTTAAGATCTACCTGTGGGTTTTTTGTTTTGTTTTTTTCCCTCCCCTCCCTGGGTGTTTTGGGACACTTCTCCCGAAGCCCACTCGTTTGCTTGTAGTAGCATGCAGAGATTAGGGGTAGGCGATGTGGGGGGCTTTGTCCTGCTCACTACGAGATCCCACTACCTGAGTTGCGCCTCCCCTTTGCTTTGGAGAGCCGTGGTCGTTGGAGGTGGGTCTGGAAGTCAATATGTAGCCCCGGCTGGTTTGGAACTTTCCCCTTGTTTCCTGGTCTTTGAAATTAAAGGCGTGTGCTTCCAATATCCGGCTCTAATTCTTTTCATTTTACTTAAATTTTTTTTATTTACATTCTTTAAAAGCAAAATATTGTAAACGCCCTCCGTGTTTGATATATAGCGACCGTTTTCTGTGAATTTTCCCTCTGGTTTCTTCCCGCTCCACTGGCTTGCTCCGGATGCCCAGGATGGCCTGGAACTTGTAAATTCAACTCCTCAGCACCCTCACCCCATCCAGAAGAGAGGATTAGAGACGAGGACAGGTCGGCGGATCTTTGTTAGTATTTCCCCCCGCAATCCCTGCGAACGCCTCAAATACATTTCCCGCAGTAAAGTATTAAAGCGATTTAAAAGACCTGCCTGATCGTCGCTTCCGCAGCTTCCAATATCACAAAAACCCTCTTCTAAACATCTACGGGAACATTTGCCCCAAACCCTGATGGCTTTTCATTCCAGTTCGTTCCCAGATCGTAAACGGACCCAGCGCAGGTGAGGATAAAAGCCGCAAGCCCGTAGGTGTACAGACCACAGTGAAGGTGGCCGTTTCTGATTCACCCTCCTGGCTTCTCTCCCACTCCCCTAAAGATTCTGTATAGCCTCCGATGATAATTCGGGGGAAGGGGGTGGGGAGCTTCCTTTTGAGAGTTTTCTGCAGTAGGAAACACTAGCCACAAGAGCTGCTGAGAGAAGGGAGGCAGAAAATTGTCAGCGGGCCTCGGGGAGTTATGCTTGCTCCCTGCTCCCTGGGATGAGGGCCAGGCCACTAGGGCGTGCCCCTGCAGGGAGGGCACACGACTCTCTTCCAAAGCTCCTCCTGGCTCCCTTCTGCTCCTTTGAGAGCTAAGCTCCCGCTGCTCAGACCTTACCACACCAGCAGGTCAGCGGCTCACTGGCACCTTCCCTCTCTGTACTGAAACACACGGGTTTGCTTTGAAACAGCCACACAGCCACCCTAGAAGGCAAGGCAGCTCTAGCTAGTCTCTGGGAGTGCAGAGGAAGGTTAGAAACCAGCTCTGGAGGGCGAGTCTCTCTCTATGCCTGGACCTTGAACTGGAATGTTTGGGTGGAGCTTTTTATTTTTTTAGGAACAAGGACAGATTTCAGAGAGACGTTCCTGGGGGCGAATTTGGCAGGATTGCCCCACAGGTCAGAGTTACTAGGGCACATTGATACTCTGCTGACCGGCAGCATTTTGAGATGGGCTTTTGTTTTTCCACGTTATCTTTTTCCTCGTGAAGTAGTATCACTATCCTAGGGCTGGCGTCCAACGAACAACCGTCGTCCCCTTGCCTCCGTCTCTAAGTTGTAGACATGGGCCACCACACGGGCTTGGTGATGGTTTTTGTTACCACTTTCCCTAAGCCTAATTCCATAGTGGATAACCTTTGACACTGTGTGAGCTTCTTGTAAACAGAAGCTTTTTAGATCCTGATGTTGTGGCCCTGCTCTGGTGTACAGGGCTATTGTTTATATATAAAATACACAACATGGGGTTGGAGGCATGGCTTAGCATTAAAGAGTGTGCACTGTTCCTGTACAGGACCCAAAGTTTGTCCCCAGAATCCATGAGTAGATCACACCCACCTATAACCCCAGCTCTGCAGGAACTGACATGTTATTCAGACCTCCTAGGACAACTGCACTCCCATGCACAGATGGGAGCATTCACATGCGTATGTGTGTGTGGTGTGTGTCAGTGTGTGCCTCTGTGTGTGTATGTGTGTGTGATGTGTATGTGTGGTGTGTGTATGTATGTGTGTATGTATGGTGTATGTGTGGTGTGTGTGTATGTGTATATATGTGTATGTATGTGGTGAGTGTGTGTGTGTGTTATAATTAGAAATAAATGTTAAAAAAAAACAACCCCCAAATCTATCCATCCTTATTAGTTCAAGCTATAAAGAGAAATAAAACAAGTCATATGTCTCCAAGTTACATAGAGATTTATTTCTATTTTGTTATTGCTAGTATTTGAGCATAGGGTCTCCTGTTTCTCAGGCTGCCCTCAGATTCTCTCTCTCTGAGAGGAGTGAGACCTGAGTAAGTGCTGAGGTTACAGGTTACCACACCCAGGGGGTCAAATCAAGGCTCCCTGGATTTTTATTAAATTCCAAATAGTATCTTCTTCAATTATTTCCCCTTTTATTCTAGAAAAAAAGGAAATCACATCCTCCATGGTGAAATGCAGACATCTTTCAGCCTTGATCGATTCATTTCCCTAGCCCAAATGTATAAAAATAATTTGTCTAAACAAGAAACGAAATGAATTTTGTTTGGAAATTTGGCTGCTTTGTTCATTTCTTTCTTCTTTCTTTTCTTTCCCTCCCATCCCTTCCTGTCCTTCCTCTTCCCTCCCCTCCCCTTCCCCCTTTCTTCCCTCCCCTTCCCCCTTTCTTCCCCTGCCCTTTCCCGCCTCCTCCCTCTCCTTTTCCCTCCCTCCCTTGCTTTCTCAGAGACAGAGTTTCAAAGTCTTTACAGTCCAGCTGGCCCAGAACTGCCTTACTGTGTGACCCAGACTGCCTGGCTTTGGAATCCTTGTCTGTCAATCTCCGAGTGCTTGGGTAAAGAGCCACCAGGCCCCAGCTTAGGCATTCGATGGTGGGAAGCAGATGATAATTTTTTAGTTTTGGTTTGGGGCCTAAGTTTTGAGAAGATATACCACATTCTTTTTTTAAAATTGTTTTTCAAGAAAAGGTTTCTTTCTCTATGTAGCTCTCTGGCTGTCCTGGAACTCACTCTGTTAACCAAGGCTGGCCTCGAACTCACAAAGATACGCCTCTGCCTCCCAAGTGCTGGTGTAAAGGTGTGTGCCACACCACTGCCCAGTAAACTTTTTTGTTTTAATAAAATAAAGACATCGGTACTTTAATTTCCCAGCCTTCTGAACAAACCCTAGGTGCTGCCTGAATAGTTGTGCTAACTCCCACAAAAGGCTTCTTGCTAGAAATTGATTTGTTGCCTTTCAAAATGCCTCTTAGGATAAAAATCCCCATTACGCTTTGTATTGGAAAAGAAGTGATTCGAACAATGGGCAGTCGGGTTGTCCATGTGCGGTGCACACACAGCTTTCTACAGCCACCATATCGAACACCGCTCATCTTCGGAGAATGACCTTGAAATGTCATTGCTTTAGAAAACTCGGACTGCTCAGAACATCCATTAATGTCCTAAAACAAATGCTACAGAGGCTCCCCAGGGGAGACGGCGTTTTTACTGGTCTCTGGGCACAGGAATCCATTTGTTGGCGAAGAAGCCCACTGTGATGAGCTGGAAAATTAAGCTAACTTCTGTTCTCAGTCAAACTCCATAGACTGGCTTCCTACCTCTCTCTAGGCAAGATATTCCAATTCTTTCATATAGTGTCATACATATTTTTTTATTCATTTGATGAAGCCACAGAGAACAACATAAATGCGAGGACAAATTAGGCGGTTAGAGCTGGGACCACTTCACGAGGGGCAGAGATAGAATTGAAGCCAAGTCCTCAACCTAAGTGGATGGAGGCGGCACATTTGTTGGAACCTCGAGAGCTGGGGGGATAGGTGGAGGTCAGTGCAGGCAGAGCCCTGGAGGGGGTATGTGGAAATTCAGAGAAAATGCCAGCTCTGTTTTGTAAGCTTAGCCTGTATCAGAGGCCCTGGGGGGTGGGTGGGGGATTCAGATATAAACTCAAGATATTCTGAAGCAAGAGCTGTCTGGCTGGTGTGGTAGTCAGTAACTAGATGAAGTCATCAAGAAATATGACTAGTCACAAGTTAGATGAGCTGAAGATATGAAACATATACTCCATTTCAAAGGTTTAGTGTGGGAAGAAGGGAGCCCACTAACTTAGGTTTCATTAATAATTCTATTTAGGTTGTGTACTACAATGACAATATTTTTTGATAGGTTATGATTATATAGAGTATGCTATTCAAGTTGGTTTCACTTGACAATAACAAGAAGAAATCATTACCACCACCACCATCTTCATCTTCAGCATCATCATGGGCCTGTGGATTCTGCAGCTTAGCTAGACCTCCCTTCTAAGCTTTCACTTTTAAAGTGTGACTATTTGGGACTAGAGAGACCCAGTGGTTAAGAGCACAGGCTACAGAAGACACAGCTTCCGATCCCAGCACCCACATGGTGGCTCACAACTGTCTGCAACTCCAACTTCAGGGGGTCCAACACTGTCCTCCGGCCTCCACGGGCACTGCCCGTGCGCAGTGCACACACATCATGGGAGCAAGCACTCATACAGACAAATAAAACTCAAAAGAAAATGTGGCTACCACCCAGGCATGATGGTACCCATTTGTAATCTCAGTGTTGGAAGTGGAGACAGGAAAATTGAGATCAAGGTTCAAGGCCAATCTGAGCTACACAAAGCCCTATTTCAAGAAACAAACAAACAAAAATAAATACTGCCAGAATTTATTTACTTTTTTGTTTTGTTTCAAGACAGGGTTTCTCCGTGAAGCCTTGCCTATCCCGGAACTCACATTGTAGACCAGGTTGGCTTTGAACTCACAGACAGCCCCTGCACCACCACAGTTCATCAGCTTTATTTACTTGTATTTAGACAAGGTCTCAGCTAATCTGGGGTGGTCTTGAATTATTGCTATGTACCAAGGAGCATTTAAGATTCCTGATCTTTCTGCTTCCATATCCTGGTTGCTGAGGTTATAGGCATACATCGGCGTGACCCAGCTTTATTTATTTTACTTTTTTTTTTTTTTTTTTTTTTTTTTTTGAGACAGAATTTCACTGTATTGCTCTGACTAGCCTGGAACTCATTATGTAGACCAGGTTGGCCTCAAACTTATAAAGCTCCACTTGCCTCTGAGTACAAGGTGCTGGAATTAAGGGGGTGCACCACCATGCCTAGTTTAAACTTTTTAATGTAGCTCCATTGGAGAGGAAGGGTCTAGAATATTGACACAGTCTCTCAAGGCCAGAGAACTTCATTCTACACGGGTGTCTGGAGGAAACCAAAAACTTGACTATTAGAATTTATTTATTTATTTGCTTTGAGCAAGGTCTGAGTAGCCTTTCGACGCTTGCTGTTACGGGGGTTTTGCTTAGCATGGATAATCCTTTCCTTCCTCACTGACATCTGTGTTTGGATAGCAGCTGTCATAAAGAGTGTGCTGCCCTCACAAAACGACCTTGGCCTCGCTGGACCGAATATGTTTTAAAGTAAGGTAAAGAAAAGACAAACACCAGAGGGACTCTGTCTTGAAATAAAATTGCCTCCTTAGTTTGTCCTTGCACAGTTTAGCACCAGTACCTTATTGATCAGAATTAGGAAGTTAATAAGGTTTGGGCTAATTAATCAGATGGGTAGGGACTGGAACTGCACCGCAAGGCTTAATCAAGCCATCAAAGCTCTCAGGCCATGACGAAGGTAATTAAAGGGAAAGGAAGCCTGTTATATAGTATCAGGAGCCCTGGAGAGGCCCGAGCGGCATAGAGAGCTTCCATTTGCCTTTCTGTACTTCTCTGGTATAAATCAGCCCCAATGACCACAGAGTTCAGCTTCCTATCAGGGAAGTAGGCCGAACGAATTTATAAATCACTTCATTGGCTCATTTGCTTGCCCTAGACTACACGTCAATGAAACTGTACTTGTGGATAACAAATACGGTCCCTGGCAGGTTCTGCGGAAATGAGTTCCTTAGGATAACCTGCGGTTGTCATTAAGGGCTACAGCGATTTTGACGTGTGTGCGATAAATAATTCAGTCGTTGGTCCTTCGGTGGATACTCAGCATCCTGCCTCCAGACTCACGATATACCCCGAGACTTTACAAACAGTGGGTACTTATTCAGATCCATGAGAATTTGACACCTGGGGCTGGAGAGACAGACTAGGGGCACGGCCTTCGAAATTGTTTTGATCTTACAAAGACGCAGCAGTCGGCAAAGGAGGGTGCTGTGCTGGGGGCTACCCAAAGGACCCTAAAAACAGTCCATTGGTTCTAGGAACCAGTCGAACATGGAATCCTTGTGATCAGCATTCTAGTGTTCAGGTAAAGCATGTGCTCATGTGTGCGTATGTAGGAAGCCTTTCTTGTCTCCCCTTTCTTTCGGGTCTTCCTGCTCTTTCTTCTGTTCACAGCAGTGTCTGTGAGAGCTAGTGGAGGGAGTAAACATTAGAATTCTTATTTTTTCCGAGTCCCAATAACTCTCTGATTGCCTGAGTTCTTCTAGAACTTACCAAATATTTTGAGACATGGTGGCGCATGCCTTTAATTCCAGCACTTGGGAGACAGAGACAGATGGAGATCCCTGGTTACAACAGGGTCTTCAGACTGAGTTCCAGGACAGCCAAGACACACCAAGAAACCCTAGAGTGGGTGCAGGAGGGTGTCAGGGGCAGTGCTACACACCCTTAACCCAGTTCTTTGGTGACAGAGGCAGGAGGATCAGGAGTTGGAAGCTATTCCCACTACCCAGCTACTGTGAGGCTAAGTGTGTGCTGTACAAGGCCCAGTCGTAAGTGCAGAAGGCTGACTGGGAAGCTGGCTCCGGGGCTGCTCTTCCAGAGATCTGGGGTTCAATTCTCAGGGTTCCGTATCCAGTATCTACATAGTACCTCTCAACTGTCTGTAACCCTAGTTCCAGAGATCCAACATTCTTTCTCTGGCTTCAGTGAGTACCAAATACACATGATACACAGACAGGCACGCAGGCAAAATACACACCCGCATAAAACAACCTTTAAAAAGATTTAAAAAGCAATATGGGATCTTAAGAGATGGCTCTGTGAGGCTGGAGAGGTGGTTCAGCGGTTAAGAGCGCTGACTGCTCTTCCAGAGGTCCTGAGTTCAAATCCTAGCAACCACATGGTGGCTCACAACCATCTGGAATGGGATCTGATGCCCTCTTCTGGTGTGTCTGAAGACAGCTACAGTGTGCTCATATATAATAAATAAATAAATCATATTTTTTACAAAAGAGAGATGGCTCTGTGCTCAAGAGCACTAGATGCTCCTGCAGAGGATACAGTTTCAGTTCTCAGCGTCCACATTATCAGTGATTATCATTGATAACCTCAAATCAAATCTCTTTCCTGAGCCTCGGAAACAGCCTGGAGATGGTTCTCTTTCTCTTTCTGAAATGGTTCAAATTTAGTCACCTTCCCCTTTAAGCCTTTTTATTTTATTTTATTTTATTTTTTTATTGTTGCCCCTACTGGAGCTTGACTGAAGCCAGAGCTGGTCTCAGAGCTGAGCCCTCTTTCGGTTTTTGACTTTAAGAACTGATTTCATAAGTTGCGCCTGCCTGTCTTGAACTCGCACTGTAGCCCAGGCTTTCTTCCGACTGGCTCTCCTCCTCGTCCCCTCATCTGGAAGGACAGACTTACAGGCCTGCACGGTGAAGCCCATCTTCTACATAGGTATTTAATTCTCATCAACGAGCCACCATTCTCTCTCCACTGGGTAGGGTCTGGGACCCTGTGACTTGTCACCCACCTCCTTCCTAAGCCACCTCCAGTCTGTTTATCTGCCTTCTTGAATCTTTCTGTCTCTCTGAATGGCTCTCACAAATGTCAGCTTTTTGCTCATTCCTCTCCCAGTTTCGAGTGGCTGTCACCTCTAGCTGTTTTGTGTTGTCTCCAGTTTTGTGTCCTTTCATCCTGTCTTCCTCTGCAGGCTCAGGAAAATCCTGCAGGGTGGGCCGTGGTGACTTAATACCAACCCTTGGGAGGTAGAAGCAGGAGCATCTCAGAGTTCGAAGCCACGGCGGTCTATATAGTAAGTTCTAGGACAGCAGAGCTCCAGTCTCAGTCTCCCCACACCCGAAATCCCCAAGAGCCTGTCCAGGGAGATCCTATCTCAAAAATAAAATAAAGTAAAATAAAATGAAATAAAAAGGCTGGGTGTGGTGGCACCTCATTGAGTTTGAGCCCAGCTTGGTCTATATATTGACTTCCAGGCCAGACAGAGTTATATATAGAGAGGCCCTGTCTCAAACAAACAAAATAAAAAAAAACAACAACAACAACAACAAAAAAAAAAAACCCAATAAACAGCTCCTTCAAAAAATAGAACAAGTGTTATGATTACCAAGCTCCTTTGCCTAAGGAAGTTCCTGTTCATGGTTTGTTGTTTTGTTTTGTTTGTAGTTTTTTTTTTTTTTTTTTTTTTTTTTTTGGAGACAAAGTTTCGTCTATAGCCCAGACTGGCCTAAGACTCTTTTGACCTTCTAGCCCCTGTGGTGCTGAGATTACAGGCCTGTCCCACCATGCCTGACTCAAATACACTTTCTCGAGTGGGAGAAAGGAATGACCTAAGCTGCAGAAAGCAGGACCGTGAGCTGCAAGGTGCCCACGATTAGGATGTATACATGTTAACCCCAAAGATGGGAGGAGAAAGGCCATCTACCCAGACCACAGTGACCAAATCAATTAAAGCAAGCGTTTTTTACTAGGTACACAGCTGCCTCCCACTAAGGCGGGGTTTGAGAGGTCAGCACTGGATATGAGGAAGACAACATGTTCATAGCTCAGGGATAGGGAGTTTCCAAATGGGGGAACTGGCAGGCAAGATAGGCGGGGTGACAGGAACAGAACATATAATCGTAAGTCCCTCCTGAAACAAAGACATTCTGGCCATCTCTGGAACAGGCAGCACAGAATTATCTGTAGTTATGGTTACAGGTGGAGCACAGCCCTATCAATCATAAACAAGAATTAGCCTATAAGATGGCTTTTTAGAAAATATTTTATTTATTTATTTACTATAAGTACACTGTCTTTAGACACACCAGAAGAGGGCATCAGATCCCATTACAGATGGTTGTGAGCCACCATGTGGGTGCTGGGAATTGAACTCAGGACCTCTGGAAGAGCAGTCATTGCTCTAACCACTGAGCAATCTCTCCAGCTTTATAAGATGGCCTTTAAGCCAAAAATGGAGGCAGGCTGGTTCTTCACACACAAGGCTTATCTTTCAAATACAGTCCTCTCTATGATATCACACAAACACTCTTTATAATATCCTGCTAATATAAGAGTTAAACAGACATCTCCCACAGCATAGAACAGTGGTTTGGGCAGAAATGTAGCAGCTGGGTTCCATGAGGGGAGATCTTCTCTGGTGAGCACGCTTCTGAAGCGTGTAGGTTCCACCCATGTCCTCTATGAAGTTCTTTACTGTGGCAAGCTGAGAAGATGGCACAGAGGGAGGTCTCTGTGTGAGCCCAACTATGGGAACCCAAGTGCTACAGTCACAAATGTCAGGCCACGCGGAGGCCAAGTCCTCTTGTCTAAGAGTTTCAACAAAGAGGCTAGAGAAGCTATGTCTTGGGAGCACAGCTATGGGGTCCTAGAAACAAACCCCAAAGTTCTAATTTTTGTATTATTTCACTGGGCTTTGTGCTATTGGGGCAGAATTCATTAGTGTATCAACACCTCCATGGGGCTGAAGGACCCTAGGGGCTTTTGCCAGCCTTACACCCACTGCCTCAGGACAAGACTAAACCAAGTATCAGCTTCCCACCTTGGGTCAAGGCTAGGCCAAGTTCTATTCTCCACCCACAGTTCTCGGGAGGAACAGGGACGTTCTTGAAAAACTGCAGAATGTACTGAGAGTCACCTGATCGTCTGCTCCCAGAGAGTTCAAATGTCTGTCACATGTTTGCTAGCCAATAGATTCAAAGGTCAGTAAGCTTAGCCAATAAGTTTAAACTGTAATCTTGCTGATGTAACCTGTACCCCTGAAAAGTATAAAAACTGCTTATAACAGCCTTTTGGGGTCACCTTTCAGTAACTTGCCACAAGGGGCTGATGGAGAGTTGACCCCAATGTGCCAGAAAAATCTCTCATTCAAGGGAGTCTCCAGGTAGTTAAGGCTCCTCTATTTGATTCTTACAGGGCAAGTTTATTAGTGTTATCAAGACCAGTTCTAGGTTAGGCTCTATCTGAGCTGTTGGTGGCCTGCCAGAGGCTTGCTTGCCAGTCTTAGATCTTATCAAAAATAGCCTGGTGGCAAACTCAGGTATGACGTCATTCCAAGTCACAAAAAAATGGCTTCCGAGTGACCAAAAAAAAAAAAAAAAAAGGTTTCTAAGTTATGCTCTTAATGTAAGTCATCTGCCAGAGTGGTGGGCAGCCATGTTGGGTGCTCAGACATGTGAATGCAGAGGGTGTCTGCTGGGAGTCATGGTGAAAAAACAAAGAGGCTGCCAGGTAAAGGAGAGTATCTTAGGGTGCTGCTTCCACAGGTCCTTCCCTGACTGGGAAACAGATGAACAGTCCTGGCAAGCATGTGGGGGCTGATGGAGACACTGTAAGACTCTCCTCCAAGGCCTGCAGCTGGTAGTTTCAGTGGCCATATTTCCTTTCTGAGTGCTCCCTTACCCAGCAGGCATATTCTGTTTTCAGTACCTGACAGGAGACGCCCTGAAAGAGGGTGCCTTTCTCGAAAATACAGTTAAAAATACCCATTAATAATAATTTCTGTGTAAAACAAAACCTTTTGTATTTCTTATGAATTTCCCCTTCCCATCCCCCCCAAACACTCGAATAATGTTCCTGCTTGCTTTCTGTCACATTCATGGCCTCTTTTTGGAGTAAGCATTTGGGAAGTGCAGAAAGGAGGAAGAAAAAAGAGGTCAAGGCCAGCCTTGGCTACATACTGAGTTCAAAGCCAGCCTTGAAAAAAGCATTTGAATTGTTGTTATATGCATATATTTATACATATACATATATACATATATACACATATACATTATATATACACCACATATACACCATTTATACACCATATATACATCATATATACACCATTTATATACCATATATACATTACATATATACCATATATATACCATATATACACCACATATGCCATATATACACCATATATACATATACACATATACACATAGACATCATATATACACCATATATACATATACATATATACACATATACATAATATATATACCACATATACATCCTATATACACCATATATACACCATTTAGACATCATAAATACACCATTTATACACCATATATACACCACATATACACCATATATACATATACACATATACACAATATATACATAATATATACATTATATATACATATACATATATACGTACACATCATATATACACCATATATACACCATTTATACATATATACACATATACATAATATATACACCATATACACATCATATATACACCATATTATATACATCATATATACACCACATATACATCATATATACACCATTTATATACCATATTTACACCATATATACATCACATATATACCATATAAACACCATATATACATATACACATATATGTAATATATACACCATATATACATATACATATATACATAATATATACATCATATATATACCACATATACACCATTTAGACATATATACACATATGTACATGTATATACA
This sequence comes from Micromys minutus, assembly GCF_963924665.1. Taxonomy (NCBI): domain Eukaryota; kingdom Metazoa; phylum Chordata; class Mammalia; order Rodentia; family Muridae; genus Micromys; species Micromys minutus. The sequence continues at coordinate 3,463,043 of NC_137961.1, forward strand.
CCATATACACATTATACACATCATATATTCACCATATACACATCACATATACAGCATATGTACATCACATATACATCATATATACACCATATATACATATACACACACATACATACACACACACACACACACACATATATATATGGTTATACATTCCTAATTATAACCTGTTCTGTTTGTATAATGTTACAAGAACATATGTTTCCAGGGCTGACCTTTGAGTGTTGAATAACCAACTGATTGGCTCTTCCCTTAAGAAGACTACTTTGCCCTCTCTCAGCATTTCTTGGGTGCCTGTAGGGTTGAGGCCTTGTGAAAACATCCCTGTTCACGTTGGCGTGTGTACTTGTTCATGTGTGGGCAGTTGTGTTGATGTGGATGTAGCCTCTGATGTTACTAGGAGACACAGTCTCACAGGAAGCTTCCTCAGCTTCTGACTTTTACAACAAAATGTGTGTGTGTGTATGTGTGTGTGTATGGGGGGGAGAGTTCTAAGTGCTGAGATTACAAGTATGCAAAACTGTGCCCTCTTTCCATGAAAATCTTTATCAGTTGATTAGAAGTTTTGGCGACAGGAGTGTTGGTGACTGGGAAATTCATCTATATGTTATTTCGAACAGCTTGAGCACAAAGACTCATTCCTCTTAAACTTTAATTATCAGAAAATTGATCAGATGTCCAAGAGTGGCAGACTAATTGCTCTGGAAATCCAAATGTGTAAGAGACTGGCATCTGCACAGCAAATGTACTTCCATGTTCAGCTCAAGGTTTATAAACATGGGCTGTGTCGGCTTTTTAATAACTGTCTTGTTCATCAGGATGAGATGGGGATGGAATGGCAGCCAAGGACCAGGATCTGCTTAGCAGCCATGCCTTTGCCTGGTGTGTTCAATGTGCAAGACTGAAATAAGAATAAAGGCAGAAAAGCCCGAGAATATATGAGAAAACAAAGCCCCTTATGGAAGTCTATTGTTTTACATTCCAATTAAAATAAAATAAAATAAAAGGTTTGAACACAGGGACCCTGCATGGGTAGAAAGTGCTTCCCCGAGATGACATGCATTATTAAATAAATAACCCAGTGCCAGATAAGGGATCCCTCCAAACAGTTATCGGTCAGGGAAGTTCCAGAGCCCCCCAGACAACACTGCTCTTTCTGTTTTGTTCTTTGTTCTTCATGTGTTTGTGGGAGAGGCGTTGGCGAGGAGGAACAGAGGCACAGTAGCTGGTTCTAGCCGGACCAAGCATGATTTTTTTTTTACACTCCAGATTTTATTCCCCTCCTGGTCCATCCTCTGACTGCTCCACATCCCATACTGCCTCTCCCCTCCCCAATCTCCATGAGGATGTCCCCACTCCACCCACCCCACCAGACCACTAAACTCCCTGGGGTCTCCAGTTTCTTGAGGGTTAGGTGCATCTTCTCTGACTGAACCCCAACCCAAAAGTCCTCTGCTGTATATGTTGGGAGCCTCATACTGAAAGAGCCAGAGTTGGGGTCAATCTAAGGCCATAAGGAAAACTCTATCACAGACCTCTGAGCACAGCAAGGACCCCTCCCTTCCAGGAAGAATAGAGCTAGTTTAGTTCTTGGAATAGCTACAAGCCAAACTGTCAAACAAAGCCACCTGTAATTCCCAACCGAGCCCCCACCCCCTGAAAGTCCCGAAAGGTGCACTGAGTTGGTTTGAAGGTTGCTTCACTCCACAATAGTATATAGTACCCTGCCTAGTCACCGTTGTTTGAATTCTGCTCCAAATGTTTGAAAAGTATATAATCCCCTGTTAGAATCTGCTCAGGGTCATCTCCCTCCCTAAGTGACCCCAACCCAGTGGAATAATAAAGTTCCTCTTGCTTTTATATCGGTCACCACCTCTGTGAGTCTTCATTCAAGGGGTTCCTGAAGAGGTCTAATTCAAACCTCACATTATCAGCTGGTGTATGCTGCCTGGTTGGTGGTCCAGTATCTGAGAGATCTCAGGGATCCAAGTTAATTGAGACTGCTGGTCCTCCTACAGGGTTGCCTTCCTCCTCCTCAGCTTCCTCCATCTTTTCCCTAATTCAGCAGGGGTCAGCAGCTTCTGTTGATTGGTTGGGTCTTTCAGAGGGCAGTCATGATAGGTCCCTTTTGAGTGCTCTATAGCTTCAGCAATCAGGCCTTGGGGCCTCCCATTGAGCTGGATCCCCCTTTGGGCCTTTCCCTGGACTTTCTTTTCCTCACACTCTTCTCCATTTCCATCTCTACAGTTCTTTCAGAAAGAAACAAAAATGGGTCAGAGTTTTAACTGCCGGATAAACAACCCCATTCCTCACCTGATGCCCTGTCTTCGTGCTGGAGGTGGGCTCTACAGGTTCCCTCTCCCCGCTGTAGGGCATTTCTTCTACCCCTGCCCCTGAGTCCAAGAGTCTCTCACCTCCCAGGTCTCTGGTACATTCTGGAGGGTCCTACTAACTTCCTACCTCACAAGGTTGCCTGTTTCCATTCTTTCTGCTGGCCCTCAGGGCTTCAGTTCCCTTCCCCCCACATCCCTTTCTCCCTCCTGCCCGCCTTGTGGTTGCTTTCTTCTCTCTACCAAGTGGGACTGGAGTATCCTCACTTGAACCCTTCAGCCAAGTAAGCTTTTCAAAATCACACACTACAGTCTTAAGAGAAATATGGAAGACTTTGTTGCTGTGAGTGATTAAAACTGTGCTGACCTGGCCCAAGAGGTTTTAGTGGAGAAGAATTTCAGCACATGGCCTAGAGATTGTTTTTGTGGTGTTTTGGTGAAGAACGTGGCTGGGTTTATTTGCCCTTGTCTGAAGAGTCTGCCTGAGTCTAAGGTGAAGAGACTCAGATAATTGCATTGACAAAAGGAATGTCCCATCATAGACTCTGTTCTCTGATTAAGTCTCATGGAGAGCATTTTAATCAAGCACAGCAAGCTAAGAAAGAGAAAATATAAAATACTCAGTTCAAGTATTAAAGGAACACTAGGAAGTAAAATGGAGCTGAATCCTGTATTCAAGGATATTAAATTAAATTAAGGGAGTAGAACTTTGGGGCAAGATCCTACCCAGCTAAGTTTAGATCCAGGAATGGTGGTGGACACCCTTAATCACAGGAGACAGGCATGCACATCTCTGAGTTCAATGTCAATCTACAGAGCAAGATCCAGGACAGCCAAGTTTAGGCAGTAGAGAGTTGGGAAAGAGGAAGCGAGTGATAATGTAACAGAGCAAGGGTGGCACATTCTAGTTCCTGTAAACAGCAGAACTCCACATCTTTGGCTATGTGGCTCTGGATTCAGAGTGAAAAATAGAAGGGACCACTGAGACAATTGATCCTAGTTCATAACTAGCTGGAGTTATGAAATTAGTGGTGATTAAGAGAAGACCTACATCACCGAGGTGAAATCTTCTGGGAAGCATTTTCTGAGAGCACAAAGAAGCTGTGTTCCAGAGATAGACAAGGCTGTACCTCATGCTGCAGCTGTGCTTGGTGATGTGTGAGAATCATCCAGAAGGTACTGGTTTTGAAGGCATTAAGAGGTCTTGAAGAACAGCTGAAGCTTTGCACTGTGAGACGTCATGGAAGGCCACTGGTGAAAGTGTAGCCTCAGTTACAGTTGACAGCCCAGGACTGGACGGGTCATGAAAAGGATTTGAGGCTTGGCACCATGAAGAGAGCCTATTAGTGAAGCCTAGTTGTAGCGGAAGACCCCAGCATATTGGAGAAGATGCCAGTACCATGGGACGATCACCAAGAACAGCAGCAGCAGTGAAGTGGATCAACCTGAACTACAGAGGGCAGAGCTGGAGAAGTGACAACAGCTCCTTGGAGGAGCCCAGAAGATCATGTGTGGATCCCAGACATTGAACTAAGAAGCTGCAACATTGAAGTTGCCTTGGAGACCCCAAGATGTTTGAGATGCCAGAGTCATGGGCTATCTGCTGAGGACTGTTGATAACAGGGAGTAGAAACAGCCCAGGAGAAACAAGTTTGTTGATGAAAAAGGAGTTGGAGATCTGAAGACTGCTTTGACAACAGACATGGAGACATGGAGTTTGGAGTTTGCCCAGCTGGTTCCCTGTCTTGTTTTGGGGATTACAGTTAAGTGATTGGATGAATCTCAGAAGAGACTCTGAACTTTGGATTTCTAACATTGTTGAGACTGCTATAAACTGTGGGAACTTTAGAGGTTGGACTAAATATATTTTTCATTGTGCTATGTTTAAGTATGGCCCCCATAGACTCATGTGTTTGAACAAGTCTTTGGAGGCCAGAGAATAAAATATGATGGTTTGTATGTGTTCGGCCCAGGGAGTGGCATGAATAGAAGATGTGACTCTGTTAGAGTAGGTGTGTCACTGTGGGTGTGGGCTTTAAGACCCTCATCCTATCTTCCTGGAAACTGTATTCTGTTAGCAGCCTTCAGATGAAGATGTAGAGCTCTCAGCTCCTCCTGCACCATGCCTACCAGGGTGTTGCCATGTTCTCGCCTTGATGATACTGGACTGAACCTCTGAGCCTGTAAGCCAGCCCCAATTAAATGTCCTTATAAGAGTTGCCTTGGTCATGGTGTCTTTTTATAGTAGTAAAACCCTAATTAAGACACCTGGCTTGCATTTAGAATTACAGGCCAACCAGTTATACAGTGAGTGAGACCCTGTCTCTAAATAAATAAATATGAAAGACCGAAGCCATCATAGGCACCCTCATTTTGATGGAAACTCTTATGAACTTATTTGAGACTGATTTCCAAGATTAGTTACACTGGGCATGGCAGTCATGACTTTAAATTCCAATACTTTGGAGGCAGAGGCAGGCAGGTCTTTGACTTTGAGGCCAGCCTGGTCTACAGAGCAAGTTTCAGAATGGCCAGGACTACACAGAGAAACCCTGTCTCAGAAAACAAAACAAAACCAAAGAAACAAAACATTTTAATCACAAGCTAATTGTTTAAAGTAACCATTTGGCAAAGCCTAATTGACAATAGGTATTTAAGACTATAGAGTGAGTTTAAGGCCATCATGAGCTATACAAAATCCTTCTGTAAGACAGGCGTCGGAGGTGGGGGGTAGAAAGATGACTTATTGGGTAAAATTGCTTACTATGCAAGCATAAGGTTCTAAATTCCCATTTCAGAAGCTTTCAAAAAACTGGGCTTGGTCTGCCTCATATCTATAACCATATATCTTAGTCAGGGTTTCTGCTGCTGTGATGAGACATCCCAACCAAAGCAACTTGAGGAGAAGAAGGTTTATTTGGCTTCTACTTTCACATCAAAGTCCATTGCTTAAGGGAGTCAGGACAGGAGCTCAGGCAGGGCAGGATAAGCAAGGCAGGAGCTGAAGCAGAGACCATGAAGGGGTGCTGCTTACTGGATTGCTCCCCAGAGCTTGCTCAGTCTTCTTTCTTACAGGACCACCAACCCAGAGATGTCCTCCCCAACAATGAGCTGGGTCCCCCATCAGTCACTAATTAGGAAATGTCCTACACGTTTGCTGTCAGACCAGTATTATGGAGGTGTCTTCTCAGTTGAGGATCCCTCTGCTCAGATTTTTTTTTATCTTGTGTCAAGTTGACATAAAGCTAGCTGTCACACCATAAACATGGACAAAGGGCAGAGACAAGAAGGTTGCCAGGGGCTGCTGGCTGCCAGCCTAGCTGGAAAAGAAGAGTTGTAGGGTGTAGGCAAAGAGACACTCATTTCAACAGAGTAAGGCAGAGTGACAGAGGAGAATGCCAGTGTCCTCTTGTGGCCTCAGTCCTTGTGCACAGTCATCACTTATGTTCACATAAGCCACACTCACAGACTCTGTCTCTGCGTGTCTGTCTGTGCATGTCTGTCTGTCTCCTATTCTCACATAAACAAACTTAATTTTGAGTCAGGGTCTCCCTGTGTAGCTCTGGCTAGCCTGGAATTCCCTATGTAGGCCAGGCTGTCCTTGAACTCCCAATGGTCTGCCTGCCTCTGCCTCCCGAGTGCTGGGATTAAAGGAGTGTGCCATCGCACTTTTAAGAACTTGCACTGCTGAAGCAGAGGACCTAAGTCCAGTTCCCAGCACCAACATCATTACAGCCTGCAGGGGATACAACACTCCCTTCTGCCCTAAGAGGAGTGGAGAGCTACATCAAGATCTGTAGGCAGCGGGCAGGGAGACATGGGTCAGGCACGGCCTTTTGAAACCTCAAAGCCCAACCTCAGTGACACTGTTCCTACAACAAGGCCACACCCTCTAATCCTTCTAATCCTTTCAAACAGTGCCACTCCCTTGTGATCAAGCATTCAAATATAGGAGTCTATATGGGCCATCTTCATTCAAACCACCACCGGTCCCTCTGCTCAGGACTCTGCCTTTCAGAGAGTATTCTAATAAGTTTGTGTTAATGCCAAATAAAACCGCTTCCTGAGGGAGAGTTTTGGTGTCCTGTCTCTCTGGACGGAAGTCCACAGCATCCTCACTGGATTCCCTTCCTCCACCTCTCAAGTGCTGAGATAACAAATGTAACCCACCACGGTCAGCTATGCTATTTTTACACATCAGTTAAAGATAAATGTACAATTTTTCAGTTGGTGGAGTCTGACCTGCTCAGACCTATCAGATCAAAATTGCTAGGGGCTGGAATTGGAGCATTATTCATTTTTAAAGGCAGATAGATAACTTTTTTTCACATAGAGTTGAAAATGGCTGGCATCGATGTACAAGAGAAACATGAACCTCTTAAAAAACATGATTACATTTAGTTTTGTTTTTGTGAGCATGCACACAAATGCCCCACCACACATGTAGAGTTAGAGGACAACATTGGGGAACAGTTTTCTCCTCCCCCCAACCATGTGCCTGATCAAAGTTAGGCCACTAGACTCCTGGAGTCCTCTTGTTTCCCCAAGAATCTTTCAGTTGGTCTCTTACTGAACTAAGAACCATGTTGCTTGTGTGAATGTAACTAGGGACCGTGTAGACCAAATAGAATTAGATTAATAGCCTGCAGTCTTAGCTCAGAGGCACTGCTTCCAAGCAGCAGTATTTACAGCAACTGAGCTGTTCCTGCTAACCCTCACAGGGCAGGAAACAAAGCCTGGCGAGTCTTTATAAAATGGCAGCCTATTGAAAGTAAACTCTTCAACTATTGCAAAAGAGTTCAAGATCATCCTTGGCTATTCGTCTACATAGCAAGTCTCAAAATAGCTAACACACACACACACACACACACACACACACACACACACACACATGAAACCACCTGCAATTTATATAACTTAGTATTTTCAGCCAATTTGCAAAGCCTAATAACCCTTCACCCTGGCTTTCCTGAAGTTCACACCCTGAAAAGCCTAGGTACAAAAAAAAAAAAAAAAAGAAAAGAAAAAGAAATCAAATCAGCTCCGTAGATAAGTTTAAAATAACGCTATGTTCTTTTCCAAATGAAGGAAGCTGGGTGTACAGAGGTAGAGCTTGAGTGAGCAACCTGCCCAAGGGTCCATAATCACTCCCCATCAAAAGCCCCATGGCCCTTAGGAACACAAGTACTCATTCTTGTAGAGTGAAGGTTAGGTACAAAGCACTCTACTGTGGGCCTGGACCAAGGATGTGCGAGATAGTTAGAGTCTAGACCATCTGCTATAATGGAAAACAGTAGAGAAGACTCTCTCTCTGTCTCTCTGTCTCTTTCTGCAATGAGTTCAGACTTTGTTATTTTGGGGCAGGCTGCAATAGCACACGCATGTGGTCCTAGCACTGATGTGAAGGCTCACATGCATTTAAGGCCAGTAGGTCTACAGTGTGGGGCTTAGGCCACCAGAACTCCATAGTGAGACCTGTCTTAGAAAAAAAAAGGAAGAAAGAAAGAAAAAAGAAAGAAAGCAAGAAAGGAAGGAGGGAAGAAAAAGGAAGGAAGGAAGGAAAGAAGAAGGAAGAAAAAAATTTTGATTGTAAGTGGGGTTTTGTAGTATCTCCATCTTTAATTATAGCACTAAAACAAGGGTAGGCAGATCTCTATGAGCTTGAGGCCAGTCTGGTCTACATAATAAATAAATCCCATGCCAGCCAAAGCTACACAGCAAGACGGTGTCTTTATTTTTTTTTTCTTCCTTTCTGAGTTTGAAAAGTATTATTGTTTTTCCACAAATCTATTCTCCCCAGGCTAGAAAGACCTAGAGATTAAGATTAAAGAGACACATACAATGGTCAGCAGCCTGGATTCCACATAGCATGCATGGTTAATTTCGGATGAGTAAGGAAAACCATTTTAAAAAGGGTTTCCTCTCTGTGGTTGAAGATTCTACTTATTACAAGTGGTCAAGATACGAGTCAGTTGTTTCCAGGTACAAACAGACATCAAAAATACCCAGAAAGCACTACTCAGGCACAAACAGACTTCAAAAATACCAGAAAGCACTACCCAGGTACAAACAGACTTAAAAAATACCCAGAAATCATTATCCAGGTACAAACAGACATGAAAAATACCCAGAAAGCATTACCCAATACAAATTGATAGGACAGACTAGAGGTGCACACAGTCAAGGTGGACAGCCAGCCACATGACTGACAGTGTCCAGAGCCTGATTAGTGTGTAGTTTTGCTTGTATGGGGCTCAAGAGCAGGAGCTGGGTTAGTAAGAGGCAGGGAGAGTGGTTCTGTGTGTTGGTTTGACTCCATAATCATTTCTTTTCGGCCATGGTCCTTTCCACAATACCTATGATGACTTTTGCACCCCTAATTACAGGCATAAGATATTAATCAGAAGGGTGGTGATGCCACTCTAATCCTAGCCCTTGGGAAGTGAGGTCTAGGGTAGCCAAGGCTACACAGAGAGACCTTTCCTTGGAAAACAAAAAGCAAACAAAGAAAAAGAAGGCAACAGGAGGAGGACTGTCTAAAACCTTACTGGAGGACACAGTTTCTCTTTTTGTAATCCACTCCAGACCAGTTCAGGCCTGATTGGCCTGCTTATGCTCTATTCTCACACTAGGGTGTGTTAAGAGGACATTTGAATAGACACATCTAAAGTTTGATAGTCATCTCTGGGAGGAGAAACTTACCCATTGTTTAGAGGGGAGTGTGCGTGTGGGGAGCCGGGGAGGAACCCTGTGCAAATGCATCAGAGATTGCTAGGTGTTTTGTTCAAAGAAAGAGGTGAGCATAGAGTATGTCAGATGGAGGAACAGGCTGCTAAGTGGCGCATTAGAATGGGAGGAGGGTGTGTGCATAACACAAACAGGTCCAGAATAAACTGGCCTCCTAGCGCCATGGGGTGCATAAGCAGAGTAAAGAATTGTGTATAGGTGGAAAAAGCTGCCTGGTCTCCTGCTGAGCATCAGGATGACCTGCTCACAAAACACAGGAAGCAGTCGTAGAGCATTCCGTGCATTTTCAATGGAGACTAAACTGCAGGACTGAGTTCTTTATTTTAGATTTAGAGACAGTCTCCAATGGGTTGTCAAAGTTGCCCCGGGACTTGGTAGCCTCCTTTCTCAACCTCCTGAACGCTGCCGGGATTACAGGCTGAGTCGAGCCCATCTCCGTTGATTGTTTTTGAGACAGCATCTTTTGTAGCCCATGTTCACCCCAAACTTGCTATGTACATAGTCAAAGACAGCCTTGCATTCCTGAGTCCCCTACCTCTGCCAAGACTACAGGCGTGCCTAGTCTCTGTTTTTTAATTGTTCTCTTACTGATTTTTTAAAAACATTGTGTGTGTGTGTGTGTGTGTGTGTGTGTGTGTGTGTTTGGGTGTTTTGTGTGCACATTTGCCTGAGCATACAGTAGGGGTAGAGGCCAAAGAGCCTTCAGATGGGTGTGTAGATGACTGAGAGCCACCATGTGGGTGGTGGGAATCCAGCCCCAATATGCTCTGGACTGGTGAGCCATCTCTCCAGATCCTTCTTTATTGTTTTTGTGTACATGATATGGATGTGTTGGTGTATGTACCACAACATACGTGTAAGTCAGACGACAAATTTACCAGGTCTGCTCTCTTCTTCCACCTTTTCTAGGCCTTTCTCATGAGCTACCTCACCTTGTCCGTGTGTTAGGATCCCCAAGAGCTAAGAGGAAGAGAAACAGGAAGCAGCCACTGCCACACAAACCTATCGGTGTCCAGTGTGTGTACATCTCCCATATCTCTCCCGCAACCCTGCCCTGCCCCCACCCTGAGCCACTGTTTTTCCTTTCCACGTTTTTAGCATGACTGCCCAGTAGTTGAAAGTGCCAAAGCAAACAGCATGTCACCACATAGCAGAGACAAAGAAGCCAAAATGTATAAAAGCAATGGTTACACCAGGTGGTGGCGACAACGCACACCTTTAAGGTCCAGCACTTGGGAGGCAGAGGCCAGCGGGGTCTCCAGAGCAAGTTCCAGGACAGCCAGGGCTCTTAGGGAGACACTATCTTTAAAACATTAATAATAGTAATAATTTTTAAAAAATTAAAAAGTGCTGGTTACAACACGCCGAGGGTGTGGATTTGGAAAACAATCTACCAGGTCTGTTGGTGGGTAACACAATAAACTGCTTCTGGTAAAAGAAACCTTGGCATCCTGTTTCTCAGGCTGCAACATCCTGAATTATGCTCCTAAAGAAAAAGTATCTGGTGAGAGTCTTTGGATATGCATACATGACAATACAGGTTGTGAAATAATTGGAAAGGCCAGTTACTTCAATGTCACCCCAGCTTACAAGGTTCTCTTGTACCCCGAATTGCTATGCATGTGAGAAATCCTGGTGTCTTGCTTTCAGACCTTTGGCATCAAGAACCATAATGCTCACACATGTTACTCGAAGTCATTGGGTTTGTGGGACCCAGAAAAGGCAGCACCAGGAAGTTACCCTCTTGTACCATCTAGCAGGGAATAGCGCAGCTGGGTCTGTTTGCAAGATCTTGTTAACAGGATTTACTTGCCCTGCTACTGATGAAGTGACATTTCAGCTGCCTTCCTCAGAGCCCCAGTGACCTACGTCTTGCCCGACCTGTTACACAATTCTCTCATGTCCTTCCCCATTGTGTCTTCTATCCCCGGACCACTGAACTGAGTAGGACACTCACAAGTGAGACCCAAGGAGCCTCATTAGCAGGACAACACCCTAGTCTAGTATCCCAGTGTTGTCAGAAAGCACAACGCTGATGAAGGGCGATTTTTACCCCAGTGGGTGCTGCAAGATAATTCCCTGAGGTTCTGGGGTAGGTGAACCTTGCCTGAGATGCTATTTTTCTGTTTTAGTGGAATGACGACATAGGTTTGGATCATCTTTTTAGGAAACAGCCTTTCCCTAACAGCTGCCAGCCATAGATTTCTTTGTATTCTTTTTGACCTATGAACCAAAATAATGATGATGATGATGATGATGATGATGATGATGATGATGATGAAATGCACAGAATGTGTATCACGGATGTATATGTGTGTGGATGTCTCACAGGTAAGATGCCACCCACTACACATTACTATAATGGCTGAGAATTAAAAAAAGACACAAACCAAGAATGACCAGGAGAGAGGCGAGCATTCTTATCCAAGGTGAATGGTGGTGGTCACCAGTGATTGTGAAAACCAGCAGCTTCTAAGGAAGTTCAACTGTTGACCTACTTTACTGCCAGCAACGCCCTTCCGAGGTTGGTATCACTTGTTTGTCAATAAGTTACATACTAATAACATATTTGTCAGTAAGTTAATTTGCACCCGCAGAAAGGCCCATACCTCAGTGTTCACAGCAGCTCCTAAGAGTGGTCTGGGTCTAGAGTCAGCACAAGTCTCCACCTTCAAAACAATAGTGGCAGGATTTCCTTGAATGTGGGGCTGGAGAGATGGTGAACTGGTTAAGAGTGCTGGCTCCCTTTCCAGAGGACCCAGGTTCAATTCCCAGCATGCCTACGGCAACTGACAACCATCTGTAACTCCAGCCTGAGGGAATCAGATTCTGTCTTTGGTCCCTGAGGGAGAATGCATTCGGGCAAACACTGGCATGCGTAAAAATAATAAAAAGAGATCCTTCCGGCTCTGGAAGGAGGACTGAGCCTCGTCTTCCACAGGTTGAGAACAAAAAGAAGTTGCACCTGGACTTTCCCCAGAACTCTCTGCCTTTTTAAGGCATCAGGTGGAGTTGGGGTTCATACGTCACTTCAACCTTCCTCCTGTGGAAAGCTTGTTGTCTTCCATTAAGTGTTTCCTACAGAAGGCATCTGTGGTGGTTCTTTAAGCTACAAAAAAATTGCCCAAGCTTGTGTGACATCAGCCCTGTCAAATGTCCATGATGCTGGGCCCTGAGGGAGGTGAAGGCTATGTGGTCAAACTCCGTGGCCTACCCTGGTCCTGCTCAACTGAGAACACACAAAACTTCCTCTCCGACTGCACAATTCATGATGGGTCACAGGCGTTCATTTCATTTTTTACTAGAGAAGGCAGGCGGAGCGGTGAGGCTTTTGTTGAACTTGAGTCAGAAGATGATGTAAAATTGGCTCTGAAAAAGACAGGAAAAGCATGTATAGATGTTCCAGTCTCACAGAACCGAGATGGATTGGGTGTTGGTGCACAGTGGTCCAAACACTGCCAATGATGGCTTTCTGAAGCTCCGGGGACTCCCATTTGGATGTACAAAGGAAGAAATTGTTCAGTTCTTCTCAGGGTTGGAAATTGTGCCAAAGGGTCTCACACTACCGAGGACCCAGAAGGTAAGATTACAGGGGAGGCCTTCGTTCAGTGTGCCTCACAAGAGTGAGAAAGCCTTACAGAAGCACAAGGAGAGAATAGAGCACAGGAGGAAGTTAGGTCATACTCAGATCCACCTCTGAAGTTTGTGTCTGTGCACACGCCCGGGTCTTATGACAGGCCTGGCACAGCTCCGAGGTATATTGGCATTGTGAAACGGGCAGGCCTGGATAGGATGAGGTCTGGTGCCAATAGTGCAGGCTATGGGGGCTATGAAGAATACGGTGGCCTCAGTGATGGCTATGGCTTCACCACTGGCCCATTTGGGAGAGACCTCAGCTACTGTCTCTCAGGAATGCATGACCACAGATACGGAGACAGCTTGTTCACAGTGCAGAGCACCACTGGCCACTGCGTCCACACGAGAGGGCTGCCCTAGAAAGCAACGGGGAACGACATTTACAACTTCTCTCTACTCAACCCTGTGAGAGTTCATATTGAGATTGGTCCCGATGGAAGAGTGACGGGAGAAGCTGATGTTGAGTTTGCTACTCATGAAGAAGCGGCAGCAGCTATGTCCAAGGACAGGGCCAGCATGCAGCACAGATACTCAGAACTCGTCCTGAATTCAACAACAGGGGCTGGCAATGGGGCTTAGAGCCGCCAGGTGATGCAGGGCATGGGTGTGTGAGTTGCCCAGGCAACCTACAGTGGCCTGGACAGCCAGTCAGTGAGCGGCTGTTACGGGGCGGGCCACAGCGGTCAGAACAGCATGGGTGGATGTGATTGGGTTATTTCAATCAGAAAATTTCACAGGCAGCCAATAAGCAGTCAAGAGCAGTTTATAACTCTAGAGGAAGCTGGGGGGGCCCACTCTGCACCATGAGTTCGTGAAATCTGGATTTAAAAATTACCTCTTCAGTGTTTCCCTTGCAAATTTTTCTTCTAGCATGTAATATTGAGTAAAATAAAACGATTTTCTTCCGCTTTTCTCAATTAACATTTTTGGAAGTGTACTTAAGAGTGATGTGATGTGAGTTAAGTAGTTTATGCTGAGTGGATCTTTAAGCACACCACAGTGAACACACAGGGGACTTGTACTTTTCTGGAGAACTCAAGGTGCTAGATCCCGATGCAAAGAGAAGCATTTCTCATGTTCATTCTAGTTTATATTTTCATTTAAATCTTTAGGTTCAGTTTAAGCTTTTCAGAAGTTAGTTTTGAGAACTGAGACCCAATACGAATACTGTAGGAATTGGAAAGGCCTGGACTTAAAGTTTTCTTTGTGCCGTGATTTCCTTCTGGGTGTATTTTGCTAAGTGAAACTTGTTAAATTTTTTTGTTAACTAAATTTTTTTTAAATAAAGACCTTTTCACAGAAAAATAAAAAATAAAAAGAGAGAGAATTTTTACAGAAATAAGCATTTTAAAAAAACATATGTAGAAGGATATATAGGAAGCCAGGCAGTCGGCGGTGGCTCATGCCTTTATTCCTGGCACCGGGGAGATGGGAACCTATGAATTTGAGGCCAGCCTGATCTACAGACTGAGTTCCAGGACAAACAGAGCAACACTGAGAAACCCTGTCTCACTCATAAGAAAACAAAGGATGTATATACAAAAAAGAGTCTGTCTGGGCCAGCAGGTGCCTGTGGGTAGAGGTTCTTATTTCCAAGCCTGATGGCCTGAGTCCTGTCACTGAACCTCCACCGTGGAGGAAAACAACTAACTCAGGCAAGGTGTCTTCTGACACACACACACACACACACACACACACACACAGTGATACTCCACTTCATTCCTAGAAAATAATAAAAAATAGTAACAGTAATAATAGTAATAACAATAATAATAATAATGGATATATATGTCTTTTTAGTGGTACATGCCTATAATATTAACACTTGGGAAATATATATGCATATGTGTGTGTATTGTATGAATACAATCCTAAATATGTAGAATAGCATATAAATGTGACATATACAAGAAAGTATATATACTATATGATTCCATTCATGAAAAGTTTAAGAAAGGTACATAAAATTTATGTTGTAGATAATATATCTATGTATAATTGTACATTAAACTATTTCTCCCTAATATGCATGCATGTACAGCCTATCATTTATCTAGGTCTTATATACATATCTCAACATAATAATGCATACAAGTCAACTTATGTTGATGAATAATTTACTCATGGTGGATATTACCGTGTTGTCAAGCGGGCACAAATTTAGTCAAATAACTCCTGTACTGACTGGTTTTGTGTCAACTTGACACAAGCTGGAGTTATCACAGAGAAAGGAGCCTCAGTTGAAGAAATGCCTTCATGAGATCCAGCTGTAAGGCATTTTCTCAACTAGTGATCAAGGGGAGAGGGTCCAGCTCGTTGTGGGTGGAGCCATCCCTGGCCCAGCCCATTGTGGGTGGGGCCATCCCTGGCCCAGCCCATTGTGGGTGGTGCCATCCCTGGGATGGTGGTCCTGGATTCTATAAGAAAGCAGGCTGAGCAAGCCAGGGGAAGCAAGCCAGTAAGTAACATCCCTCCATGGCCTCTGCATCAGCTCCTGCTTCCTGACCTGCTTGGGTTCCAGTCCTGACTTCCTCTGGTGATGAACAGCAATGTGGAAGTGTGAGCTGAATAAACCCTTTCCTCCCCAACTTGCTTCTTGGTCATGATGTTTGTGCAGGAATAACGACCCTGACTAAGACAACTCCTCTTCTGGATGTCTATCCTCTTCTCCAGTTGGGTTGTTGATCCACCATTCTGTGTGAAATAACAACCTGCCCACATATGCTACTCTCTTTGGTTCATTTTGACTTGGGGTTACTAGCCTGAAACTTTACTTGGCATCTGGTACTTACTTGGACCCACTAAGTGCGTGCATTTCTGTCTATATGTTCCCCTTAAATAAGACATCTCAATGGACTGGAGTCTAGTCAGCCCATGCCTGGCGTACAGTGGTGTCATACGTTTGTTAGTTTTTGACTTTTAGGATGCTGGGGTTCAGCGTCGGAGTCAAAGGACTCAGTGGATCAAGCACCGGCTGCCACACCTCAAAAATCTGAGTACAGTCCTGAAACCCACACATTTCCCTCCGATTCCATCGTGAGTGAGTACACACTTGTGCTTGCACACACACTCACTGAGCTCAGCTACAGCGTGTATCTCTTGCTAACCTCAGCAAATAATTTGTTCTTAAGGGAAATGGCTTGTGTCGACTCAGTTACTAGAACACACACAGAGCTGGAGGGATGGTTCTGCCGTTAAACATTTGCTGCTTTTGCAGAGGACCCGGGCTCAGTTTCCAGCACCCACATGGTAGCTCATGATGGCCTTAACTCCGCTTCCGAAGGACCCGGTGCCTCCAAAGTCACCCGCATGTACAGACACACGTACACTCAGGCGCGCGTACAGACATAAGCTAAAAATTAAAGAGTAGGGTTGGAGTGGGCAGGATGTCAGTCTCTGCAACAAACGCAGTCACGTGCTGAGTGAGCCCTCTCAAAGCACTGGCTCCATCCCCCAACAGGCTCCAGACTCAATGTTCGGTGCGAACCAAAGCTCTTGTCAGTCGAAAGCACCAGGCACATAGGTGGTTCACAGACATACACGAAGGGGAGACAACTATACACATAACAAAAAACGAATTAAAAACAAAAATGAGCAAATTTCAGTATTTAAAATACTTGTGACATAGTGATATATTGACTTTTTATTTTTGTGTGAGTGTGTGTGTGTGTGTGTGTGTGTGTGTGTGTGTGTGTGAGTGTGTGTGTACAATGGCCCACTGTGTACTTGGACTCCAGGATCTGGACCCTGGAGAACATGAGAGGTCAGAGAACAACTAGTAAGAGACATTTTCCTCTCTCCCACGGGGTCCTGGGGCCTACCCTCGGGCTGGCAGTCTAGGCAGCAGATGGCAGAACTCACAGAGTGAGCTACCTCAACGCTCTCCTTTGCTTTGTTCTTTGAGACAACAATTTGCCATACAGCCAAGGCTAACTTTTAAACAGAGTGAGAAACTGCCTCGAAAGTAAAATTAAAAAATGAATGAGTGAATGAATGAATGAATGAATGAATGAATAAACTGTCATTCTGGTGTTGATAAACTATCGTTAAAAAGTTAAAGCTACCTCTGTTCCTTTCCCAAATAAATTGATAAAAAAACTAAATTGAATATCATAGAACATATATGAACATATATTTTATTTACTTCTTTGCTTTTAAGTGCTAAATACTCCATCAATGCGTCAGTAAGATGGACGACGTTGCTCCCCTTTCTGGAGGGAAAGATTTACCCTCTGGGACTGAAGCTTATGAACCTTGGTCTAACTGTGGCTTTGAACGGTCACTCGTTTATTATTTATCACCATCCCCTCTAACCTGGTTCTCTATCCATTTAAACAGGACAGCACTGGAAACTCTCTTAAACCCTGCAGACCGCAGACATGTTCTTAGCCACGCCGTGGGTGTGCCCCTTGCAGCAGTGGGCGGGGCGTGGGGTGGAGTCATGGCAGCCATTTGCCCAACAAGTGCACACAGCCTTATGTTCTATCCCAGACTTGGCCAAACGGAACAAGGCTTGGTCATCACCAGATCAGCAGCAGAATCCTCTAGATGAACAACTAACCTTTGTTTAGAAATTGTCTTCCCTCCTTCCTTCCTCCTTCCCCTTCCTGTTCCTCTCCACCCCACCCCTTCCTTCTTCCTTCTTTCTTCCACAGTCTCAAGGTATCACAGGTTGCCTGGAACTCACATATAGTTGAGAATGTCCGCGAACTCCTGGCCCTCCTGCCTGAACCTACCCATCTCCCTGGGATTACAGGCGTGGAGCACCACACCTGGTTCATGGAGTGCAGAGGGTCGAACCTGATTTCTTAAATTAGGCAAGCATTCTAGTTCCTTCCTCATCCCGCCCCCAGCGTCTGCTTACTGCCTGTGATCCAGACAGGTGGAGGAGGATTAGGAGTCAAGGGCAGCCCGGGATACCTAAGACTGGATCTTAACCAGGCATGTCCGGAGAGACGTCTCAGCTGGCAAAGGTGCTATGCCCAAGCCTGATGACCTGCATTTGATTCCCAGAACCTGTGTGGTGGGAGGGAGAACCGACCCAGTTGTGGGCCTCTCAACCTCACAGGTGTTCTGACTGTTGCCTAAGTGTCCCCCCGCCCCCACACACAACATAATACATGTGAAGAACAAAGCAGTAAGAGACAGTGGCAGCGCCTCTGCAGATTACAGCATCCCATGGTATGTGGGTCCTAAGGCTCCTGTGGAGACCAAGCTCCTCTGTTGCTGTTCTCTTCCGCAGCATGTCCTAGGGTCTGCATGCACCCTCTGTATATTTAAATTAATTATTTAGTGCCGTCTTCCACCCACCCCCACCTCCAGGGTTTCTCTGGGTAGCTCTGGCTGTCCTAGAACTCACTCTGTAGACCAGGCTGGCCCCAGACTCAGAGATCCACCTCCCTGTGGCTCCCTGGCCCTGGGATCAAAAGCCTTCCCACCACCTCCCAGACCATTTATTTCGTTTTGGGGTAGGGTCTCAACAGCCCTAGTTAGCTGCAAGTTTTTCTGTTTTACACAGGGCCTCCAGCACACATGAACTCTTTACCAGATTTCTTATGAAACATAATAGTAATATGCGATACTTTTGAACTGTGTTATTTAGGGGGAAAAAAGTTGGGTGGGTGTTGTGACACCCTGAATCCCAGGAAAGCCAAGGGCTACAGAGACCCCACACACCTAAACAACAACAATAACAACAAAACAACAATAAACTCTACCTGTCCTGTCTTGAACAGACCTGATTTGGGAGGCATTATTTCTACGTGAGCTCGATTGTATCTTTGAGGTAACAGTGGCTGGGACACAGTGCCATTTGATTGAAGATAATTCTGTCCGGGTGAAAGGTCAAGGTGTCTGGAGCTTGAGGCCGGTTCTGTGCTTACCTAAAGTCTGCCTTCCGAGACACTGGGCCACAGGGCCTCTGCAGGCTGGCTGCCCTTCTGTTTGCTAATCCGGTGTCCTGAGCAATATAAACAGTTTCTTTACCTGCCTCTGGCTGTCTCTGTTTCTCTTTCCAGGCCTAGGACGTTCTCCTTTGTATTCTCTTTGTCTTCAGAAGGAGCAAACTGCAGGAAGCCAGACTCCGAGGAGAGGTGAGTAGTCACGGAGAGCTGGTTTCCTAAACGCGCTCAGGTGAGGAGCTGCTAGGCTGTTGAGTAAACAGGGAAGGTGTCACAGGAGGCAGGAAAGGGGACCTGTGAGTTCAATCCCATAGAACAAGTTCCAGGCCAGCCTGGAATGCAGAGTGAGACCCTGTTTCTAACAGAAGCAAGGAGTGTCCACCCCCTTCAACTTGCAAAGCCCACTCCCCTCTATCCTGGGTGACTTCCGGAATCCTTCTGTCTTAAATTCTTCAGTGCTTGCTTGAGCCATCTCTCTAGCTCCCTGAATCTTGAGTTTTTATCATGGCCCCACGTTTGATTTTTTTTTTTTTTAACCACCTAGAGAGTTCTAGAAACAAAACTCTAAACTATTGGAGCCCCCACCACCACCACCACCACCACTTGGAGTTTAATTCAGCCTGAGATAAGCCCTCAAATTTGCATTTTCAGCCAGATTCTATGTTGCTACCCTGAGTACTCTATGGAGCCACTGTTTGCCTAGTCTTGTGGTGTCTTGGGAAATCTTATTAACCGTCATGCAAAGCGTGACAGTAAAAGCAGATAAACTACCACATCTGTGTCATTGAGCCAAACTCCACAATTAAAAACAGTGACCTGGCTTCTTGCAATTCCGGCACTGGGAGGCTGAGGCAGGGGTGGTTTGAGTTTTGATGCCAGCTTCGACTGCACAGTGAGACCCTGTCTTAGCCTCTGGACACAGCCCAGGGACTCGTATTCTTTGTTTAATGTCTCTAACCTTTGGTTGTATGTGTGTGAGTGTTTTAACCTGTGCATCTGTGCCTGAGAAAG
Source organism: Micromys minutus (assembly GCF_963924665.1). Classification (NCBI taxonomy): domain Eukaryota; kingdom Metazoa; phylum Chordata; class Mammalia; order Rodentia; family Muridae; genus Micromys; species Micromys minutus. The sequence continues at coordinate 3,482,667 of NC_137961.1, forward strand.
CCAGAAGAGGGTGCTAGACCAGCTGTGACTAGTTACAGATAGTTGTTGGTCACTGTGTGTGTGTGTGTGTGTGTGTGTGTGTGTGTGTGTATGTGTGCAATCAAGATTGAACCCAAGTCTTGGAAAGAGCAGCCAGTGCTCTTAACCACTGAGTCATCTCTCCAGCCCCAAATCTGCTTTTCTTAAGCGATGAGATTAGCCATGAATATAATTTTCTATGCAGGGTGCTAAGCCCATTTTCTGGCATCAATCAGGAGCTCACCCTACTCTACACTCCTCAGCCCCACCTAGACGAGGAAGTTACTTTACATTTATCCAAATACTCTGTAAAGATTTGAACATGGTCTTGCCCATCCCAGGTTAGTGCCCCACCAACTTGCTGGATTCCTCCCAGACTGGGAAACTAGCCTTTGACTGGAACCAGAGTGCTTCTGCCTGAGGCTGGTCCATTATGCATGAGTGGGCAAGGCTCCTGTGAGCAGTCCTCTGGGGAGTGACTCAGAGGACTCCTCTACAGGATGCTGGGCTCCTTCCTCTGTGGACTTCGTGAGCTAATAATAAACTCATTACCTTTTAGTTGCTTAGTTTCCTTCTGGCCAGGGACAAGATATTAATTTAGTCGGGCACAATCCTATCTGTGCGTTCAAGTGTGTGTGTGTGTGTGTGTGTGTGTGTGTGTGTGTGTGTAATTGCACACACTCGCAATTAAAGTAGCTTGTGAAGAACAGTGGTGGTAATTGTTGGAATTCTGTAAACCCCACCCCTCAGTTACCTGGCAACAGCCAGGTTTGCTAGGTCCCAGTTACCTGACACTATAAAGGGGGCTGCTTGACCCCTCCTCTCTCTCTTGCTCTCTTGGTCTCTTGCTTTCTCCCCTAACCCCTCCCCTTTCCCTTCTCTCCCTGCCTCCACATGCTCATGGCCGGCCTCTACTCCTCTCTTCTCTCTCTCTCTCTCTGCCTCTACTACCCTCTCAACTCCCCGATGACCTAAAAAACTCTATTCTGTACTATACCATCGTTTGGCTGGTCCTTCAGGGGGAAGGGATTTCCTACATGGGTCCTCCAGAGGTATCTCCCTGGCCCCCAGGCCTCGCCACACCTCCATGGGCCATATCCCTCTAACAGTAGTGGTTGGAAGTAATTATCATTATCTGTGAAATCATATATTGTCAGCTGATAATGATGATACTTTCTTAGACCTCTGGTTTTTGAAATATAAATATCACCAAGAGAATTTACAGTACCTAGGCATGGTGGCACACAGCTGTAATTCCAGCATTTGGGAGGCAGAGGCAGAAGGGATAGAGTCAACTCTACACAATCAGAGCTACACGGAGAGGTTTTTTTAATCAAAAGCACAAGAAAGGGCTGGTGAGGTTGCTCAGTGGTTAGAGCACTGACTGCTCTTCCAGAGGTCCTGAGTTCAATTCCCAGCAACAACATGCTGATTCACAACCATCTGTAATGAGATCTGATGCCCTCCTCTGGTGTGTCTGAAAACAGATACAGTGTACTTATATATAATAAATAAATAAATCTTTTTAAAAAAGATTTATTTTTAAAAAGCACAAGAAAGTAAAACACAGACAGAATTCATATAAACTCCCATTTGGAGATAAACATTTGGAGATCTAGGACCAACATTGTATTTGAAGGCCCAGCAGGTATCCACGGGGAAACAGGAGTATTAATCATACTGAACTCCATGAAATGAAGGCTGCAAATCTTTCAGAAAGTAATTTAGCAAAAAAGAAAGACGAATGCTCATTTAGGACCAAGTCTTAGGAGGAAAAGTCAAATTCATAACCAAGAAAAATAAATATTGGAGATTTAACCTGTTGGAGATTGGGATCACAAACCTAGCTCTTCTTGAGCCTATTCCTCAGGCTGAGTAATTCCCCTGCCTCAGTCCCTGCTTCCGTACGCTGCTAGTATATAAATGTGCTGCTTGTTTTGGAGGTTTTTATTTTAAGTGCTTTTTTTGCTTTTCTTTTTTGAAACACTTTGTAGTCTAGGTTGGCCTTGAGTTGCCATGACCAATGTCTGGTTGCTTCTAGAACTTTCTAGTGGATCTTCATTCAGTTTTACTGAAGCATACACACTAAAGAAAATGGGGGATGCAAATTGTGCTTGTAAGAACTAAGCAAGGAGACAGGATTGTAGCTCTCAGCCCCTAGACCCTGCCCTAGGTGGGCTGAGGCAAAGTAGACCCTCGAAAGCTCAAGACCGGCTGGGTCTACAGAGTGAGACACAGTCTCAGCAAACAACAAACAAGCCAAAGGAAATCAGATTTAAAGGGGAAAGTCCAATAAACCAGAGGTTCTGGGGAGAGCCCTAAACTTCATCATGTCAGGACCTCCAAAAATATACAGACAAAAGCAAAAGCCCAGCTCAGCGTGCAAAGTTATTCCTCCTCTCAGATGGATGGAGAGGACGAGAAGCAGGAGGAGGAAAGATGGGCAAGAGGCAAGGAGGGAGGAGAGGAACGGAGAACAGAGAGGCAGAGAAATTAATTAAAAATCATGATGGTTGAATCGTGAGCTTAGGCCAAGTTTCCCCAGGAATTCTCTGTGGACTAATAAAAAGTGTTTACTTTATAATCACCGTACTAAGCTGCATTTGTTTAAGAATAAAATCTGATGTTAGATTTTGACATCCAATAGACCCTGTCAGTTAATCATTTCTGCAGAGCAGAAATTACTGCACACTAATGCCTCCCGTCTCCTTTGTGGTCTTATCAATCCATTCATCGACTACGGCGTCTCTGAAAAGGGAAAAGGTCGGATGAGCTTTGGGGAGCATATAGACCCACTTAACTAATAACCCACAGATGAGCTTAAGGAAAGACCTGGCCTCTGCCTGAAGAACTAGCAAATCTAATTAGTTGGTGTTAAAATACCAGTAGTTTCTGAACAATGATTAGCATCAGATTAGCTGATTGGAGGGTGTGGAGGGAGCTGACAAGTTTTGAAAACCTTCAGGGGTTCCCAGAGGTCTTTGCCTGAGGGTGCTGCTGGGAGCGGTAGACAAACCCTCTGTGTTTGTGGAGATCTATTTAGTTTAAAATGAAGCACTCAGCCCACCTTTGAAACTGAGACCCTGGGTTCTAACTGTTCCACCCCTTTGAGCCATTATCTGCTTGTAAATTCACTCCCTCGGCTTCGCTCTCAAGCCAGACAACGTGACTAAAAAGTTTTTTGTTAGGTTAATGGGAGGGGGGGGGAGTAGATTTGGGGGGGAATCAAGGGCTGTTGCTTTTAGATTTTTGTTCCCGTTTGTTTGCTTGCCTCTCTTTTTTTTTTTTTTTTTCTTTTAAGGTTGAGTAACCAACCGGAGGTAGCTTAGAACTCACCTTACCTGGAAAAAGAAGTCATTAAAACATTTTAAATTTAATATCGATAGCCATTCCGTAGCAGACTAATCAGGCGCGCTTTTGGGGTTGTTAATGCTAGGTTTTCATCTTAATAAGTAGAGATGACAATTCCTTCTGTCTTTAATTTGTAGAGATAAAACTGCCCTAGGATGGGCTGGCAGGCCTACCTCGGGCTGCACACGTGAACACAGGCTTTCTGTCTTGTTGGTTATAGAGCCGGAGGGTGCGGGAGACCTTGACGAGCGAGTCTGAGTACGACGTCATCTCCACACAGCAAGAGTCTGGTGAGTTTTCCAAACAGGGTCTCGATGTGTAGACTGCCCTAGAACTGTGGGTAGACCAGGCTTGCCTCCACTCCCAGAGAGCCACGTGACTTTGCCTGCCTTCTGCTGAGATCAAAGGCCTGCACTCTGCAGGCCCTGGTTTGTTTGTTTTAACTGGTTTGATTTTGTTTTCTGTCGGGTGTTCTGTTCCTTTGTGTTTCAGTCAAGTCCTTCCTGCTGGCCTTGAACTTGCTACAATTCCGGCTCCTGTCACTTCCAAGTTAATGCAGAGCTGGGACTAAACCCTAAAGCTACTGCTGCAACCCTGGAGTTAGAGACCCATTTTTCTTACTTTCTAAGAGACTCATTCTTTCTTACTTCTTGGCTGTGACTGAACTGTGTCAGAAATAGTCTGTCGTTCACAACTTCTCATTTATTGTTATCATTATTGTATAAGGAGGTGAGATGAGGTGTCAAATGGGATCAAACTTGCAAGGCAGATTTCAAACTTCCAATGTTACTCCTTTGTCTTCCCAGTTAGGATCAGGGGCTGCAGAAGATTCTGCTGGCTCCACAGGACACGTTTCAAAGACTTCTGTCTGTCTGCTAGGCGCTGTCTGGAGGGCAGGTGTGAAAAGTAGCCTCTGGCGATCCTGTTTAAGCTTTGTGCGCTCCTCCTGGGCCTGCGGTTCTCTGTTCTCTCGGTGAGTGTGAGACTTCCCAGGGAGCTTCTCAGTTAGCTTCACAGGAGCAAAGAAAGAAGAGACTGAGAAAGAATATTCAGCTGTGTGCTCGTCTGCTGTGACGTAGATCTTCTGAGGGTTACACTAAGTATTAAAGAACCCCTGTGACCTTGGAGGCTCCTTTTCCATAGAGATAACATTAGAAGAAAAAGAAAAAAAAACAGCAACTACAAAAAAAAAAAAAAAAACAAAAAAACAAAAAAACAAAAAAACTTGGGGCTGGGGAGATGGCTCAGTGGTTAAGAGCACTGACTGCTCTTCTAGAGGTCCTGAGTTCAAATCCCAGCAACCACAAAGTGACTCACAACCATCTGTAATGGGATCTGATGCCCTCTTCTGGTGTGTCTGAAGACAGCCACAGTGTACTTATATATGATAAATAAATAAATCTTAAAAGAAAAAAAAAGAGAGAAACTACACAAGATCCCATGCTATGGCAGCACCTTTGACCTTTCAAAGTCTTAGTGATCTAACACTTCCTCCAGTGTGGCCACACTACACAGTGCCACCAACTGGACCAAATATTCAAATGCTCGAAAATGGGAGAATGGGGAACACCTCTTTCAAACTGTCATACTACCTCACCCAAATGTAGACTAGGACTAGGACTGAGCTCTGTTGTGTTGGGATTCTGTAAAGCCCACCCCTCAGTTACCTGGCAATAACCAGGTATGCTCCACCCCAGTGACCTATAAATGGGGCTGCTTGCCCTCTCCTCTCTCTCTTGCTCTTGCTCTTCCCCCTTTCTCTCCACCTGCTCATGGCTGCCTCTACTCCTCTCTTCTCCCTCTCTCTCTCTCTCTCTCTCTCTCTCTCTCTCTCTGCCTCTACCACCCTCTTAACTCTCCCATGACCTGAATAAACTCTATTCTATACTATACCGTCGTGTGGCTGGTCCCTCAGGGGGAAGGGATTCCCAACATGGCCCCACAGAGGCATCTCCCTTGCTCCCAGGTCTCACGGCACCTCCATGGGCCATATCCTCCCCTCCTTACTCTCTTCATCCTTTCCCTAACATTGGTGCTGAAACCCGGGATGTCATCTTCTAACAACATTGGTGCCCCTTGACTTTTAACAACATGTTAAAAGAATGCTTGCTCAGGATATAGAACGCTTGGCATCTTGGGCTGTAGAGATTGTTCAGAACACTTAGTGCTCTTCCAGAGAACCCTAGTTTGTTTCCCACCAGACAGCTCACAGTCACCCAAAACCCTGCCTCCAGGTGAATCCCACGTCCTCTTCAGGCTTCTATGGATGCACACACACATACACACACACATACACACACACATGCACACACACACACACACAGACCCTCCCACCACACATACACTTACATAAGTAAAAAATAAAATATTAAAATTTTTTTGTAGAAAAATTTATTTTATGAATATGACTGCACTGTAGCAGTCTTCAGACACACAGAGGGCATCAAATTTCATTACAGATAGTTTTGAGCCACCATGTGGTTGCTGGGAATTGAACTCAGGACCAGTCAGTGTGCTCTTAGCTTCTGAGCCATCTCTCCAGCTCCTAAAAACTTTTCTTACAACTACCCGTTGTAAGTTGAGTGAGTGCATTCTGTTTCCTCTCCCCATCACTTGTCCCTGCCCCCTCCCTCTTTTCCTGCCCCTCCCACTCTCTTGTTTCTGTCCCCCCTCTTGCCCTTGCTCCTCCCCCTTTCCATTACTTTCCTGTTTCCCCAGAGAATTCTACTTCTCCTTACATTTAATCTAAACATACATCATTTTATGTATGATACAAAATCTAGGAACCAATAAGACAAAATGTGATGTTTGAGACTTACTTAGTTCTCTTACTCCTGTTGCCAGTTGTATCCATTTTCTTTCGATAACTTCATGACTTCATTCTTTTGTGCTGGAAGAAGATCCCTTGTGCATATGCACTGCATTTTCTCTATCTACCCTCTGTGTGTGGACTCCTACGCTGGCTCTGTAGCTCAGCTGTTGTAAGTGGTGTCACAATAAACATTGATGTACAAGTTTCTGAAGGATGCTGACTCAGGTAAGCTGGAGGTCAGGGTTGCTTGGGACAGTCCCCATGCCAGCAGTGAATAAAGACTCCATGTGACTTACTTAGGATTCTAGGGAGTTCTCTTTTCAGGTACCCCCACTACAGAGTCCTTTGGATTTTTGAGACAGGGTTTCTTTGTGTAGCCTTGGCTGTCATGGAACTAGTTCTGTAGACCAGGCTGCCTCTGCCTCCCTAAAGGTGTGTACCATCACCGCCAACCTCATTGATAGCTTTTTGAGAAGCTTCCAGATTGTTCTTTATAGAGGTTCTTTGCCAACTGTCTCAGTTAGAGTTTTACTGCTGTGAACAGACACCATGACCAAGGCAAGTCTTATAAGGACAACATTTAATTAGGGCTGGCTTACAGGTTCAGAGATTCAGTCCATTATCATCAAGGTGGGAGCATGGCAGCATCCAGGCAGGCATGGTACAGGAGGAGCTGAGAGTTCTACATCTTCATCTGAAGGCTGCTAGGAAGAGGGTCATAAAGCCCACACCCACAGTGACACACCTACTCCAATAGGCCACACCTTCTATTTGTGTCACTCCCTAGGCCAAGCATATACAAACCACCACACCAACTGTATACTCATTTCCCTAGCCCTAAAACGGTAACAGACCTTTGCAGAGGGGTGGTCATTGGAAATGTGAGCTTAGGGGGGTTTATTCACTTCTTGAATATTTTGTAAAGGTACCCCTAAACCTTGCCTCACCTTCCTTTTGTTTCAGTGTGTGTGCACATGTGTGTCTCTGTGTGTGTACATGTGTATGTATGTGTGTTCATTCGTGTACGTACATGTGTGTATATGTGTGTGCATGTATGTGTACTGGGAAGGGAGGCACATGTAAGTCACGGCACTCTTGTGGAGGTCACAGGGCAACTTTGTGGAGCCGAGCCTCCCCACCTTTCTGTGGGTTCTGCGGACTGACTTTGAGTCACTGGGCTTGTGTGGACAAAGACATTTTTCTTACTGAGTCATTTTGTTGGTTCTGTTTGAATCTTAAAAAGCAGAACACACCTTCTGTTTTCCAGAATATTCCTTTATATTGAGAATTTCCAACAGAAACAAAGACTCATTTGAGTGAAGAAATTGGGCGTCCCAGGCACATGTAAAAGCTAACTAAGGACAGACTTTCCAAAATGGCGGCAGCGATGGATGTGGATACCCCCAGTGGGACCAACAGCGGCGCGGGCAAGAAGCGGTTTGAAGTTAAAAAGTGGATGCAGTAGCCCTCTGGGCCTGGGATACTGTGGTTGACAACTGTGCCATCTGCAGGGGCCATATTATAGATCTTTGTAGTGAATGTCAGGCCAACCAGGCATCAGCTCCTTCCGAAGAGTGTACGGTTGCACGGGGAGTCTGCAACCACGCATTTCATTTCCACTGAATCTCTTGATGGCTCAAAACGAGGCAGGTGTGTCCATTGGACAACAGAGAGTGGGAATTCCAAAAGTATGGGCATTAGGAAAGACTCTCCCGTAAAGCTTACCTATTTGTTACTCATTTAGTGACTTCCTGTTAATTATAAATTAGATAGAACCATGGTTCTTTTCCTTTCCTTTGTCTTTGGAGTTTGGTGTTCCCACAGACATGTTGTATTTTGTGTTAAATAAAGCCTTTAAGTTGGAGATGATTGCTGTTTCGTGTATGTGAAAAGAGTGATCTGAGAAGGAGCCTCTTCAGAGCTAGGAAGCCAGCCTCAAAAAAGTGCACTGTTCTTGGAGAGGACACACTTGTCCTGTGGGCTCATCTTCACAAGGTCAAAAGGAAGCTGTTAAAAGTCTGCAAGTGTGGCTCACTGGCACCTGGAAACGCCCAGGCTCTGTCTTCAGGCAGGATGAGGAAGGACTTGGCAGCCTTGGACCAGGCAGGTCTGCTCTGGGCTTTCACCTCTCATGAGAGTCTAAGAACCAGTGAATGGCATCACATGGGCACAGAAAGGCTTTGTCAGCTCCAAACACTACAGGGTTGGTGCTGATTGTGGATGACATGTTGGGGTCTAGGGGGCGCTGCAGCTCAGCTATAAGGCCATGAGTCCAATTGCTGGCATTAAAAAAAAAAAAGTTGAAATTGAATTAACAAGAGCTCAAGTTTCCTTTAAACGTGATGGCCAGGGAAGGAGTGGCCGTCCTGATGCTGGTTCCGTGGCTGTAGTCTATTGAGACTCTGTTTCTGTTGTGAGTTTCATGTAGTTAACGATCCTACAAAGGTCCTGAAATCCTTCAGGGGAGTTTTCCTTTCTCCAGTGCCATTCCAAGCAAAAGCAATGGCCAGATAAAGCAGGTCTGAGACTCCCAACTGTCTTCTGTCGTCAAGCAGAAAAAGATTGCAAAAATGTGAAACAGTGCTGTCGTTATTTTGTTGTCAAAAGTTAATTTTAATAAAAATATGTTTAAGAAAAAAAGCTAACTAAAATGTGGTGCTTTCTAATTCTAGTGAGCTCTGTGCTCTTAGCAACAGCTTGGTGTCGCGGACTCTCCAGTTCACTCTATCATGATCCCTGTGGGTTGTCAAGTTGGAATGGTAAATGACCCTTCAACCCTTGCTTAGAAACATCCATTCAATTAATGGCCCATAAAATGATGTGAGAAAAAGACAAGGCTGCAGTTTCTCCTTCTGGAGGAGAAAGATGATATTGTCTAATTTATTCTGAAAGGCCTTAGCAGATGTGAAAGAGCCCTAGTGTGAAACGCCGCAGTGTAAACTGGGAGCGAGAACTACCTGGCCAGCGGGCAGAGAGTAGCAACCTCCCGGCTCAACTTTGGATTTGTGAGTGCACCTGCCCCGCACATTTCTGCAGACAGAGCATTCATTTAATTACATCAAAGGCTGACATGGAGCGAGAGACGGACAATATAGCTAGACTGTTATCCTAGCCCCTGGAAGGCTGAGGTAGAAACCTTGACAGTACTTTGAGGCTAGTCTGGGCCTGAGTTTCAGGCCTGCTTGGTGTGCAGAATGAATGAAAAAGGAAAGGCTGTGGTTGCTTCGAGGTACAGCGGAGGAGTGAGGTTATTGTGGGTCAAGGGAAGAGCACAGCCAGGCAGAGACAGACATCTCCAAGAGTCCACAGTGGTCATGACCAGACTGAACTGGTCCACGTGGGGGATGGGGAGGGGAGGGAAGGGAGAGGGAAGAAATAGAGAAACCAGGTACAGCAGCCAAGAGGCCAAAGGTACAAAAAGGACCAGTAGCCAAAATGGCTAGATTATATAGGGAAGAGCCTCTTAGGGAAGGGCAGCCCAGTCCCGGGGGATTCAGGGTAGAGGGCGGGGCATGCCAAGTAGAAAAGGAGAGATGCTGGGAAAATAGGCATCTCAGCTATTTGTCCCAGGGTCGGAGACTTCACACAGTGCAAGATTATCTAACAGTCACGTGGCAGGGGGAATGCGTGGCCCCTTCGGTGCCTAAGACTGTAGAAGGTCGCCGTTCTAGAGGGTACATTTATTTTCTACATCAGTCTGTAGAAACTGCCGACAACTGAGGGCACCAGGTCACAGCTAACAGGCAGGCAGGGGTGGGGCGGGGGAGGGGAGGGGCAGTAGGTCTCTAGCGGCTGTGGATCCGACAGAGAAAAGGAACGCTGGGCATCTCAGCCCACCAGGCAAACTGCCCTCCCGCTTCTCCCATCTCTCGGGCGGCACAGGCCCAGGCTGAACACAAGAGCATTCCTCTTGCGTGTGAATACCCATCTTCCTCTAGCCACAAGATACACTTACGCTCATACCTGGAACCCCAGAACCGAAACAGGAGGGCTGCTAATAGCTCAAGGTTGGGCTGGCCCGAGCTACAACGTGAGACCCTTTTGGAAAGAAAAAAAAAAAAGTAAATTTCAATAACCTGTAGCCCAGGCCGGTTTTATCAACACCTGAAAGGGTTCGTTTATTCGATTTGTTTGTTTTTGAGGGAACCTTTTATGTAGCCCAGGCTAGACTTATCCAGACTTGTAGCTAAAGCGGACCCTGAACATGCAGTTCCTCCTGTTTTCAATTTCTGAGTTCTGAGATATTTGGTGTGTGCCGTCCCGGCCAAGGAAGCTCTTATTTAAGAGCTTTGTGATAATCTCAACAAGATTAATGAGCTCTTCCCATGTTGGGCAGGCTGAGGAATAAGAGGATGAACCACATACTCTAGAGAGTGGCTTTGGCACGGAGCTCCTCAGAGGCGCATGGCTCTCGTCTGTGCACCAGACACAAACATCTCCGTTCTAGGTCGCGATGGCTGCGCTGGCTCCTTTCTGGTTCCCCTCAGATGCCACAGGCAGGCACTCTCCTCTCTGCACTTTGCTCACGTCCGAGGAGTTGATGTTCACTGGTTTGGGAAGCTCTCATCTGGTGTCAGGAGGACACCTGCCTCCTTTCTATCTTCTGCGTCCCTCTCATTGGAATCCATCCCAAGCATAAGGTAAGGGTGGAAATGCCACTCAACTCTCAGACGGAGCCTGGCAGCTTCCAGCTTGAAATACAGCTGAAAAACCCTCCTTCAAGGAGGCTGGGCTGTTTATTGCATTGCATGCTCCTTGCTCTGTGCAGGACCAGTTTTAGATGAAAGCCCCACACATTCTCTCAGGGGGAGGGTAAAAGTATATGTGACACAGGGGTGAATTACAGCCTGTGAAAGGTGACGCAGGAGGAAAAGAGGAAGCAGTAGCTAGCTGAGTCAGGGAAACCCAGACTTAACTGCTTAACTCCTGCCCGTGGGCCTCCCTGTCCTAACTCCCGGGTTTTCTCTCTCTCTTTCTGCCTCGGGGCCTTTGCACGCCTTGCTCCTGGGCACACACTGTTTCTATCCTTCAGTTCTCCGGAATGTCTCAGAATCTGAGCTCTTCCTCATCCACCTCGGCTGCTGCCCTTGTGAGCTCCAGTTTACCACAGTGCTCCTCACGGCGAGCCTCTGTAAGATGTTTTATCTTGGTTTATCCTGTCTCATCTCCATCTTTTAAGATTTGTTTACTTTATGTGAGTTCACTGCAGCTGTCTTCAGACACACCAGAAGAGGGCATCAGATCCCATTACAGATGGTTGTGAGCCACCATGGAATTCAACTCAGGACCTCTGGAAGAGCAATCAGTGCACTTAACTGCTGAGCCATCTCTCCACCTCTGTTCTACAAAACCTTTGTTTTCCTATTCCCAACACCTAGTATTTACTTGTTTCTACTTTTGACTTGCTGCTGCTGAAGGGGAACTGAGGACTCACAGTAGGTCCTCACCCAGGAACTCCCTCATTATTAACTACTCTGTTTGCCGAGGACCCAGGCTGCTCTTTGTCTAATGCTCCAGGTGGGTGCTTATGCTAATCAAGGCCCTGGTTCTGCTGGCGGGAGTGGAGGGTTGGGAAGCCTCCTCAGGATGGGACTGAGTTTTATGAGCCTCAGATCTTCATCCTGGCTCTCAGAGCTGCACGCCATTATTGTCCTTGTTTTGTAGATGACAGAGCTGAGGATCAAAGTCTCAGGCAGGCAGGCATGAACAAACACACACACACACACACACACACACACACATACACACACACACACACACCCCACAGGTCAAGCTTCTGTAATACTTGCTTATACCTTGTTCAAGAACATAGCCATTTTATTAAACAATAAATTTCCACATTCCTGTGCCCACTTGGGCGCTCGGTTCTATGTTGAAAGAATCACAAAAATCAAATATTGTGTTTAGGGAAAAAGTGTCCAGGGCCTCTCAGAGGTAAAAACTCTTCACCTGGCCGGTCCTGAAGGCCACTTCCTTCTCTGTGGTCACTGCACCGGCCGTCTAGGGAATGTTCTACACACTAGTGGTGATACTAACTAGCTGGTGAGCAGGTTCTGCTCTTCTGTAGAAGTGGGAGAACAGCAGGGTGGGGGATTGACTCTCCTCCTAAGAGTCTGAGCTAGCACAGCACAGCACACACAGCACACACAACACAGCACAGCACACACAACACAGCACAGCACACACAACACAGCACAGCACACACAACATAGCACACACAGCACACACAACACAGCACAGCACACACAACATAGCACACACAGCACAGCACACACAGCACACACAACACAGCACACACAGCACAGCACAGCACACACAGCACAGCACAGCACACACAACATAGCACACACAGCACAGCACAGCACACACAACACAGCACAGCACACACAGCACACACAACACAGCACAGCACACACAACACAGCACAGCACACACAGCACAGCACAGCACACACAACACAGCACACACAGCACAGCACACACAGCATAGCACACACAGCACAGCACACACAACACAGCATACACAGCACAGCACACACAGCACAGCACAGCACACACAACACAGCACACACAGCACAGCACACACAGCATAGCACACACAGCACACACAGCTCACACAACACATACGGCACAGCACACACAACACAGCACAGCACACACAACACAGCACAGCACACACAACACAGCACACACACACAGCACACACAGCATACACAGCACACACACAACACACACGGCACAGCACACACAACACACACACAGCACAGCACACACAGCACAGCACACACAGCACAGCACAGCACACACAACACAGCATACACAGCACACACACACAGCACACACAGCACAGCACACACAACACAGCATACACAGCACACACACAACACACACGGCACAGCACACACAACACGACACAATTTGAACTTCATTTTCATTTCAGCAAAGAGGCAATGGTTTTCCGAAGTGACAGAAAATCATTAGCCTCCTAGTTGGATTGGAGAACGGATCTCTGTCTCTGCAGCGTCGGTGTTCAGGCCACTTCATCACCCCCTGTCCTTGGGTAATTTCAATCAGAGAGTAGACCTGCCTGGCGGTCCCACATCTCCAATAATATGGAGGCTGGGAGAGGAGGGAGGGTAGCTTTTGCTGTCCCCCGTATTTGTTTTCTCAGTATGAGGCCTCCGTGGAAGCTGGGCTTCTCTGGGATCTGTCTGTGCAAATGAACTCTGACCTCTCATATGGTAAATCCCAGGGTTAGGCTGGGCTTCTGGAAGTTCTCATTCTTAGACTCTAGGACGCCCTGAGACCATTCCCATGGCTTTGATGGGACCCAAGACAGAGCCCTCGGCTTGTGGGCAGACAGAAGGGAGGAAACTAAAACTTGTTGGTAGTTCGTGTGCCTGAAAGATTCAGACCTGTTCCCCCCTCACTCTCCAGGCCACTCCCACCCCCACCTCTGTTTTAAAAAAGAGTCTGACTGTGTAACCCAGGGCAGCCTCAAACACACAGGTGTGCCTTCCAGCTTCACCTCGTCAAAGGTCACTGGGGTTACAGGCATGCACCACCACACCCAGCCATCTCTCCTGTCCCCTTCCTCCTCCTCCTGGTCCTCCATCTGTTCTCTTTAGAAAAGAAGTTAGGTTACTTTTGATGATGCCTATATCTGTGTCTGGGTGTGCTCTGGAGGTACCCAAGGACTACAGTAGGTATCTGAGCCCCACAGTCTGGAGTCACACCTGGTTGCAAACTGCCTGATGCCAGTTCTGGGATCTGAACCCAGGTCCTTGGCAGGAACAGCATGTACTTTTAAAAGTCAAGCTTTTTGGGGGTAATAGATGAACCTCCTCACACCCTTTCTTCCAGTAATGCAGGCCAAGTGCTCTCCTGCTGAGGTACAGCCCAGTTTCCTTCTTTTGAGACTCAGGTCTATATAGCCTGGGCTAACCCTAGATCATTACGTAGCTCAGGTTGGCCTCATATTTGCAGTGATCCTTCTCCAGCTGCCTCCTGAGGGCTGGGACTGCAGGTGTGAGCCCCGCCTCCCTCTTTCCTGGTTCACTGAAGCACGGGGGGGGGGGGGGGGGCGTACGATTGAATACTTTTGTTTGCATGCAGCTTGATGTTTCAGAGTGCTGGGGGTCACCTGCTCCCTCCAAGGGCTGTCTGAGTGCCAAGCACATTGGCTCCTGATAAGCCCCACCCTAAGTCCACAGGACATCTGGATGAAGTCATACATCTGCCATGATACTCGGGATCGAGAAGCTCAACATATGAGGAGTTACTTGGTTCTTCCTGCTGAGAATGTTACTGGAAATTCTGAGGAGTCTTGGTGGAGTTGCTACATGCTACCAGAGAAGTTGAGAACTTAGCTCTGTGTTCTTGGTCTTGTTAATAATAATAATAATAATAATAATAATAATAATAATAATAATAATAATAATAATTTATGAATTGACTGAAAAGAAATCTTTGACAGTGCTTTTTATTAGAGTTTAAAAGAAAAACCCAGGCTGAAGAGAGGGCGTAGCGGTTAGGAGCATTGACTACTCTTCCAGAGGTCCTGAGTTCAATTCCCAGCAGCCACATGGTGGCTCACAACCATCTGCAATGGGATTAGATGCCCTCTTCTGGTGTGTCTGAAGACAGCTGCAGTGTGAAGTGTAGACAGAAGCTGCTTAGAGGAGGAAGAGATGCAGAGGAGAAAGCACCATGCTGTTCAGAACCGGTAAAAAGAAAAGTCTGAAATGGCACCAATGACCAGAGGTGACACATCCTTGGCTCTGGCCAGCATCTGAAAGAGATGGAGGAGGAGAAAAAGCAAAAGCTGCGTCCTTTTGAGTCAGGCTTTAGAAAGGCTCACAGACTCAAATACGGCCCCTTGGTGGCTCTGGAGCAGGAATTCCGGAGAGAAGTCTGTTCTTATAAAAGTGATGAAGGACCCATTTTCCCAAGATGTAGTTCCTTGGTCAGGTGACTGATGGGCCCAACGGGGTGTCATGTAGCCTCCATCCAGGCCAGAAGGAAATAGACTCGGTTTTATATCAGTGGCCCATTATTGCTCCGGTAACAAGATCACTGAAGAAACCCCTCGCCTTTGGTTATTCAAGACAGGGGTTCTCTAAGTAGCCCTAGCTATCCAGGAACCCACTCAACAGACAAGGCTGGCTGCAAACCCAGAGGCCCCTGCCTCCTGATCAAAGTGCTGGGATCAAAGGCGCTCCACCACTGCCCATTTCGTTACGCATTTTCCAAATACAGTCCAGTGTCGTCTTCCATGACAGTGGACATGCAACCAAAAGCGCTTGGATGCAGCGCAGCCTACAAGCACAACGTCTCGAACTTGGCCCAGCTCCACAGAAAACCAGTCTTACAGAGGCAGGAAGAAAAGGAGTTCAAGATTGTCAAGCTGTATGTCAAGCTCAAGACCAGCATGGATTAAATGCACCCTCCCATCTCAAAAATAGGAAGAAAAGAGGGAAGGAGGAAGGATGGGGGGAGGGGAAGAGAAGAAAAGGCAGTTACTTTGGTTCATAGGCCAGAAGAGGGCACTGAATCTCACTACAGATGGTTGTGAGCCACCATGTGGTTGCTGGGATTTGAACTCAGGACCTCTGGAAGAGCAGTCAGTGCTCTTAACCACTGAGCCATCTCTCCGGCCCTACTTGTGGTCTTTTTTTTTTTTTTTTTTTTTTTTGGAGGAAGTGTTTTGGTTCTGAGTTTCAAAAGCTCATGCCAACTCCAGGGTCTTTTTGTTCCTCCTACCTGCTGCCTGTGAATCCAAATGTAGAGCTCTCAGTTCCTTCTGTGTGCTGCCTTGCTCCCTGACTGTGTGCTGCCTGAGTGTGCTCCCTGACTGTGTGCTGCTGTGCTCCCTGACTGTGTGCTGCCGTGCTCCTGACTGTGTGCTGCCGTGCTCCCTGACTGTGTGCTGCCGTGCTCCCTGCCAAGCCAATAATGGACCAAACCCCTGAAAGTATAGGCAGCCCCAATGAAATGCTTTCCTTTAAAAGAGTTGCCTCCGTGGCTAAGGCGTCTCTTTAGAACAACAGAACATTGACACCCACTGAACAGCAGAGGCTTACATTTTTCAGATCAGATCGATGGTGACTGCTTTGTAGGCCACAGATCCTCAGTAAAAATGTACGGCTGAGAGCTGGCGTAGCTCCCTGTCATGGCAGCACGTGGGAGGTGGGGGAGAAGGACCAAGAGTTTAAGATCAATCTTAGCTCTGTGGGACACTGCCTTTAATGTTGGCTTCGAACTCTCTATGTAGATTGGGTGGGCCTCCAACTCAGAGATCTTCCTGCCTGCCTCCCTAGTGCTTTGCAGAATTCTTTAATTAGCAGAGAAAACAGAGCCTTACAGACCCCTAGTGGTCACACGTGGAGAGGCACAGGGTGCCCAGGTCCGTATCTTGCAGGGCATGGGTGGGTAGAAAACCCATCTGCGGTCTCACCCCCAGCGTCTTAGAACACGTGACCTGTGGGTACTGTTGTTACCAGTGATGGCCAGGAGTAGAAAAAAGGAAAAAGAAAAAAAGAGGGCTTTGCAGGTTTGACACAAGCTGAGATGTAAGCGCGGTAATCCCAGAACAGGGCAGGCAAAGATGGGAGAACGAGTGGTTGGAAGCCAGTCTTGGGGACATGGCAATGTCAAGGTCAGACTGTCCTTTACGAAACCCTGACTCTAAAAAAATAGTCAAAACCAGCCGACTAAATCAAAACGTCACCCAAAGAAGTGAGCAGATGTGTTTCCACTCGTAGAGTGCTTTCTAGGCAGAGCGCACACATGAAGCCCTGGGTTCGAGGGGAGCCCTAACACCACTGAATGCTCACCACGAATGGGGTTACAACCGTCCATCCCCAAAGGCTCAGGGAACAGGGAGGAAGAGCCAGATGATTAGGAGGCATGCTGTGGGACACTGACTCGTGGACTCTGCAGCTGTGGTGCGCCACACACGCTCAAGCCTGTCAACACCACAGCCCAGATGGAAGAAGGGCACGTGAGCCTTCACCCGCAGCTGAGCAGCTGTTGTCAGGTAGTGGCTGCTAGAGGAATCCTCTTCTTTAGGGTTGTAGCTGAGAGACCAAACCAACTCCATCTTGGGTTTAGGCTCCATCCTAGAGAACCCGACCTAAGGTTGAACTCAAGTTAATCGCCAGGCCTGCACCTACCTGACTCTGGTCTCTATGTCACTCCCCGACAACCACAAATCAGGAGGAAATCAGAAGTTACAGCTGGACCTGAAGATATTCACTTCTGAACACTTATGGTTTGGCTCAGAACCAGCCAATCATTTTAAAGGACCACAGACTATAATAACTCCCCAATCAGATATGTGCCAAGCTGGATACCCCCTTGCTTCTTTGCTTGACTCTATAAATGTTTGCTTGAAACTGGGCTCTCAGCGTCACCCACTTATCTTCCTGTGTCAGTGACGATGGTGTGGCCCAAGCTGGAGCTTGAATAAAGACCCTAGTTCGATTGCATTGGAATTGGCTCCTTGGTAGTCTTTAGGGGCTTGCAAAATGGGCACAACATAGCCACTGGTAAGTTGTCCATGATCCAGTAAATAAAACCCGCATCCATGCAAGGAACCCTAAGTAAACTCAGCGGGCTATATAAAAAGACAGGAAAGTAGGAAGGCATATGTTGGGGGAACAGAGTAAGTATGTGAGTATGATCAAATCACATATATGTACGAAACTGCCAAAGAATGCTGGATG
Organism: Micromys minutus; assembly: GCF_963924665.1. Lineage (NCBI taxonomy): Eukaryota > Metazoa > Chordata > Mammalia > Rodentia > Muridae > Micromys > Micromys minutus. Next base: position 3,500,573 of record NC_137961.1, read on the forward strand.
GGGTTGTGGCGCGTGCCTTTAATCCTAGCACTCAGGAGGCAGAGGCAGGCAGATCTCTGAGTTCGAGGACATCCTGGTCTACAGAGTGAGCTCCAAGGGCTATATCTCAGTGATAGAGCGTTTGACTGCAAAGTGAGTTCCAGGATAGTCAGGGCTGCACAGAGAAAGCCTGTCTTAGAAAGAAACTGTCAAAGAATAAAATAAAAATATTTGAAGATAAGTAAGCAAAAAGAAGGAATAAAAGAAAGAGAGGTGAGTTAAATAATTAGGGTTACTTAGAGGACAGGCTGCAAGAAAGCAAACTTAAGTCAGATGTGGGGGCTCATGTTTGTAGGCACTGCTTGGGAGCACTGTGTGTGCGCGTGTGCACGTGTGTGCGTGTGTGTGCATATGTGTAAGACGGGAAGGGTTGGGTAGGCGGGTGGGGTGATTGATGCATATGGCTGTGGAGTAAAAGACTCTGTCTCAGCAAAAACTGTTTCCTTATCCACCTGGCAGATTTCCACTTCTTACAAGGAAGGAGGTCCTTAAAGGCCAGGCGTTTTGCAAATGTGGCATGATCTCACATCACAGTGAGCCCTCTGCTGGTGTGTTTTAGCCAATACTAGCTAGTAGAATTAATTGACTTTACCTAGGCAATGTAGAATAGTCTAGAACTTAGGATGAAGAGATGTCCAAGGTTCCTCTGAGTTTAGGCATCCATGATGTTAAATGATACAGATGACAGGAGCTGGGAGCAAAAGGGAAATGCAGGCTCAGGCTGAGGGAACGTCTGGGCCATTCAACCCTACGGTGCCAGCTCATTGGAGGAAAGCCCTTGGTTTACCTTCGAAGCCATTGCTGTCCCGTACTCCTTACACTGTTGTCTGAATACCCTTCCCAGGCCAGGGTCTAGTTTTCTCAGCTGATGTTTGGTTTCCATCTCATTCGATGGCCCTGTGTAACTTATAAGTTTTGTCTGAGATCTTGCTCATATCCCATTCCCATGGGCCTCAGTCCCCACTGTTTGGTATCTGTAGGAAGGTGTTCTGTTGTATCTGTCGCTGTGGGGCCGCAAGCAACGTGAGGTTGTTGGCTTATAGGTCTTCATCACAAGAAGCCGGGGCAGGAGCTCAAGGCAGAGCCCATGGAGGAAACTGATTTTGGGTTTGCTTCTCAAGGCTAACTCAGCCTACCTTTTTGTACAACTCTGGGCCACCGACACAGGAGTACCACTGTCCCCAGTGGGCTGGGCTCTCCCACATAAGTTATTAACCAAAAAAAAATGTTCCCCAGACAGGCTCAGGACCAATTTGATGGAGTTAATTCTTCAGCTTGATGCTCCTTTCTGGGTGACTATAGTTTGTGTCAAGTTGGCAACATCACCCCAGACATCCTAACTGCACTCCTCAGCGATCAGCAGCTCAGGAGAATGCAAGACAGAAAACGGAGATTGCGGATAGTACAACGTGTCCTTCCTTAACTTTTCTGATAACTTCTGCTTGAAACTCGATTTTATTCGATATTAGGATGGCTACCTCAGCTTGTTTCCTGGGACCATTTGCTTGGAAAGTTTGTTTCCCAGGCTTTTACTCTGAGGCAGTGCCTGTCTTTGTTGCACAGCATTGCAACCGTTTAGCTTGTAGGGAGGTCCATCCAAAGTAATGCTGATTAATTAATAGTCCAGTAGGACTATTCCTAATATGGGAAGTGATTGCTAATGTCCTCAGTCTTGGCTTTGTCAATATGTCAGTCAAAGACTTGAATGGGTACAGATGAAGTTTGCTTCTCGGTTGTGGATGAGATGAGATTGAAGGTTGTTACCAGCATGTGACACAGTTTTCCAAATGGTCACATTGACAACACAGACCAAATCAAGTCCGGAGATTAGTACGTGGCATGTTCCACAGTAGAGACTGAAAATCCATGTGGATAGCTGGATTCGTGTGAGAAAGGCACAAGAGTTGGTTAATTCTGTATAGTGTGAAACTGGCTGATCCCATTGAGGTAGAATAATACAAGCAGACAATTGCAAATCGGGGCCAGCAAAACAAAGCAGCAAAACGTAGAGCAAGCCCCGCGTGTGATTCACATTTTGCAGCAGAGCCGCCAACATTTCACTGAGTTTAATTCTAACACAGTCTCAGGTCTCATTCCAACATCAGTTGTCATGAACTCACTGAGACACTGACTCTGTTTCTCTCGAGATTGGTCTTGCTATGTAGCCCAAGGTCGTCTGGAACTCACGATGTAGCCCAGGCTGGCCTCAGATATGTGGCAAGCCTACTGCTCCCACTACTGTGGGCTATGCTGCCTTCTAGTTCCTGACGTTTGTTTATGATGTCATTCAAAGCGAGGGGTGTTTTATATGGTACATTGTAACTCAGGTTCTGAATGTTTACATCCGTCCGTCTGTCTGTCTGTCTATTTGTCATCTATGATGTGTGTGTTTGTGTGTACCTGTGTATGTTTAGAAGTCAGAGGATGACTCTTCACAAGGTTTAGTTCATCTACTTCCCGAGCACGGAGTTCAGGTCTGGTCTCTGGGCTGGTCAGTAAGTACCTTTACCGTGCCTGGCCAGAAGCTGAATCTCCATTCAAAATAGTTGGTCTATATTCAGATTTTTGAGAAAAAACAAAAAACAAAAAAACAAAATTACAGTTGAAAAAGTAGATTCAGATAACCAAGCTGTTTAGAATATTCTTAAAACAGCCGTCATAGCTTGAATGAGCATTTGATTTTCCGTAAGTTAAACTATGTACAGTTAAAAATTTAATAAAATGTGTAGCCAAAGAGTCTGCAGTTGGCACAAGATATCTGGGATTCTATATCGAGGGAGCGGCCGCGATGGCAAACCGTAAAGACGATCGGAATAAGGACACTGACCGTTCTGACTGCCACACTTTAGTTAGACTTACTCATTTCACTAAATCTAGAACGCATGGGAAATCTAGAACATTTTGCTCACTCATAGGTAGGTAGCAGGGACAGCAGAATGAGTGTCTGAACCTACAGTGTCGACCTGACTGAACTTACAATTGTCTTGTTTTTAGGTGGGCGTGAGGGTGACCTTCACTTGTGATCTCAGCCTCAGGAGTTCCTGGCTACATAGTGATTTCCAGGCCATCTTGGGATATAAAAAGTCAGACCCTGTTTCAAAAATAAAATACAGGGGCTGGAGAGATGATGGCTCAGTGGTTAGAGCACTGACTGCTCTTCCAGAGGTCCTGAGTTCAAATCCCAGCACCCACATGGTGGCTCATAACCATCTGTAATGAGATCTGATGCCTTCTTCTGGTGTGTCTGAAGACAGCTACAGTGTACTCATATATATAATAAATAAATACGGTTTAAAAAAATCAGAAGCAGAGTCACCATGGGACACACCTCTGGGTGTGTCTTTGAAGACCTTCCTACTAAGGTCTATCTGAGGCATGCAGACCCACCTGAATATAGGCAGCACATTCTCTGAGGCTGAGTCCCAGACTTAGTGAAAAGGAGAAGGGGAGATGAGACCCAGTTCTCACCAGCCTGTCTCTTTGGTGGATGACCCGCTGCTTTGAGGTTCTGGCTACTACGCCTTGCCACCATGACGGATGTAGCACCAAACTGTTATCTTAGCACTTGAGAGGCAGAGGCAGGTGAAGCTTGGTGAGTTTGAGGCTAGCCTGGTCTACATAGAAAGTTCCAGCCAGTCAGGGGATACGTAGCGAGATCCTGTCTTGAAACCAACCAGCCAACCAACCAACCACCAACAAAACCAATGAGCTCAAACAAATCCTTGCGTCCCTGCGTTGTGGGCCAGGTATTTCAGTACAGCGACTGGAAAACCCTATGGCCGTGCATATGTATGTACCGGGCTGTAAGGTGGAGGCCGCACATGGTCTTTGGTTCCTGAGATGAGCTGGTCAGCCATTGGAAGAGGAGTAAGTCCTCGAGTGGGGCATTAGGAACAACATTGTTGACGGACCGTCTCTGGAGCTTTGTAGACGTCTTCTGAGTTGTCTTCTGAGGTGATGAACTGGTTGCCGTCTCGGGGGGGACGAAAAAAAAAAGATTTCCAGGGCAAGACTAAGCTTTGAGCTGAGTCAGAAATAACATTTTGATTCCAGTATCACAAAATCCATTCTGTGTCCCCGCCCCCGCCCCCCTTAGGGACCATTTAGAATTCTTGCTTTTATGTAGGTGGGCAGGTAAGATTCATGAGCCAGAGGGACTTTTAGTGTTCCTCCAGATTGCGCTTGATGGTTTCCAGAGAGAATGTGAGCCTTAAGGTTGGGTGATGGCTCAAGGTCACCTTAGAGAGGCGCTTAGAGGGGAACCTTGCCCTTCAGTGACTCAGCTGTGTCCCCCCCCCCCAGAGGAGCGCAGCCTTGTTAGAAGGCAGCTGTTAGGCGACACTTACAGGAGCCGCAGGTGATGCTCCTTCTCTCTCTTAAACTCAGAGCCAAGAGCGGTCCTGTAATCCTGGGAGGGAGGTAGAGGCACCGGACTTGGCTAAAGAGGTCGAAGGAGGGATCCGGCATTTATAACTGGTGTGCGCGCGCCACCTATAGGATTTTCGGAGAAGAAACACAGCATTTCCCTTTTCCTGCAGTTTTCCCCTACTGTGCTCCGTTCAGTTCTCCAGACCACTGAGAAATGTGCTATTTCTTAGAACCCCCAACGCGGATGATAGTTACTTGCTTTGCAAAAGAAAGCTCTAGGAAAGACATAGAGGGCACAGCGCTTCTGGGAGAACGTGTCAGGACCAATGTTAAAAAACTCCCTTTTCCATCCCAACGATCTTTGGACCAAACCTTTGACTCCTTTTGATCCTGACCTAGTTTGCTTTCTATCGCCGTGATGAACACCATGACCAAGGGGGCTAGAAAGATGCGGTCAACCTCACTCGACTTCTACTTCAACATGAAACACCCTTGGTTCCCCCAGCCCCTCCGGATTGCCACTTCAGGCTCTTTTATACCTGGAAATCCTGTTTTAATCTGAGTTTGCCCTCCAGAAACTGGACAGCTTCCCTGTTTCTCGGCTCCTGCACCGGAGCGCCCTCTGCTGGAAATGTCTAGAAATAGTGACCCCCCAATTAGATTTTTCTAAGCTGGACACTGTGAGCAGAAACTGAAGTCTCAGATAATTGAGAGGCTGAGGCAGAAGCATCGATTAAGCCTAGAATTTCGATGACAGCTCAGGCAACATAATGAAATCCAAGAGGGAGAAAAAAATAAGACTCTAGGAAACGACACGTTCTTTTAGCAGGAAAGACGCCGCCCCCTCTTCCTCAGTGAGGGGGAAGATAACTAGTCTCTCTCCTTGAGACCCATTCCCGTCGCGTGGAGACAGAGTTCTTTCGTGAACTGGTATTTCTGGTCGTGGGTGGCTCTGCACTAGGGAGGCGGGTTTGGTTCTGTCCTGTTGCTGAGAGCACCCACAGTTACAGATATAAAATGCTAAGTGCGTCGAGAAGACGCCGCCTGCCTTTTCTTGCTCCTTGTTGGTCTGCTGTGGGCCTTCAGTGGAGTCCATACGGGTCAGATGCCTGTGGCCTCTGAGCGCTTACACTAGGGCTGGTGTGTAGCTCAAGTAGTAGAGTGCTTGCCTACTATGCTCAAAGCAGGGGGTTTGATTCCCAGCACTGGGTGAACTGTGGGGCCGGTGCTGCAAACTTGTGGGCTGTGCTAGCACGTGCCTATAATCCTAATACTTGGAGGTCAGAAGCAAAAGGATCAGAAATCCAGGGTCTGGCTGGAGAGATGGCTCAGTGGCTAAGAGTACTGATTGCTCTTCCAAAGGTCTTGAGTTCAAATCCCACAACCGCGTGGTGGCTCACAACCATCTATAATGAAATCTGATGCTCTCTTCTGGTGTGTCTGAAGACAGCTACCATGCATGTACTTCTATATAATAAATAAATAAATCTTAAAAAAGAAAAAATCCAAGGTCACTCTGAAGTATATAGCCAATTCAAAACCAGTCATGGTCTACATGAGATCCTATCTCCAAAAAAAGTACATTCTTTCTCATCTCTGTGCTAAAATTAAGTCCAGTGTCTTCATGCCAAACAGCTAAACAGAGACCTGCCAATGGCAAAAGGCCTTTTCCTTTGTTTATGTGTTGCTAGGTAGAAAAGGATCCTGCTGGGCTGAACTCTGGCTTCCTTCCTCACAGTCGGGAGGAAGCCGACCTCTGTAATTAAGAGGGAGGCTTTCAATATCAGCCTTATAAACATTGATGGAACAGTCAGCTATAGAAATTGCTGTGCTTTCTGCTTTCTGATTTAACTAGAGCAGAACTCCTGCTAACCAAGAACTCCTATGGACTCCTCAGATGTGTTCCCAACCCTAGGCTTACTTTTCAGCCCTCGGTGTGTTAGCAAATCCTTAAATATTTGCTGCGTGTTGACTTAATAAACCCATGCTGTGGCTGTTTGAGTGAGAATGGCCCCACTAGGTTCATATATCTGAAGGCTTGTTCCCTAGTTCTTGGAACTGTTTGAAGGTGTGGCCTTGTTGGAGGAGAGTGTCACCCAGTTTCTCTCTCTACCTCCATCTTGAGAGCCTCCAGCACCAGGCATACCTGCCTGCTATCATCTTTTCGGTTTCGATCGACGGCCACGTACTCACCTAGAACTGTGAGCAAGCACCCACGTACTCACCTAGAACTGTGAGCAAGCACCCATTCGAGTGTTTTCTTTTATAAGCTGCTCATGTTGTTACGTTTCTTCACAGCAATAGAAAAGTAACTAAGGCGACACGTGCACACGCTCTTTTTAAAATTCGAATTAATCATTTATTTATGTAATTTATTTATTCCTCATTTGTATACTATACCGCAGTTCTCAACCGAGGTTCTCTCTCCTTCCTCCCCGCCCAGTCTCTCCTCATTACCTCCCCTCTCCTCCAGATCCACTTTTCATGTTTCCCTTCAGAAAACGGCAGGCCTCCCAGGGATATCAACCAAATATGGTACATCAAGAGGCAATAAGAGAGGTACATACCCTCACGTCAGGTCTGGACAAGGCAACCCTGAAGGAATAGGGTCCCCAAAGCCAAGAGTTGGAGACAGCCCTGCTCTCACTGTTACAAGTTCCACAAGAACACCAAGTACATAACCGGACAGACGCAGAGGCCTAGGTCGGACTCTTCAAACAGGGATCAATTAGTGTGGTTGTCTGTGTGTGGGGCCTGCGTGCTGAGATCACTTAGGAGTTACTTCTGTCGCCCCACCAGAGGGTTCCAGGGATCAAACCCGGGTTGTTAGACTTATTTTCTTTTTAATTTTATATGACTTGGCACAGCCGCATCTACTGGGAACAGAGCGAGTCGTGAGGCCAGCACAGCTGTCTGACACAGGTCTCGCCAAGCTGAGGTCAGTGCTCATGCCGCTGTCCCTCCGTCTCTCACGTCTGCATTTTGGACTGTGTGGGTTGCACTCTTGCAGACTTTCTGATTTATGACTCATTTTATATTTTTTTCTCCCAAGAAAATTATGTCTGAGTCTTTTTAAGGACATCTCTGAACAAAGTTTTTTTTTTTTTTTTTAAAGATTTATTGACTTATGTGAGTACACTGTAGCTGTCTTTAGACACACCAGAAGAGGGCATCAGATCCCATTACAGATGGTTGTGAGCCATCATGTGGTTGCTGGGAATTGAACTCAGGACCTCTGGAAGAGCAGTCAGTGTTCTAACCACTGAGCCGTCTCTCCAGCCCTAAACAATACTTTTATGTGGCCACTGTTTGAAACCTTCCTCATGTACTAGAGGTCAGTATGCACAGATAAGGCTAGGTGAGGTCATCACTCCAGGAATCTTCTTGGGTCATGTGCTCAGAGCACACACAGTCTAATTGGGGTAGGATAAACGGAGACCACTGGCAAACTCTGACTGGCCAGGGGGATAGGGTACAGATTCAAGGTTTCCATTCACAATACACTCAGAGCTCTCTGAAAATGTACTTTAAAGGGAGGGTACATACAGGGTACACCCCTGGAGGAATAAACCAGCCAATCAGATGGGTTAACTAAAACCAGCTTTTCTTACTTTGTACTGTAGGTGTCGAAGCACACAGTAAAAGAAGTTAGGTGTTAGCATTTGCTGTTGGTAAAAAGACTGGTTCAGATATTTTATGCTTGTCTGGAGGGCTTTTCAAGCTGCAAACACTGCCAGCCCCAAAGCAGGCTGTCAAACAATAAATGTGTTTGCTTTGGAGGATACTTTAGATTCTTTAAATTAAATTTTTATTAATTATTAAATTAAATAAATCTTTAGAGAGAGAGAGAGAGAGAGAGAGAGAGAGAGAGAGAGAGAGAGAGCAGCAGTAAAGAGGAGAGTCTTTTTTTTCCCCCAAAGATTTATTTATTTATTTATTTATTTATTTATTCATTCATTTATTTATTTATTTATTTATTATAAGTACACTGTCGCTGTCTTCAGACACACCAGAAGAGGGCATCAGATCCCATTACAGATGGTTGTGAGCCACCATGTATTTGCTGGGCACCCCTCCCCACTGTCCACAACACACACACTGATGACTGTCATCTGCTTTGCCTACATCTGAGCATGCACACTATTTGCATGAAGCACCCACAGGGATGGGAAGAAGACGTTTGGATTTGCCCTGGAGTTGACGTTAGTGTGAGTCACTGTGTGGGTGCTGGGAACTGAACTCCGGTCTTCTGCAGGAGAGGCAAGTACTCTTAACTGCTGAGCCATCTCTTGTGAGCCTAACCATGGACTCCTGACCCTTCTGACTTGCTTTCTGTACTCTCCAATGTCTTAACAGTGAATGATCAGTTTGCTTGTGCAGTTGACATGAATTTGTCACTCTGTCAGCTGCTGGAGAAACTGTGGCAAGTGAGAGATCATATACTGCTGTGAAAAGCTATGTGACGCGCAGCACTGTTGGCTAATCGCTGCTCAGACACTGGCGAGAGTAACTTGCTCCATATGGACTCTCATCTCCAGAGAGCTTCTTCTCTTCTTCTTCTTCTTCTTCTTCTTCTTCTTCTTCTTCTTCTTCTTCTTCTTCTTCTTCTTCTTCTTCTTCTTCTTCTTCTTCTTCTTCTTCTTCTTCTTCTTCTTCTCCTTCTCCTTCTCCTTCTCCTTCTCCTTCTCCTTCTCCTTCTCCTTCTCCTTCTCCTCCTCCTCCTCCTCCTCCTCCTCCTCCTCCTCCTCCTCCTCCTTCTCCTTCTCCTCCTTTTCCTTCTCCTTCTCCTTCTCCTCCTCCTCCTTCTTCCTCCTCCTCTTCCTCCTCCTCTTCTTCTTCTTCTCCTTCTTCTCCTTCTCCTCCTCCTCCTCCTCCTTCTTCCTCCTCCTCTTCCTCCTCCTCCTCTTCTTCTTCTTCTCCTTCTTCTTCCTCCTCCTTCTTTACCTCCTTCCTCACCTCCTTCTCCTTCTTCTTTTTCTCCTCCTCCTCTAACTCCTTCTCCCCCCTCCTCTCCCCTTCCTCCTTTTCTCTCCCTCCCCCCCTCCCACCACATCCTCTTTTCTGTTTTTAGACAGGGTTTCCACTGTACAGCAGCCCTGCCTCTGAGACTGACTCTGTAGACCAGGCTGGCCTCAAACCCAGGGGCCTGCCTGCCTCTGCCTCCTGAGTGCTGGATTAAAGGTGTGCAGCACCACACCCAGCCTTGTGGGTTGTTCTTATGACAAAGCAGAAATCTAGGTCAAAGTACAAAAGCATAGAGTTTTTGAGTCCAGGCTTCGCTATGTGGCCTAGGATAGCTTCCAAATCTCAGTGTTGTGTCAGCTCTCTAAAGGATGGGATTGGGAATAAGTACTGCCATGCCTAGCCACAGTAGGATTTTTAATTTTTATTTTTAGAAATAATTTTGTTAAAACAACTCAGTGTTTTGCGGTGGCTATGCTGTTACTTATTTTGGTGTTTTCTATTTCTGGAGTTTTAATCAATAGCATTGAATATGAAGAGTATACAGTGAGGTTCTTGTTTGAAACTATGGCCGGAGCCTGGAAATTTCATCTTGCTATCAAAAGCAGTATTTAGGGCGGGAGCAGAGGCTCTCAACCTTTCTAATGCTGGGACCCTTTAGTACAGTTCCTTGTGTCGTGGTGACCCCCAGCCATAAAATCATCTGTTGCTATTTCATAACTGAAAGTTGCTACTATTATGAACTATAATGTAAAGATCTGATGTCTAACCTCTAGCAGGGTTGTGACCCACAGGTTGAGAACTTCCGGGCAAGAGAGAAGGCTCAGTGCCTAAGATGACCTTTTGTCCTTGTTAGAGGACCATGGTTCAGGTCTCACTCCAGTTTCAGAGGACCCAACACCCTCTTCTGGCCTCCGCAGGAACTTTGTGCATTTGCATACACATAGGTAAACATGCATGCACATAAATAAATAAAATAAATCCTTTGGGGAAAGGTGAATTCATTTTTGAATCACTTGTCACATTTAGAAGGATAAAAATGTAACTCCCACCTTACCGCCTGCAGCAAATAGGAAAGGTGGCTGGCTCCGGAGGTCATGAGCGCAGGAGAGCTGGCCCTGCCCCTCTACATCCCTACTCCCACCACAATGCAGGTGAGCTGGCTGACCAACTCAGCTACCACCTGAGCCTAGATCCGGGGTTCTGAGTTGGCCCATCCCAACATCTATGAACTGCTAGAGTGCATGGAGGGGCTGGTCCTGCAGATCCAAAGCTGCAGGATCTCCATGACACAGGACAACAACAGGGTATCCAAGAGGAGTCCTGGTGAGGATCTAGTACTAATGATATCGAATAGGCAGAGGCCTAGAACCAGACGAATGACTTGCTGCAGTGAACATTTGTAAGTGAAGGTGTGTGGACAAAAGGATGTTCTGTGCGACACACTCAGCTTCCACGACAAGATTTTACCTAAGCAGATATTTTAAATATTTTCTTTTCTTTGGGTGTGAACCATGTCTGGTGCTTTCTGTTGCTTGCTGTCTTAGGATTATTGCTGCTACGATGAAACGCTATCACTCAAAGTAACTTGAGGTGAAAAGGGTTTATTTCGCTTACATATTCCGAGTCGCAGATCATGAAGAAAGTTGGCCATGGAGGGATGTTGCTTACTGGCTTGCTCCTTATGCCTTGCTCAGCCTGCTTTCTTATAGAACCCAAAAGTGGCTCCATCCACAATGGGCTGGGATTGCCTTGCCCATCAATCATTAATTTAAAAACTGCCCCACAGGCCTGCCTACAGCTTGATCTTATGAAGTCATCTTCTCAAGTGAACTTCCCTCTCTCAGGGACTCTAGCTTCTGTCACACTGACATGAAACAAGATCTCAGGACAAATGCCTTTGCCATCTGTTGTCTACGACACCACCATGCAGCAGATCTAGAGATGGAGGGGACGCATGGCCTTTCTCAGTGGGTCTAACTGGGTCTCACCCATTTCCTTGTGTAACAGAGCCCTGGGCTCCGGCTTCCTATTACTTTGCTTAGAGATGCCAGGGCCTTAGCAGGAAACATTTCCTGTAAACAGTAAAGCAAAATTAATATCCTTAATGGCCAACTTGGAAGGGCCGTTTGCTTCTTGCCACGCAGGCTGTCTTTCGAGATAGAGAATTCTGGTCACCGCTGACTGTGCCCTGCTGACATTGCAGGCTGGAAAACCAGGTCCGGCAATGCAGGTCTTCACGCCAGCACACAGAAGGACCCGAAGCTAGAACAAGGGCTGTGAAGTAAGGCCCTGCTATCTCACCCAGCTGGACAATGACAAATTCAATAGACAAAGGGGGGAGGCAGTTAGAGCTGTGGCTTTTTAATATTGACTTTTAGTTGGCATATAAAGAAATAGACTGGGCTGGAGAGATGGCTCAGTGGTTAGAGCACTGACTGCTCTTCCAGAGGTCCTGAGTTCAAATCCCAGCAACTACATGGTGGCTCACAACTATCTGTAGTGGGATGTATTTATAATAAATAAATAATAAACTTTAAAAAAAGAAATAGACTTCATTATGACATTTTCACATATATATATATTTTTTAAAGATTTATTTATTTATTTATTTATTATAAGTGTCCTGTAGCTGTCTTCAGACACACCAGAAGAGGGCATCGGATCCCATTACAGATGGTTGTGAGCCACCGTGTGGTTTTTATTTAATTTTTAAAGATTTATTCTTCTCTCGTGTATTACGTCCGGACTGCAGTTTCTCCTTCATCCTCTTCTCCCAGGCATGCCCCGCCCCTGCCTCTTCTCTCTCCCTTAGGTCTGCTATCCTCTGTTGGCTTCCCAGGGGTATCAATCATGGCACATTAAGTTGCAAAGGAACCTCCCAGTCACTTTAAGGCTGGACAAGGCGACCAGTGGGAGGAAAGGCTTCCAGAAGTCAGAGCCAACCCCTGCTCCCACTGTTAGGAGTGCCTTAAGAACATCAAGCTATGCTACCATAGCAGATCCGCAGAGGGCCCAGGTCAGACCCATGCAGGCTTTCTGACTGGGGTTCTGTGAGCACCGATCAGCCCTGGTTAGTTGATTCTGTGGGTTTTCTTGCTCTCTGTCTGTGTTTAAGCCTACATAACGCCCCTCTGCCTGAAAGCGCTTTGGAGACTTTTCGTTTCTGGACCAGGCATTGGTCTTTGTTTCTCTCTCTCCTCTAAAGACTTCTTAAGACCAGGGAAACATCCAGACACTGGGCAGAGAAAGAGTTTCACTATATGCATTTTCTTTGCTTACTTGTAAGAAAAGAAAGCTTTCCCTCCCTCCTCATAACATTCTTTCACATCCGTTGGCAGAGGCAGCGGGAGGAACACTCATCTTTATTTTTCTCAAAAGAAGGCCAGTTCAGCCATTTAACCCAGTGCTGGCACGCTGGGAATTGGTGCTGATGCTCTGGTTTATCCTGGAATCCGTGTGTTCGAATGCCGAGGGTCCTTGTATTCAACTGGTCTTTGTTTGATCAATAAAGATGCCAGAGGCCAATGGCTGGGCAAAGGGAGTGGGGGAGGAGTGGGGGAGGGAAGTTAGATGTGCGAGGGCTCGGACCTGGGAAACAGGAGATAGAAAATCTCCAGGATTCAGGGGAAAAGGATGGGAGGTAGGAGCTGCAGGAGAGAAAGCAACCAGCCTTGTGAGAATTTGGGTTGGTGGCCTCTGGCCACTTCCCTGATTGGGCTTTGGTGTAGCAGGGGAGGGTTTAGGGGTGCCCATCCTTTGAGGTAGTCAAGGCGTTTAAAACTTTACTGGTACATGCGCGCATGCGTGCACGTGTGTGTCTTCCATTCCTGAAACCCGAGAGCTCCTGGCTGAGTGCTCCCGTGGGACCCACCAGGAGCCAAAGAGGTGTAGCCCAAACTCACTGCGACGCTGACACACTAGATAGTCTTATCGTTAGCATTTTCCCTTTAAAAAACTGCGTTCGTTAGTTCATTGTCTCATAGCTGTGACACAGCACCTGATGACAGGTACTGACAGAAACGCTATGTCTGGCTCACAGTTTGGGGTACAGGCCCCCAACACTGGGGCGGCGTGTTGGCAAGAGTGAGAGACATTTCTGACAGACAGAGATGTGTCTCTTAGGTGGTTCTTAATTAAGATTACCCATCACAGGGGTTTGGGTAAGGATCACAGTTCAACAATCCAAAAGAAACCTTAGAAATGACGGCAGAAAGGAAGGTCCTAAGCCAGGTATAATGGCTCATACCTGCAAATCAGGGAACCGAGGCAGGAGGATTGCTGTGGGTTTGACATTACCTAGAACATGGTGCAGTTTTATTGTAAGCCATTTCAGAGATGTTGCAAGTAAGTTTAAGAGGTGGGGAGTATGTGTGGGTATTTATTGGCATGTGTTTCTATATCACTTTAAAGTTACACAGATACATGGGGCCCAGCTATAAGTCTTAGAATCCCAGGTATGCAGTAGGCTGAGTCAGGAGAATTACAAATTCAAGTCCTGGGGGCTGGAGAGATGGCAGCAGTTAGGAGCACTAGCTGCTCTTCTAGGGGACACAGGTTTATTTCCCAGAACCCATATGGCTTAACTCCATGACCCCCAACCTCTGTGATTCTAGTTCTGGGGATCTGATGCCCTTGCCAACCTTTGTAGACACTGTACACATGTGGTCTGAAGATGTATATGCACGCCAAACACACACACACACATGAAATAAAAAATCAATAAGAGCTACAAACATAAGGCCTGCCTGGACTAGTAAATTCAAGACCAGCTTTTGGAATTTTGTTAGACTCCATTTCAATGTGAAAAACAGCAGGTGTTGATGGGCTAGGTCTGTGGTAAGAGCTTGTCAGACGGTGTGAGGCTCAACCCCCAGGGCCACCGAAAGAAAAAAAAATCACATGGATGTTCGCAATGGCAGCACGCATCACGATGTATAATCCATATATTTTAAAGGATACAATTGAAAACATTTAAATAAAATTATAAATTGATGTTTTGAGAATTTCAAACACGTATACACTATATTTTGATCATGTTTGATACCCCTTTTCTCTGAAACCCCTCTGGAATCACCCCAACTGTCATTTTTATTATTATTTTGAGAGAAGATGTTGAGAGAGGATCACTCTATTTAACCTTGGATGTCATGGACCTATGTAGACCAGGTTGGCCTAGACTTCACAGAGATCTGCCTGCCTCTGTCTCCGTCAAAGATGTGATCCACCATCCCAGAGCTTGCTGTGTGGACCAGGTGGATCTCAAATTTGCAGTGACCCTCATGCCTCTGCCCCTTGAGTACACGGGATTCCAGGTTTGTGTGGCCAGGTCTCACAATGTTTCTGTGACGGAGGGCTGGGATTACAGGGGTGTGTCAGCTGGCACCCCAGTCCTAACAGATCCAACACCCTCTTCTGAGTTCTGCTGGTATTAGGTACACATGGTGCCCATGCAGATACACACAGCCTCACACGTGTGTAAAGTAAATAAGAAATTAGGAGACTTTATTGTTAATTTAGAATCGGCCTAAGGTTTTGGGGCTGGCCTCAGTGACAGACTCTTTCAGAGCCGGGCCTGCTGGCGTGTACCCAAGGTCCCAGCAGCCCAGCTGCCATATGGGTGCTCTTTAAGAGCAGAGAGTGCCCCTTACCACTGAGCCATCCCTCTAATTGCGTCAGTACTGTTCCCTCCTCTTTTAACTGTGCACAGTTCCTCAGCGCAGGCAAGCCCACGGCGCCGCTTAGCCATTTATGTAAATTTGCAGCTCATTTTGGGGGGAGGGACAAACCAGAAAGGCTTAAGAACTGCTTATCAAATCCTCAAGACGCAAAGGCCAGACAGCAACCCGAAGCCATCCTGCAGTGTCAGCGGGAGCAGGAGCGTGTTCTATAAAAGGAGTTTGTCTCTTGGCTTTCCATGCCGATACATTAACGCCGGCTACTGTGAAACTGATCTCAAACCTGGGCTCAGCATGTGCGCAGAGACCAGACCACGGACGGCCTCTGCTCCGCCACATTGTTAGGATGATGGAGGAGAGAGAGAGAGAGAGAGAGAGAGAGAGAGAGAGAGAGAGAGAGAGATACACTGAGAGAGAGAGAGAGAGATACACTGAGAGAGAGAGAGAGAGAGAGAGAGAGAGAGACAGACAGACAGACAGACAGACAGACAGACAGACAGGGGTTGAAATCCGGGCCTTAGGCTAATGCTGTACCACTGAGCTATATTCCCAGCCACCTTTATATGTCTCACAGCTTTTATTTATTCACAGTGTTTATTACCTTTACATTTTGATCAAGTAAATGAAAGCTCACCCTTTAGGTATTGTTTATATCCAATTCATTCAATAGATAAGGGTGTAACATAGTATTATTTTCAGTAGGTGTTGTCATGCCTGTTTCTAAGGGAAACCGAAGTCAATGGAGAATTCTTCAGGCCTTAATTCTGACGTAATTACTTACATGTGCAGAGCTCCACACCTTGCATCCCAATCCCATCCATTTTCCTGCCCTTCCATATCTGCTCTCCACCCTTGCAACCTCACAAGAGAAAACAAAAATCACACACACACACACACACACACACACACACACACACACACACTCACACGACAGTGGAGGCAGCTCATGTCTTTTTTTTTTTAATTTTATTCAGGGCATGGAAAGGGGAATTGAAAGAGCAGTAGGGACAGAGAAAGGGAGAGAGAGAGAGAGAGAGAGAGAGAGAGAGAGAGAGAGAGACAGACAGACAGACAGACAGACAGACAGACAGAGACAGACAGAGAGACAGACAGAGAACGCAAAGAGAGGCCGGCCATGAGGAGACTGTCATGACATTGGGAAACATCAGAGCAGGGCAAGAAGGCAAGAGAACAGCTCGTGCCTTAATCTCAGCACTCTGGAGGCAAAGGCAGGGAGATCTTTGTGAGTTTGAGGCCAGCCTGGTCCATAGAGCAAGTTCTAGGACAGCCAAGGTTACATAGTGAAACCTTTTTTTCATGAGGAAAAAAACCACAAATAAATAAAATGAAAAGAAAGAAATTAAGAGAGGAAGGAAGGAAGGAAGGAAGAAAACATCTCGCCATGGAAGCTTCAGTCTGTCCCACACTATACCCTTTTGTCCAAACATCTTTACTTGCAAATATCCGTTGTAATGAGTCATTCCTTGGTCTGGTTTGGGGCCTCTGGCTGCTGCTACACACCCCAGCAGCTCATAGATGGGGTCGATGTGGGGGTAGCCAAGCCAAAGCCAGGCCTCCAGCCCTGCCCCAGCCGGCTCACCCAGCACCACAGCTCAGCTGGGAAGGGGCAGGACCAGCTCTCCAGAGCGCTGCAGCCAGCGAGGGCCAGACTAACTTTTCCACACACACCCCCAAAGTGGGGTGGAGGTGTGGGAGGGTGGGGGTGGGGGGATGAGGGAATGGGAGTTGGGGTGATGAGGGGTATAGGGGGAGCCGCTCTCTAGCACTCATCACACAACTCTTACAATAAAGCATGGAATTGGGGCTGGCTGACAGCTCAGAGGTTCAGTCTATTATCATCATGGTGGGAAGCATGGTAAGCACGTCCCCTTCTCTCCTGCATAGTGTGCCCAGGCCCTCCAGACATGGTGCTGGAGAAGGAGCTGAGAGTTCTACACCGGGACTGGCAGGCAGCAGGAAGCAAATGTCACTCTAGACCTGGCTTGACCAAGTCTTCCCCTTGCCCACTTCCTCCAACAAAGCCACACCCAATCCAAGACCACACCCACCCAACAAAGCCACACCCACCCCAACAAAGCCACACCCACCCCAACAAAGCCACACCCACCCCAACAAGGCCACACCTACTCCAAGACCACACCCACCCAACAAGGCCACACCCACTCCAACAAGACCACACCCACTCCAAGACCACACCCACCCCAACAAAGCCACACCCACCCAACAAAGCCACACCCACTCCAACAAAACCACACCCACCCCAACAAAGCCACACCCACTCCAAGACCACACCCACTCCAACAAGGCCATAGCTTCTATGCTACTACCTGTAGGTACCTGAACCTATGGGTTGTTTGCATTCAATCACTACACAAATGTAAAAAAAAAATAGTAATAGTAGTAGTAATAGTAAAGAAAATATAAATGCATCACTTAATCCAGAAACACTTTTGTGTGTGTGTGTTGTGTGCACACATATGTACATATGCGTATGCATGAACATGGAGGCTGAGACTAAATGCTGTTCACTATGTAATGAGGCAGGGTCTCTCCACTGAATCTGGAGCTTGCTGTTCTGCTAGTCTGGCTAGGGGTTTGCTTCAGGAACACTCTGACTCTATTTCCCTGCTCAGGGATCAGGCAGACAATGGTCCTGTGTTGCCCTGGATAAGAATGGCCCCCACAGACTCTATTTGAATTCTTAGTGGGTGGCATTAGGGGTGTGGCCTTGCTGGAGGAAGTGTGTCACTGGTGGTATGCTTTGGGGTTTTCAAATGCTCAAGCCAGGCCCAGGGTCTCTCTCTCTTCCTGCTGCCTGCTGAATTAGAACTCTCAGCTCCTTCTCCAGCACCCTGTCGGCTTGTACATCACTGTGCTCCTGGCCTTGCTGATCATGGTCTAAGACACCGGAACCCTCAATAAAATGTTCTCCTTTATAAGACTGTGCCGTAGTCATGGTTACAGGTCACCTGCACCACTGGAACTCATCGATGCAGGAGAAAGAGATGAAGACGCCCTTCTCTCTTCCACGCCCACCATGTTGAGAGGCTGGGAAGACATCAGAGTGCTGGTCTGAGGTCTTGCCATGCAAGCAGGGTTCTCTAGGACAACAGAACTTAGAGATGAACACCACCCCTCCCATCCCTAGTTGGGGAAACTATTTAAGAGGTGTGACCTTGTTGGAGCAAGTGAGCCCACTGCCAGTAGGCTTGGAGATTTCAAAAACCTTTGCCCTTCCCAGTTACAACCCTCTTGCTCTTGGACTCACCCTTTGAACTGTAAGTCTCAATAAACAACAATTTCTTCTTTAAGTTGTCTTGGTGATGGTCTGTCATCATAGCAATTAAAAAAGAAATAATCAAGGCAGGTAGGAGAAGTTTCTCCAGGTCATTTGTTCTTGGAAGACTTCTCTGAGGAGGTAACCTTGGAGGATGAGCAGAAGGGGGACTCAGCAAGGGAAGATGTTGGTGAGAGTGTTCAAATCCAAGGGAACAGGCAAAGTACAGAGGCAAATGTGTGTAATCTTAGAACACGGGAGGAAGAAACAGGAGAAGTCAAGGCTGTTCTTGGCCACAGAGTGGAGACCCTTTTCAAAAAGTTAAAAAAAAAAAATTAGAAGGACCAACACCATCCAAGTCCTTCTGTGTAGCAGATGATGTGTCACAATGACCAGAGGGACAGCTTGGACTAGAGCTGCAGAGGGAGACCCCACACAGCCTTACAGGCGTCCCATAAGGAGTTATCCCAGCCTAAGTGAAACATTATAATGTGGAGACATTTGGAGGCCGTAAGGGGGAGGCCATGACCTCACTGGCATTTCCCCTTGCTCTAGCCACTGAGCAGGAGTGAACTGTGGAGTCAGGGACGCTGCTAGGAACCCGCTGCAGTGCTGTGAGCGAGGGCCTGGACACACTATGCAGGAGAGAAGGGGACAAGTGTGGACACAGAATGAACATGGAGTGACAGAAGTTGAATGTGAGCACCAGGGAAAGGAAGACGCAAGCCTGGTTCTGGTGTGGGCTTTAATAAACAGATGGGTGTTTTAAAAAAAGATTTATTTGTTTTACTTCATGCGTGTAACTGTTGGCTTACACACCTGTGTGTGTAAGGAACCCAGACAGGTCGTGTATGTGGTGGCACTGGAGTTGTAGGTGTGTGTAAGCCACAGTGTGCTCTCTCCAGCCTCAGCTAGAAGCATTTTAAAATTCATTCTATTCAGTGGCTTTTCAAATGTGCGCCTTTGATTAAACAACGCAGACAATAGGCACGATACTGGTTGTTTTTCTTCTGCCAGGGAAGAACAGCCATCATTATCCCCGTCCCTGCAGTGTCACAGAGGAGACACAGACAATGGCAAGTCAGCAAAGGGTCAGTTCTGAGGGATCTCAGAACTGAGAACAAGCCTTTAAATCCAACAAAGTGAGCTCTAGGGAAAAAACCCTGGCCTGGTTCTTGTCTTTTCTTTTTTCTAAGGCAGTGGGTCACAGTTCAGGCTGTCTCCTGGCTCCTTATTAGCTGAGGATGACCCAGAACTTTTGACCATCCTGCCTTGAACTTCCAAGTGCTGGGTTGCAGGTGCACAAAACTGGGCCTGGTTCTAGGGCCTCGTGTACTGGAGCACTGTCCTGATGAACTCCTTCCTTATCCAGAGTTATTGACTGGTTTGTCATGAGTCAGCAGTGATATTATTAGACTAGACAGTGACTGGAACCAATGGTTTTTGTTTTTTTTAATCTTACCCCTTCTGTTTAAGTAGAAATGCCAGGTACACATTCCTGACCAGTGTCGCTCACAGAGGGACGCAGGTCACCTCACCAGGGGGCTTACCCATGGTGGAAGAGTTCTGACAGACAGATGACCTCTGTGGTAGTCAGATTTCAACAATTATAACACACGCACACACACACACGCACACACACATCCCTTAAGCAGATTTAAAGGCTAGCTACTGGACATCTATTTTGGAATTGAAACAGGGCTAAGAGTTTAAATGTGCTCCCCAGCTCCGGATCCCACAACCTCACACGCATTAACATCATTGTTTAAGAGAGACCTGGATTTAGAGAACAAATTAATTCATGCTCAAAGCTTTTTAAAAGGCTTTTTAAAAAAGCCGGCCCTGCTCAGGGTGATTAATGTCCAAGAGACTGTTTCTGACTTCATGGTCATGTAATTTCGAAATAATATTTGCTGAAGAGCCCAATGCGTCACGTGGCTTCTTCCTTCCTTCCTTCCTTCCTTCCTTCCTTCCTTCCTTCCTTCCTTCCTTCTTCCTTCCTTCCTTCCTTCCTTCCTTCCTTTCTTTCTTTCTTTCTTTCTGTTTTATTGGATATTCTCTGTATTTACATTTCAGATGTTATCCCCTTTCCCCCAATCCCCTCCCCCTCCCATGGCCATGCTCCCTCTCTCACCTCAGCACCTTGGCATTCCCCTACACTGGGAAAACAAGTCTTCACTGGACCAAAGGCCTCTCCTCCCATTGATGGCAGACAATGCCTCCTCTGCTGCATGTGCACCTGGGGCCATGCGTCTCTCCATGTGAGCTCATTGGTTGGTGTTTTAGTCCCTGGGAGCTATGGTGGATTTGGTTGATAACTTTGTTCTTCCCACGGGGCACGTGGCTTTTCAATGATTATTTCTTTTCTTATCTTTCTTTGTCTGACCCGGCACCCTTCTCTTCTTCCTCACTCTTCCTATTTGAATTGTCCAGTGGAACGTCGTTCGAGGTGTTGTCCGCCTGTGCCCAGGCCGAAGCCCAGGCCGATGGGAGATGCAGCTTCCAGTTGACGTCCATTCCCATCTGCACTCTGTGGGGTCTTGGCCTTCAGAGAAAAGGATATTTTTTATAACATTTATTTTGTTTTAAATTATTTGCACATGTGTGTGTGTGTGTGTACATGAACACAGGTGCCCGTGAAGGGCAGAAGAAGGTGCTGAATCTCCAAAGCTATAGTCAGCTTCCTGACACAGGGACTGGAAACAGAGGTTGGAGGTTCTCTGGAAGAGCAGCCGGTGTTCTTAACCACTGAGCCATCTCTCAAACCCTACAGGGTCTACGGGGACAACTCAGAATCACACTGAACCAAGTCACAGGCCCTTCCAGGCCCTACTCCTGAGCTTTTAGGTACACAGTGTAAGACTAACTTCAGTGCCTGTTTTGAGGGAAAGTTTCACTCTGGGGCTTCGGTGGACCTCAAACTGATGATCCCAGGATCGCTGCCTCTAGGGTGCTAGGATCTGAGGTGAGCATCAGCCTGGTCTTCATGTACTTCAAAACGAAATATAGCCTATTAAGAAGCCGGTCCTCTACGAATGCTATTTTCTACTTTTTGCATAATCGGACATCAAGGAACCTTAATATGGTTTTACTAATTAAAAGCTTCCCAAGCATGAGACAAGGACAGCTTTCCTAAGGCAGAAGGGTGTGTCTTGGCTTTTCTTTTCATTTCTCCCCCTCCCTTTCCCCTTCCCCTCTTCCCTCCCCCTTTCCCCTCCCCTATTCCCCATGTGCTGTTGGGATTGACTTGAGAGTGTTGCCCATGTTCCGGAAGCTCCCTCCCCTCACCGAGCGACACCCACAGCTTTCTGGGAGATTTCCTAATCCTCCTAGTGAGCCTTTCCCTTGGAGGATGGTGCTATTAATTGTTGAAAGACACACAATATGTTCCGTGTGGACACTGTGTGTCCTGGGCCTTTGTGCTTAAGTTACGTTTGGAGCCTCCCTTGAATACCCCTCTTTTGTTGGCCGTGCCCTGGCTCACCTGACTCCAGTGTTACCTTTGGCAGGGGCCTGTTTGGGTAATGGAGAGGAGGTGGTGTTGGGCTAGGCACAGTGACCAGCCCCACAAACCACTCTTCTAGGAAAGCCTTCTTGTCTGTGACTCAGTTTCCCCGACCGCCACTGAACACCCTTGATTGTGTTGTATAGTCACTGTCCTTGGATGCTTTGTGAGTGGGTACATTTAACTCTGGACATCCCGCCTCCTGCTTAGGAATTCCCAGCTTCCTTGTGACGGACTTTGTGTAAAAACCACAGGAAGCTGTGTTCCACACACTGGGTCAGAGTACTCTTGAAACTTTTAATGTTTTCTCTGGCGAGCCCTTCGACGTCAGATCCTACAGCTACTCTTGAGGAATTCGTCATTTTGGTTGATTCTTGATGTCCCTGGGAAATTGGTTAAGGATGCCAAACCCCCGTCTTTTATGTAAGATGGCGTAGTATCTGCACATGACCTGTGCATAGTAGTCTCTTTATACTTTCCCTCCCTTGAGACAGGCTCTCCCTCTGTAACCCAGGTGGATAATTCTACCTCAGTCCCTAAATACTGAGATTAAAACATGTGCTACCATGTCCAGCTCTCTATAGTTTAAATTTCTTCTCTTTTTTTCTTTTTTAAATGATTCTCCCATGAATCCCCGAGTAGCCTTGAATTTGATCTATACACTAGACTGGCCTCAAACTCATAAGGCAGGCCCACCTGCCTGTTTCTGTCTCTCAAGTTCTGGGATTAAAGACTTGCATTGCTATACCCAGCCAGATTCATAACTTTTGATTTTTAATTTGATTTTTGTGGTCCATTTTTTAACCAGCTGTGCAAACATTGGATTGGAGGCATCCTTCGGAACCCAGTGGGGTTATCAGTGGACTCCATCCTGAGGACAGTGCTTTCCCCTTCGTGTGAATCTGTAGCAAACAGTTCAGTTCAGGAGTGAGCAGCAGGGCTCCCAGGGTCTAGTGCAGGCGTCCAGGCTGCTCTGAGTTAGCGATGGCAACTGCTGTGTGGTTTTGCATTTCGATTGCTTCCCAGTTCCCTTTTCTACTACGAGACACGTATTCATGGGGAATGAGTGAGTTTTAAAAGACTTTCCAGGTATCCTGACGCTTTGCCGGAAAGCAGCAACGCACTAACGATTTGTCTGAATTAGAAACAGTTTACAGAAAACCTGGATGACACGTCTAAACTGTCTAAATGGAACATAAACTGTTTAGAAAGCGGAACCATGTGTGAGGCAGTTCTAGGACTCTGGAGCTGCGCCCAGTTCTGATTGGAGAGGTCATCAAGGGTACCGGAAGCCAAGATGACGCTGCGTAGTTAGTCATGGGCTCCATCTACGAGCCACAACACTGTACACGGAAGAAGCCAACAGCAGACATACAAAGCAGTTTCTCAGTGTTAGTCTGCAACAAGGTGTGCTGAAACATGATTGGCCATAGGGTTACATCCTAAAAGCACTCTTTTTTTTAAGTAAAAAATAAATAAAGAATTGAATACTCCCATCATCAGATTTATACATTATAAGTCAAATCTTTCTAAGTTGGGACCATTTGGGCACGTGTGTCAATCCTGGTCCTTTGGATTGAATCTGGGGTCTTGTGCTGGTCACACATGCACACTTTTTATTGCTATGGTGTTGATGATAGACCCCCGCCCCCAGGAGTGGTTGCATGTTAGGCATATTCTTTATTACTGAGATACATTGCTAGCCATGTGTCTATAATGTCTCCTCATAAATATGAGACAGAGGTTATTTATAAATTGAACACGGCGAGTGGTAAATAATTAGCAATAGAGCAATCAGAACACCATGTACACTTTTGTTTCCTTTGCTTGTTTGAGACAACATTTCACAGTGTAGTCCAGGCTAGCCCTAAACTTTTGATTTGCGCTGCCTTAGCTCCCGTTTGCTGGAATTAAAGACGTACATCACTGTGTTCTTCTATTGTAAAATATATAAACTGCTAATCTCTTTAATTTTCCACTTAATGTTTTTGGGTCAAGATTGATTGAGGTAGCCAGGTGGGGTGGTCAGGGGCAGAAGCAGGTGGATTTCCGAGTTCACGGCCAGCCTGGTCTACAGAGTGAGTCAGGACAGCCAGCCTGCACAAAGAGACCCAGTCTCGGAAGACAAAGATTGATGGAGGGCTCCTAAGAGTAAAACTTTAGGTAAGGACCACAGGAGATCACAAATCCGCTCCCATACGGTGTCTGGTAACATCGTTTGTTTAAACTGACTCCTGAGGTATAAATCTCACTGCTCCCCAAATCTCTCCCTTTGAGGCACTCCTCCCACAGTTGGGGGTGGAGTGGGTAGTGTGCCAGCAAATGACAAAATGGCCGTGCTTCTCCCTGTAGTGTTGGGCTGGTACCATCTTCTGGCCTGTGTCTCTGCTTAGGTTTTGTGCTAGGAATTTGGGGTCTGGGTCGTTGTTGTGATGACAAGACACTGACAGGTTGGGGAGGAAACAGTTTATTTGACTCACAGGCTCCCAGTTTGTGACCAAGTGAAGGAACAACAGGAATTCAAGACAGGAACCTGAGGGCAGGACCTGAAGCTGAGGCCACAGAACACCGCTCAGTGGCTTGCCTCTCCTGGGGCTGGGGCTGGGGGGGGGGTGCTTTGCAACTTTTCTTATAAAGCTCAGCTCCACCTTATGCTGCTCAGGGATGGCATAGCCCACAGTGGGCTGGATCCTCTTCCATCAGTTAGGGACTGAGAAAATGTTCCCCAGACATGCCCACAGGCTAATCTGATGGTGGTGATTCTTCAATTGCGGTTCTCTCTTGACAACCATCATCAGGCACGGAGTCTGGAACGGTCTAACCTGGTCTGCTCTGGATTCTGTTCTCACAGCATCTGAGGAAATGGAGTGGTAGCTCATTTTGTCTACAGAGATGCTTTCTCTTTTCAATCAGCCTCTACTTCACAGTAACCTCTACTTCTGTCCTTGCATAGCCTTTTGAAATGCTCTGTGTTAGTTCAGGGTGCCTTAACAAAGGACCACAGGCCAGATACTTCTAGGTTCAAGACCAAGACCCTGCAGGGTTTGGTTTCTGAGGAGGATCTGCTTCATGGCTTATAGAACACTGGAGAGAAGGAAAAGGAGAGAGACATTAGGGGAGGCAGGA
Source organism: Micromys minutus (assembly GCF_963924665.1). NCBI lineage: Eukaryota > Metazoa > Chordata > Mammalia > Rodentia > Muridae > Micromys > Micromys minutus. The sequence continues at coordinate 3,525,549 of NC_137961.1, forward strand.
AGAGAGCAGGATTGCTCTGGTGTTTTTCCGAGTAAGGTTGCCACCGCAGTAGACTTTAACGGTTAGCCTTGAGTCATGTGACAAGGGAGTCTTGGTGGAATTCTCACATCAGACCGGCCTGTGGACATGTCTGTGTGGAGCTGTGTTGCTAACTGGTGAAGGAGGGCTCAGCCCACTGATTCCCTGGCCAGTGGTCCTGAACAGAGAGCTAGGTCCTGTAAGTGAGCCAGCAAGCTGAGCTCCCCTGGCATTTCTGCTTGAGTTCCTGCCCTGGCTCTCTGTGATCTGGAAGGTAAAAGTGGAAAAAACCCATTTCTTCTCCAGAGCTACTTTTGATCAGAGAGATGAAGATAGGGGAGGTGTTAATATCATCATGGTCCCTGCCCTTATGGCCTATCTTAAACCCAATTACTCTCCAAGGCCTAGTCTTTAAATCCCACTGGGGCAGAGGTCTGCAAGGTACACAGTGAAGCAAACATTCAGTCTGCAATCAACTCCTCAGAATTAGTTTGATATCAACAAACTTCTAAAACAGCTTAGGAAGTCTCAAATCTAATTATGCCACATAATTTGCATATGGCAAAGAAGCTGAGTTCTCAGAAAGAAGCTGAGTCTGCATTGTGGAGATTTATTGACTTAATTAGAATCTCAGAGCTGTGTTGGAATGTTGGAGGACCAGAGCTAATGACTTCATCTTTGGCTAGTTCGAGTCTGTTGGAACAGCCATTACCTACCCACCTCTGCATCTGATCTAACATCTTGTGACTACTAGATGAAAGCCTTTTGGAATGTGTTAACTTAGTACAGATCACTAGTTTTTATCAACTCAAGAGCTAAGAATGTTATCAGATAGCATCTTGAGCCTATAGAAAAGTCTCCTTGTTTTTCTGTATCTGTCTCTCTGGTGTCCCCACCAATGTATTTTAAAGGTGCCTTTGTAGGTTTTTTGTTAAGGTGATACATGATTGGACAGGAGAGAGGTAGGCAGAAAAGGGTCTCAGAAAACAGAAAAGGAGGCAGGAGGCAGAGACTGAAGGAGGAAGAGAGGCAGAGACAAGATGTGTATGTTTCTCTTGGCGTATCTCTACCTTGATAAGGTTGTTATTATTTCTAAGGGTTTCTATGGGTCTATTTATCTCATACAGATGGGCAGTTTATATCTTTGTCTATTGGTTGTAAGCTTATTGTGTAGAGGATTTGTGGACTGAGAACTTACCATATACACCTGTTTGATAGATTACCAGGCTGTGGAGTCATGTTTGTGCTGGGTTGTGAAGGAAAGGAACACACCAGGGCAGTCTTATCCACCTGGGACAGAAGCAGCAGGGGTGGGAGAGTGAACCGCACCTGAATTCTTAGAATAAGGCTGCCAAGTTAGAGATCCCTGCAGTGTCAGATGGCCCCATGGGAGCAGGCAAAGTGCGGGATAAAAGGTTAAGGCGCCATTTAATATTTACCGCATTGTGCCTTGACTTATGACTTTGTTGTTGTTCCATAAAACTATAAAACTTCATGATATTGCTTCCACTATGAAACATGAAATTAGGGGTAACTTCAACCTATATTCCCATGGTCTGGTCACATAACTTGTCTCCACAATAAACTATTTCATGTTTTCCTTAATAATGAGAGCTGTGGGGTTTATATCTTAGGATCGGATCCCATTACAGATGGTTATGAGCCACCATGTAGTTGCTGGGACTGAACTCAGGACCTCTGGAAGAGCAGTTAGTGCTCTTGACCGCTGAGCTAATCTCTAGCCCAGTCTATTTCTTTATATGCACTGACTACGCTTCCAGAGGTCCTGAGTTCAAATCCCAGCAACCATATATTGGCTCACAATCATCTGTAATGGGATCCGATGCCCTCTTCTGGTGAGTCTGGAGAGAGTGACAGTGTATTCATACATACATAACATAAATCAATCAATCTTTTTTTTCAAAATGTATCAAAATGAAGAGGTAACTTGAATAGTCTTTCAAAGAACCAAAGGTTGCAGGTGGTTCACACCTGTGGCACTTAGGAGAAACTGGCAGGAGGATAGGGTGTCAAGGACAACTTTAGCTACATCATAAGTTTGAGGCTAACCTAGGCTATGTGAGACTCTGTCTTAACCAACCAACTAAGAAACCACCTTCCAGAAAATCTCACATGTTAATAATCTATGTACAGCTGCTTTGTGACACTTTTTTGATGTGTGGAGGATGCCAATCCTCAGTTTTCAGTGACCTACAAATACTATACTATATAATTAGAGAAATAAAATAAAAAATACCTTTAGGTGATGTTTAGTAAAAGGTGTTTGGGCCTTCGAAGTGCCTTGCCCTAACCCTCTAAAAGGGATGTGGTGGAAGGACAGACCTGACTCCCATAGGATTCCCCCAAACCACCACAGACATGTGCACATGTGGTTAAATAAATAAAAAGAAAATTATTAACCTTAAGAGTTCTGAAAAAAAAAAAAACACTTGAGTTAGCTATGTGTGGGCAATTTACCTGCAAGCATGTGTGTGCATGGTGCCTAAAGAGGGCTGAAGAGGGTGTTGGAAACTGGGGTTACAGATGATTGTGAGTGGTAATGAGGGTGTTAGGAACCAAATCTTGGTCCTCTGCAAGATCAACCATCTCTCCAGCCTCCTTCTCTTCTAAAGGCAGGGTCTCACTATGTAGCCCTGGATATACTAGAACTTTATATGTAGACCAATCTGTCCTAGAACTCACAGCTGCCTTTTCCCCTGAGTGCTGGGATTAAGGCATGTGTCACCTTGCCTGGTGGGGAAACATTTTTATGAGTAGTTGGTGTCTTAGTTAGGGTTTTACTGCTATGAACAGATACCATGACCAAGGCAACTCTTATAAGGACAACATTTAATTGGGCCTGGCTTACAGATTCAGAGCTTCAGTCCATTATCATTAAGGTGGGAGCATGGCAGCATCCAGACAGGCATGGTGCAGGAGGAGCTGAGAGTTCTACATCTTCATCTGAAGGCTACTAGTTGAACACTGACTTCCAAGCAGTTGGGTGAGGGTCTTAAGCCCACACCCACAGTGACATACCTACTTCATCAAGGCCATACCTCCTAATAGTGCCACTCCTTGGGCCAAGCATATAATAAACCACCACAGTTGGTAAATGTGAGATTTTTATTAAAGCTGTGATATTTACAAAATCATAGATATGTATTATGATAAGTCTTTCTGTTGTTTCTGTTTTGTGACAAGATTATAGGAGATGCCAGCTCATACAGGTAGTGACATTCAAGCTTTGGGGAAGCCTTTATCTCTCTGTAATAGGCAAAAGGACAATGTCATTAGGTCTTCCCTAGAAGAGAGGTTTCTAATGCTAAACAAGGCTGTTCAGCAGATGAAGGCACTTGCCACCAACCCTAAAGACCCCAGTTTAGCTCTTGAGTTGCCCGTGAAGGAGGGGGAGAACTGACTCCTGTCAGCTATCTTAAATGAAAACAGGAAGCAGAAAAGAAGTTGAAGGTAGGGCAAGGCTGATAAGGCCCGCCCCCAGTGATGTACTGGAAGACCAGACCCTCAGGTCAGGGATTCTTCGATCCTCAAAGTGAGGGTTCTCCTCACTCTGACTCAGAAAAAGCGACACCCCAAATCACTCACGAGAAACGGTCTTGATGCAAACTGCAAAAGGATTTTTATTCTAAGCGCGCTGGGGCCTACAACCATACACCACACAGGGGTAGAGGGCTGCGGACCTCGAGGGCAGAATTGAGATAGATTTTATAGGGTTCACAACAAAGCCTGCCAGTCATGGCAAAGCCTGCAAATCACAAACCAATCATTTCATAGCAAAAGCCCTCGAATTACAAACCAATCATCTCACAGCAAAAGCCTGCGAATTCATGGACCAATTAGTTCCCTATATAGTCTCAGAGGTATTTGCACTGTCTCCTGGGTTGGGGTGGCAATGGAGGTCAAGATATGTCACTAGGATTGGGGGGTTTCTATTGTGCAAGCAGTTTGCAGAGGCTAGATAAACAGTTAGTCAGCTTATCTCATAAACTTACTAGGCCAGGCTCACATATCCAGGGGCCTGTCCTATGCCCTTTCACCCAGTTTCATACAGAAAGCAGCTCCAGAACAGCAAGAAGTGTGACTTTATGCCTACTTACTGGCAGAGACTGGGTCTGGAATTTGAGGCATTTAGGGCTTCTAAGGAGCAGAGGGTTAAGGCTCTTGTAGAGCGAGGTAGCTTAGGGTCCTTGGAGGGGTTAGGCTATTTTTTTTTATCCGTTCAGTACTTCCTCCAGCAAGTTCTGTATGCCGCCCGAACAGCTACAGGAGTCTATGCTACATTTCTCAACTGAGTCTTCTCAACTTCCTTAGAATATTAGTTTACCTTAACAAAGGTTACAGCTGAAAATATCTGTGAGTCCCAGACCAGACTGATTAGCAAGTTTCAAGACAACCAAGGCTACATAGTGAAAGACTGTTATTAAAAAAAAAAAAAAAAAAAAAAAAAGTAGCCAGTTTTGGTAGTACACTTCTTTAACCCCAGCAGTTGGGAAGCAGATGAAAGCAAATCTCTGAGTTCAAGGCCAGCCTGGGCTATAGAGTGAGTTCCTGAACAGAGAAATTCTCCTTGTCTGAGAAAAGAAAGAAGGAAAGAAAGAAAGAAAGAAAGAAAGAAAGAAAGAAAGAAAGAAAGAAAAGACAGTGTTATGTGTTTCTTGTTAATTTTGTTAGGCCTATTTAAATTTCTAAAATCAGGATGAAATCTTTTTTTAAAAAAAGAGTTTGAGTTGTTCGAACATGTTATTTTATTATACTTATTAGAGTTGGGGTACATGCATGTGGTAACAAGTATGTGAAGGTCAGATGACTATGTGTGGGAGTCAGTCCTTGTATATGTATGACTGTGCCCTGAGATGCACTGGGGCCCCGGGAACTAGAGTTATCACAGGCAGTTATGAGCTGCCATATGGGTGCTGGGAGCCAGCAAAGAACACTAACTGCTGAACCCTAAAGGGTTTTGTTTTACCAGTACAGGATTCTTTGTGCAGTCTTGTCTGCCCTAGACCTTTCTCTGTAGACCAGGCTAGCCTTGAGCTCAGAGACTGGCCTGCCTTTGCCTCTGGAGTGCTGCCATTAAAGGTATGAGCCACCACTATGCCCTGGAATTTGTTAATGACCACATTATAACTCTCACTGAAAAAAATCTATCACACATGTGAGGTGGACTTGTGTGTTGAGTTCATTTATTGTGGGGAGCATTTTTCAGCACCTCTGGACAGTTGACAGCGGATAATCTCATTTTACCAGGACATCCTGAAGCTGGCCAAAGGCAGGAACCTGGTCTCAGTGCTACGCCCTGAACAGTCTACAAGGAAGTACATTTGCATCTGAAGTTCAGGGCAGAGCCCTTAGGATAAGGCTAGAAGGAAGTACATTTGCAGAACCCTTAGGAATGTAGCCTAGAAGGAAGTACATTTGCATCTGAAGTTCAGGGCAGAACCCTTAGGAATGTAGCTCAGAGCAGGGCAGATTCCTGGAATGTAGACGCAGCAGTCTCCTTGCCTCTTGTGACCCCCTTTTTGGCCTCCAGAAAGATGTTTACAGGATCTTTGGTTGTTAACTTGCTTGTTCCCAGACTCAGAACTGATGTTATCTTTCTGCATGTAACTAAAGTGGTTTAAAGAGGATTCAGTAAACCAGGCTTTGCTTCAGCCTAGAGGCTTCAGCCTTAAGTCTGGCCGAAATCATGTTACAATTTTGACTAACTTGTCTCTCCTTTCTTTCAATCATTGCTTTGGCCCTGGGCAACCTGTTGTTTGACCGAGCTGGTCTCAGACAATTTTTGGTCACTGAGATCATTTAAATACATTGTAAGAGGTCTACATATTTTAAATTCGGCTACATTCCTAAGGGTTCTGCCCTGAACTTCAGATGCAAATGTACTTCCTTTTAGGCCACATTCCTAAGGGTTCTGCAAATGTACTTCCTTCTAGGCCACATTCCTAAGGGTTCTGCCCTGAACTTCAGATGCAAATGTACTTCCTTGTAGCCTTTTCAGGTCGTAGCACTGAGACCAGGTTCCTGCCTTTGGCTAGCTTCAGGATGTCCTGGTAAAATGAGATTATCCGCCATCAACTGTCCAGAGGTGCCAAAAATGCTCCCCACACCATGTCACTACTTTATGGACACAAATAGTTATTCAGTAGGTAGACTGATGGGCCTGTCTTGTTCATTTAAGAAAACAACAGCAATAGCTTCCTATGTAGGGCTTATGACCTCCCTGGCTGTGGACTTAGAGCTTGCTTTACAGTTCCAGATGTGAATTCTCTCCCATGGAATATACATTAAACCCAATCAGAAAGTGGTTGGCTACCCTTTCCGAGGCTTACCACCGTTGACCAGTTGACTGATCTCATCCAACTGGTCGGTTTCCTTACTCTTAGTGTCAACAGCTAAGCGATGCTGTTGATGGTAATTCACCAGTAGCCTGCATGGCACTTTCCGAATGTATGAAGATCACTGAATGCATGAAGATTTATGAATGTATGAATGTATGAAGAGGAAGCTTACACCCAAGTTCCAGTGAGATTCCATGCCCTTCAATAAAGGCATACCATATCTTCATCAATAGGATTTTACTATCCAGTTCTGGGAGAGACCCAACATCATTGTCAACTTGATTGAGAGCTTCAAGTACCAAGTAAATTTATAGGGAAGTAGCCCATCCTTGCACAGGAGTTTGGCTGATTCACCTACAGTTTCTGGAAGAACCTTTGCCCACCCCTGTGTGTTCCTTTGCTCAGACCTTCTTTTGCTTTGATTATTATTGTTATATTGATACTACTTCAAATATTTATTATCCATTTGCATTTCTTCTTTGAGAACTCTGTTCAGGTCCTTTGCTTTGGTATTTTGTTCGCCTTGGTCAAATTGTCTCTTGTTTTGTTTTTTTCAGTTCTCCATATATTCCTGATGTTAGACCTTTTGTCAAATGTACAGTTGGCAGATTTTATCCTGTCTTATATGCTGTTTCTCTCTTCAGGTGACTCCTTGACTTTACCAAAGCATTTTAGTTTCATGAAAGCTCATTTCCTGAGCTGTCAAAAAATCTCTGCTTCTCCCAACATCTCACACTGCACCATTTCCCTCCTTGCCTTACGAGTTATCAAGGCTCAGTTAAGACCCTTGACTCACTTGGGGTTGGTTTTTGTTCAGGGTGAGTGATAAAAACCTATTTTTATTTTCTTCTTCACGACACTCTCCCCAGCACCAATTGTTGAAGAGGCTCTCTTTGGTGCATATTTGTGTTTTGTTGTTAGGTTACTGCTGATGTGTGGGTTGTGTCTGGGGCCTCCGCTCCTTCTTTTGCCCTATGAGCCTGCTCTTGTGTTGGCACCTTGCTGTTTTCATTACGGTGGGTCTGTAGTGTGACTTGAAGCCTGTAGCCCTGCTCAGAGTTGCCTTGGCTGCCCCGGGTCTTTTATGCTTCCCTGTGGACTTTGAGATTACCTTTCTAATTCTGGGAGGAATGGTTTCAGAATCCTGTTGGGGATTAAATTGAATATGTAGTTTGACTTGGGTAGGACAGTGATCTTCAAATATTAATTCTTAAAGTTAAAAGACTTTCTCTTGGCTTGAAGTAAATCCATTTATCTTCACCAATTTGTTTCTTTTCTTCTTCCTCCTCCTCCTCCTCTTTAATTCTTTGTTCTTTTGTTCTTTTTATTGATGTTTTTGCGTGTGAATTTCATACCATGCATCCCATTCCCTCTCAGCTCCTTGGCCTTTTGTATCCATGCTCCACCTCTCCACAAAAGAAAATACAAAAAAAAAGGAATAAAACTAACCAACCAAAACAAACAGACAGACAAGCAAACGAACAAAAATCTCACCATGGAAGCTGCAGTATGCCACACTACACCTCGTTGTCCACACTTCTCTATTTGCACATGTTTGTTGCAATGAGTCACTGGTCTGGTTCGAGGCCTCTGGCTTCTGCTACACCATCAGTACCGGACCCTCCCTGGGACTCCTCTCACACATCCTGTCATTGTCCTGTGTCATGGAGATCCTGCAGCTTTGGATCTGCACGATCAGCCCCTTTGTGTGCTCCAGGTCTTCATAGATGAGTGGATGCTGCACTGGGCCAACTCAGAGCCCTGGACCTCACACCCAACTCCACCACGGTGAGCTTTGTAGCACTGCCCCATGGCCTCAGTAGGCAAGGGGACAGGCTCAGCTCAACCTCACACCTGCCACCAGGTCTAGCTCCACTGTGTTACCCAGGCGAGGAGCAGGGCTCACTCTCTCAAGTGCCGCAGCCAACCAGGGTTGGGGCCAGCTCTGTTGAGTGCTGCAACCAGCGAGGGGGCAGTCCTTGAACATCAACATGCTTCCCAGAGGCAGCAGAGACCAGGGATGTGCGCATGGCCTTTGGTGGTAATAGGAGCCATTGACATTAACACAGAGTCCTGCTCTTGCATTGCCATGATCTTAAACCACTCTGCTTGTCTTGCTCTTCCATGTCTTCACCACACACTTGTACATTGTGATGGCTGCCGATGCAGACAGCCAAGCGGCAGGAGGGCCCATCTGCACTGTGTCTCATTTTATGGGGTTCACTATCCTTGGCGGGCCAGAACTTGCCACATGAACCAGGGTGAGCTGGAACTCATATAGATCTGCCTGCCTCTGTGTCCCAAGTGCTAGGACTAAAGGCGTGTGTCACCGCGCTGGGCCTTGCTTTCTTTAGAAATACAGGAAACTTAAGTAGTGAGTTCATAGGCCTGAAGAGGTTGACAATTAGAAGTCAGGTAAGCACAGAGGAGTAAAATAATATTAACAGTTAGGGGTAGATTCAACTATAAACAAAGACCTTTGTCCACATGTATTGGCAACTTAGGGAAAAACAGTTTACTTACATGTAAGAATGTGGAAGCTTGTCTCCCTTGGATTATTATCAACCCATGGGTTAGGAATTTAGGCTCTACCCCTCCTTTGTCTCCACTACAGGTTGCTTTTTTCCTGGTAACTGCTCCTTGTACAAGATGCTTGTGGAGTCCCAGCCTTTCTGTTTTCACCCTAGCTACTAAGACGAAGGAAACAGTGAAGAAACTGGAGGATGGTATTTCTGTTCTATACCATCATCAGAACTTCCTGATATGGTCTCATCTAATCCAATCAAAGTTGGCTTGGGAAATGTGATCTTGATTCTGTGAATTGCTCTCCTTAAAACTTTGATATCTAGTGCTATCTATGTATCTAATTTACCTATCTACCTATCTATCATCTATCTAACAATTATCTATTTTCTATGTATCTATGTATGTATCTATCTATTATTTGTTATCTGTGTATCCTATGTATGTACGTATGTATGTATGTATCTGTCTATCATTTAACAATCTATTGTTTATGTATTCTATCATCTATTATCTGTGTATCGTATGTGTTCTATGTATGTATGTATGTATGTATGTATGTATTTATTTATTTATGTATCTATGTACCTATTTTTCTGTCTATCTATCTTAAATTTCCTGCTAAATGGATAGCATAGGCCATGTAACTTTTTTTTAACTGATATTTTATTTTATCAGTACTTTCAAACAGCTTCGAGATAGCTAGGATTATTTTTATGGCAAATCACAGCTCATAGTAGGTTTATTTCTTTATAATCTCCATAATGCTTTCAACATGAATATCTTTTTAAAATAAGGATTCCAAAAAACATTCAAGTTAATAAAAACATAAAGGCAAAGAGTCTTAACCTTGAATAAACAAATAGTAAAAACATAATTTCTTCTGTCGACAATTTTTTCTTTAGTCCTCTTTCAGGATTCCATTGGTTCAAGTTTCAGCACTTTCCTGAGCACATAGTAATCAATTCCAAAACGCAGAAAAGAGAACTCATTATATCCCAAGTCTATCTGCACAGAAGCCTGGCTCGTCCCATCCAGAAACCCACTTCAATTCCTCATGACCAATTGCCTAAGGTGATGTCTTACAAGATAAAATCAAGTGCCACAATGTCCTTGTATTGCTGCTTTAATGTCATTATTTTTTCAAAGAAACTTGTCTAATTAATCTTTTTTTTTTGCTTTGTAAAGATTAATCTTTTTTAACAACTTTATTTAAAAAAACAGATAAATGTACAGATTTTTAAAAGATTTTTTTGCATAAAACTATATAAATATATTTTTTGTCAGTACTTGATTCTTTTTAAAGGTTTGATAGTGTGCATTGAAATCTTACTAGTTACAATGAGCATAAAGTACATGTAAAACAAAACGTAACATGGAAATAGTCAACGTTTTCTTGGTGTGTAAAGATTAAACATAATAATTTTAAAATACCAAGAATTGCCAAAAGGCTGCATTCTTAGCTCTTGGATTATTAATGACTTAAGGTCTAGGTGTCCCACACTCTGAGAGGGTGCTAGACACTTATTTATTTAATTTTTCTAAGAAGGACTGAGGTTTCCACATTTTGGGCTTTCTTTCTTTCTTTCTTTTTCTTTTCTTTTCTTTCTTTTCCTTTTTTCTTTTCTTTTTTTTTTTTTTTTGAGCTTCATATGGTCTGTGAGTTGTTTCTTGGGTATTCAGACCTTTTCTGGGGTTAGTAACCAGTTACCAGTGACTGCATATTATGTCTGTTCTTTGTCACTGGGTTAATTCCTAGACAAATGGATGGATCTAGAGAATAACATCCTGAGTGAGGTAACCCAGCCATGTAACTCGTTAAACACTGGGAATCCAAGTTGCATTTCATTTCCCAGAAGAAGTTAAAGCTGGGAACGTCCTGGAGTTTTCTGAAGACTCTTAGATGGGTTTCCAGGCATTCAGTTCCTTTCTGGTGGACATTTGGGTTATTTCCACACTTCTGCTATCACAAACCACCCTGCATGACTAACCTTGTCTATTGATCGTTGTTTACCTAGACACAGGGCAGATCCCTAGGAGAAAGCTCACAGGGCTCATAAAACCTCATCATTTATTCTGACTAGAGGAGGGACCCAGGCACTCCAGCCTCACTATCCCAGAGAATAGCACATTCTGGAATTTTGTCTATCTTTAAAATTCTACCTCAGTGCATTTTAATGTGTACTTCTGCTATTATGAACTGAAGATAACCATTCTTTTCAGATAATTATTAAGCACATAGCCTTTTACTGGCAATTGCTCGGGTTTTTTTTTAACCTTTAAAGATATTTGTTTATTTTTTATGTGTATGGGTGTACGAGTACATATATGTGTATATATATACACACACATCTAAACATACATGTATATTACACACACACACACACACACACACACACACACACACACACACACCCCACATGTTTATAATGCCTACAGAGGTCAGAAGAGGGCACCAGATTCCCTGGCCCTGGACTTACAGATGGTTGTGAGGCACTGTGTGGATGCTAGGAACTGGGTCTTTTGTAGGAGCATCAAGCACTCTTAAGCGTCCAGCCATCTCTCTAGCCCTGAGTTTTTAGTCCATTTGTTTGTTTTGGACAATGTTTTATGTAGCCCAGACTATCCCCTAACTCTAGATACAACTGACGTTGGATTTGAACACCAGACCCTATTGCCTCTGCTTCGCACATGCTGGGATTACAGGTATACGCCTCCCACCCACCCTTGCTTATGATTTAAAAACTCTTTTCTTGGGGGGGGGGTGTCTGGAGAGATGGCTCAGCAGTTATGGGCTCTGGTTGATCTCCCAGAGGACCCAGGTTCAATTCCCAGCACCACACGGCAGCTCACAACTGTCTGTCATTCCAGTTGCAGTGGATCTGACACCTTCACACGGACACACATGCATGCAAAACCCCAATGTGCATGAAATGAAAATGAATCAGTGATTGATGAATCAAATTTCAAAGGCTGCTTTCTTTTAAACGTCTGCCTTGGCTTCTTTCTTTTTTCTTTTTTTTTAGTTTTCTTTTAAAAATACTTTATTTTTACTCATGACTGTGGTCAGCTCATGATACCTGCAGAAGTTAGATGAGATGTTGGGTCCCTGAAGCTCTAGTTATAGGTTGCTGTAGGCTGTTTGGTTCTGGAAGTTCAGCTTAGATCTGCTAGAAGAGCAGCAAGCTCTCTTAACCACTGTTTAAACTTTTACTTAGGAGATGACAATGGCAATCCATGGTCATTGTCCTGACGAAGTAGTGAAGATGGGGGTGGGGTGGGATGTAGGGGGTGTGGTACCCGAGGTGCTCCATGGATAAAAACACTTGCTGTGAAGCCTGATGACCTGCATTGGACCCCTAAGCACCACATAATATAAGCAGACAACAGACTCCAGCAAGTTGTCCTCTGACCTCTACATGGTGACAAGCTGTTCGTGGGCACACTCACTCACCCACACTGATATACTAGAAGAAAAACAAAAATCAGCGAAGACTTAATTTGCTCACTGTGTTCTTTAATTAAAACGGAGAGCTAGCGATGAGACGCATGCGCCTGGGACGCCTCGCTCATTAATAGTGCTGATATGATCAGGCCTGTCTGTCAGTCTGGGGCTGTCATTTTAATTCTGCTAATGCTTTGCAAACTGTGACTGCGGCTTTTATCATCTGAAGGGAAAGCATTTTTCCATTGATGTGTTTGCCGGAGGCATTCCCTTCCTGGTTATGACCAGTATTACAACAGCATCCTATTTTTGCTCCAGAGGATTGGAGTAAGAATAGAAGAAGAAGGGGGGGCGGACGAGGGGGGGGGGACAAAACAGGTCTCCTTTGTTTGCGGCTGCCTAGCAGCTATCGGAGTTGTAGTGTCTGGAGCTAGACAGGGCCGAAGGGACACTCTCAGCCTTTCGAAACCGGGGTGGGGGGGTTTGGGTGGCCTCCCGTCTGTTGCTGGGTTGTGACTTTGAGGTCTTGCCATTTCCCCCCTCACCAGCTGCGTTGCCATTTACCTGCCCCAGGAGAATGTTCCAGTGACTTCATTGCTCACTGTGGCTGTCCCCAGGTTCCATGCTAAGGAATGTTAACCGAGATCCCCCAGGGTCCAGTTAGGCAGCCAGGTCAGCCTTTGCTGCCCTCACGTCTCTTCGGAACAGTTCACCGAGAATCGCACTTTCCGACGAAGCACAGTTTAATCTCCTCCATCTTCCCAGCCCTCACACCGGACAAACTCAAAGCATCTTTTCCCCTCAGGTTCTCCCTGACTCACTTAAAATATGGTGTGTTCCTTCCAGAAGTTTTTCTTCCCCCTTCCTCCTCCATTCTGATCCTTTAGGCCTCATTAAGAAACCAATTTCCATTTTTTTTTCTTTTACTTCAGGTGATTACATCATCTATTTTTATCAATGTCTCCTTGGTCAGCACCTGGTAATTGAAAATCCCAGGGGCCCCTTAGTTTCCTTGCTATTCTGCAGGGGTTTGGACAGGAGGATCTGTTACTGTAGACTAAGGACAGTCTACAGCAACAGAATCTGCCTGCCTGCTTTTATCTCTGATTTTTATGTGCCTCCCTTTTTGGGTAGAGCTCACCTGGGTTCACCTGAGACCTCCCAGCTAGTTCGTAATTGTTCTGGCTTTGAGCTGTGGTGTCCCATTCAGGGCTGGCTATTCTCTGTGCACATTTCCCTTCTCATGATAGTCTTTCTTCTTACTCCATATCATTTCCTTGAGACCTTCCTTTTTTTTTTTTTTTTTTTTTTTTTTGAGGTTTAACCAGACCATGTCTGCTGAGTTAGACAGATCTCGGGGAAAGGTAAGGCAGGAGGCGCCACCTTTGTGCTCAGTCACCTTCCCTCCAGGAAGATAAGAAAATAAGGCTGCCCTACTGTAGAGCATGCTGGGAAATATGGAGGGTTAGGAAGAGTGATGAGTAGGAAAAGCTTCAGGGAGAATTTTCTAGTAGCAGGAAGGATGGTTGGAGGTCAGTCCAAGGTAAGGGGAGGTTTAGGAAGCAACTGTAATGGTGTGTGTGTGGGGGGGGGGCGGGGAGCAGAACAAAGCAATGAAGACAAGAGTTATAGAATATACGTTGATGTGATCTAGGGAATGAAGAATTACAGTGAACCTCAACTCACGTGCGCTGACGGCACCAAGCCATGCCCATGACTACTCTGTGGGAAGGGTCTTAAACAGTAGTCTGGGCTGGAGAGATGGCTCAGTGGTTAGAACACTGACTGCTCTTCCAGAGGTCCTGAGTTCAATTCCCAGCAACCACATGGTGGCTCATGGCCATCTGTAATGGGGTCTGATGCCCTCTTCTGGTGTGTCTGAAGACAGCTACATTCTACTTATAATAAACAAACAACAACCAAACAAACAAACCAGTAGCCTGTAGACAGAACTTCATTGGTAGACTTTTTTTGGGGAGTAGAAACTGTATTAACTCAATCTGACACATATGTATAGAACAGTAGATACTTCAAGTTTAAGATCTATAATCTCAGTATGGAAACAGGCATATATACTGTTGAAATGAGAGAGTAGAGGGTTAACTATTAAAATGCCATACACAAGGCCAGGCACGATGGACGGTAGATGCCTGTAACCCCAGCATTTGGCAGATTGAAGCAGATGATCCGGAGTTCAACGTCATGTTTGGCTACATACCGAGTTCAAGGCCGGCTAGACCTACGCAAGACTCCGACCCAAACCACTTCCTAACTGCCGTGTGCAATCGGACCTCGTTCGTTTCTCTGTCCTCTGACATAACCATCCGCATGTATTAGTTTTCCATTGCTATGATGGGATGAGGGAGGGACTCTTTTGCCCCAATTTCAGAGATTTGATTCATGGTCAGCTGAACATACTGCTTTTTATTCTGCGAATGAGCAAATTCCCTTAGGGGAAGGACACGGAGCCCAGGAAAGGCATGCTTCCCATCGACCTGGAGGCAGTGAACTCAAGAACCTCCTTCAGAGATAGATCCTAGCTGGCTGCTTCCAGTCTCTAGTCATGTGACCAAACTATGAGTTCATCAGTCGGCAAATCGACTGATTAGGTCCGAGCCTTCAAGATGCAAACACCTCTCAATGATCTACTAGTTGGGGGTGGGGACCGATGCTTCGACTGTGTGTCCCGAACCAGCCTTCCTGAGTACCAAGGGGCAGCTGTATATGAAAGACTTCTCATACAAGGACTTTGTGGGCGGATAGATGGTTTAGAGGGTCAGTGTTGTGCACACCCAGTGACCCACACTAAAGCCCAGCTGTGGTAGCAGCGTCCTTAGGGAGGGAGGGAGTGGGGATGAGGGACTGCTCAGAAGCTCACTGACCTGGAAGCCACAGCAAAGCAAGAGGGACAAGAGCATGGTGAAAGGTGGGACTGACCTCAAAAGTTGTCTTCTGACTGCCACATGTGTACTGGGGCGTGTGTGTATGTGTGTGTGTGTGTGTGTGTGTGTGTGCCTACCACCTCTTTCTCTTTCTCCAGAAAAAAAAAATTAGATTAAAAAAAATCTTAAGGGACTGATACCATAGCTCAGGAATAGAGCAATAGAGCATTTGCTTGGCATGTGGAAGATCTTGGGTTTAGATACACACTCACACACACACACACATTCACCACACATACTCACCACTTACACACACACACTCACCACACATACTACTCACACACACACACCACACACATGCACCTACACACACCACACACATGCACTACACACACCAAAACACACATACAACACAACAAACACACATATACACACATACACAACACACAAAAATACAACATATACACAACACACACACAACACACACTTACAACACACACAACACACACCCAGTACACACAACACAGACATACAACACACAACACATACACAGCACACACAAAACATACAACACAGACATACAACACACACAGTACACACAATACACACAACACACACAAATAAAACACATACAACACACTAATACAACATACACACCACACACACAAACTCATACACCACACACACACCACACACACAATAGAATATGTACAACATACACACACACAACACACACACAAACACGCAGAAAGACACACAGCACACACACACACACACACACACCACACACAAACACTTACCTCCAGATAACTCCCAACCATGGGAATCCAAAGAAAGATGCCAGGACTTATTGGAGCCAGTGAGAAGAAAGCGAAGTTTTCAGGGTGCTACTGACTCGAACTCACTTAAATAGTCGAGCTTTAAGAATAAATGTGGGGCATACTTTACATAAAGCTATGGCGACAGAGTGGGCTGTTTTACCTAAAATAGAGCAGCTGTATTTAGAAGCTTTCAGTCTAGGTTGACCTTGACATGTGCATCAACACAGTCGTCTTTTACGCTGAGCATAACCCCTCTTGTTTCTTTTGTCTCAAAACTGCTCCCCTGGCTTAACTGCTGTGCCACAGCAGAGTGAAAATTGAATATAAATAGTGCACCTTCCACGATAGGATCTTAAAGCACGCGTCTTTGGTCAGCAACTCACCGAGTGTGCCTTACTAGTAATTACCTATACATAGTTGCTTTCCTCAGTGCTGTGCAGGTGGGGTGAGGGGGTGAGAAGGGGGGTGGGGAGGTGGGAGGGTGGGGTTTTGGGGGTTGGGAGGGTAGAGGACCAGACAAAAGCAACTTGAGGAAGGAAGGGTTTGTTTTAGCTATGCTCCCATGCCTGGCTTCTTTTCTCATTTTTAACTTTAAAAAAAATATGTGTGCGTGCTTTGCCCGAATGTACATCTGTGCCCAATTTGTGTGCCTGGTGCTTTTGGGGGCCAGGAGAGGGCACCGGATTTGTGGAACCAGAGTTACAGATGCTTGTGAACCTGGGGCTTCTGGAACAGCAGCCGGTGTTCTTCGTGACAGATGTGTGTACAGCTCCACCCTTTCTCCTCTTTCCCTTAGTCCATGACTTTGAACCTCACCCCTCACTCTATATTTTGAACATCCATCCCCAAGATTCAGTGAGCAACGGACCATCATGGATTCTTCGCTGAGCTAAGAGGATGGTTTACAAGAATCAACGGCAAGTCCACGTTTGCAAAATGGCCTCCAAATTATTCAAGTCAGTGTGTGCTTAAGATGGCCTTCATTCTTTCTGATTTCTTCCTAAGTATAAACATAAACACAGACACAAACACAAACACAAACATAAACATAAACATAAACATAAACATAAACATAGTACTTCCTGTGAGCATGATGGGGCAGAAAAGAACGTACCTCAGTGGTTGGAGCATTTACCCAGCATGCTTGAGGCCCTGGGTGCAATCTTTAATACTGGGAGAAAAGTATTCACTATGGGTAATCTTGACTGTTTCTTTCTCATCTGTTTCATATTCTGAAAGCAATACTGTGTCCGAACTTTGACTTATGTTGTGGATTTTGTCCAGTTTTGTCTTGGCAAGAAAAAGTGTACAAGCTCCAAACATTGTCTAAAAATATGCAATGCAGTTTATAAATTAAAACTTAATTTTTTGACCATTAGAATCTCAGAAACAAGCCAACTAAACCAAACAGGGGTGGAATGGTAAATTTTCTGGTTCTATGATTTTGTTTTTTTAGAACGCTGGCTGACCTGGAACTCAATATAGACTAAGCTGACCTCAGACTCATGGAGATCTGCTTGTCTCTACCTCTTGAGTGTTGGCAAGGAGGTCTGTTCAAAGCAGGATTTATGAGAGGTTCTGCATCTAGGCAGTGAGTCACTGGGGTTTGGAAGATCCATCACCCAGAGACCGCTGGAAAGTTGCTGGTTGCAAGAACTACAGTAGCATCCAAAGTGGTAGTGGGGTTGTGTGTTTTGCTCATTAGGGGTTCTGGCTTTTCCTGGAAAAAAAAAGCTGGGGACTAACCTTAATACCATTTGTCAACCAGGATACGGCTGCCTATGCTTGTGACCTCAGCATGTGGGAAGGAAGAGGATCCTAAGTTCAAGACCACCCTGGTCTTCATAATGAGGCTCTATTTCATCAGGAACTGAAACAACAAAACAAACAAAAGCCAAACAGCAATGTAACCAAACAAAGCCCCTGTCCTGGTGTGTGACACCAAGAGGATTAATTAAAAGCAGCCATTTAAAAATGTCTTCAACCTGAGGTGGGCGGCGCCTTCTGAAATAGAACATTTGGAATGTTCAAGGTTGCTTTAATACTACCACAGTTTTCCAGAAGTGTACTGGAGTCTTTCAGTAGAGCTTTAGATTTTGTGACATAATTTTTAAAAAGTGTGATCAGAGATTGAAATAATCAGAATTTGGGGTAGACTTGTATTCTGTAGGAATTCAAAATAAAGTGTCAGATCAAATCCACTTTTAGTTGTTTGTGTGTGGGAGGGGTGTCCAAGGGAACCGTGGCCATTAAATTTTGGGGCTGGAGAGGTGAGTTAGTGAATCAAAACACTGGATGCTCTTCTAGAGCACCCCACATGGCTAAAGAGCCAAAACACGCCCCCCCCCCCCCCCCCCCGTTATACTAGATCATTGCCTTGACTATTTGTCGAAGGCATGGGAAGCCGACTAGCACAGATGACCCGACACCTGATAAAGGAGCCTGGAATAGAAACGGGCTCTCTCCTCTACCCACGATGTCCTTCACTCCTCTCCTTCCTGTTCTTTCGTGAGAAATTAATCTTCATAAACTCCTGCCTGTCCCAGTCCCTTACTCTGGATAGAAAGCTTGGATGGGTTTCCGTCACTTAAAGGGAAGACTCTAAATTTCTCTTCCTTTTTGTTTTTTGAGACAGGGCTTCTCCGCGTAGCTCTGGCTTTCCTGGAACTCTCTGTAGACCAGGCTGGCCTCGAGTGCAGAGCTCCACCCCCTCTGTCTCCTGAGTGGTGGACTACAGGTGTGCGTCACCGCTGCCCAGCTACTCACGAGTGGACCAGCTTTTCTAACGACTTTTTTCTTTTGGATATATTTTATTTACATTTCAAATGTTACCCCCTTTTCCAGTTTCCTCTTCATAACCCCCTATCCCATTCCCCCTCCCCTACTTCTATAAGGATGTTCCCCACCCACCCATCCACACTCTCCTACCGACCCTGACATTCACACTGGGGCAGGACCAGGGCTTCTCTTCCCATTGATGCCCAACAAGGCCATCCTCTGCTACATATACAGCTGGAGCCATGGGTCCATCCATTTGTACTTTTTGGATAGTGGTTTAGTCCCTGGGAGCTCTGGTTGGTCGGTATTGTTGTTTTTATGGGGTAGCAAACCCCTTCAGCTCCTTTACTCCTTTCTCTATCTTCTCCATTGGGGACCCCATTCTCAGCTCAATGTTTGACTGTGAGCATCCAACTCTGTATTTGTCATGATCTGGCAGAGCCTCTCAGAGGACACCTATATCAGGCTCCTGTCAGCATGTACTTCTTGGCCTCAACAATATTGTCTGGGTTTGGTGGCTGAAAAGAGACCTGATAGACAAAATGCAAGCAAGCAGAGAGTGAAGCAGGCATGGACCCCGGGGGCAAAATGCATGTGTTTTTTTTTTTTTTTTTTTTTAATCCCTTCTCGGAGCATGTGTCAGACTGTCCCTAGGTCTAAACCACCTTAGGTCTAGTGTGAGCTAACACTCTCACAATGACTTTTTTAGTTTGGAAATCCCAGTCCCCGCCCCCTTTAAATTGACAGGCGATGCATCCATACAACACCAAGATATCGTCTCTACCGAGGAAGACTGCTGTTTGACAATGGACTGTCGAGACTTGGTCAGCCCTCAAGATTGTTGGCATCAAGTGTGCTGAGAAGCAGCCTGGACAAAGGGTACTCGGGGCTATAATCTGTGGGCATAGCCCAACCTCTCTCTCCCAACCTCTTCCCTCCTGGGTCTGCCCTGCCTTTCTGGGCTTCCCAGACCTAGGGGGATGGTGCTAATTACTAATTAGTAGGGAATACGGTGCGTTTTTCACTCAAAGTCAGAATCTCACGCAGCCCAGGCTGGTTTCTCACTTGCTGTCTTCATTGGAGTTTCTATTGCTTCTACTCCAGGACCAAAAATCAAGTTGTGGAGAAAAGTTTATCCAGGTCATACTCCATCATTGGAGGAAGTCAGGACGGGAACTCAAAGCAGGTCTAGAACCCAAAGGCAGGAGCTGATGCAAAAGTAGTGGAGGGGTGCTGCTTACTGGCTTGCTTTTCATGGCTTGCTCAGTCTACTTTGTTATAGAATCCAGGACCTCTAGCGCAGGGATGACTCCACCCACATTGGGCGGGGCCCTCCGCCCTTGATCACTAGTTGAGAAAATGCTTTCCAGCTGGATCTCATGGAGGCTTTTCCTCAGCTGAGGCTCCTTTCTCTCAGATGACACAAACCCAGCCAGTACACCTGTTATGCAGCTGAGAATGAGTCTGAAGAGTTGGGCCACCTGCCTCTACTTCCCAGTGCTGGAGCACCTATTATTCCATGTGTATATTCATTCATGTATATATGCATGTATGCATATATGTAGATATACGTTACTTAATAAACAGCCAGTACTTAGTGATAAGAGCACGTGTATCAGTCACTTTGTTGCTGTTGTTAGCAAAAGCAATGAGAAGTGACTTAAGGGCTCACTGGGGCTCACTGTCCCATCTCAGCAGTGGAACCATGGTGACAGACATCTGAGGCAGCTGGCCACATTTCATCCACTGTCGGGAAGCAAAGAGACGGATGCCGATGTTTAACTTTCTGTTTGGTCCATGCTTCCAGCCCATGTGATGGCGGCGGGCTGTGTTAATGATAGTCTTTCCTCTTCAGGCAAGTGTTTCTGGAAGCGGCCCCATGGACATACCAAGAGGTGTGTGGATCTAATTAAGTTCTCCTGTCTGAGAAGTCGCCCCCCTCCCCCAAAGCAGTGCTGAACGGCTGGAAGGAAAGGGAGAGGCCTCCCTCTTTCCTCATGCTGGGCCCTTTGTCAAATGGGCAGATTAGTGATGGTCTGGTTGTTCCTGTGGTGGGGTATTCACCCAAGGGGACTGCTCGGAAATGGGCTTAAGTCCATAGAAAGTCTTTATCAGCTGGCCTGGGATTTGCACTGCGTGTTAGGGATCCTGGTGTAGTGCAAAGCCTTTTTCAGGGTGTGCTTTTAACTGTGTTCTGGTTTGATGTTCTTCAACTAACAAGAACCCTTAGCCAGAAGAAGAGCTGCAGAAGCTAACGAGGTTAGTACACTTTGAGACTTTCCTAGAAACATACTGATGGATTAGGCTTTTTTCGGGGGTGGTGGGGGGGGATGGTAGGATGTGTTATCTACATGTTGAGTTTTACCAGCCTGAATGGTCTGGGAGCCTGCTACAGTTTCCAAGTGACTTAGAAGAAACTAAGTAAACTTTAAATGTTGAAGAGTTTCCTATTCTTCCAAGGAATCAAACAAAGTAACCACATACAGAATGAAAAAGGCCAGAGTGTAGCAGAACGCTTCTGTTAAGCTGAAGATTGGGGTCTATGAAGGCCGAGTTGGTGTCGGTTTAGATCTGAAGTGTTCTCATAAAAGGTTCATGTGTTAAAGATTTTTTTCCCCAGCTAAGAGGTCCAGTCCTGTGAGGTGGTTAAATCATGACAAGTCTGATGTAAGTAATTCTTATTTGGTGGCAATATCTAGAGGCCATAGAGGTTTTAGGGAAGATGAAATACTGTATCACTGTGGTCTGTAGTATAGAAAGGTACTGAAAGAGGCTCTCCTCTCTCTCCCTTTTCCTCCTGCTCCTCCTCTTTCTCTCTTTCAGTTATGACATGTCCCTCATGTTGTCCCCCACTGTAATGTCTACTGCACATGGACCATCAGAGAAGCAGTAAAGGGAGCATTCCATCCGGGACGCTTGTTATGTGAGCAGCTAATTGAACCCTTTAAAATTCTGCCTATAGTTTATGACTTTACGTTAGTGGCTAAGCAATAACACAATCCCGTAGGCTCTTAGGATCATTTCTAGTTTGAGTCTGGTAATTGACCATGACTAAACACAGTGGGTTCCAGGAACATGACTGTTTAGCTTTTAGTAGGGAAACCCTGGCACCTGATTCGAGAGATCAAATTTGCTACGGAGCAGCTGATGTCTGGAGTCAAGGCTGAGAGAATGGGAGGCAGGAGCTCAGAGGCAGACGTGAGGATGTGGACCAATTGTTTGGATCCAGAATGAACTCTGGAAACCAGTTATGTACAGGAAGTAACCACATAGTTTTGTTGCGTTATCAGCAGAGGGAATTAGAGTCTAATATGGGCGGTGGTGGTGGTGGGGGGTCACACCGTCTGTTGGGGATACGTGACCACAGGTTTGAATGAACAATAACAGGGAAGGAGGAAATAATGATTAGTCACACCAGCCACTGCCACATTTGTGCCGTCTCAGTGTGGGGGAGGGCACACCTGGGCTTGTAGGTGTCTCCCCCCCCCCTCTTTCAAGACTAGGCGGTTGTTTGACTGATGTGGGATCCTCAAGAGCCCCAAATCTGAGAAACCATCCAGTGAGAGGGAAGAGAGTGGAGAGTAAGGATCACAAGAACCTCCATGCAGTACCCCTGGACAGAAGATGCTGTCAGGTCCTCGGGGGCCAGAGTTAGAGAAGATTGTAACCCTCCATGTGGGTTCTGGGACTCAAACCCAAGTCCTCGGAAGTGGGTCTCCAGATCCATCCCAGCCCTTCTCCTCTCCTTCCCCCCACCCCCGAGATAAAGTCTCGTTGGCACAGCCAGTATGCTAGTACTGAATGCAGGGCCTTCGCCTTCTGTTCCCTTCCTTCACATCTAAGTCTCTGGCCTTAGTAACACCCATTTTCTCCTCTACTTTTCTGCACTTCTCTGGTTCCTGCTTCTAGTCTTATTCTTTCTTTTTTCCCCTCTTCCTCCTCCTCTTCTTCCTCTCTGATCTTACTGTATTCAGGGCCCCGACTTTAGCCTTCGCCTCCTCTCAGTTTGGAATCTGTCCAATTCGCTAGTCCTCTCTCGTGCCGTCTTCGCGACTAATAACTGCTACTCTACACGCTTAGTCTAAACCTCCTGAACATCTTATATGCAGTAGCTAATGGGGCGTGCGCCCCTGGAAGGTCTAGTGGGATTTCAAACTTAGTCGTCGTAAAATGAGACGAAGCAGTGCGTTTCTCCTCTCCTGTTTTGATTAGACTCCGTTCATCACTCAAGTGTGAGATCCGGGGTCCCCCCGCCCCGCCCTCTGCATCCGCCTAACTGGGCTGGCCACTTCCGCCTTCTCAACTTGTTTCCCACCTCCCACCCCATCACATGACATTATCCCCACCTAGCTTGTCTGTGCTCACTACAGTCTACCACCATTGACAAAGCTATCTCTGGTAAGAAAGGCAGAACGTCGTGGCCCCTCGGGACTGACAACACACAAGTCACGAAACCCCTGTGTCCTGTTCTCTGTCACTCTTGCAGTTCGGACCGCTGCCCCATGTCTCCGGTTTCTCAGCTATGAGCAAACGGACTGACTTCAGTGCCACACCTCGGTGCCGTGGCAAGCGCCCTTCCTGCTCAGGGCAGGAAGGTTAACGTGTGTCAAGTTCTGCAGTAGCACGCTGTATAGAAAGCACTGTCTAGAATCCTTTTTACGTGGATCCTTGGGGAGGGGGAGGACAAGAAAGTTTCCCTAACATCAGGGATCTTGCTCCACTTTGGTCCCCAGAAACTACTGTGGTAGAAAAGACGTGTGTAGTGACTAGGGTAGAAACCAATAGAAGTACTTTACATGAAGTGGCCTCGCTATCCAAGTTGGTGAGTCTTTAAGACACTTGCACCCTTGGGGCTTCAGTGCGGGTCGTCTTCCCACTGTACAGATGAAGGACAGCCCGGTGGCTGGTTGCCTGAGGGCTGGGCTGGGTGGCTGCCCGCGCGCCTGCGCCCTCTGCTGCTCCGGTCCCGGCGCGTCTCCGTGTGCTTGTGTCTGGGGAGAGGAGGCTTGGGTGACAGGCCAGAGGTTGGGGGAAGAGTCAGCCAGCCCGACTCGCAGTCTCGCTCTCTGAACCCTCGGCGGCGGGACCGAGACCGCCACCCCCGCCCCCCCCGCCCCCCGGCGCCTGGCCCCGCTTCCCGCACCGCGGCGTCCTGCGGCGACCGCTCCTCTCCCAGCCCGGCAGATCGGCCGTCACCCTCGCTAGTGAGTTGCGAAAGCTTGTGCTACCAGCAGAGGGGCGAGCTGTCCCGGGCGGTTCAGTCCTCCCACGGGCTGCGTGTGTGCGTGTGTGTGTGTGCGTGAGTGTGTGTGAGGGCGTGTGCACGCAGGGGGTGTCCCTGGGATTCCGCGTTGGTTCCGAGTCTGCGCCGCGATGCGGCTGCTTCCCCAGCCAGGGGCTCCGACGCCGGGATTCCCCAGCTCGGCGCGCAGCCACGGGTGGAGTTCCCCGGGAAGGCTCAGGGGTGAGCGGGCGGAGCCCAAGACCCGGGATCTGCGAGCGAGTCCGGTCCGGAACAATCCCGGGAGATGCGGTGGCCGCCACCCCTCGGTCAGTTCCTCGGCCTCTCTCATCCTTTTTCTTTTCGAAGCAGCATCACAAAAGCTCAGAAGGAAACCCGACGCAGCGGAACCCCAAAGCTTGCCATCTGATGCACTTCGCCGCGGGAGCGGGAGGGGTGTATGGCTCCCCAAGATTAGGGGTGGGGTTTACAGCGGGGGGGGGGGCGCACCTGTGCTAGCGCTCGCTGAATTCAAACCAAGTGCTGGATCGCACAAGCAGTTCCAACGTGAACTCGTGGTGTGTGTGTGTGTGTGTGTGTGTGTGTGTGTGTGTGTGTGTGTGTGTGTACTTCAGGCCTTCGCACACCCCAGGCTCTCGGGGTGTGCTTGCCACACAGCACACCTCCGGGCCGAGCTGCTACGGTGGGCTCCCCGCGCACGTTGTACCAGCTTTCCGGCGTCCCTTTGTTTGCTTGTGGCTTCACCCAACCCTTTGCAAAGCAAATTGAATTTCGGTTTCGCTCAACCTTGCGCTCTGGGACTTAACGTGGGCCACAACCTCGAATGCCCTCGTTACTTGTAATTGAATATAGTTCTTTCCGGCAAGGGGCTATTTTTAGTGTAGAGAATAACCACGCAAGCATGTTGACCGCCCCCCCACCCCCGCGCGCTGCCTTTGGCTTTGGATAAGTAGGTGTTTGATGGAGCAGACGCATCCACATCCCGTCGCGCACACGTGCCAGCGTACAAGTGTGCACACACATGTCTACGCTGTAGTTTTCTTTCTACCGCTTTACAAAAATGTATTTTAAAATTTGAGACCAGGAATGTATTGTGTGCTTGTAAAAGGGAAAAAAAAAACTTTCCTTTGTTCTTCTGGGAATCTTCTATTTTGAGTCAAGGAGTAGGAGTACCAAAAGGTTGCAATTAGTTCACACGAATAAAAGACACTGCCTTCTGAGTCAGAGCTGCCAGGTTGATAATTATTAACATATAAAAGCAAACGCACAGTTTAAGGCAAAAGGGGCGGGGCGGGGGCAGGTCCGCCGCAGACAATGAGCGAGACTCTCGGCGGACCGCCGCTGCTCATTGTTCCGGGACTTGAGGCTGCAGTCTCTGCGGGTTCCTTCAGCAAGGTTCAGCTCCTGGGTAGCACCTCAGTCCCTCTGGGGACCAGGGGGTTACTTAGCACTCTAGCCCCGGGACACCGGGATGCCAGCCCCAACTGCAGGCATTCTTCTCTGACGATCCATTCTCTGCTTTACAGGTCGGCAGCCTCGCGGTGGGCACCGCACACCCCCGGGACCGTAAGGTGGGATGTTGGTCGGACAGTTGCGCTAAGTGACCCCTGCACTGCTTCTGGACACCGTGTGAGAGGCGGCGGCGGAGGGGATGAGCGCCGGACGCGCAAAGCGCCTACCTCGAGCTACCATCCCCAGGAGGTGGACACCAAGCGCGGACCTATACCTCCCTCGGTACAAGGTGGCGAAAGCTTTCTGTTGCGCCTCGACTCAGGACGCTCTGGGCACCTCCCTGCTGTTGAGATGGTCTGCTTCCAGGCTCTGCCATCCCCAGTCCGGGTCTCAAGAGGGGACGATTGAGTGGGCCCGGCATTAGCCCCTCGTGCAGGTGGATGAAAAGTGCGGGAGGCCTTGTATGGGATCAGCGACCACATTTTAAGAGCCATGGACGAAGGGGCTGTGCAGTCCCGAGCCCCAGAGCAGCTAGAGGCACCTTGCTCGGTGGGAGCTGTCCAAGAGAAGTGCGAGTCAGAGTCCTTCAGGTCCAAGAGTTTACCGGTCCTGCACAGCTCCTCCTGCCGGCAGAACCTCGGTGCTGGGAATGCGGATGGGAAACTGGCCTTGGACTGCCCTGAAGCTTCAGGTCCCCAGGAGACGCATCTAGGACGGAACTTGATAGTCCCGAGCTCTTCTGCTCCATCCCCTTCGGCAGGTACTACAACGGAGCTCATGGACTGTAACCACAGGATGGACCCCAGCAAAACTGTGTCGGTATCTTCCACTTTGGCCACACTCCAAGAGAGAAGGTGTCTTTACGTGGTCCTTACGGATTCTCGCTGCTTCCTGGTGTGCATGTGTTTTCTGACTTTCATCCAGGCGTTAATGGTCTCTGGGTACCTGAGCAGTGTCATCACCACCATCGAAAGGCGCTATAGCCTGAAGAGTTCTGAGTCCGGGCTGCTGGTCAGCTGCTTTGACATAGGGAACCTGGTGGTGGTGGTGTTTGTCAGTTACTTTGGTGGCCGTGGGCGAAGGCCCCTGTGGCTGGCGGTGGGTGGACTTCTTATCGCCATTGGGGCTGCGCTCTTCTCTTTACCTCATTTCATCTCGCCTCCCTATCAAATCCAAGAGCTGAACGCTTCGGCCTCCAACGATGGCCTTTGTCAGAACGGCAACTCCACGGCCATCTTGGAGCCTCCTCCCTGTCCCAAGGACTCGGGAGGAAATAGTCACTGGATCTACGTGGCTTTATTCGTTTGTGCGCAGGTCCTCATCGGAATGGGTTCCACACCGATTTACACCCTGGGACCAACCTATTTGGATGACAACGTCAAGAAAGACAATGCATCCTTGTACCTAGGTAAGGCTTGCTGTTCTCAGGCATGGAGTTGGCTCACAGTGACACTTTTTTTCTTCCCTAAATACGATCTTTTATATTTTCAGGTATATGAAGCATTCTGGCTCACTCCTTTCTGAGTTCCGTTTTTGGTGTGGCATGTTTTCAGTTTGGGATGAAGAGTTTGTTGAACTAATCTTCAGATAAATTTCAGTTATCTTTCCCGCCCAATACAAAGGCTGAACAACAGGATAGGACAGGGCTTTTCCCTCTTGCTGTCCATGTCTGGGAAATCTCTATTTGTCAAGTTTATCTCCTAAGCTTTCCTCCCTAGAAAGGACCAGAAAAGAGGGAACGCTCACTAGCAGTTTTGAGTCATGAATTTTTATTGCTACCCCCGTTTCTCATCTCCAAAAGCAGATGATGGGGTAGCCAGACCACATATGCTGGGTCGCTTTCATAACTGTATTCAGAACATGTCTGCATTACCCAGCACCAACAAAGCCGAAGAAACAGCAGATGAGCCAGTTATGTCTGCCCACGATGAAGGCTGTTCTCACTGGGCTTGGAAGACCTTACTGACTGGAGTTTGTGAGAGCTCATTACTGTCTTGTGAAGAGTACAGGCTCTGGGGTTTCGTTCTTTGACTTTCATTTAAGAGCATCTGCAGACAGAGGTGTCTAGGATAGGTTCAGGGTACCCATGAGGGGACAGGGCTAGCTGACTTCCTGGAAGTGACTTTGGTGATTGTCAGCATCTCTCTGTAGTTGGTAACCGCTCCTTCAAAAAGTTCACCAAAAGATGGTTTTGAACCCCTGGTAAGGTTCAGAGTTTTGCCGGCTAAGTGTTCTGTGTTCTGCTGGAGTCCACACAAACACTTAAAACACATAAAGGCAGTGTGTGTGTGTGTGTGTGTGTGTGTGTGTGAACATCTGTGCATACACCACAGAACAACATTGGGTGTTGTTTATTGGTTCTCTCTCTCTCTCTCTCTCTCTCTCTCTCTCTCTCTCTCTCTCTCCTCTTCCTTAGACTGAGTTCCTGGCTTAGAACTCACTAAGGCTTGTCTAGCAGGCCAGCATAAACGCTTTTATTTTTATTTAGTGACCTTTTAGCGATGTGTAGATTGGTTCCTTGATGTCAGAATGGGGTTTTCCAAGAGAGTGGAGAAGATTGTCAGTGTAGGAGGGCCATACTTAGTCTTCAGTTCACTCACTGCCCTCAGAGACTTTCTAACTTAACTTCATTGTTAAATATACCTACAAGATTCCTCGCCCTCCAATGGATGGAGGAGACTAATTACCCCACCTCCATCTGTAAGTCTTCTAACACTTAATGTGGGAAGCTAAAAGATAGTAAAATAAATGCCAACATACCACTCACTAGACTTAATAATTCCTCATTTATCAGCTGTGTATGGTGTAATTCCAGCAGTTGGTGAGGTAAGATTGCTGTGAGTTTAAGGTCATCTTGGGCTACACAGTCAGTGCTAGGCCAACCAGGGCTACATGGTGAGATACTGTCTCTAACAACAAAACTTCACTTTGTCATGCTCACAAGCATCCCCAGATATGTTCATATTTGATGTGGGGAGCTTACCAGCATCTCCCCAATATATGTGTGCATATTTGACACGGACAGCTAAGCTAAGTGTGTAGGTGACACTAAGACTCACCGTGCCCAGAAACAGGGCATTCTGGGATTGAAGCATAGCTGAGATGTGGAAGACGCCCTGGAATTGCTCTCCAGAACTACCAGGAAGTAGATAAACACACAGGAAACAAGTAACTGCACTTTTCCCCATACTGCCAGAGCCACGCACATGGTAAGAAAGTTAAGAACCATTACCTAATCATCCAATGTCTTTCCAAATTCAAATTTCAGTTGCCAGCCAAATTCTTTTATAATTACCAATGTTAAAATTAGAGAGGTCACTCAAAGGTCACTTATTAATATAATTACATTTGACCACTTACTATTGTAGCATTCATAACACAGAACAGTGCCTCAACCTGTCTGTATCTGTGTGTGTATTCGTGTGTGTGTTCTCGTGTGTGTGTGTGTGTGTGTGTGTGTGTGTGTGTGTGTGTGTGAAATATACCTTTTGACTTTGTTTGAAGTAATTATTATTTGATGAGTGACTTACAATATGATTTTTAAGGAAACCCCACCATAATTATGACTTACATTAAATGAATTTTAGTAATCAAAAATATTTTTTTTTCTTAGAAAGAGGCTCACAGTATAAACTGGGCTGGCCAGGATTCATTAGGCATGTAGTCCTGGCTGGCTTTAAACTTTCAGTCCTGCCTCGACTTCTTGGGTGCTAAAGTAACAGTTACATACAAAAAAAACACACCTGATCATAACCTTTAAAGTGGGCTTTATAGGCCTTTTCTGAACAAATCAGGATCAGGAGACTCTGTTTCCCCAGAATACAAGCGATGCTAACCAGTCAGAATGTAGGAATTCCTTCCTAGTGAGCAATTATGGTAAGACACCTCGTGTTTTCTTTTCATAAAGCTGATGTTCTAGATCATCCATCTCCTTCCTAGTCAGTCTTTCCTGAAAACAGCAACAGCAAACCTAATGCCCTTTAGAAACTGGGGGGCAGAAGCAGGTGTGCAAAGCAACATTAATGCCACCTTATAACATGGGGGATATAACTGTACATCTGCATCTTAGCATTCTGGTGGGTTAAGCTGAAGAAGAAATGAAGACGTAGATTCGAATACAGGGCATCTACTCACATCCCCGACTCACTGTGGAGATATAGCCTTAGTGTTGGCTTTGAGTATGAAGAAAGCTTTGTCAGATTCCGTAATAAGTTGGGTAGGAAATTAACACATGATTTGTCAATATGTCAGAGAGGGGTGTATGTGTGTGCGATACTATGCTGGAAAAAGAAAATTTTTTTTGAACCATAAGGGAAGGAGAAAAAAAATGGCCATCAAATGGGGATAGAAAGAACAAATGCATTTCTAGAGTAAAGAGTCACCTGTGGGGCTGACAAGATGGTTCAGTGGTTAAAGGCCCTTGCTGCCAAGTCTGATGACCTGGGTTTGATTCCTGGGGCTTGTTTTGTGAAGGGGAAGAGTTACTCCTAAAAGTTGTCACCTGACTTCCACACACACGGTGTGTCATATGCTTCCTAGGTGTAGTGAAAGCCTTTTAAAAGCGACTTGTCCACTTGGAGGACATTCATGGTGACTGATGATTGGGGTGGTCTGTCTGTCTGTCTGTCTGTCAAGCAGTGCAGGCACCACTTAGTCATCAGTCCCGACTCACATGTCAGGAAGGACTGGAGTGGGACAGAGCAGGAGGACAGAGGCAATGACTCACATTCTGTCCTGATGCCCGCCCTTGGGGCATTTTCATGAATCCCTTTGCTTCACCCAGCTTCTGTCTTCAATGGGAATGAGGACGGCTTTTCCTCCATGATCTGCAGGCAGAGTGATTTCATGTTATAAGAGTTCTGCGATCTGCTTGGGGGATACTCCATTGTCAAAGTGGGAGAGGAGTAAGCTATGGCTTACCAGAGTATGCGTCTTCTTTAGCCATCAGGAAAAGAAAAGAAGTATTGTGCAAGAAATCAAAGGGAATCACTCCCTCAAAACAGAACCTAGGAAAGTCCTGGTCAGCATTTCAGCAATGCTATTTCCTAACTACATTTTATGAGGCTTCAATGTCTTGACATTAGACGATTCTGTACGTCAACCTTGGATGACTATCTCTCTTTAATGTAAGTGTGCTTATGACTTGTGCAACACAACGCAAGCTCTTTAAGTCTGAGGGGTTTGTGGTGGCCCCATTTCACCACTCGGCCATATATACATATATACATATATATACATACACATACATACATACATATATACACACACACATACATATATATATCCTACTCTCTGAGCTAAGAGCTAAGGACACTCTAATAGTGACAGATTTTAACAGACTTATTCCCCCAGCCCCAGGCAGCTTGCAGCATCCTGGGATCTAGGAAGGAACCAGGCTTCTGGGTGTGTCCTCGCCCCCAAAAGCAAGAATTGATGCCCCTGTGCATCTTGTAGAGCAGCAGGGAAGCAGGGGCAGGAGTCAAGAAGGGAAGCATCAGGGTGGGAGTTTACTTTCCCGGAAGACTTTTGGGTCATTTTGAGATTCTGCCTTAAATTTGTGTGTCCTCTTTACAATGTGTTTATCTTTGTAAGCCATCTAAAATCCTTTCGGAAGCGGGCTTTGTGTGAAGCTCGAGTAAATGGAGAAAAATAATAATCTCCACCCTCAATGACTGTGAGAGAGGATGAATCTTAGGGAATTCCAGGAAGCAAATTCAGGCTCCTGGAGAAAATCCCCTGGAACAGCCTGGGGCAGTCAGGGACAGGGGCGGGGTGGGGGGTAGGTAAGAGCTCCATTGAGGATGTGAAAAAGCTCCTCACAAACCTAGGGTGGCAAATGTGTGTTAGATCACGAGTGTCTTCTGCATGTCTAGCAGGAGCTAGACTTGTCTGCTGTGCTGGTATGCTGGTGTGTTTGTTGGTTTGGGCCTCTAAGGCAAGCTATCAGACCGAGAGACTGAGAAGCAAATGACTTCAGGGTCCCATTGAACAGCAGGAGTTTCTGATCTTAGGGGAGAAGTCAGTGGTTGGGTGCATGCTGATTTTTTTTCATCCTACCTGCTGGTATAAAGAGCATTCTTTTTAGATTCGGCATTTCTTGCTCCTTCAAATTCACAGAGCTTTAAAATCGCTATTTTCACACGTGTATGTTCCTAAATATGTAAATACACAAACACAACCTGCTCAGCTCATATAATGCTGCATGTATGTCAGAGGCAAGGCAAGCACACTTCCTCTCTCCTCACCCGAAGCCTGTTTGCAGTTGCATTTTCCTCTGTGCATGGTGTGAGAAGGTGTGAGAAGCCGGGAGTGCAGCTGCACGTGGGGAACACCAACACACCCACAACTCCTTTCTGCTTCTTTTCTGTCTTTTCCTTCTTTTAATTTTTTTGAGACAAGGTCTCATGTGGCTAAGGCTGGTCTTGAACTCCTGATTTTCCTGCCACACCTCCCAAGTGCTGGATTACAGACATCCTCTGTCTGTCTGGGCCGCTTCTCTCTTCGTTGGTGATCTAGAAACAACAACAGTACACTGTGGCTGTGGGCTGTATTGCATGAAGCTTTGGACAACAAGAAACAGACAGGACAGAGTGATCAGACATAAAGGGAGACATGTTGGCCCCATGCAGAGATTCAAGCCAAGATGTGACATAGGGTTCATCTCATTCCGTCCCAATTTGTAAAAGTTATTATTAAATGGGCAAAGAAACCGAGCTTTCAAAAGGATTAAAATAGTCTTGCTATGAACAGTGTGGTGCTTCCACAACACCACCCAACAGCCCCACTTCTGGTATATATTTAAAACAAAAAAAAATATTGAAAGCAATGTTTTGAAATATTTATACCTGTTGTTTACAGTGGCAGCTTTCACAGTAGCCCAGAGTTGGAAATCAATGTCTACTAGCAAGAGAGAGGCTAAACAAATGCCTTGCGAACAGACAATGAAATATCATTCAACCACAAAAAGGAAGAGAATTCAGACACCTATCATGACACGGATAACCTCAAAGTCTTTATGTTGAGTGAAATTAGTCATTCCCGGGAAGTCCAAGCTGCATGATTCAGTTTTATACACTGCTAATTTCTAGAAACAGAACGACTTGACTGTGGATTATAACCCAGATGACTTTTCAAAAGGCATTATTACTATTTGCATAGAAAAATTTGAAGAGTTCACGTCCTGGGGGGTAGAATCACCCGGGAGTGTGTGAAACCTCTTCACACCTGTTGGTTAGTGGATGTCCCAAGTTCAACTCTGAGGATTGTTTGTTTGTTTTTGTTTTTTTGAAGTGTGTGTAGAAATTTTGCATTCCTTCTGGGCATAATTTTAAAAAGAGGAGGAGGGAGAGAAAGAAGGAGAAAAGGAGGAGAAGGAAGAAGAAAAAGGAGGAAGAGAACAAGTGGATTGTAGACTAGGCAGCTTAGGGAAGCACCCAGGGAGAGAGTGTGAGCGATAACATGAAGACCTGGAGTTGTTCCGATGGGACTATCTGGGACCGTGAGACTGATGTCAGTAGGTGCTGCTGAGTCCCTTGCTCCTGCAGTCGTAGCTTGTGCTGGGACCATGGGTTTTCAATGT
The DNA here is from genome assembly GCF_963924665.1 of Micromys minutus. Lineage (NCBI taxonomy): Eukaryota > Metazoa > Chordata > Mammalia > Rodentia > Muridae > Micromys > Micromys minutus. The sequence goes on from NC_137961.1 coordinate 3,558,648, forward strand.
CTCATTGCCAGGAAAAACAAGAATCAGGTAGGGGACTGCTCAGTCAAAAGTATGGGGGTTGCGCAGCTGCCGGATACAGCGATTTTGTAATTATCAGGAATGACCAGTTCTGAAGCTCTTTTCCCTCAGAAAACTACAAGGGTTTTAGCTCATTCCAAACCAGGGCTTCTTAATCTAGGTGACTTCACCCATCTTCTAGATACATGTGACAATGTTGGGAGTCACTTTTGATTGTCAAAACATGGAGGAGGCCCATTGGCATTTAGTGATGTTTAGGCCACAGACAGATGCTGATAAATAGGCTACAATGCCCTCAAAGGACTCACTTCAATGAATTAGCCAGCAGAGAACTGCCAATAGTGGTACTTTTTTTCTTTTTGTATTTTAATTGTATTTGATAATGTCTCAGTTTAATCCACAATCCTTTCTGACATATACCCATAACATTTGAGGTCTTTTTTCTGAAAATACACTAAAATTACTTATGCCTGCCTGTCACTTTGTAAAATGTTGATAGAGAACACTTACAAACTCACACTGCTATTTAAACACACTTTTTTTTTCTTAAAAAGAAGCAAAATGGCTCAAATAGGAACAAAGCTCAAAAAAACTACACAAAAACCAAGTAAGATTAAAGTTGCTATTTTTACCAATCTGTAGTTCCCATCCTTTATTATTATGATTTCTTTTTCAGACAGGATGACCTGCAGAAGTTCCAGGCCCAATGTCACATCCAGCTTCTCCCCTCTCAAATACTTCATACCCTCAGTGTGTCTGTGTCTAAACTCTTCCAGTGTTAAATGAAAGGCTGCCATGGGTGGACATATCGTCACAATAAGAGTCTAGAATAGAGAGGTGCACCACTGGGCGCTGGCCCTGCACACCCTCCAGCTAGACCAGGCTACCCAGGTTCGCTGGGCTCAGCGGTTGACCCTGCAGGTCATTCTTACTCTATTGGGTTTTCTTCTGTTCCACATTTGCTTGCTCTACTCTTTTGTAGTGATGGCAAGGTCAGAGGTGTCATCCTTCTGAACACAGGCCTAATTTCCACTAAAGACCTACAGTAAGTCAGCTGAAAAGAGGTGGGATGTGGGGCTGCCACCACCCTTGGGCATAGCAGCGGTGAGTAAGTAGTTGCTCAATGGTGGTGGGTAGGACCAGCTAGTGAGTCGTCCAGGAAGGCGGTGCAGCACCTAAGGCATTGCTGGACACCACCTTGACGTCAGAGTCACTGCCATAATAAGATCTTCAATAAGGAGCTGTTTCTGTCGATCATGGCTCCCAAGTAGCTCGATTTTAGCTTTGCAGTTTTTGCATCTTCTCTGGCTGTTTTGTCTATGTTTACAATGTTGTCTTCTGCCCCCGAGATTCTCTCTTCCATCTCTTGTAGTCTATTGGAAATGCTTGCTTCTGTGACTCCTGATTTCTTTTTTAGGTGTTCTACCTCTAGGGTTATCTCTTTTAGTGTTTTCTTTATTGTGTCAATTTCCGTTTTAAATTCCCTCTTCCATTCCTTCATCTCTTTGGTTCTGTTTTCTTCTAGTTCTTTGAGTTCTTTGAGTGTTTTTCTTGTTTTCTCTTTAAAAGCTTCTGAATCTTTTTGCTTTTCCTCCTGTTCTTGTTTAAGTATCTCTATCAGCATCTTAAGGTATGATTTCAGGTCTGCGTCTTCTTTTTCCGGAGTGTTTGGCATTCCAATGTTTGCTGTGATGGGAGAGCTGGGTTCTGGTGTTGCCAGGTTGTCTTGGTTTCCTTGGGATATACTCTTTCGCTTTCCTCTTGCCATCTTGTTGTCAGTGATATGTTCTTGCCTTTCCCTTGTATCTGGTCTGTGTCCCTGGATCTCCACTGGTCCAGGTGGCAGATGGGCCGCGCCCTGTTCTGCGCCCTGAAATCGCCGTCGGGTGGAAACAGAAGTTCCAAAGTTGTGTTCCTGGTCCCTGGATCAGGCAGGGTGGGGGTGCGCTTTCCGTGCGGACTCCGCAGAGATCCCTCTGCTCCCTGGCTGCCCAGATCTCCTACTCACCAGTCTTTAAACCTTTAGGGACTGCTGGTAGGGGGGCAGGTGGGCCGGGCCCTGTTCTGCGCCCTGAAGTCCAGCTTTGCAGTTTTTAACTTGACTACTTTTTCTATTCAAATCCCTCAGATTGCTTTCATCCATACATAGTATATAATCGAATGTGGCGAAGTCTTCTCTTGTGATCTGCCGTGCAATGTGACACATGCGGATGCCGTGTTTTCTCATGCAGCTCTGCCCTCGATAGTCAGGGGGTTCCCACATCATAGGTGGATGTAGCCGCACTGTCTCTCCTCCAGTTATCCGAAACCTTTTCATCAGTGACCAGTTTCCTGAACACTGCTTCTGCAGTGGGTGACCGGAAAATGTTACGAACACACCAATAGCCCCGACTTGGACACACCCTCTGCCATGTTTCGGTTCAGACCCTGGCACCGATATATATATATATATATATATATATATATATATATATATATATATATATATATATATATATATATATATATATATATATATATATATTTAAACCTTTCAGGTTATCTATGGTTTCCTGGGGTCCTCAGACCTCTGTGTCACAGTCATTAAAAAAAAAAAAAAAGGTCACAGGCTCAAAAATGGACGAACTTGCGTGTGGAAAACACACCAAGAAGAGGAAGCACGTAAACAGGAGGATGCTCTAGCAAGGGAGGAAGGAAGCAGAAACCGCTTGCTTTCTTCTCTGCTACTTGTAGGTCTACACTGTGCTATGCTGAGAGGATGTGCAATAGGGGGTCATTTTAGATGCTAATTGGGTTATTATTTTATTTATTCTTTGAGAATTTCATACATTTTTCTCTATCACATCCTTTCCCACCTACCTGCTCCTCCCAGACTTTCCTCTCCTCCCTCCCTACTCAACTTCGTGGTCCTTTTTTCTCTCTTAAAGCAAAACAGAGAGGAAAGAAAAACTCATCTAGGAACTCTGGGTTGTATTTGGTAGCACATTATGTTATTGGGGGTATGCCCCCCCCCACTATATGGTGACTCTGTTTAAGTTCATTTTACAGATGTATGTGTTTTAGGACACTCCTGTAATAGCTGATTTCCATATGGCTGTTTTAGAAGAACTTTAGCATTAGTCCGCCCCCCCCCATATTTCTCCCTCCACCCTATCCCCCACCTCTAGCCCCTACAAATCTTCTATTCTAGCTCCCTCTTTATTTCTTTATAACACCATACTCTCTTTTCCCTCTCTCGGGAGATCTCCTTCCCCCCATGTACCCCCCTCCCGCCCCTTATTTATACCTGACCTCTGTGGGCATCCTGAAGGAAACACACAAAGCAAAAACACTTCTAAAGGGCTAAGAGCTTTTGCGTAGTTTAGTGTTATTATTACTGCTGCTGCTGCTGCTGCTGTTGTTGCTGTTGTTATAGGCAAGGACTCCCTCACTTTGTACCCCGGGCAGGATCTCTAGAAGAACAGAATGAACTGTTCACTGCCGAGCTGTCTGTCTCCTCAGCCCCTGTAGTGATTATAGTTAATCGATGCAAAAATATTGAGGTTCTCACGATTTCTATGTTGACTTCAGACTTTCTGGACCATATTCTTTGGAGTAGAGAATACTATAACATTGGTGTGTGTGTGTGTGTGTGTGTGTGTGTGCGTACATTTGTGCATGTGTGTGTATGTGTGTGTAACTGTCTAATAAAGACAGAGTGTAAGCATCCCCCAATTCCAAGCTCTCTTTTGGAGGTGGCAACTTCAACTGAAGGAAACACCCAGGCAAGGGATTCTGCAAAATCACAAAGCAACGAATCAGCATCTAAAGAGAGTTCACCCCCTAAATAATTGGCCCTCAGAGGAGATGTGGGATGGATGGATTTAATGAGGGGTCAAAGACGTAAATTTTCTTATAGCGACTGAATGCTTAGATTATGGAAAAACAAAACAAAGCAACAAAACCTCAAACGAGCAACAGAAACAAAATAGCTCTGCTGTAGTCTCCGATGAGGCTGTCTGAGGACGGCTGTTTTCACAGCCGATTCTGGCCCTTACAGGCCACCACTGCGTATGTACCCAGTACATTTTATTTATAAAAGGGCTCTGGATCACAGCTACCCAACTCATAGCCCATTTAATAGTCAAAGAAATCAAGGTTTACCCACGTGTTCAAAATCACCCCCCAAAAAACTATCAAAATCGGGACGTCATGTGAAGCTGCAGGGTCTGTGACCTCTGACCTGAGAGAGGAACCGTGAACCTCAGATGACTAGCTTTTTCAACCTTCGAAGGGGAGGAAGCTAAAATAACCTCGCCGTTACCCCTAAAACTCTCTGGTGCCTTCAAACCAAACCAAACCTAACCAAAACACCAAAAGCTCACGATGATCCGGCCCCCACCCCCACCCCTCGGAACCGGGGACTCTGGTCTTAAAGACCTCGGAGCACTTTTCCAGCCTTGGGGCTTGAGCCGCATCGCAGTTGCCAAGTGACAGCTGTCCTTGGGGACTCAGACATTCCTTTGCCCCCCCCCCCCCAGCTGTGTATCACCTGATGGTAAATTCAGACTATTTCCCCTCTTGGGAGTTGCGAAGCTCTCACCCTGCAAGAACACTAATCCCTGTTACCAAATATAACTTTGAAAGGCAGGTGCAGGTTACTCTGTCTTAAAAGTAAAGAGCATGCTCATGTAATTAACATATGATAGCAGGGTGAAATTAAATAATTGGCGAGGGCTTGAAATAGAACGGGACCGTCCCTGGTATTCTTGGATTGGAGATGGTTTAGCTCTGGTGCGTTGAGGATGGTAGTTGGTTTGGGCCTTATTGGGTATTTTCTTATGTTTTCAAACTTGAATTCTGGTGAAGGTCAGAGATGGGTTAAGATGTCTTTATTTGAGTAAGAAAAGGGAAGGGATTTCAATGAACAAGACTGGGTGGAATGAAGCCCAGATCTTGAACGTCCTGGTTGTTAACCGATTTATAATCAATTTTGTGTATTGACAGAGAAAGAGTCCTGTTCTGGAAGTATCTTTTTATTATCAGTCAAAAGATGTTTGCCTAGAAATATGCTTACACCGCATGTTTAATTTCTCGTGTCCTAATTTGAACTGCATTTTAATGGCTTCCCTTATAATGGAAGAGAACAGAAACGTTTAAACGGATGTAAAAACTTTTAGATCAACATCTGATAAATCACCTGTGGGAAAGTCTAAAGTTTGAAAAACAAAAGAACAACAACAACAAAACCAACTCAAAAGAAAAGGAAGTTTTAGAATAATGGGTCTGAATTATTTTTTCTCTCTGGCATTCTTTTTTTTTTTTTTAATCTTGCAAAACATTCAAAGAGAAATGCATTTTGATTTCTTTTCTTTTTTTAATATTAGGAGTGGAAAAGGGCAGTGGTAAACCACTAGATTCAGAGGCGCCAGGACGCTGATAGCTCGATAGGCCAAGCACTCGCCTTGATGACAATGAACACAGCCTTGCTAAAAACAAACAAACAAACAAACAAACCCCCAAAACTACTAAGCAGCCAGGGCCACTGCCACTGAGGCAGGGACACCTCATTCCTGCTCCGTGTTGGCCAGAAACCTTAGCTTAAGTGGGAATTTAATGAGAACCATGGGAAATAATGCCAAGGTGACTGGTCTGCACGTGCACGCATAAACACACGTGATGACACGCTTTGAGTCACTGGGCGCAGGGTTCTGGGTATGGAATGTTCTTTCCTGGCAGCCTTAGAGATTGCCACAGGGATTCTGGTGGGACACACGCACTCACAAACACACACACAAACACACACACACACAATTCTGTGAGCTCACGGTGCTTTGGGAATGCTTTTTTATTCGGGACGTGACCTTTGTCATTCAGTTCAGTAGCAATGGTCAGCTATGCATTGGTGGCTGGCCTGTGATTTGACAGAAACTCAACAGTACTCAGGTCCATGACCGACCAAATTATGTAACCTTCTGGCATTTTGGTCCCCCCCCCCAGTCGCCTTCCAGTCTAATCTGTGGCTTTGTGAGGTCTGCATGGGGACAGTGCGAAGTACTGTGTGTCACTTCTAAAATTAACCCTGGGATGGGTCGCTGACCCGTGAGGAGTTTGCAGTCTAGTCTGATGATTTCTTTGGCAGCATTAACTGGATGGTTTGAAGGGATGGCCGGCTGGGTGGACACCAGCGAGTCACATGTTAAGATATGTGAATCACTTAAGACAAGGCTAGGCCCAGTAAGCGACTGGACTCAGAGGAAAAAAGTATCAGAGCCGGCAAAACGGCTCAGCAGGAAAGGTGAGAGCGCCAGACCTGAAGACCTGAATTCGATGTCTGGGATCCATACAGAGGAAGGAGAGAAGGAGATCCTGCAAGTTGTGCTCTGATTTCTATATGCGTACCCCATTCTCCTTCCTGGCACATGTATGAAAATGAACGCACTAGTAAACTTTACCGGGAGCTAGGATGTAAAAGCACAACAGCCTTCTGTTTGGGAGGCGGGCAGTGTGGGCTGTGTTGTAGGGAGCAACTGGTTTCTTTGAACTGGGTGCTTACCTCACGGTGCGTGGGTGTTGACTGAGCCAGTTTGGGCTACTGTGTTTTAGACTGACCCTGGGCCAGAAGGGACAGAGGTTTTTGTCCACCAAGGTGTTTTTTTGGACCCTGTCCTTTCTACAAAGTAAAGACAGATTATAACCAGCTTCCTAAGGAGAGATGCTCTTGCTATGGGCTTCTGATAATTATGATGTGAGCTGTTGCCTATAATCAAGTTTAATTGCTAAGGATCCCAGGGAGGCACTCCTGAGTACAAAACTCACCTTGTCTATCACATAGCATTTAAATATCTATGACTGGGTCTCTAGTCAGCTTTTGCGTTTTTTGGGATAGGCCTTTCATCTCCGGTAGTTCAGTGGATCATACATCAACGCATGACCTTTGGCCTAAGTGGGAAGGTGGGACAGAGGCCTGGGGACAGGCCTGAGCCTTCTTGTTTCACTGCCCTTGCACGTGTCTTTGTGTGTAAGCATGTGAGTGTCTGAGGGCTGAGGGATTAGAGGCAGAATAAAACCAGAGATGGAGGTGCATATGTAGCAGAGGACAGCACTGTCTGCCACCAATGGGAGGAGAGGCCTTTGGTCCAGCGAAGGCTCGCTTTCCCAGTGTAGGGGAATGCCAAGACGCTGAGGTGGGAGAGGGGGGTTGGGAGAGGATGTACCTTCATGGAGGCAATGGGAGAGAGACGGGGATAGGAGTGGAGGGAAAGGGGATAACATTTGAAATGTAAATACAGAGAATATCCAATAAAACTAAAACAGGGGTGGAGAAGCCTGTGGAACATTTTCTGGATGCTTCAAACCATCTTTCCCCAGGATCAATTTATAGTTTATGAGTTCCTGTCAAATCCTTTCACGCCTCTTCTGTCTAACATTGAGTTTACCATGTGAGCTCCATTCAGAGTTTGCATGGAACATCAAGGGGCTTTAGGCCAGAATTGATTTCTCCGTTTAAGTCATCTCCTAAGGTGTACCTAAATTGTTGAGAGTGCTATCGGAGATGACGTGTGCGGAGATGACTCCTGGTCGTTCCGATACAGACGCGGCTCCAGAGACATCTTCTGTTTTCTTTCCTGGTACAGAAGCCACCAGCTTCTGGTCTGTCCACATATGACCGCAGCAACACCTTTCAGCTGCCTTCCACTCTGTCTGTCTGTCTGTCTGTCTGTCTTTGATTTTTAAAATTTATCTATTATATATATGAGTACACTGTAGCTGTCTTCAGACACACCAGGAGAGGGCATCCGATCCCATTACAGATGGTTGTGAGCCACCATGTGGTTGCTGGGAATTGAACTCAGGACCTCTGGAAGAGCAGTCAGTGCTCTAACCGCTGAGCCATCCCTCCAGCCCCCACACCATCTTTAGTCTACCCTTCCAACCACAGATTTTCTGCCAACAAGCTCTGCCCTACGCTCATTGCCCAAGGCTTCATGCAGTTCCTGCTCTCAGCAGGGCAACCGTGGATTCCAGAAGACAGTTCCCACAGAGCAAATTAGTGACTTTTCCAGACCGCTGACCTGAGTTTCTATTACTGTCACCTTCAGCTAGGCTAGTCCCACTGTGTGTGACCTCTTCAAGCTCTCTGAAATTCACTGGGTCTGGGACACTGGCGTACCGTTGGCAGGTGTGGATTTCAGACAGGAAAAGCACACGCAGGTGCTTCAGCACAGGCTGCTATGGTCCTCAGTCGGGGTCGCCCTGTGCCAGTGGCTAGTGAACTCACCTGGTCAGGCAGGGCAGGTGCAAATGAGCCTTGTGATCCTGGGTGTGGATATGCTGTGAGTCAGTTCTCCACCACAGTGCTCTGGCTTTGTCCTCAGCGTATAGATGGCTGTTTATCTCCAGGGGCTAAGAAAGAGGAGTCAGGCTCTCTTATCCAGCCGCAAAGATAAAACCCAAACCCAGATACAAGACCATAGTGCATAGTGCATTCCCTCTGCACTGGGTCAGAGGCTGTGATCTCGGCACGTGAAAGACATCATCATCATCATCATCATCATCATCATCATCATGATAATAATAATCAACTTGGATTATACCGACGATACCATAATTACACTGTCATCTTGTAAGCGGCCCCGGGGGAAGCAGAGCTTTTCAACATTCTGACCAGGCTGGTTTTAAATGACTCAGTTGATTCTGTGTCTTTTTCATATTTTTGTTTGGCAAAGTTGTTTACATTTGGCTAGCTTGCACACCATTCTTCAAATTTTAGTTTATATGCAAGATCAGAGCACGGTATCACATGCCCTTGTGTCTCAGGAAACTGAGGCAGGAAGATGTCGGGGGCAAGGCCAGTCTGGGGTATATAGCAAGGTACTGTCTCAGAAAAATGAAAACAACCTGAAATTCTGTAGCAAATGCTGTCATACGCCCTTTGGTGGCAGATGCTTTAGGTTAAAGAATTTAAATGTTCCATTTCTCTTTGGTGCTGATATACTTTCAGACACCTCTAAATGATGAATTGTCAACCCACCTGAATTATTAAAGCGTGCAAGGTGGTTGTGACATGTTCCTTTGAACACTTGATTTTAGAGTGTGCTTGCTCGTTTTTGGATTTCTACACATTTGCCTTGTTTTGAGAGAAACTGATAGACAAAAACGAAAACTTGGCGTACATATTTTCAGATAGACAGGTGGACTTCTTACGAATGTAAGTAAACATAAGCATGTATAACTATGCACGTGGAGTGTGAATTAGGTCCCTTGTTTTGGTATGGATTCCTTTAGCTAAGACAATGCCCAATTACACTTTGTGTATAGCTTCGAGGAGTCTATTCACTAAAGTGTATGTCCAATTCAGGGCTTTATTTCTTGCCAGTCACCAAGTCTGGCAATGACTGGTTCTTTCCCTTTTGAGTTTCCTCCTTTTCTTCATTGTCTGGGATTTAAATTTTCGGGATGTTAGTCCAGCCACAGTGCAGTCTTACTGCTGATTCTGCCGGCTCCTACGGCATCTCTGGTACCTCCTCGGACTGGACGTTATTGGTTGATTATACCCTTTGCTTTAATTTACTCCTACTGATTCAGAGTCTTCTGAGTGCTCAGGTATGAGTCAATCTAAATTACTGTGCCAGAGCACACCCTAGGGGGCCACTGCCAGCTGCTCTCTTAGTTGTCTGCTAATGTAGTTACTCAATAAAAACCCATTTCCCCCTAAAATGGCTAAATACTTTATTGTCAGCATGACCACCCAGTCTTTCGTCTCTAACGTGCTATCCTTTTGTTGGGAATTTTCATTAGGTATTCATTTTAGAGCTCATTAGTTTCTTTAGAAAATTAATTAGGCATGTGGTGGCGGCACAGGCCTTTAATTCCCGCACTTGGGAGGGTAAGACAGGCTGCAGGCCATAGGTGGGTCCCTCAGGTCAAGACTAGACTGGTCTACCGAGGAAGTTCCAGGACAGCAAGAGCAACCGGGAGAAGCCAACCCGGTCTGGAAAAACAAAAGAGAACGAGTTGGCAGTGTGCTATCGGCTCAGCAATGACTGGGTACTTATGTGTAACCTGTGCACGCTGTTTCTGTTTTCTCCACAGAGAGAACAGGCATGTCAAAGGCTCAGTCCATTGAGATCCCATCTCCTCTGCAAACGAAAGTTTAAATCTTACTCTTGTTAAAATCAGAATTGAAATATTTATTTATTTATTTTTGCACTCGAGATTTTATTACCCTCCCAGTCCACCCTCTGACTGTCCCACATCCCACACCTCCTCCCTGCCTCCCTGTCTCCATGAGTATTTCCCCACCCCACCCACCCAGCTAGACCTCTAAACTCTCTGGGACCTCCAGTCTCTTGAGGGTTAGGTGCATCTTTTCTGACTGAACCACAACCCGTTAGTCCTCTGCTCAGCTGCTGTAAGCTGTGTGTGTGAGAGATCCTGGGGGTCCAGGTGAATTGAGACTGCTGGTCCTCTTACAGGTTTGCCCTCCTCCTCAGCTTCCTCCATCCTTTCCCTAATTCAACCACAGGGTCAGCAGCTTCTGTCCATTGGTTGGGTGTAAATATCTGCATCTGACTCTTTCAGCTGCTCCTTGGGTCTTTCAGAGGGCGGACATGATAGGTCCCTTTCTGTGAGCTCTCCATAGCCTCCTCAGTAATGGTGTTAGGGTCTTGCCTGCTTTAGGAATCAGGCTGTCTGGCTTCCTTTCTTAGGTAATTTTTATTGCAGTAAAGAGATGCCACGAGAAGTTTTATAGGAGAAATAGTCTAATGGGGCTTGAGGTTTCACATCAGGACAGGGAAGAGACAGTGGACAGACAGGCAGGCGTGGTGCTGGGATAGTAGTAGCTGAGAGCTCATATCCTTATCTGGAAGGACACACACACACACACACACACACACACACAGAGAGAGAGAGAGAGAGAGAGAGAGAGAGAGAGAGAGAGAGAGAGAGAGAGAGAGAGAGCATAAGGATAATCGGGAATGGAGTAGGCTTTTGAAACCTCAAAGCCCACTCACTCCCCCGTGACACACCTCCTCCAAGGCCACACCTCCCAATCCTTCTCAAACAGTCCCGACATCCAGGCTGGCCTCAAATTCTCTGTGTAGCTGAGTATGACCTTGAGTTTGAGTGTTGGAATTAAGAACATGGACTAACATGCCTCATGTATGTGCACTGGTAAGTCCAATGATTGGTGTATGCCAGGCAAGCATGTTACCGATTTCACAGCATCACCAGCTAGCCATAGGAGGGTTTGTAAACATGTGTGAATCATGATCAATCGACAAATATCCTTTAAAATGTAGACTTTTGCCCTCTGCCCCTGTCAAACGAACTTAGTAGGTGTACACTCCCACTGAAAATCTATTGTGTCATCTGTGATATCTTCCCAGGTGATGGAAACCATCATCCTATAAAACCAAGGCAGGAAAAAAAAAAAACCAAAAACAAAAAACTCCCTTCAAAGGAATGTGTATGGCTTTATCTCTAGTTCTGTGTTCACTTGTCATAGAGGTTCACTTCCCAGCTCCCACATTTCTGACACTCATGATGTGGAGCCCTGGTCTTCAACCCCTGCTATGGACCAGGCTTTAACTCCTTGGCAAGCCTGCTGCATGATGGGAAGCCGCTCTGGACGGTTTGCATGATGGGAAGGCACAGGTGTTGGGATTTGGGACTTGTAACACTGTGCCCATGAGCATTGTGAACAGGTTTGGGAAGCTAAATGCATCTTCAAAGTTGTGTGCGTGCGTGTGTGTGTGTGTGTGTGTGTGTGTGTGTGTGTGTCTGTGTGTGTTGTAAATACATGTGTGTGTGGTTGCATGTACCCACTTGTTGACATGTAGAATCTAGAAGAGGAGGTCCAGAATTTTGCTGTACCCACTGTCTGCCTTGTTTCCTTCAGGCAGTGTTTCTAACTCAACCTAGAGCTAGTTTGTGGGCCAGCACAGCCTACCCATCTACCATTCACAGTGTTGGGGTTATAGGTGTACAGGCTGTCATGCCTGTTGTTTTTCCGTAGGTGCTGGGGATTTGAACTCAGGCCCTCATGCTTGCCTAGAGGATGCTCTTACTCATCTCGCTAGCCTGCATTTTGGAGCGTTAAGTCCAAAGTGGGCTTGTCATTCTGTGAAAGTTTAAGTGTGAAGTTTTTCCCTTGTACTTCATCTTCTTGTTTTAATTTACTTTGCACACATTTAGTAGACCGAGTGATTTAAGATATGATATGAGAACAGCAAAAGTTTTCCTCTTGGGATCTCAGGGTCTAGGCAAACCCAGTGTGAGCCCTGGGGACAGAACTTTATTCTGTCTATTCCTCCTGGGGCCTCCAGGAAGCTGGGAGCAGAGCCTGTGAGCATAGTCTAGCTGTCGGGACTTTGTGAGCACAGTCTAGCTGTCGGGACTTTGTGAGCACAGTCTAGCTGCTGGGACTTTGTGAGCACAGTCTAGCTGTCGTGACTTTGTGAGCACAGTCTAGCTGTCGGGACTTTGTGAGCACAGTCTAGCTGCTGGGACTTTGTGAGCACAGTCTAGCTGTCGTGACTTTGTGAGCACAGTCTAGCTGTCGGGACTTTGTGAGCACAGTCTAGCTGTCGGGACTTTGTGAGCACAGTCTAGCTGCTGGGACTTTGTGAGCACAGTCTAGCTGCTGGGACTTTGTGAGCACAGTCTAGCTGCTGGGACTTTGTGAGCACAGTCTAGCTGTCGGGACTTGCCTGTGAGAGGTGTTTTGTGCTCCCGTGTGTATTTCAGCAAATCTCTCTGGCTTCAAGCTGCACTTTAAAAGGATTGGTCGCTAGCAGTTTAGTAGTGGAAAGGTGCCGCTAGACCCAGACAATTGTTCGAAACTCAGCGAATTCTTCAGGGGACAATGGTCTGTGTATGTATTCTTTCTCCTTTGTCCACGTGAGCTGGGTAATGCGCTGACAAGGACCGTGGGGGAGGGGCAGAGCTCACACTGCCACGTGGGTGTCCAGTCACCAAGCTTAGGATGTGAGGAAGGATTCTGAGCAATGGTTCTTGGTATTCTCGGGCACTCGCAGCCACCTCCTCTCATTTAGGCAAAAGTGGAGGACTTTCACATGGCAGGCAAGCTCTGCACCACTGACCTACATTTCCAGCTACTCAAAGCACCTTTTTGTGCCCAAAGACTGCTGCAAAGGCTGAGCAGAGATTGATTGACAATGTCATACAGGAGAAGCAGTTAACACCTGCTTTTTAAAAAACATATATTTATCATCTATCTATCTATCTATCTATCTATCTATCTATGTATCTATCTATGTATCTATTTATCTATGTATCTATCACCTATCTATGTATCTATCTATCTATGTATCTATCACCTATCTATCTATCTATCAATCTATGTATCTATCACCTACCTATCTATCTATCTATCATCCATCTATGTATCTATCTATCTATCTATCTATCTATCTATGTATCTATCACCTATCTATCTATCTATCTATCATCTATCTATCTATCTATCTATGTATCTATCTATGTATCTATCATCTATCTATCTATCTATCTATCATCTATCTATCTATATCTATCTATCTATCTATCTATCTATCTATCTATCTATCTATCTATCTATCTATCTATGTATCTATCATCTATCATCTATCTATCTATCTATCTATCTATCATCTATCTATGTATCATCTCTCTAGCACCTATCTATCTTTATCTAATTACTTACATGTGCATGTCTGCATGTTTGTGTCTGTGCACACGTGTGTGCATTCATATGGAGATGTCTTAGTTAGGGCTTTATTACATCGAAAAGACACCATGATCAAGGCAACTCTTATAAAGGCTCACATTTAAGGTACTGCCTACGATCTCATAGATTCGGTCCGTTATCGATGCAGCAGGAAGCATGGCGGCATGCAGGCAGACATGGTGCTGGAGAAGGAGCTGAGGGTCTACATCTCGATCCACAAGGATTCCAGAAGGAGACTGTTTTCTGCAGGCAGCCAGAAAGAGGATCTCGTCCACACTGTGCGGAGCTTGAGCACTGAGGTCTCAAAGCTCATCCACACTTCCTTCCACAAGGCCACCCTCCAATGGAGCCACTGCCCATGGCCAAGCATTCAAACCACAGGAGGACAGAAGTCAACCTCAGGCATTATTCTGAAGAGCCATCTACTTTGTTTTTAGAGATAAGTCCTCCCACTGGGTCTATGGATTTGACAAATAAGGCTGGCCAGTGAGTTCCAGAGACCAATATGTCTCCAACTCACAATGCTGAGGTTATTATTACGTGCCACTATGGTTTATTGTTATTATTATTGTTGTTATTTTGTTTGGATGCCGTGGATCAAACAGATCTTCATACCTGTGTGGCACACACTTCACCAACTGAAGTGAGCTCCTAGCCCACTGCCTACATTTATTCTTGGAAGCTATACGTGATTAAGGACTTGCCACCTCTAATGCAGTGGAGTCTAGAAGCATGGTTTCCTGGTGCGGGAAAGTTTGAGTGTGTGAAGAACTCAGGACTAGGACTTTGTTAGGGGTTTGTTCTCTGTTTGGGGGTGATGAGTTACTTTTATGGCAGGCTGGGCACCTTGTTCCTCCCTGAGGTTGCTAACGGCTGTGAACCATGTAACCTTTTCTCTCTCACTGAGCAGCTTGTGCCTTGAGAAAGTCCTTCACAGATGCTCAGAGAGGACACTAGGAGGTACAGTCAGAAGATACAGGAACGTCCTGTATTCCGTTGATTTTTTTTTTAAAATTTATTAATTTGAGTACACTGTAGCTGTCTTCAGACACACCAAAAGAGGGCATCGGATCCCATTACAGATGGTTGTGAGCCACCATGTGGTTGCTGGGAATTGAACTCAGGACCTCTAGAAGAGCAGTCAGTGTTGTAACCACTGAACCATCCTTGATTTTTTAAGGAATAGGTCTTAGAACCTATCAATAGATGGCTTGCTTCTTGGCCCGGTGGTATTGTGTACTTTCTTTGGAATTTTAATCTCTAAACTCAGAAACCCAGAGTGCCCCAACAGGCACACGAAAACCGGGGAAATCTTAAATACCGCCTGGTTGACCTACGTCCCCGAGGAAGGTGCTAATGTAGCTTCTAACCATCATCCCTCCTCTTCCCTGACGTCTGACCTGTCAGTGTCCCTCACGGCAAGATTCCCTTCGGTACACTCCCTCCAATGTCTCCTTTTCCAGCTTAGAGTGCCACATAGACTGTAGCCTCACAGACTGTCACCTCAGCACCGGGGAAGCGGGGACAGGAGGAACAATATGAGGCTAGCCTGAACTGTATAATGTACATGTGTGAGCGTCTCTCTCTGTGTGTATGTATATGTGCCTGTGTATGCATGTGCGTCTCTCCTGCACACACAGACACACAGATAGACTTATTACCCCATCTTAGCTGCTTTCTTTTCACTGTGACAGGATACTTGATAAGAAGTCGCTTAAGAAGGAAGGTTTTTACTGCCTCACAATTTGAGGGTACAGACAGTCATGGTGGAGAAAGCAGGGCAGCTGGACTATGAGATGTCTGGTCACATGGTGTCCACAATCAGGAAGCAGAAAGTCATGAATCAGCCTGCTTTCTCATTTTTATTGGGACCAGGCCCCCCACCCCATAGGACGGAGTCAGACACATTCATGGTGAGTTCTCCCTCTGTTAACCCTTTCTAGACACCCCCACAGTCTCCCAGACATGTGTGCAGAGCAGGGGGACCATGCAATGCAGGGCTGCTTCTGTGGCTGGTGGCCAGGCCTGCTGCTGGATGCCGTGGAACTTCCAAGAGGAAAGGAGCCTGGAATGACAGTTGCTGCTCCTGAGGTCCACCTAGACTAGAGTGAAGCTGAGCCAGAAGGAGAGAGGCTCTTATGGTGGGAACTGGGAGGAGGGGCCGAAAGCAGGACTTACTGGGCATGCTTGACCTGCACTAAGATTTGTTATAACATGGATTTGGTGTCTTCAAGTAAAAAAGAGAATAAAAGATCGACCCATTGCTAACTCGTGATTGACAGAAAGTAAGCAAAAGTGACTCTACATGGTTTTCTCCAACTGAATTTTTTTTTGTGTTATACATGGAAATATAACCAAATGGCTGGTTATGATGAAAAAGATTGTGTCCTTGTGTTTAATATGTGTATGTATGCGCATGTGTGTGTGTATGCATGTGTGTGTGCATGTGTGTGCATCTATGTGCATCTCTGTGTGTGTGCAACTGTATGTGTGTATGTGTGTGTGTGCATCTCTGTGTGTGTGTGCATGTGTATGTGCATCGGTGTGTGTGTGTGCTGTGAACGTTTCTTATTTTGGAGGAACATAACCCTTGTTAGACTTTAACTGTTCTCAGGTAATACATTTCTTTTGTTGTTGGTATAGCAGATGGTAAACTCGCCCTCGAGTGTTTGGGGAGAGCTGGGCATCTGATTAATTCTCAGTGGGGAGTTTTGTGCTAATTAAAGCGTTATCTCTGTTGGCAGGGAACATGGTGTGTTGCTATATATGATAATCCTGGGACAAATGAAAGTAGAAATCTGCTCCTTCCTCGGTTAGATGTACAGAGTAGCAGCGGAGAACGCTCACACACAATGCAGTTTTACAACTGGTGGCTGCATTATCCTGAGCATGTCTCAGGACAAGAGCTCCAACATCGGCACACACTGAGATCCCCGGGGGTTCTGACAGCAGATCAAGGGTGGGACCGGAGATTCCTAGTGAGGGAGCACTGGGCAGGAGGCCTGGGATGAGGGCAGGCAGTGTCCGGTCTGGTGTCACATCCCTGCATTTGCCACATCAGTCCTACTGTCCACAGACAGTGCTTAAATAGTTCTGGTCACAGTGACACAAAGGCAGAGAGCCTGTCTCCAGGAGCCCTAGTTTTATTGTAGTGCATGTGAGGTTTTGGAGAATCTTTGTCAAATTTTAAAGTGTGCCGCATTGTAACCTTTTCCAGGAAACAGGACCTATTTCTTATTTTGCCAACACCATTTTCTCTTCTCTATCACTGTAGCTCACAATATGACATAGGCACATGGGGCTGCGCTCAGCAGGGGGAGGGCTATGAAAAAAAGAAAAAGAAGGGGACACTTTGTAGAGAGAGTAGAGGCCAGGGAAGATTTCATGGGGGAAGTAAGCCCTCTTGGTTATGGCTTGGTCTGGGAGCCTGAGGCCACACAGCCTTCGGTGTGTTTGAACTCTACAGTGTGTTTGATCGTGAGGCTAATCTTTGAGCTGGGAACAAATGGCCGGAGAGGGGACAGAGAAAGCAACAGATTATAAGACTCACTCTTGTAAGCAGTTCCCTGGCCAAAAAGTTAATGCAATGCTGGTTTCATGAATAGCCAGTTTTTATTCAGTCAGTTGTGTTGTCTATTAAAAAATTACATCCAACCTGTTGTATTAAGCCTACCATAAGATACTCAGTGCTGGATAATTTATAGATGATACTTTTTTCAATTTAACTGGCAGTTCTAGTGGGTGAAAAATCCATACAGCATGGCTCTGGCTAGGGCGTCCTTGGCTTGTCACCCCTTGGTGGACAGAGTCACTGTGGGAGTGTGTGAAGAAGAGATCACATGGTGAGTCAGAGAGCTAGGAGTCTGAAGTCTCACAGAGCTGTGGAATCCCCTCTGAGGACCATGTCCTGCGGGACTTAAAATCCTTCCACTCCCCCTCATAACTGTGCCAATAAGTTTTAAAGACGTATTTATGTATTTTATGTATGAGTGTTCTGTCTGCATGTGTACCTGACCGTCGGAAGAAGCATCCCCTTGCAGATGGTTGTGAGCCACCATGCGGGTGCTGGGAATTGAACTCAGGACCTCTGAAGGAGCAGCCAGTGTTTTTAACCTCTGAGGCATCTCTCCAGCCCCTAACATTTCTTACGATCACTGGGGACTGTGAGGACACCCCTTGTCTAAACTGTAGCAATCAGTGCTTTGCCAATAACACTGGGGAACACTGAGATATTTACTATTCTCAACCTCGTATGACCATGAAATTTTCAGTCCCACAACCACCCTGGAGACGAATGTCCTTTAAGATCCGCATGGAAGATTTTGATCTAGTGGCTCAATATTCAGGGGTGTGTCTTTTAAGAGACCTGGGATTGTAGGGCTAGACTAGATTTGGAGCTGTGCTCTGATGTTTTGCTGTGACTTGAGCTTCATTGCTCCTTGGGGACCCTCAGGGCACGATGGTCAATGACCACTGGTCTTTTTTTTTTTCAACTCTTGATGTTGCTAGGCTACATAGGAGCCATGAGAGACGAATAAGAGCATCACATGTCTCCATGGTGATTATTTGGGGCTTTCAAACGAGCACTAAGCGGATATGGGTCTCTAAATCATAAGATTGCTGGTAAACAAAGTAAGAGACATATAAAGACAAAGGTGATAATGAGACCGTGTGGGAAAATGTTGCAACACAGGTTTTTATTCTCATGAAGCGCGTAGCCGACTTGAAGATGTTTATAGCAGTGGAGTGGGGGACAGGTTCTCATGTAGCCAAGGCTGGCCTCAAACTCATTGTGAACAACGCTGAACACCTCATCGTCCCATGTGCAACTCACCGGCGTTGGGATCACACACAGTGATCTCTGAAACCAAACCAATATTAGATAAAATTAAAAAATTAATAAAACTCTTGGATGTCAGTGTTTTACCAGCTGGAGTTGCTTTAAATTGGTATTTTCTGGTCTTGTTTGCCTCTACTACAGATGGGGGAGGAGAAGGACACAGGGACAATTGTTAATAATTTCAATTTAAGGCTAGCAGCCTTCAGATGAAGATGTAGAACTCTCAGCTCCTCCTGCACCATGCTTGTTTGGATGCTGCCATGCTTCCATTTTGATGATAGTGGACTGAACCTCTGACCTGTAAGCCAGCCCCAATTAAATGTTGTCTGTTATAAGACTTGCATTGGTCATGGTGTCTGTTCACAGCAGTAGAACTAAGACAGCCACTATATATCCATAGTGTGACTTTCTTTTCTTCCTCCCCTTCCCTCAGCACTGACCTCATCCTCTCTTCCCTAGTTAACCCTCTCCTCGTTCTCTCCATTTCCTCTTTCATACCCCTTACATCCTGGTGTGTGTGTGTGTGTGTGTGTGTGTGTGTGTGTGTGTGTGTGTGTGTGTTTAAGCTTTTCTGGAGGGTCTTTGGGCTCTGTACCACTGTGGGTAACACTCAGATTTCTGCCTTTCTTTGAAGCTCCCACATTTTTACCCTTTCTCTGTTCTCCTAAGCAGCCCTCTCTTTATTCTGTCTTTGCTCACACTATATATTTGTATGTGACTGTCTTTGCTTTCCTAACACTTTGCATCTAAATATTACTCATCTTTCAAGATCTTGCTTAGGAACATGCTTGTTGAAATCATGCTTTTTCCCTTCACGTCAAATTGCAGAAGCATTAGTCTGTTTCAGTTGGCCAGTGAGCACATGCAAGCTTGTGATTTTCTGGCATCTAAATGATACTGATCCTCGCCGTTCCTGCCTGCCTCCTTTCCTTAACTAAACTAGTGTTTCTGATGAGGTTTTACCAACACCCACGTGCTTGGAGAGAAAATAGTAGATGGGATTTTTGGTAAAAAAGCCCTGCCCCCCAAGTGTACTGTTTTGTTTTGCTTAAAAAGAAATGAGAAGAGAGGATCCTGCTCTGGATGCTCTCCTTGGCTTTATTTTTGACTTTTCTATTTACAGTTGTTTTTCCTGACAATCCAAGCTCTCTCCCGTCTAGTGAGTTCAGGCCTCTGGTGGTTCCGACCTCTTTAACAGTTACAGCTGCTTTCTCGGCGCCAGCCTGAGTCCTCTCTTGACTTGAGATTTTCTCTGTGGAGCAAATTAGTTCATTTGCTTTGAATTCAATGTCAGTTAAATTCTCAGAACATGGGCAGAAGGAAGCGGGTTCTTGGATAAAACATCACAGAAACGACCCCAACCTACGCTCCTGGTAGGGTTTTTGTTTCTGTCTGAAGTCTCCGGAACTTGGCTGCAGTTGCCGGTATTTTTTTTTTTTCAGCACCCTTGTCTTCCAAGCACCCCCCAGGATGGCTCACTAAATTATTACCCTTGTACAAAGAGGGAAAAGATGAATCCCAGGACCCGTTTGGCTCCAAGGTTTTAGGCAAAGGGACTGCAGACATGACCCCACATTATTATGTACCTCAGACAGCTACGGAGTCAGTTTGGGTGGTGTTAGCACATGTCACACTGAAGGCTTTCTGAGAAGCTAAAGGTCAGGGGATGGGCACAACTCAGCCAACAGTGCTCTGGTCTGGTTTCTCAATGTCTTCCCAAGGCCTTGTGTGAAGGTTTGGCCATCAGCCTGTGGCTTTGTGGGAAGGTGGTGGACCTTTTAGGAGGTTGAGGTGAGCGTAGGGTTTGGTTCATCACAGTTGTGACATTTAGAAACCACTCCTCCTCTCTCCTTCCCTCTTCTTGGTTCTCCTCTCCTGTTTCCTGTCTGCCAGACTGAGCAGCCCTGCTTTCTGTAAACTCCCCTCATGACATTCTCCTTCATGGCATTCTCAAAAGCAACAGAGCCCCTGACCTAAACTGAAATTGCTGATGTCGAGAGGAAAAATATCCTCTTTAAGCCACTGATGGGTATTTAGGTTGGAACCAATTTTTTTGTCTTTTATGAATGATGCTGTTCTGAGCATAATAATTCTCCCGTCACAGTGACCATAGATTCTTTGGCTACGTATCCAGCGTCGTGATCATCGAGTCAGACAGTTCTTCCGTTTGAGTTTGCTGAGGGATCTCTGTGCTGCGTTCTACAATAGCTACATTCATCTCAATTCCCACCAACAGCACACTAGAACCCTCTCTTTTCTTTCCTACTTTTTCTTTTCTTGCTGTTGTGTGTCTGTGTGGAAACTTGGAAACTTGCTTTGAACATATTTTGTTACGCTATTTGTATGCATGTTCATGTGTTGTAGGTACACATGTGTGCATGTCAGAGGATGTCCCGAGGGAGTTGGATCTCTCCTCCTCCGTGTAAGGCTGGGGAATCCAACTAAGGCCATCAGACTTGACAAGGTGTCTTTACCTGTTGAGGTATCCCATTGACCTTCTTTCTTTCTTTCTTTCTTTTTTTCTTGTGCATTTATTTACTTGGTGGGTCTGTGCACACATGTGGGTGTGTGGATTTTTATATGACACCATGCATGCATGGGGGGGTCAGAAGACAATGTGTGGAGACGCCACAACTCAGATTGTTGATCACGCAGCAAATACTTTTAGCTGCCGAGCAGTCTTGCTGTCCCAAGGCTACTTTGGGGGGAGGGTCATGAATAATTGGTTGTTTCCGGAGTTTCTCGATGATGAGCACATTACTAAAACACCTTTCACTGAGATGGGACGATTCCTCACGACAGCTATAAAGGCACGAGTTAAATGCCGCTTTTAAGCACTGAAGCCTGCCAGGTACCGTTTAGAATTTTTTCTTCTTCTCCGGAGACAAGGCCTCATTGTGTAGCCCTGGCTGCCCTGGAACTCACTGTGTAGACCAGGCTGGCCTCGAACCCGTGGACATCTGTGCCCTCCTGCCTGCCATCATTTTCAGCTTAGACTCATTTTTAAATCCTTGTCGCAAGTGTCCCCCACCCTTTGGTGCCGTACTTGCCCTTGATGAGGTTCGTTGAAAGTAGCTGAAATGTCTGGGTTGAGGAGTGAATAAACAGAGAACATCTCTGTGTTGCACATGGATTAAGATGGATGGAGGTGCTACCTTGGTGAGTGATGTCACCTGCTTCAGGCCATTCCCAAGAGCAAACTCTAGTGCTCACAGCTGACATTTTTACATGCTCCTTAGGTACTTTTAGAACTGTTAATGTCCCATTTTAAACTGCTAAATATTACATGACAGCTCTATTCTCTCTAACCAGTTCTCAGAGCAAAGGCTTCGCAGTCAGTCTATTCTGGAAATGTCCCCGAGAGCTTGGGACAGCCTGTGAGCAAGCTGGGAAAAGGTAACATCACAAATTCACAAAACACCACTAAGATAATTTTGCTGTGAAGATTATAACTGCTTCTGTGCTAACTTAGAATCTTCTGTCTGGAAGACAGTGGCTCAGTGTTAACACTCCTCATGTGAGATTTGTCCATTGTACAAAACAGACTGTTGTCTTCCTGTTGGAAGGCTGGTTGACTGTTTTTATGATCTGATTTGTTGGGTTTAAGCTCATTCAGGGATGTATTCAAACCACACAGGAGGCTACAATGGTGAAGTGTGAATAGTTAGACTGAGACAGACAATGGGTTGCTCTCATGCCTTATTATTAATCTAGAACAGAAGTTGCCTGCTTTTAGATGACAAATGTGTGTTTGTCTTTAATAAGTCACATTTCCCACAATGTGGCTGTGCCATTTTATTTTCCCAGTAGAAGCATGTGAGAGTTTCAGGGTGTGGTCAGTGACTTGAATTTTAGCCACTGTGGTGGCAGTAGGTTGGTATATGTGAATGTGTGTGTATGTGTGTGTGTGTGTGTGTGTGTGTGTGTGTGTGTGTATGTGTGTGTGTGTGTAGAAGTTGATATTCAGTCTCCAGTTGCTTCTCCAACTTACTTGTTTGAAACAGGATTCCACTGAACCCATAACTCACCAATTGACTGGTCTGTGATGTGTGTGTGTGTGTGTGTGTGTGTGTGTGGTGTCCTGGGGATCTGAACTCAGGTCCTCACACTTGCATGGCAAGCACTTAACAGACTGAGTCGTCTCCCAGACTTGGCCGACATTCGTTTTGTGAGTGTGTACATAGACCACAAGTTCTTTATTTTTTTTTCCCCCTGAGAAAGCACGCTTTTCTTTACCACACAGATGTTTAACACGGTGTCGCATCACCTTTTCCTAAGTCAACACAAGCAAATGTTACCGCAGATGGGTTCCAACAACAGACCAAAGACACTTTTTTTGTTTTAAACCAAATTTCTTGGTGAGTTTTCCTTTTATATCATGGGTGAGGGATTACGCACAGACGCATGTCATAGTGAAGTCTCACCCCTTTAGACACTGTGGGTGTATGGAGACTGCCTCACAGAACCCAGCTTTTACTCAGCCTTCTTATATTTCCAGGATCATTTGCAGTGGGGTCAGGGGCGTAGCTGGAATCCTAGGCAGGGTCTCCTGACTTTCCCTAGGGAGAGCCTATAGCTCTATTACCATTAACAAAGACCTGGCTACTAATCTAGTATCCCAGTCTAGTTGCTATGGCAACAGGAGCATAGTCTGAGAATGGCATCTCCTTACGACCAGAGCCAGACACTCCACAGAAAGCTTAGGTGTGTTGTGTAACTACTGACTGATTAACGATTGGAGAGGAGGGTGTTTTTAGTAATTGAAAATTCTGGTTATTAGACAATCAGATATGTAACTTCCACATTCACAGACATTGGTAGTGATGAAATACACTTGACCCTGAAATGTGTACACACCATTGTTTATTGTTGTCTTGGTTAGGATTTCTTTCATTTTTTATTGGATATTTTTTATTTACGTTTCAAATGTTATCCCCTTTCCTGGTTTTCCCTCCATAACCCCCTATCTCATCCCTTTCCCCCTGCTTCTATGAGGGCTAATATCCACTTATCAGTAAGTGCATACCATGTGTCGTTTTTTGTTTTTGTTTGTTTAGTTTTTTGTGTGTGACTAGGTTACATCATTCAGGACGATATTTTCTAGATCTATCCATTTGCCTAATAATGTCATAAAGTCATTGTTTCTAATAGCTGAGTAGTACTCCACTGTGTAAATGTACCACACTTTTCATTCATTTGTTGAAGGACATCTGGGTTCTTTCCAGCTTCTGGCTATTATAAATAAGGCTCCTATGAACATGGTGGAGCATGTGTCCTTGTTACATGTTGGAACATCTTTTGGGTATATGCCCAGGACTTAGGGTTTCTACTGCTGTGTGCAGACACCATGACCACAGCAACTCTTAGAAAGGAAACACTTAATTGGGACTGGCTTATAGTTCAGAGGTTCAGTCCATTATCATCCTGGCAGAAGCATGGCACTGTGCCAGTGGCATGGTGCTGGAGGATCAAGTGTTCTACATCTTAATTAGCAGGTGGCAAAAACGGGTCACACTGGACATAGCTTGAGCATATGACACCTCAAAGCCCACTCCCACATTGACACACTTCCTCCAACAAGGCCACACCTCCCTATGGGCTAGCCATTCAAACACCTGAGTCTATGGGGTGGGGGAGTGGCACCTATACAAACCATCACGATTAACATCATTCTTCAATGGCTCTGAAAACACTCTAAGGTTGTTTACAGTGACTGTGGAGTTAGCGGTGATCATGGAAGTTGTAATGATGACAATCACTGTTCCAGCTCATACTGACTGAGCCCATGCTGAGGGCTCAGGTCCCTCTCAGAGTTATCTCATTTTCTTACGTCAGAACCTGTCGGAAGTGTGAGAAATGATTTTGCTTTTTGAAAATTTAAGGTAGTTAGCTTAACTAACTCATACTTCTAAACCTTTCCCTTTGTATCGGTTAGCCAATTGCATTAGATTGTTAAGTCAACCTTCGCCAATAGGATGTGGCCAAGTTGGCCACCAACATCAGGGATAAAAGATAGGGGCTATATTGGCCAATGGGTGTTGACAGCCTTGTGTGAGTTTTGGCGCACCCTTTCTACAAAAAAAAAAAAATGCCCTTCCCGGGTCACAGTCACTTGATGTTTTCTTTTGTGTGATGCAGGAAGTAGGCTTTGTTTCTAACAGAAGTGGGTACTTTGTAATCCCATATCAATAGGCCAGGAGGAACAGCGTGAGACTGAGTAACTTCTCTGGGATCGCAGAGCTAGTCTCCCAAAGAAACCTACGCGGACATCTGATATGGTAGTCTGAGTTCTTACAGGCCACTTGAATATTGAGTTGAGTGTCCACTGACCCTAGAGTAATGGACACGGTTTTAATCACGCTTTTGAGACGTGTACCCCAGGCTGGCTGGGAGCTTACTGTGTGTTCAGGAGCGAACGTGGGGCTTGGACTCAGAGCTCTGCAGGCTAGGAAAGCATCCTCCCAGCAGAGCCGTCTCCCTACCCTTCTTCACCTTAAACCCAGCAGAGCCGTCTCCCTACCCTTCTCCTTCACCTTAAAACACAGTCCAGGCATTACTCTCGTCATTTGTATTTAAAATAATCTTTCTGATTGTTAGATCCTAACAAGGGGAGGTGTTTGCACAGGAAAATGCTTCAGTCTGGAATACTTAAAGCAACGTTTGAACGCGTTGTTCTGGAGAGTAACTGAGAAAATACATCAAAAGTCCAGCATCACCTTTCAGAGTTACATTGCCATCTTTACGGTAGTTGTAGACTTTGACAACGAGTCCTCGGAAGCAATGTTTGCATGTGACCTCACTCCACTCCTGCTTAGACGTTCCCATGGAGATGGTGCTTCCTCACACGCTCTGGGAGACGCCTGTGTCACTCTGTGCCTGTTTACCTGGAAGGTGCTTCCTGGCAGTGGCTTAACCTTCCCAAGAGATACATTAAACAGCTGGTGTGAGCAGCTGAGCCCAAACCGTAATTACCGGAGAAGATGTCACCCAACATACTTAGAATGCGTTTTTTTTCCAGTTAATGTGTCTTTTCCTGCACTCCCGTGGCAGCCGATTAGTAATAAAATGGGAGACCTGAAGGAGCTTTTGATTGAGGATACTCTTATCATTTCTCCTGCCCGCAGTTCCAAAAAGTATTCGGAGAAATTCCAGCTCTTACATGCATGTGTGCTGCTGTCCGACCACTAGGGTTCTGTCAGCTTTCTCTGTACTTTGAAGGCACTGGATCCTAAATGGATTCCCGACAGTTGTCCAAGCTCTGGCGCTGGGCTACTCCTATATGTTGTCTCCTCAGCTTCCCTAGGGCGCGCCACCATGATCTGGTCTTCGGGACTTCTGATCGTCCAGTCCTTAACTCTTTTGTGATGGGCTTGCAGGTACACATCACCGTGCCCAGTTTTATTCGGTACTGGGGATGGACCCCAGAATTGATGTGTAATAGGCAAGCACGCTAGCTGCGTTGCATCCCTGGGCAGGGACTGATCTTTCAAATCGTTAAATTGGGAAAAGTAATTTCTCTCCATAAAAGTCGTAGGTGCTGTGCATGGTAGAGTTTCTGAGGGCGATCACCGCACAGCTATCAAGTTGCTCCAACAGAAATTACGCTTTATGAACTGTTGTTTAGATCAGCTAAAATATTCTTTGAACTTTATACCCTTATAAGTTTCTTTCTTCCTTTCTTTCTCTCTTTTTTTTGAGAAATGCATGTAAAAGAAACCCACTCACACCTCCGTGAGTTATAGCCACAGCTTGCTAGTAAATTGGAGGCAAAACTTAAAAGAAGCGGTGAGTGCAAACACAGGTAATGCTGAGAATACCACAGGTGCTCAGTGAACGCTGTTCTTCCCCGTAAAGGATAGCGTGCGTTTCCTATCCTGGGACAGCCAGCGACTATTTAAGGCTCTGTGGGCTACGCTATTTCAGTCATAACTACCCAGCTCCGCTGATGTGACGTAAAACTGGGACCCAGTATGCAAATGAATCTGTATAGCTGCGTCCCAGTACAAGTCAACTTACTGAATCTGGCAGGTAGTTCGCCAGGCCCTGCTTTTGGGTGATAAGCTTGGCGAGAGAAGCCCCCATGACTGGGGTTATGGAACTTGGAGGATTACTACACAAATACTGTCTGCTCAGTTCCCAGTGAGCACAGACATGCGCACCGTGTGCCCCGTGCCTCCACAGACATGCGCACCGTGTGCCCCGTGCCTCCGCCAGACTCCACAAGGCCACTACGTTGACAGGCTTCCTATGTGACAGAGATAATGCCACATTTCACATGGCTGAAAAACAACAGTTCCGGCGTCTTTGTTTTCTATTCTTTTATTGAAAGAATAAAACTATGAAAATAATAATGGATACACCAGAAATCTCACCAAAGTTGTACTACCTGTGAGTGAGAATTCCCGGGGAGAAGCTGTCCCACAGGGTTGTGTGGCTAGTCAGAGTGCAGCGATGGGGAGAGGTTGGAGTGTCACAACTGCAGAGCCTGATTACAGTTGATCTGGGGCCATCTTTAACCATGACTTGTTCCATTCTGTGTGGGACCTAAAATCCTGCTTGAACATTATGGTTAACACTAAATATTAATTTGTTGGACTTATTCCTTTATTGGCCCTGCCGTCTCACGCCACGGATGTTGTTCTAGTGTGGAGCTGAGCTCACAGACTCTGCCCCACGGCTCACAAGCCGCCCTCTCCCACGGTTCCTTTCCCGGGCGGGTCACTCAGCCTACCCCGGTGCTTCTGTGCCGGCTGGATACGGCCACCCCGGCATGTTTCTTTCCTCTACGTCCGGCACAAACAAGACTCAAAAGCCCAGTGTTTAATAAAAGCCTCTATTCCAGAAGCTTACATCCAACGGACAAAGATACAAACTGCTCTTCGTTATGAGATGAGAAGATCCATTGGACCCCTTGAGAAGATTCATATCTACCTAGCGCCAATTACGGCCACCAAGATCTAGGTTCACTTTCTTCAGCTCCATCTTGATCCCCCCTCCCCCCATCTCCTTTCCCTCTTCCATTTCTCTCGTCTTTTCCCTGCCTACCTCTCCACCGCCCAATCATGTGTCACCTTAACATCAACCCACAGAAATCCTCTGGAATGCATTAACTTAATAAAAACCTTAGTTTCCCACTAACCGAAGAGATGGAGTTGTGTCAGACTGCACCCCAGGCCTTACCAGAGTTCTCCCCATCTTGCTATAAGCCCCCTATATGCATGCATCAGTATTTTTGAGAGGCGCTTCGATCTATGAATTTCTTTGTTCTTTACCGCAAATTAAATGTCGGAGCGTAGAACGTGGGGTCAGCTAGGTCCATGGTGCGTACATCTGACTTTCACCCATCTCTTAACGCCCTTGAGGTGAGAGCTGCATTTTTATCACAGCCAAGATGGCAGGTTTCCACAAATGAGCATTTCCATCCAGTCTTTTTAAAAACTCACTTTACAGACCAGAAAATCCTTTCTACTCTGTGTACATAATTCAGTGATTTTTTTGGTCAGGAGGTAGGGAGGGGTGTGAATTTATAAAATTTTGCAGTCTTTACCAGAATCTCCTTTTAGAACACTCATTCCATTCCTTCTTGTGTAAAACTGGCATGGAATAAGGAGGGCTCAACAGTTAAGAGCACTGGCTGCTCTTCCAGAGGACCCAGGTTCAAACCCAGTGCCTACTTGGTGGCTCACAGCTGTCTATAACTCCAGTTCCAAGAAACCTGATGCCCATCTTTGGTCTGCTTAGGTCCTGCACCTATGTGGTACGCAGACACACATGCGGGCAAAATGCATTAGTCAAGTGGAAGAAAATGGAAAAAAGTTTAAAAATCAAGATAAAATAAACTATAATTTCACATACAGTTTGAAAGGGTTTGGCACCCTTGTGCTCACTGAAGTGACCTGTGAACATATCCAGTATAATAAGGAGTTTCCTTGTGCATCTTTGAACACAGTCTCCAGTTTTCTTGTGCATCTTTGAACACAGTCCCCAGGTAGCAGCAGATGTGCCTTGATTACTAGGCACTAGTTTGCACTATCCAGAACTCCACACGCCAGATCACATAAGCCTTATTTTTAAAATGTCTTTCTTTTGCTTACTTTGAAGTTTATATAGGGTTTAGTGTGTATCATTAATTCATTCCTTTGTTTGTCATTAATTTATTCCTTTGTGTTGATAACCAGTATTGAGTGTGCATATTCCACACAAACACGGGCATGTGCTTTTGTCTCTGTGTCAAACACCTAAGAGTGTCATACATTATGTACGTATTTAGTTCATTAAAACTCTCCTAAAATGTTAGAGCAACTGTACGGTTTACATCCTTCCGAGCAGTATATGGGAACTCTAATTACTTTACTATCTTGGGAGTTAACTGTCTGAAAGGTATTTGGCAGTGTTTAATGGACTGAGAAATATCTCCTATAGACTTATGCAGGAACACTTGTTCCCAGAATGGAGGTGCAGTTGGGGTTTAAGAGGTGAAGACTTCTGAACGAAGTACATCAATGGGCTTTGAGGGGTCCCAGCCTCTCCCCACTTCCAGCTTATTCTCTCTGCTTTGTTCTTGTGGTTGAAGGTGTGAGCTCTCAGGTTTCTGCTCTGCCCAATGGGCTGCCACAGAAGCAGCCTTCCCAGATCTGGGAGGGACTTCCCTCTGGGACCACGAGCACTTCTTTCTATAGATTGCTTGATTATAGTGTCTTAGCACTCGATGGAAAAGTACTCAATACACCTGCATTTTCCCAACTAAAGACTCTGACACTTGCAGGTTCTTATTTGCCATGCACAGGTCTCCTTTGTAGCGTCTCTGTTTTTCCACGGTGATCTTCTCTAGACTTGGGACATTTTAGGCTTCCTGTGTGGGTCTGTTGCCTTCAGCACTGTTTGTAAAGAATGCCTTTGCAGGACACTATGTTTGTGTCCTGGTCAAAAGCCAGTTGTTCGCACGACTGTGTTGGTCAGTCTCTACCTTCTACTTTCCGCTGCTTTATCTGGCCCCTCCAAGGCCCATCTTGGGCTTCCCACTGGCCCAAGAGTGACATTTAGAAATCTGGAGATGTTGACGCTCTCCACTTGGATTGCTGTACATCCTGTCTTTTGTATCTTATACAAATCTCAGAATGAGCTTGTGAGTTTGACTGGGATCACATTGTAGTTACGCACCAACTGGGGAGATTCGATGGCTTAACAGCGTTGATCTGTCCAAGCCAGGAATCAGGTGTGCGTCTTTCTGTCTGAGTGAGTCTTCTTTAAATTGTTTCAACAGCTTTCACATGTCAACAAAAAGATCTTGCCAATGTTTTATCTTTACACTACATGTATGTCTGTATTTATAGATTTCCCGACAACAAGAACAACAACGATAATGCTCATGTGTGATGTGTATGTCTCAATGACACATGGAGGTCAGAGGTCAGATTTCAGAAGCCATTTCTCTCCTTCCACATCGGTTTTGAGCAGAATATTTCTGGTTTCTGCTTGTTATGTAATTCAGGCCAGGTCACAAGTCTCCAGGCTCGTTTCTCTGTTTCCCACCTCGCTATAGTATGCTGGGATAAGGAAAGCACGCTACTACTGCATCGGACTTTTTCATGTGGGTTCCAGGGATTAGAATTCAGGTCATCAGGCTCCCGTAGAATGCAATTTTACCCATTAACCATCTCTTCACCCCTCCATGTGTATGTCTGTGTATACATATGTGTGTGTGTACACACGAGTGTGCGTGATCATCCAGTGGAAATAGAATAAGCAACACTGAGCAGCAACAGTGGACCTTAAGAGAAAGGAACGTAGTTAACGTGGGCACCAGCCTGGCCTCACTAGCTTTAAAGCAGAGCCAAAGAACACAATCTTCTGCAGTGACACTGAACAAGGGAAGAAAAAGGAAAGAGCACTGACTGACCAGGTTTAAAGATAAAGATGGTAGCCATCTTTAATCCTGGAACCTCATACCACAGGGTTGGTTTGGGGACTCTCAGCCAACTCACAAGGTGTTTAGCGGTTGAGAAACACTATCTGCTAGCATTAGTTTAACCAAGGTTCTTAGGAAATGGAAATAAAGAAACACACATTTGCCAATATACTTTACACATTTATATCTTTGATGCTTTTGTTCATGGTATTGTTTCGAACTCCTAGTGATTATGTACATAGAAATACATCTACCCAACCATCCATATATCCATCTATATATTTAAAATCTTTTCTTAACTATGTGTATAAATACATTAAAAGCTTGACTCTGCAAGTCTACACCGATAACCCGTTTTTAAGCCTCAGCACTGACACCCCACTCTTTGCAGGCTACTGACTAACCTCACAGCTTCTTGTTTGATTTTGGTAACACGTGAAGGTCCATGTTTCTCACTAGTGTTTCGATCAGCTTCGTGTGGGCTAACAATTCTCAGCCTTTCTGACAGCCCTCCGTAGGGCCTGTCCTGGGGCACTAGCTGTGCACACTCAGAAGTAGTCACATGGATACTTTAAAGTCACAGTGCATGAAATAGCCTGCTTCTAGGCCCCAGGTACTAATTAGGGGCAAATGGATTCTTCTGTAAGCACTTGCACATTCTTTATCAGGGGACAGGTTATATCCTAAGTACTTTCAGATTTCTTTGAGAATATTTCTATAGGAAGGTTCTTCCCTCCTGCCTCCCTCCTTCCATCCCTCTCCCCTCTCCCCTCTCTCCCTTTCTCTTTCTTCCTGTCTGTCCATCT
This sequence comes from Micromys minutus, assembly GCF_963924665.1. Classification (NCBI taxonomy): domain Eukaryota; kingdom Metazoa; phylum Chordata; class Mammalia; order Rodentia; family Muridae; genus Micromys; species Micromys minutus. Next base: position 3,589,934 of record NC_137961.1, read on the forward strand.
CATATATTACATCCTGACCACAGTGAGTCCTCCCTCCTCTCCCCCAGATCCTTTCCCCAAGCCTCCTCCCAACCCCCAGCATCCACTCCTTTGTCCCTTCAGAAAGGGGCAGGCTCCCAGGGACATCAACCATGACATGACAAGTTGCAATAAGGCTTGGCACCTCCTCCTCATGTCAAGGCTGGACAGGGCAACCCCGTAGGAGAAATGGGTACGGGACGATTGATTCTTAATGCAAGTCAGTGGTTGCGTGAGGAGGAAAAGCAGGGAATCTATTTCAGGCCCACACCCCTCTCCTTCACAACCTGAGATGCTCCCTGGTTGCCTTAGCAGGTGACAGATTGTCCCCCAACTTGCTGTGGCAGCTGGTCTTCTGCTGTCAGGCCTATGTCAAAGTAATTAAATCTTCTAAAAGGAAAAAAAAAAGATCACTTCTCAAAATAACTGAGAATAGAGGGTCCTTATCCCTGTACTGGTGAGTGTCTGGTGTGAGGAGAGGGGTATTCTCTTTAAATCTGACGCTCTGGTACAGGGAAGTCTGTTGGCTATCTCCCAGGGACGTGAACTCAGTCAGAATGAGTGTTGGTATCACTACTGTGATATCGCAGTGATGTGTGGACCGCTTTTGATGGCTCTTATCCTCAGTAGCTGTGTCACTAAGCACATGTGACATGTTTCCCCTCATCGCTGTGTCCCATGTGATCAATAGGCATTTGAGGACCTTAGGCATGTATGTAGAACACAAGACCATGGCATGGTTTTAGATGCAAGCTCAGATTCTGAGTCTGGACCCAGCTCACATTTATAGCTAATGCACTGTCTGTCTCAGTTCCTGATGGTCCCATGGGACACCAGAGAAAGCAAGTCCTGGTCCCATGGTGTTGTGCTACATATTTAAAGGATGGCTTATTTTTTTATTGGTCCCCGAGGTTTCACTCCATGGATGTGGCTCTGGTGTGGAGCCAAGCGCACAAACCCTGTCACTTGACCCACAAGCCGTCCTCTCCAGGGGATTCCTTTTCCAGGTGGTTCACTCCACCTGCCCTGCTGTTTCTGTCCCGGGTGGATACAACCACCCCTGGTGTGTTTCTTTACCCCACTGCCTGGCACAAACATGATTCTAAATCTTGGTAGCTTTTCATAGTAGGTTTATATATTAAATTTTCAATCCATAAATCCTCTGCACAATAAGATTAAATCCAATGGACAAAGATATAAACTGCCCTTCTAGAAGAGATAAAAAGACCTACAGAACCCCTTAAGAATATTCATATCTTACTATCGCCAATTACGGCCACCAGGATCTAGGTCTGCTTTCTCCAGCTCCATCTTGATTTCCCTTTTTCCTCCGCCCCCCTCTTCCATTTTCCTACCCCTTTTCTGCCTACCTCTCCACTGTCCAATCATGTATCACCTTAACATCAGTCCACACCATGGGAGTGTAGAGAGCCGTATGCAAAGTGTAGAGGGATGTTGGAGGCAGGGATCAGCTTAGATGTAGACGCTGATAAATGAAAGATCAAATTCAGGTGTCTGTGTGGCAATCCAGTTAAGCGGCAAGGAGGCTGTGAGGTCCCATGAAAGTCCAGCTAGAGAGGCTGATGATGAGCCAAGCCTGGCAAAGGCAAAATTGAGAGCTCTGTGGCTGTAAACAACAGGGACCCACTTTGTAAGTCACAGACTCTGGGATGGGAGGAGAAATAGAAGGCTCTCAAGGATAGACAAGGGCCCCCAGAACGCAGGCTTACTGTTCAGTAGTTTACTGTTCAGACTCTGCCATAAGGATGAAGGCCCAACTGCTTTTATTTATTCACTCAAGATTCACAGCTCGAGTCTACATTGTGTCTCACTCAACACGTCTTTATCAGTTTGTGGCCGGCCCCTTCTCTGCCATCGATAACGAGGTAATGAAGAATAGTCCCTGGTCCCATAGAACCGACATTCCTGTGAGAGAGGCAGATGCCAAGAGATCAACAAGTACATGCCACGTATTTGTGTTGAAGGAAATTCCAATAAGCAGGGCAATAGAACGTGGTGACGGCTGGTGTTGAGCTCCGTGTAGTCCCCATGGGGAGACACCGCTGCTTTGTAGAGTGGTGTTGACCAGAGTTCTGGAGAAGTCTGGGCCACATGGGCATGAAGGGAATCTTTGGGATGAGGACAGCATCTGACTGGCCTGGTTTGGTCACCAGTTACCAGTGAATCATGCAGGACACGGCCCAGTGGGGAACAGGCTATGAAGATCGAATGGATGAGCAAGGGGCGTATGCCAAAAGGAGCTGGGCCTGCTTTGACTAGAAGAAGAGGCCGTACAGACTCAATAGGCAGGACAAAAGGATGTCCTAGCTGAGGGTAATAGTTCTCTTAATGAATTCTGCCTATAAACGAGCAGAATGTGAGGGAAAGGGAAAGTGACCTTGGGTGTTCAGCCTCTGGACACTGCAGGAATGAGTTGGACAGACAGGTCTCCAGTAACCACATTCTGGATTCTCAGAATCCCACGGACTTCATCGGGAGAGACATAGCAAAGCAGGGAGAGATGGGAATGCCATGTACTATGCCTGACTCCCCAACCTAGGTGTTGGCATCTGCCTCCATTGCCCAGAGAAAGAGACTCTCTCCTCCATGGTCAACATTTCCACAGGACACTGCGCAGCAAAAGAAACCACTGCTGTCACTGGCAGACCTCACTGCCTTCAGGGGAGAGCATCTGTCAGTTTGCTCACCCAGTTTCCTGTGCACTGAGGTCTATGGATGAGGCAATAGGTAGGCCTCCATCTTGCATTTGAGATTTTGAAATGGCTCCATGTTTTGGCATGTATTTGTTGCTGTAAATTTAAAATGGTGGATAACCTTTTATCCCAGGCTAGTGCCAGCTCCCGTAGGGCCACATAGAACTGTGGGGTATCTGTGTCTTAGCAACTCCATGCTGCCTCTAAGTACTCACAGACACTGGCTTATTTTGACCCAGGTGTGGTCCACTCCACCCGCCCTGGCTGCTTTTGTCCTGGGTGTTGCTTTCACACACTGTCCTCCACCGCCCGGTAAAAACATGACTCCACAATCAATAATGCATCAAACAGATTTATATGTTAAATTCTCCAACAGTCCCTCTACATAATCAGCTTACAACCAATTGACAAAGATATAAACTGCCCACCTAGATAAGATAAATGGACTCATAGAAAATAATCACAACAACCTTGTCTATATAGAGATGTGCCGAGAGAAACATCTGATGACCAGTGCTCTAGCTTTTTAGGCAGGTTTATATATTAAATTCTCAATCCACAAACCCTCTGCACAATAAGACTACATCCAATAGATAAAGATACAAACTGCCCTTCTATATGAGGTGAAAAGACCTATAGAAACCCTTAAAAATATTCATATCTACTTATCGCCAATTAAGACCACCTGGACCTCGGTCTGCTTTCTCCAGCTCCATCCTCATTCCTCCTGGAATCACTTTCTCTTCTCCTCTTCCAGTTTCATAGCCTTTTCTTCGCCCACCTCTCCACCATCCAATCATATATCACCTTAACATCAACTCACATGGGCGGAAGAATCCAACAGGGGCTGTAGAATTTAAAAAGTTACACCATGGACTTGGAATCAGCTCACCTGCAAAACCTTGTCTGCGACTCCTTCAATGAAGCCCATGGGTTTTGTGATGAAGGAGGAATATCTTTTAATTCTTCTTGAAATGGGAATGACAACTGGACAGGGGCTGAGGAAATTCAAGAAAGTGTGATCCCGGATGACCTTGCCTCCTCTTCCTATCCACTGAAGTCTTCAGTGTCCTGGTTTGTCTAGTGACAGTGATCATTCCACAGAGACCTCAGATTTAGAAGGCACCTGTTCCCCTAACATGGGGTATCATGGGAGAGAATTACCATTCTACTTAACCCCTTATGCCATGTGAACTGCTAGTTGCTGAGACTCTGCTCTGCCTCCTACAGAGGAAGTTTTTATGAGAACATAACATTAGCCTCTGGCATGGTGATACGGTTTCCATCTAAATTTACAGTGAGCCGCCAGTAGATCAGAAAGCTCTGAAAAATATACAGTTTGGCCAAGAAAGCAGCATGGGCTAATCTTAAGTTGCCAGGTAGCTGAGGACACACTCGAGGTAATTATTACAGAGGTTTGCACACTTGAAGAGAAACCTTTGTTTCGGGGCAGTAGGAAAGGCACCAAGACCTCTCCCAGTGAAAACTCCAGCCTGTAAAACACAAACTCATTTGGAATACTTTCATTTAGGGAGGAAGTGCTTGAAAAGCAGAGGCCTAAGTAGGGAGTCAGGGCCTCCATGTCCCAACAAGATCACCTACAGAACTGTTTGCTCCGTTAATCTTCCCTGACACTCAAAGTCCACAGCAGTTGTGATGAAAGAGACCAGGTTGCATCTTGTGTTGCTAGGAGATCTTGAGGTCACCTCCCATGTGGTACTTGGTTGAAGTCATATAGACTAGAGGGGTTACATAGTTAGGGAAGTTTACACCAAGATTTTCAGAGTGCTCAGCCACACATGAATGCATGTACCAATAGGGACCATTGTGGAGGAGGGGCAGAGAGACATCACACCACGGAATTTTGTTAAGTCTCACCTCTAGTTGATGAAGTAGCTGAGGTTTTCTAGTACCTGTTGTCTGATAGATTCTCTGTCTGCTGCGTAATTGTGTGGGGTTGGCTGTGCACATATGCCATTGTGCCCAGGTGTTAAGGGCGGAACCAGAGCACCCCTTCCAGATCTCTGTGAATAAGATAGCCTCTTTCATGCCAGAAGAACTGTTTGGGGATGACGACTCATGTCCACTTTGGCCTCATTATAGGGTGAAGTTCTAAGTAGGTGTGGTTTGCTTGACATTGCAAACCTTAATTTTATCTTCCCGTGCATACAGGAATTCCTATACCTTAAAGATGCGCTTCCTGTCTTTGGCTGACAGAGGAGACTGTAGACAAGTTGTCAAGGTGTTTGTCAAAGTCACCAATATTCTTGCCTCTATTTTGGACTTCCGAGGGCAATGGAAGCACAGTTGTAGTATAATAGTGGGTGATCCTGTTAAACGAGCACCGTGACTTATATTTGTAGCCGTGTGAAAGGTGAGGGAAAGGATTACATTGAAGTCTTGGTCTTGTCCATGATTTTAACAGCCGTGACAGCATAGAAATTTATTCAGGTATAGATAGTGAAGTCTAGTGAAGCCACTCTGATAATTTTCTGCTAACGACACGCCGTTTGAAGGCTAGGTGCTTAAGCTTCCCATCTATTTGGTGGTTACACACGAATGACAGAGGTAAAATGGGAAATGTCTTAACATGCATGTCTTTTGTGCAGCAGTGACTTGAACATGTCTATGGATCTGTCCCCAAAGATGGAGTTCAGTAGGAGAAAATGGGTCAGGAGTTTTCAATCATTTTCAAGGAATTTCATGTCCCACCTCAAGGTTCCAACTTGGCATTTCACAATTTAAAATTTTAGAAGTTAAAATAGAAATGTGGATAAATGAGGCAGAGGCAGAAATGGTGGCATGTTCCTGTGCTATCATAACCTAGAGGATAATGCAAGAGGGCTCAAGGTCAGGGCTAGCCTGTAGGACTGCCCTGACTCACAAACCTAACAAAATAGTGCTAACAACCTTCTTCTTCCTGCTCCTCCTCCTCCTTTTCTTCTTCTTCTTCTTCTTCTTCTTCTTCTTCTTCTTCTTCTTCTTCTTCTTCTTCTTCTTCTTCTTCTTCTTCTTCTTCTTCTTCTTCTTCTTCTTCATCCTCTTCATTGCCTTCTTCCTCCTCCTCTTCTTCTTCCTTCTCCTCTTCCTTTTCCCTCCTCCTCTTCCTCCTCCTCCTCCTCCTCCTCCTCCTCCTCCGCTTTCTCCTCTTCTTTTTCTCCTTCTTCTTCTTTGCCATAAATCTATTTTGATGGCAAAAGTTCTTTGAATCTAGGGACTGCCTTTCTGACCTGTGTACAGTGAGACATCTTCACCCAGCTCTATAGACAGGCTTTAACAAACTGTTTTTTCTGGTTGATGGCTTCCACATAGACTTCCTGAATAATGTCATTTACAGATATTTACTCTTTTAAAATAAGTTTTCTCAATTAGCAATGAGCATTCTAAAACCTCGTTTGATTATGAAATGGTAGTTAGTAACATTAGTGGGGGTGGACACTTGAACAACGGCTGCTCTTGTCTGCCGTTCAAGTGAATCCAGCCTTCAGGATGACTCTAACCCTCAGATTTGTTGTGTTGCTAGAATGCTCCAGCTGTGACTGATGACACCTCCTGTTTTTTCTTCTTGGAGAATCCTTCCTTTCCTCTGCCCTCCTCCCTTCTCTCTCTTTTCCTTTCTTTTGGTTAGTCAATGTGGCCTTATTAAGTAGCCTGGGTCTCTACTTTCCAAAACTGAGTTAAAGTTTCTCACCCAGGATCCTGTAAGCAACCATGATGAAATGTATTAATCCATAAAGAAATTAAAGACAGGAAGGCAGAGGCGTGACTAGGTGGGAAGAGGAGGGGGCTGGGCATGAAGGGAACAGATTTAAGGGTATGAATATGATAAAAATATATCGGGTGTATGTATGACAATGCCACAACGAAACACATTATACACAGTCAGCATTTAATGCAGCGGTCCGAGAGAGTGTCCTGGATACGCATTAAAATCCAAAGCATTAGCAACTGCAAGCTCGTTTAAGTGACTCAGGACACTGACATGAAGGGTGGAAGTTGACAATTGTCAGCAGATAGTCATCAAGTACCGCTGTGACATATAAGGTCCTGTGTAACGTCACAATCTGTCCCCTTTCCCCTCAGCCATCATGTATGTCATGGGAGCACTCGGCCCCGCAGTAGGATACCTACTTGGTGGGCTACTCATTGGCTTTTATGTGGATCCCAGAAGTCCCGTTCACCTTGATCAGAATGACCCTCGTTTCATCGGGAACTGGTGAGTATTTCCCACTCTCTTTATTTCACTTCTTCCTAGAGAGGGTCAGTCACGACCATTCCACAGTTAGAATCTCCCCAGCCAAAAAAAAGGGAGAAGGCATTACCTGTAATAGATGGTAGGGAGAATAATTTCCCCCACAGACAGCCATTTTTTTATCCCCAGAGCTTATAAATATGGGGCCTTCTCTGATGAGGGGACTTTGATGGGGAGGGTCATGTTAAGGGTTTTGTCGGGGAGGGCATCTCAGGCAAAGGGGGAGGGAGGTGGTCAGATTCAGGAGGTCTGCTGGCTGAAGAGGAGATCCCAGCAGTTCATTTTGAAGATGGATGAAGAGCTGTGAGCAAAGGTGCTGGAAGGGCCTCCAGAAGTTAGGGTTTCATAGAGGGTGTGCAGCAGATACCCACGGCTCAGAACCAGGAGCTGACCCACTGGCTGAGTGAGTCAGGCCACGTGTGGTAGGTAGCTTGTCTGAGCACCAATAGGAAGCTAACAGACGCGTCTGGGTCGCTGTGTCCAAGGCAGAGTGCAGGAAAAGCATCATGGCGTTCTGGGAGAAAAAAATACTTCCTGTTCTCCTTAGGTTTCTGTTGCTATGATAAAACACTGACCAAGCCTAATTTGGGGGAATAAAGGATTTATGTCAGTTTGCTCAGTATACCCCGTTATTGAGGGGGAGCTAAGGCAGAAACTCTTAAGACAGGAGCTTGAAGCAGAAACCATGGAAGGATGACTCTTGCTGACATGCTTTTCATGGCTTGCTCAGCTTGCATCCTTACCTAACTCAGGGCCACCTGCCTAGGGCTGGAACCACCCACAGTAGGCTGCCCTCAGACTTGCCCACCCACCAGTCTGATGGAGGCGTTCCCCAGTTGACAGTCCTTCTTTCCTAATGACAGTGGTTGGTACGGAGGTGACAAAAAGCTATGTAGTGTGTGCCTGTTCTTTCAGGCTCAGATCTGCAGCCCTACATTTCTGTTCCTCCACTCTGTTTCTTTTTGGAAACAGCCCCCCCCCCCCACACACACATGTGCCGTACATTCTAAGAGTCCTGCCACATAAGTGATGCTCTGGACTCTGGGGAATTTCAACAGTAGGTGGCATACCGTTTATCTGCAGAGCCAGACTTGTGTTTTAGCTCTGCCTGGGTCTCAACTTGAGTAAAACAAGTTCTCTCTTTATGAGAGCAAAGCCAGTAGCTGAAAGTATAGAACGCTTTATCCGGTTTTACGATAGGACAAGAGCCATGTGCCTCTGTGGTTGGTAGGAAAGGTGCTCCACACAGTTAACAGTTTGATTTGACAGTTTTGGTTTTTATTGTGACCCTCATTGAAGGTAGAGGGACTATGACCCTCATGGACTTGGCCTACAGAGCGTTTGAGCCATACAAAGAGGAGTGCCCTAGGAATGTCGGGGTGGGGGAATAGCAAGCGCTTTGAGGGCTAGGCAGAGTGAGGATTCTGACCCGGCCGAATCGGCTGAATCGGGGTCTAGGGCAAGCCGAGCAAGCTGCAAACACTCTGTCCTTAGGAGACGTTCCCCGTCTTCTCTTTTACCTTGTTCTTGTCACCGCCAGCCTCACCGAGCTACTCAGGCTGGCCTTGGATTCACTTGTAGCCGCGGCTGGCCTCGAACTTGCGGTCCTCCTGCCTCAGCCTTCTGAGTAGTTGGAATTATGGACCTGCATCCCCAGACCAAGGCATCACCGTTGCTTTGAAATTTAGCAACAGTCAGATAACTTTAACTACCTGCTTCGTAGTTTAATCTTAATTCTATAAATGACTGTCAGTTTAGCGCAGTTTTTTTTTTTTTTTTTTTTTTTAAATGAATTAGAGGGTTTCTGTTTGTTTTTTCTCTATTCGGTAGTCGGGCTGGTAATAGGACTGCAATACTTAAAAGCAAAGATAAGTTTTTGTTGCGTAGAGGCTAAAGGAGTGAAGAGAGATATTATGCCAGCATTTATTAGACATTATAGTAAGAGTTTTACACACATACTCATTTAGGCCTCTTAACAATCAAATGGAGCTTTTAACAACATGGCATCTCATAGGTCAGGCAGCTAACATCCACGGGGGTGGGGGGATTACTTGAACAAAGTCTCAGGTGGCAGGCTGGGTGAAGGAACTGACAGGAATGGGGACATTTGTCCGTCTTCTGCCTACCTGCGGCTGGCTTGACTAAGGCTTCCTGAGGAGGATTTGGAGATCTAGGCTCTTGGATGTTAACAGTTATGGAGGCGTGTCCTTCCAACTCCTGTGGACGCTTCCATGCTCGTTCCTTGAGGCTACTGAAGAACGTGAGCTGCCTTTGCTTCGGTTGAGCCGCAGCTCTCCCGTCTTTATTTACTTGCTGTGACTCGTCCCTTCCTCTGGGCCGTTAGACTGTATCAGGGCTGGCAAAATAGCTCAGTGGGTGACATTCGGTGTGCAAGCCTGCTACCCGAATTCACTTCCGGGAGCCCATGTAAAGGCCGAAGGAGAGGGCTGTTGCCACAAAGTTGCCCTCTGACCTCCACACATGCACACATTAGTATTAAACAAAACATCCCAATATTTTAAAAACAGGAGCATCTTGAATGGTTGTGTGAACACTGGCAGCATTATCTCAGGCTAGGGCAAGGCTGGGGACCCAGACTGAGAATGTATCTACGTTACAAACAAAACCAAAGCAGTTGCTGCACATTATCTGCTGGTTTGGCGTGGATACTTAGTTAGGTCGGTTATAAGCACCATTTACTTAGGTTTGATGACTCTCAGAAGTATTTTGAAGCCTTACTTTCAGCTGAGAAATTCAACTGGAAAAAGTAAAACCATTCCCTCATTAACTCCGGGCCACATGTCTGGGGCAGAACCATCGGCAGTGGGGTTGGATCCTCCCACATCCGCCATTTATCAAGAAAATGGCCACAGACTTGCCCACACGTATCAGTGTGATGGAGGCGTTCCCCAGTTGAGGTTTAGTTAGTATGTGGTGAAGACAGGGTCCAAACCCAGATGTATCTAAGCTGCAACTCATGACTGCCCTGAGTCCACCGCCTGCCGTCTCAAGGAGGGAGGGTGTAAGACAGACGGTGGAGAGGCGTGGGGATCTCAAAGGTCAGAGGGCAAATGGGGTGCACTATGAGGAGTGATTGATAAGGGCCTGTAAGCAGCCAGGATCTGAGGAAGACATATTGACCCAGCTGTGTTCCTCACCGTCAATACCTGCCTCCCATTTTAAACCTATTCCTTTCCATTTATGTACTGGACCCTGGCTTACGGTCATTTTAAGTTCTTCGTGTAAAATGACGAACTCAATGTCTTGATGTCCTTCGTGCTTGTTGCAGACTGGGAGGACTGAGTCAGTGGGGATGTGCAGTGCACGCTTAAGCACTCACAAAGTGTGTGAGCAGCAGCAGCACTAAAGAGTGCACTCCGGACGTAGAGTGGGGGTATGGCTTCAATCGCCAGCATCAGAAAGACGGAAAACCAAACCACCTTTGATATGACTTATTCGTTTGGCATGAGCCATCCCAGAACTCGGGAGGCAGAGGCAGGTGGATCTCTGCGAGTTTGAAGCCGGCTTGGTCTACGAGGTGTATTTGAGGACAGCCGGGGGGCTACACAGAGAAACCCTGTCTCAGAAAATGGGGGTGGTGTTTATTGCTCCTCAAAGCATGTGAGACAGTCCATTGTTCTAGTAAATTCATTGTAGCCAGGTGTGGTGGCTTGAACCTGTCATCTAGCGCTTGGGAGGCAGAGGAAGCGGACAACAGAGTCAAGGTCGCCCTGAGATAGCAGCCAACTGAGACCAGTCTGGGCTACATGAGACTCAGGCTTAAACAAAGAAAAACAGCAACAAATGCTGCCGTGGAATGCACACTACCCACGGGAAGAACGGCACTGTCAACCAACCGAACCCTCCGCAGCTCCCAGGGACTAAAACACCAACCACTGAGCACTCACGAGAGACCATGGCTCCAGCTGCATAGGTAGCTGAAGACAGCAGGGTCTGGCGTCAATGTGAGAAGAGGCCTTTGATCCAGGGAGAGCATGTTTTCCCAATGCAGAGGAAACCAAGGCACTGGGGTGGAGAGGGTGAATAGGAGGGAGTGCACCTTCGTGAGGGCAAATGGAGGGGTGGGGGGATGGGAGTGGGATGGGGGAAGGGATAACATCTCAAATATAAATACAGAGTATCTAATAAAAAATGCACACTATATCAGGAATCACTGTGTGAATCAGGAGTCAGATTTCTTGCATGACATCCTAATCAAGCGGTTAAGTCATCAGTCACTATAGTCCTAGTATAATTATGAATATTTCCATCCATACCACAGAAAGGCAAGTTTCTTAGCTGGTTGGGGTTTTCTTCTGCCTTATAACTGATGGGGGTTCAATGATCTCTCTGCACTTTTGTCCTCACGAACCTTGTTCTCTGCTTTGTTCTCACTCGCAGACTGAAGCTGTATAAACACACTGACATCTCCCGATTTTTTAGGTGGAGTGGATTCCTTCTTTGTGCCACTGCAATGCTTCTTGTGATATTCCCAATGTTTACTTTTCCAAAAAAGCTTCCGCCTCGACACAAGAAAAAGAAAAGATTTTCTGCTGATGTCGTTGGCGACGATGACATCATCAAGGAGAAATCAAACAGGAGCGAGCAAGTGCACAAAAAGGTTTCTTCAATGGGCTTCGGAAAGAATGTCAGAGGTAAAGTATGTCGCTTGCATGAATCCATACGTGGTACTTCACGCCAGTGCTTTGCCAAGTGCGGGCCAAGGTGTGGCTCAGCGGTAGAGGGCGGGGTCCTTAGCTTGACTGTCAGCAGGGCCCACACCAGTGTCCCCCGAAGATGTTTGGTGCTCACTGGCCAGATAAGGACTGCATTGGAGAGGGAGGGCCGCAAATGTCACTTTAGGAATTTGAGAGAATGACCTCTCTGAGGGACGGTGTGGGACCGAGGGTGTAGGCTGGGGCAGTGACAGGGAGTGAGAAGACAGACAAAACGAAATGACAGAGGCGTATAGCGAGTTTCAACGGGACCCACTGTGCTGTGAGCTAGTCTTCAAAAGAGAAACGGAAGTGAGCGCCTTTATCTGTTGAATTTGATAACAGTAATAAAAAGTTAGGCTTATATTTTGCAAATCTTTAAAAGGAGGGATAGTCTGAGGACCAGAGAGCCATTTCTGAATCCCATGGTGGGAGAAAAGAATCCCTCTCAAGGACTGTCCTCTCACCTCAGTGCACGTGAGGTGACCCGAGCCTGACACTCACGTGCACACATCATACACACTTGCACACACTAATAGTGAAAAATAAAAACAAAACCTCCAAACAGACATAAGTCCTATCAATTCATTTCGAGTGTGCTTTGCAAAAATGACTAGTAGATGACGGATTAAACAATATAAGAAATGGCTGCAGTTTCTCATGCTTGATTTCTAACATTACATTGTGAAAAGGAGCGTTCGCCTTAGGGAAGCAGTCTGGTAGTATAGGGCGATCCTTACCTGAGCATGAAAAGTCACTAGACAGGAGTACTATTCTTTAGTGACTCCTTCAGTTGTCCTGTGTGGCTGTGTTGGCAGAAGATGTTTGTAGAAGGGACTATCCTGGTTTTTTCTTTTTTATTTCTCCTAAAAATAATGAGTTTAGTACGTCTTTAATCTTAGGGTGGGGGCAGGGATGGGGCCAAGGCAGGGTGATTTTTGTGAATTTGAGACCAGCTTGGTTTGTAAGTTCTAAGCCAGACAGATCTAGAGAGTGAGATAGTGGTGGTGGTGGTAGTAGCAGCAATAAATAACAATAATAAATTCATTAAAGTTAGATTAAACAATGTAAAACCTGAACAACTTAACTGACCTGTCGGATGACAGTCCCGTCGTTTAAGGAGCCTATGAGTTCACTGTTTGCAGTTTTACTCCCTGAATTCTTTGAATTAACTTTTACATACATTATAGAGCATGACATTTATCAAATAAAGGCTCATGACAGAACGACTCCAGCATTTTAACTGTACAAACAGTGAGACAGAAGGGAGAAAGTTACTAATATGCCATAAGTTGTCCCTACAGCCTAAGAAGGATGAAGACTTACTAAAGCATTACTAAAGAGTGCTGGCTAAAAGCAATGGTCAGTATTTGGGGGAAAAGAGCTGTTTCTTTCCATTTAAGTTGTAGATGTGATCTCCCTCCTCCCCATGATGCTGTGACAATGTATTCTTTTGTAACTGTTAAACTGACTTCGGATACAATTGTAGCACAAAGTGATTCTTCAGCCTGAGCTCTTCTGTAGGCTAGCCTGCCACTTTCACAGCTTCATTCTGGACCATTGTGACGATCACAGAAACTGATTTCTCCTAAAGATTTATTTCACTTTTAATTGTGTGTGTGTGTGTGTGTGTGTGTGCGTGCACGGCCGTGTAGGCATAGGTACCCTTGGAGTCCAGAAGTGGGAGCTGTGTCTCCTGGAGTTCAAGTTAGAAGTTGCGAAATGCTTGATGCTGGTGCTGGGAACTCATCTTGGGACCTCTACAACATCAGTACCACTTAACTACTGAGCCATCTCTCCCTCTCCAGCCCCTACAATTGGTTTTACAATGTAATTAAGTTAAAGTCCGTATTAAGTAATTTAAAACATGCAAATATATTTAGAATCTTAATTTGGGGGAAAACAAAGTAGATTCAAGGGAAGAGATAAAGGCATGGTTAGATGTACTTATATTTTATAAATCAGGGCTTCAATGTGAAATATATGAGCTGGATGGGAGAAGGGAATATTGATATCAGGTGCTAAAGTGCACGCACCTGCTGATGTTCTTGTTAACAAAGTATTCCTTATATTTTATGTGTATGTGTGCTTTTGCCTGGCATGCTTGCTGCCTGCAGAAGCCAGTAGAGGGCACGAGATCCCCTGAAATGGAAATCAGAGGTTGTTACCTGCCTGCTATGCGGGTGCTCAGAACCAAACTCAGGTCCTCTTCAAGATCTGAAAATGCCTTTCCCCGCTGAACCATCTCTCTAGGCCCTGAGGCTTTTTCTAGATACTTCAGCTGCCCCGAATCTTTCCACGGATCTCTGCCATGTTCTTTTACTAAAGTTTCTGGAAACTTACAAAGCTTTTTTGGGAGGGGTGTAGGGGGCTTTCTAACATCATATCAAAATGAGAGGAATTTATTCTGAATTTAAAACTTACTTATGGAATGCTACATGCCAATTCATTATTTTTTATACTGTAAAGAGTTGTGGGTTTCTGACTTTTCTACATAGGTGTGGATCATCAGGTATGTGTGTGGGGGTGGGGACAGAGAGTCAGAGAGAGAGGGAGAGACAGGGAAACAGAGAGAAGGAGAGAGAGAGAGAGAGAGAGAGAGAGAGAGAGAGAGAGAGAGGAGGGGGGAGTCTAAACATTTTGTGTAGCTGGTTTATAAAATCAGTTTCAGTCTGATTTTCTTGCTCACATATCTGGTAAATTCTCATGTTTACCCTCTTTCTGGCTTACAATGTGTAAACCTCCTTGGTGGGACACACTGTTAATTCTTAACTCTACTTATACAAAATGGATTCTCTAGCTGGCTGCAGTCAGAAGGTGAAGATGGAATCTGGTGTACCTTACGCTGGCCTTACAATGTGTAAACCTCCTTGGTGGGACACACTGTTAATTCTTAACTCTACTTATACAAAATGGATTCTCTAGCTGGCTGCAGTCAGAAGGTGAAGATGGAATCTGGTGTACCTTACGCTGGCCTTACACTAATTATGTAGCTGAAACTGACCTTGGAACTCTCATCGTCTGTATTCAGTCTTTGAAAGTTCAGATTGTGGGCATAATCCACCACACCCAGCCTGGTTTACTTGTTAAACAGAAACACTGTTTGGATGGGACATACTGAAAATCTCTGGCTTAAAATCTCTTAAACTATACCGATGGTATTGAAAGGATGTTTAAGCCAAGTGTTTAAATCCAGTTCATTTATCTGGACACACTGATGTTCCTCAGAGTACTTACTGCAAAGTGGCCATTCTGATATCTCAGCTGGCTTGCAGAAGGTCAGACGAAACCACTGGGTATGAATTCAGGCTTGGAATGATTGCACCACAGAACCAAGGCTGCTGGCAAAGGTCTTGAATTACAGAACGGTTTAGATTTCATTCTGAGTCAAATGGGAGTTTGAGTCCCGAGTACCTTTTTTCCTCTGGTTGTATGGAGCAGGGTTTCCTTTCATCTTTAGTGTGTGTGTGTGTGTGTGTGTGTGTGTGTATGTGTGTACCCATCAATACCAGCTTTTTTAAAGAGGAAACTGATAGCCCAGCTATCGATTTGTAGTTCCTTAAAAGGAAAATGATTTAGGCTCTACAGGATGGCGTCCTTTGGTTTTTTTATTTGTAGACGGGGCCTTGCTATGTCACCTAAGCTGGCTGGGAGCCTCTGGGTCTAAATGACCCCTTGCTAAGCCTCCCACAAACCTGGGACTAGCAAGGCAGCCAGCACACCCAGCTGGAGGCCTGGCCTTTCCAGGCTCTGGCGGAGGCTGCTGGAAGAAAATCCCTTGTGCTCCTACTCTTCCTCACTTAGGTGCATAAGTCGGGAACATCTGACTCGGGTTTCTAGACTCTTATAAATTATGTAGACGGAGGTTGTTGTAAAACACCACAAAGAGGAAAGTCAAAACTTAAGTGCGTCTGCGTCGCCTTTCAACAAAGAGCTTAACATTGATTCCATCAAAATCTTAACAAAAATAAAACACGTAAAATATTTAAGTGGATCGATGTTCCTGTGGTTTGAGGCCTAGAATTTTAAGACCTTTTCCGTTTATCTGAGCGTCTTTCTGCACAGAAAATACGAAAGGTGGCAGCTGACTTTTCTTTGTGCCTACTTTTAATCTTAATCGTTTCCTATTATTAGTTCAACACAGAATGGAATTTCTCCTAGTTAGGATTTTGTCTGTGTTGGTGTGCAATATGTTCATAATCATAACCAAGTAGTGAGGTCATTTTACTATTGCAGTTATTGCCATCACTAAAGGACATCGTCAGGGTCTGAGGAGACAGCTCAGCCAATAAAGGGCCTGCTGAGTGGGTCCCCAGGATCTGTAAAACTCAAGTGTCGCAGTTCGCACTCAGCCCAGTGCTGGTGGCAGGGCAGGCTGTGGTGGGGGATAAAGACGGGGCAGATCCCATAGAAGCTTTCAGACCTGGTTGTAGCCGTCATGAAATGAGTGAGGTGTGTTTTGCAGAATTCTCTGGGGGCGACTGGAGCACAGACAGACTATGTCGTGAACCACGCGGTAGAAAGTCCCCCTTGACATGTCCAAGGCTCTGGATTGCATCCCCAGCACCATAAAAGAGCCACAAAGACGGGGTGGGACGGACTGAGGGTGAGAGACTGAGCGCTTAATGGAAGAATAGGGGAAGGTGACACATGGCAGGTCACCTGATCCCTGTAGAGGCTGGGGTAGCCAAGAGTCCCAGGTAGAGAATCAAGTGCGAAGGGTAGATGGGTTCGGGAATGCTGAATAGGTTTCTTGAGCATATGTGGTGGGCTCCTGGATGTAAGGCTGGGAGGAGTGCGTGTGCATGTGCGTGTGCGTGAGCGTGTGTTGGGTCCGCATTGCAGAGAACCTGGCTGCAGGCACCCCAGCCTTTCTTGGAATTTCTCCCTCCCAGGGAGCTGCCAAAAACATCCTGAGAGGGAGGTCAGGTAGGGGAAGGAGTGGGATGGAGGGAGGACCCGCCAAGAAAGCTGTGGGCAGAGCCGAGGTGAAGTTCGCCCAGAACACGGGAAAAACCAACCTGCTCTGTGAGCCCTCGTCCCCCAGCCTGCCTGGGCGCTGTTCACTTAGCAGCCAGGGAAGTCCGGCAAATGTGTCTCCGTCCTTCCCCACGGGCTTCCCGGATGTAATCCACGGCGCATTTCCATTTCAGCTTCTTCCAGTGTCATCTACAAACCACGCTTCCATCGCCCCGGGATCATTGCTGGTCCCGGCACGCTGACCCCAACGCCTTCGCAGCTGCCATTCCCGTGTGAAGGATGCTCCTCCCCAAACTCCTTCCTCCTCAGCCTACTTAAAAACATGCCCAGTCCCCCCCTGATGCTGAGCTCTCACCCTCAGCTCTTCTCACACACCCACGGCCGCCCCTTGGTACCCCCAAGAAGACTCAGGGTGCTTAAAGAAAGAGAGGTGTAGGCAGATGCGTTCTGACCCCCTCTTTTAGACTGTGGGTCATCTCTAGGATGCTGATCACACTCTTCACAGCATAAGGGTCACGCGGCTGGGTTCCGTGGTTTTGTTTATGAGCAATGACAGGACAAGTCCTCACCTGCTCAGGGCAGACGGAAAGAGTTCTGTTATTCTCGTCTCCCCGGCACAGCCCCCCACCCTGGGGTAAGGGGTTCCCACCCTGGGGGTAAGGGGTCCCCACCCCGACTCTGCTCATCCTGCACATCACTGAGTTAACCCCACCAAGTGGAACTCAGTAAATTTTTTATAAACGCTCAGCTCAACCGACCGTTTATCTTAAGATCCGAAAACATCCAGACTCATCAAAACGGATGTCGTTCAGGACGGGTTTCTCAGCTCCCCAGGCCTCTCCGGGAAACAGCAGCATACGCCTGGGTATGTCTGTGTCTTCGGGGTCTACACCCAGTCATGCTGGCGGTGATGATCGGCCATCGGAGGGAGGGAGAAGCGCCAGGGCCTGAAGGCCGGTAACAGGCCCAGGAGTTAGCGGAGAGGCGCCAGGGTTAGGAAGTCAGAGGGTTCTGGCGGGCGACGTGGGTCCCAGCAGCTGCGGGTGTGAGCCACACTGCCCCGGCCCCTCGTGCGCCAGCCTCTCTGCCCTGCGCTGGAGTTTGATGCTCTGGACTTGTTATTGGAGGCCGCTGTTGGGTTTCCAGGACTTGCCCCAGGATGGCTTCCCAATGGCCTTTTCATAAGCCTTCTTCGGCACAGCGGCTCTCAGACTGATCCTCCGTCCCATCACCAGGAAGCCCCAGGATTCCCAGTTCAGGGGATCTGGCCCTCCAGATGTTATGGGTTGAGGGATCACACAAAACATCTGTTGTTTCTTATGATACACAATAGTGAGAAAAGCTTTGTTTCCTACAGAGAAACTAGAGTGTTTCTGATGATGGTGCTGGTGATGATGGTGATGATGAGGATGGTGATGATGATGATGATGATGATGATGATGATGGTGATGATGATGATGATGGTGATGGTGATGATGGTGGTGATGATGATGATGATGGTGGTGGTGATGATGGTGATGATGGTGATGGTGATGATGGTGGTGATGATGATGATGATGGTGATGGTGATGATGGTGATGATGGTGATGATGGTGGTGATGATGATGATGATGGTGGTGGTGATGATGATGATGATGATGGTGATGGTGATGATGGTGATGATGGTGATGATGGTGATAATGGTGCTGCTGGTGGTAGGGGTGATGGTGATGGAGAAAGAGGAGAACTTTTTACCTTGCTGACCAGGAGACTCACTCTATGGCCATGTTTTCCTCCTTTGCTTTTCATGTTCTGCTCTGTTTAAGTTCTCTCCATTTCCAATTTGTTTCCGATTTGCCTTCCTTTCCTTGAGCCTCTCTTTGTTTTCTTGTGTCAGGGCGCCCCCTTTTTATGCGGGCGTCTGGATGAGGAGCTAAAAGACAAGTAGCAATAGGCCTGGCAGAGCATCTCTAAGAGTGAGAGAGAGCTGCACTTTCCACCCAGTGCAGGCTGGCTGTGGCGCTCACACAGGAGTCTCCATTCAGAAGTTGGACGGCAATGTCCATGTGCCGGATCTAAGCGAGCGAGGGTGTGCCTTGACCTGCTGACTCCTCCCCCGATATTTTATGTATTTGCATTTCAAATGTTAATCCCTTTCCAGGTCTCCCCCTCTCCCATCGCCCCTCCCCCTGCTTCTATGAGGATGTTCCCCCTCCCACCCACCCACTCCCCCCTCACTGCCCTGGTGCCCATGGCTCCAGCACCATATGTAGCAGAGGATGGCACTGTCTGGCATCGATAGGAGAGGCCCTTGGCCCTGTGGAGGCTCGACCTGCTGATTCCTACTGTGCACATGTCTGTAACAGAGTGGCTCAGAGATTCTGCGGCTGGCCTGGAAGGTCACAATGGAACAGGGGGTGCTGCACACAGAACCCAGGGGAGAACAGGGGTTCAGGACTTAGAATATTTTGTGGGGGCCTCATCTTTGTGGAGTCGCTGGGGTCCTTGGTTTCAAGGATAATGCACAGGAAGCAGGGCTCAAATTTCTCATACTGCAGGGTAGCCATGCTGGTGGGTGTCTCTGGCTGGTGTCTCCACCATGTTTTTGACGCACAGGTGGATTTAGAAGCACAGCAATGTCAGCCCCGTTGTCACGTGTCTTTTATCTCATCAGCTGTGTCCAAGTGAAATCAGGGGAACGGTCGTGCGTGCGGGGAACTGCGAGTTTTCACGATGGTCAACAAAGCTGCTCTAACGTGATTTTAGTGTGTAAAGATACTGACGGAGGACAGAGGGGACAATGCCACACCTTGCAGAGGGGACAATGCCACACCTTGCAGAGGGGACAATGCCACACCTTGCAGAGGGGACAATGCCACACCTTGCAGAGGGGACAATGCCACACCTTGCAGAGCCCTTGGGCGGGGAAGGCAGTGGGCTAGACCAAGAGGCAGAAATAGGAGTGAGGCCGGAAGCTGGATCACAGCTGTCTTGGGATTTCCTTGTGACAGTGAAAATTTAAAAAGATCTTGAGAGAATAAAACTGATGGGTTATGTGTACTTTCAGAAGAACATCAGAGGGACATTGACCTGGAAATTGAATGTCAACAGGAGGAAACACACACACACACACACACATACAGGCAGGTCATAGGAGAGGAAACACACACACACACAGGCAGGTCATAGGAGAGGAAACACACACACACACACACACACACACACACACACACAGAGGCAGGTCATAGGAGAGGAAACACACACACACACAGGCAGGCAAGTCATAGGAGAGGAAACACACACACACACACACACACACACACAGGCAGGTCACTGGGAGGAAACACACACACACACACACACACACACACACACACACACACACACACACACACGGAGGTAATAGGAGAGGAATTTTTTGCAGCTAAAAGAGGAAAAAACTCAGAATGTACATGGAAGGTTAAAACATGCCGAAAGTACCATGAAGTGATTAGCATTCACACACATGACTAGGAATCTCTAGGAAAATGTCGATTAAATTAGGGGTGGTCTAGTAATGTGAGCTGGTGTCTCAAAATCCTTGGTCTGCTGCCTTACGAAGCATTTCCTCAGTTACCAATGAAGCTTAAGACCCCACCCCATTCATGTGCCGTATCAACAAAAATACTGTATCCATGAATAATAGCAACTTAATTATTCTTTAATGAACTTTTTATTCATAATTTATCCAAATCTGCAAGGAAAAATTTACTTTTGTTTTTTTCTGAGTTTTTAAAATTAGTTTTGTAGGTCAGTGGGGAAAGTGGTGGATTTCTTTAGCTTCAAAGAGCGGCCATTCGGATGGGTACGGACCAGCCCCTCTTAGCTGTCGGTGTGTTAGCCTGCACCATGGACCCCTTCACCTTGGGACTCTGTGAACTCAGCCATTCCCACGGGAATGGCTGCTGTGATGCAGGAAAGACTCCTAGCGGATAAACAGATGCGAAGGATGTTTCAGTGCCTCTGTAGGTGCATGACAAGAACAACAAGGAGATGTGTTTCTCACTGAGAGTAAGTTCTCAGTAAGTGCTTCTCTTCACCTTGAAAAGATGGCTGTACCTTTGTCTTGACTGAGAATGACTGTGATTTGGTGCTTGCTGCTTTCAAACATGTTAGTCTGACAGATGCCTCAGACCAGTCTTACGTAAAGCATTCATGTGCTGGAGCTCGCTTGCCTGATGGTTGGGTCACGACAAACATGACAATATCTGCTGTCTACAAGGCTTCAGAGAAGAAGCAGCTGTAGTCCTGGCTGCACCAGGACTGGTCAGAACCAGTTGTGGCCCTACTCTCACTGGGACTGGTCAGAATGAGCTGTAGTCCCACCTGTTCTAGAACTGCTCAGAACCAGGTGCAGTCCCACCTGTTTTAGGACTGCTCAGAACCAGCTGTAGTCCCCCACCTGTTTTAGGACTGCTCAGAACCAGGTGCAGTCCCACCTGTTCTAGGACTGCTCAGAACCAGCTGTAGTCCCACCTGTTTTAGGACTGCTCAGAACCAGCTGTAGTCCCACCTGCACTGGGACTGGTAAGAAACAGTTGTGGTTCTACCTACACCAATCTTTCGTAAATATATGTCTCTTGTCAATTTCCACAAGAATGCCCTCATTCCACATCTCAGAGTTTCTAAAACTTTGACTAAAGGGTTGCCTGGCCTTTGAGAAGAAGCCAACAGATACATTGCAGCATATCCCTTTTGTGAGTTGAATACCATTGATCTTTTTGTCTAGTTGTGTGTGTTGGTCATTTGCATCTGTCTGTATGAAGCAAAGGACCTGCCAACCCTGTCAACATGCCTTTTACACTTCTTTTTTCTCTTCTTCACATTTTTTCTTTTCTTCAAAGGAAAACCAAACCAAAACCTCACTATATATCCTTGGCTGACTTGGAACTCAATATGTAGTAACTAGGTTGATTCTGAATTCTCAGGGATCCACTGTCTCCTGAGGGCTGCAATTGAAGGTGTACACCCCAGGCCTGGCCACAGGTGTTTTCTGAGTATTGTCCACTTAATATTACGTTCTCTTGAGTTCGAGTACTTTACGTCACACATGTCTTCTAACATGACTTCTTTGTAATGTCGAGAGAGTCTCTTGGTTTTACTGTTGGTGTGTCCTTAACACTGAATTTGGCTTGGTGGTAATCATACTTCTTTATCTGCTAGGTTGTCTTGTTGGCCCTGAAATTGAAATTTCTCATAATATCAAATGATTAACACTCTGGTCACTGTCACCATCGGCCAACAGCTGTTTCTTGATCTTCACGGCATCTTTGATTGTATGACACATTACACACGGCACCAAGGAATGAATCTACAATACATCCTGTGACATTAAACAGTGGGTACCGGGTTATAAACTTATAGATTTAGCAACTTCTTTTCCAGTTCACTTAACAAGCCAAGCTTTTGAAATAGTTTTGGATATACGTGAAGGCTTCAGTTCAGGCACACAGAGTTTTGGCGGCTTGGTGACCAGTGATGAATCTTCAGTAATAACATTCCTTAGAGAGTCGCAGACTTCATACTCTCCTGTGTTTTTCCTAAGTGCAAGGACACTCTGGCATGGGCTAATATCAGAAATATGTCAGAAATATGCAGTGAGCTAATATCATATACCATAGACTGTCTTCCTAGTGATGGACTTAATGTTCCCGGTCTCACCCAGGAGCGTGGATATTTATTTAGTTTCTGGGCCTCCCTCCATCTTAGTCAGATTCTCATCTTCATAACCCTAAGCTTTTCTCAGCATAGGCTGTTGTCTTTGGAGAATATTCCTGAGGTGGGAAGTTGATGTTGCCTACTTTCAAAGGCTTAGCACAAAAACCATGTTATGCCAAGTATACCCTAACTGGGCACGTGGTATTAATTTGCCCATTAATCCAGTTGATTAACCCTTTGATCCCTGGATAAAGTTGCATTTGCAAGGTGTCTCCATGCAAAAGTTGGCAGAGCGCAATAATTGATAGGTGTGTAAGTTATGAATACCTTGTAGGTATCTGCACGTAACAGCTACTGTTGCTTCATTAACTTGAGGCCAGTGCCAAATGCCTGTAACTCGTGCCTAGCGTAAGCATCTTGGCTGTATGCACTTTCTCCTGTGCCCATTCATCATAGCCACCTGCAATTAGGGCACCACGGGAGACACCCTTGGCAGCTTCTTATTTGACCCATTACATGTTGGGGACAAAGCCTTGCTGTATAGAAGAGGTTGGCCCTCTTCTTGTATCTTAGCCTAAGCACTGGGATATAGGTATAAGGTATTGTGCCTGATACTAGGGACCTTTAAAATAAGCAAGATCACCAGCAAAACCCATAATGAGAAAACCATGACAAACTGTTGTGACAAAGACCCACCTTACATCACAGCTGAGCATGTTTTCAACTTCTGCCAGAAAAGGGGAGTGTGGACAACTCGCTCGCTGCCTTGAGTGTGATCGTGAAATTGCATCAAGTTCATTTTAGCAAAAAGCTAAATTGGCCGGTACAATCCACAGAGAGCGAGGATTGAATGAATGTTGTTCCTGTTGGATTTTCACAAAAATTCTTTTGGCGTCCGTTGAGCTCAGAAGAAGCCTGTCCAGTGAAGTGATTTTTCACTCTCTGTCAGTATTTTCTGATTGTACTTGGTATATTCTGTCCCCCGACTCTGAAACTGACTTCTCGAAACCAAGAAAGGCATCGGGGGTGGG
Organism: Micromys minutus; assembly: GCF_963924665.1. Classification (NCBI taxonomy): domain Eukaryota; kingdom Metazoa; phylum Chordata; class Mammalia; order Rodentia; family Muridae; genus Micromys; species Micromys minutus. The sequence goes on from NC_137961.1 coordinate 3,613,320, forward strand.
TCCGTTCCTGCTGCAGCAGCACCATGTCAGTATTGTTTGCAACAATGTTGCAAATAACACGGACACACCCAAACACATGCATGCACCCATGTTTCTGTGCATCTGTCTGTGACCAGGCAGTCAACCCATTGCATTTTTTATTTATCCGTTATAAATTACCTATAAACTAATCTGTCCTATCATATCTGCCTATCTATCCATCAGCTACGCATCTGTCACATCTATTCACCCAGCCACTTACTATCACCCAACGTATCTCTCATTCTGTATCTGCTCAGCTAATTGGTTCCTATGAACACCCCAGTTCTAATCTAGTGCCTATCTGTGCCGTCCTTCCACACTTCTAACTCCGTTTCTGGCAGCTAATGATCTGATTTGCACCATTCTTCAGTGTAATTTTTAGCTCAGTTTCTATATGTAAAAAGTACTCACTGATGCCAGCCCAAGACATAGCTCTAAGTCCTTTGGCTCCTTCAGGTTATTTGGGCAAAACACAAAGCCCCAGTCAGTGGATATGGAGTGGTTATGAAAGACTTATTGGAAGTTTAAACCTCATCAGCTCTTCTTAAGTAACAACCAACTTTAGTTTTATTTATTTACTTATCCAGTAAATTTTTAATGAGATGAGAGTATGCTCATATATATACATATACATATACATATACATTACATATACATATACATATACATATACATATACATATACATATACATATACATATACATATACATACACATAAACACATATACATACATATACATACATTTACATACATACATACATATATATACATATACATGTACATATACATACACATAAACACATATACATACATATACATACACATACATTTACATATACATATACATACACATAAACACATATACATACATATACATACATTTACATATACACATACATATATATACATATACATATATATATATGTTTATTTTTTTACTCTTGAAGCTTTTTATCAAACCAAATGTCTCCAAAAGACATTTAGATGGAGACACAGCTCAGGAGGTTGCAAGCATGCACAGGTGGAAAGATGGCTCAGTAGGTTACAAGCCCTTACAGGGGACCAGCATTCGGTTCCCAGCCTCCGTGCCAACCTGTACCTATAACTCCAGCTCCAGGATATCCCGATACTACTGGTCTCCAAGGACACATGTACTTGTGTGCATATACTCACACAAAGACATACACAATACACGCAATTAAAAAAATAAATATGTCACAAAATGCAGAACGAATTAGAGATGATGAATATGATTTAAAATATTCTTGTGATACAAATGTCATCATCCTGTGTTTTAAACCTCCCCTCTCCTAGATGTTTTAGAGTCAATATTTGCCTTTTAACATGCCAGCTAAACGTAGCTAGAGTCTTTGAATGTTGATAATCTTAACTTACCAACTTACAATATGGTGTTTTAATTTAAGGTTTACAAGGAAGACTTATAAAATGGTTCCATTGTTTCTCTTTGGTGTGTTTATGTTAAAGGTCAAGTGTGCCTGGTAATGTTTCCCCTAAAGTCTTAAACCTTATAAGGTTAGCTAAGAGCTACAATATTGCATTTAACTACATTTTGAGATGATGTTAGCCTAAGTTTTAGATTCTGGTGAGTGGGAGGCTAGGAATGACGGTGTTGATCAAAGCTGACCAGCCCTAGCGCAGTGACTTCTATGTTGTGATAAGAGCTAAGTGCTTTCCGAGATGGTCTTTTCCACGGAGGTACAGCAATTATACAAATGTGTATCCGTTCATTCTGTAAAACTGAAAACACAGGAGTTTATAAGACACAGAATGTTCACTTATTCCACTCCCAACCTTCATCTGGGTTCCACACCTTAAGCCCTTAGGAATTTGGTATTCCTGTATTAAGATGTCCTCATTTGGTTTACGAAGGCATTCTTTTGGCTTGTTTAATTTTTACTTAAATATGACCATATCCACATATTCAAATTTGTTTCTGTAGCTCGACTTACTTATCAATATAATACTTTTTGCATTGCTTTCATGCTAGCTAGCACCAATAGCTGTTTCATTTTTAACGACCACCTCATATTTAATTGTGTGACAATACCATCATTTGTTTGAGCATTTCCCATTGATGGCTATTTAGATATCCCACATTTAATATTATAAATGATTTATATCTGTAGCACATTTTGTTAAGTAAATACCTAGCACTAAGGATGACATCTTTCTCTTTGAGAGGCTGCCTGGTGGGGTGCTGAGCCTCGTCTCCGGTTCTCTTTCCCTTGAGGACCCCCATGGCCTTTTGTTCCTTGATCCAATGTGCTGGGAGTACCTGCCCCACGCCCTGCCACTGCTTTAACTATGAATATTTCCTGTCATAAACAAGGCTGAAAGACCAGATGCCCAGCATCTACCTGTTGCTCTGCTTTGGGCATGCCAACTCTGAAACGCATCTTGGTGGCTAAGAGAGGGCTGTCGTTAAGAGTGCTTCATGCTTTTTCTGAGGACCCAAGTTCAGTTCCCTGATCTCATTTTGGGTGACGTACAACCACCAGGACTCCAGCTCCTGGGTGTCTATTATCCACTATACTTTTCTGAATTCCTAGAGCACCCAGATATACCTATTCATACATGAACACACACATACACACACACACACACACAAATAATAAATTGAGTTTTAAAAAAGGAGAAATGTCTCTTTTCAGGAAAGAGGAATCTGGATGAACTGGAAACTATAACTTGGATTAGCTCACGACTACTTTATATATTAAAGAAACTGGGGTCTTAACAGAAAGTGCATTTTAATTAACGAGAAAGGCAAATGGTTAATCGAAACTTTTAAAAAAAATATAGGAGTCATATGGTGTATGAAGTTCATGAAGATGTTTGTATCTGGGTATGATTTTAGAAGCTATTTCCTTCATTATTTTGGTTGAGAATTAGAAGAACCAGGATGGTTTCAAGAGTCATCAGAAGCCAGTGGTGAACACTTTTAACACTTGGCAGGCAGATGCAGGCGGATCTCTGAGTTTGAGGCCAGCCTGGTCTACAGGGTGAATTTCGGGACAGCCAAGGTGACAGAGAGAAACCATGTCTCAAACTGCCCCATCCCCACAAAATCCAAACCCAGACCAGACCAGTCACCAGGCTTTCTGCTGTTACTCTCTTGCGGAGGAGGTTGTCCGAGAACAAAGAACCTCGGTTTTCTTTTGTTTCCCATCCGTCGTCTGTAACACTCACATATATGTCACTTCTGTCATTTTGTAGACCTACCGAGAGCAGCTGTCAGGATCTTAAGCAACATGACATTCCTTTTTGTGAGTCTGTCATACACAGCTGAGAGTGCCATTGTCACCGCTTTCATTACCTTCATCCCCAAGTTCATCGAGTCACAGTTTGGTATTCCAGCTTCCAATGCCAGCATCTACACTGGTAAGGCACTGCCCCAGGGCTGCTCGTAAGCATGGCCATTGCGTCTGTGGTCGGAACGGAGGGAGTGGCGATGGTTCGTGCTCACAGTGCACTGCAGGCTTCCGCTGCCCGGAGCACGTGACCGGATGCGTTCTCCTTGGTTCTGATTGTATTCACGCGATATATTCATTGTCAGTGTTTTCAAAGGGGGAGAATATTGCATATTTATGGGTTTTTTTTTTTTTTTTTTTTTTTTTTTTTGGTGTGGATCCTGATTAAGCAGAGTAAAATAAGAGGTGAGGTTCAAATTTAGACGAGTATTGATCTTCTTGTGGATTAGCCTGGATCTTAAAATGTTAAGCGAGTGAGTTGGTGATTTAAAATCCACATCAGTTCCAAGGTTTCAGGGTTTTCCCATTCACAAACCTGAATAGATTTCAGTCGAGTTACTGGAGATGCATGGCGTTTAAAGAGGCGCTGTGTGAACTCTGTTTTAGTTGTTTTATGTCTAGTCAAGCTAATTATTTTCAGAAGTCTTTGATATGTGTACTTGTAGGACTTAACGCTCAAACCTTAATTGACAGTTAATATACTTAAGCGATGTGGGAAAACCGATTCTCCATTTTTGGGGGAATTGCAATGTTATGTAATATCATGAATACTCCCTTAGTGGTTATAGAAATGGCCAATGACCCTACCCACAGAGAGCTTAATTTATCACTAGCAGGTAATTAAATACTTTTGAATAATAACTTTGAATAATAGTCAGTTTGAGTAATAGTCAGTTTGAATAAGTAGTTGGTTTTCACATAGTTTGGCTTCCTGTTCCTGCATTTAAACGCAGCACTTTGAATTACCTAAAAATAAACAGAAAAATATATATCTTGTAAGAAGAGACGGTGATGTGAAATATCTGTTTGCTTCATCTTGCATATAGGAAGGCATCCAAATTGGTACTGTGTTCATGGTTACAAACTGTTTAATAAACAGCGTATGGTTGCGAACTGCTGTGACTTGCAAGTTAAGATCTGTTTTGCTCTTTTTGCTCTCAAAAATGCTTTTCTCTACTGATGTGCATCCCCAGATCATGTTTCAGCTTGGCTAACAAAATCAAAGTTCCCTGTTTCTTGTTTAATTCTTACACTGGCCTTTGTTGATCAGTGAGTGATTGGTGGACGGGGACCCGAGGGCTTCTGGAACTGGATTCAACGGTGAAGAATGCTTGCACCCAGTGCCCAGACTGTGTTTCAGCAGAAAAGGGGGCGACTAGGAAGAAGGTTCATAGCCAAGTGAATCTGGTGCTTGCTGTGTTAAGCAAAGTGCTGTGTGGCTGCTCACCACAGCTCTCCTTCCGACAGCCTTCCTGTGTCACGCTCTGTAAGACCCCCTCCCAGCCTTCCTGTGTCACGCTCTGTAAGACCCCCTCCCAGCCTTCTGTGTCACACTCTGTAAGACCCCCAGAGGCACCCTCAGACGGTGTTTTTCCCCAGGCGTGTTTGACTCTGAAACTCACCCTTTTGTTTACTCATTGTGGTAGGGTCTTACTGTTATTCATGTATTTATTGTTCGTGTGTGTGTGTGTGTGTGTGTGTGTGTGTGTGTGTGTGTGTGTGAGAGAGAGAGAGAGAGAAAGACACCGCTTCAGTACGTCATCCCGCTTCGCTTATTTTGAAACTGATCACGCTGCACAGCCTAGGATAGCCTCGAACTCGAGATTCTACGTCCTCGGCCGCTGCGGGCAGTGATTATATCTCTGTGAACCGTCACATCCCATGGTTCTCCCGTGTGAGGTTCTCACACCAGGGCAGTTTGCAGATGTGGAGAGGTGAATGCGGACCGATGGGGCCATCTCTGAAGAGCGGGTAGAGAAGAGGCTAGCTAGATGATTCTTTGAGGTAAAACGGAGGGGCAATTGTACAGGGTGCTCTAGAGGGTTGGGTGTGGACTCCCCCAGTGGCAGGGTTGAGACACTTGTCTAAATAAGGCTCACAGAGGTCGCTTACACCTTCTTCTCCGTGACAACTCCAGGACGAGGTAAGCCATGTGACCAAGTGCTCTGGAAGAGCAGCTGGTGCTTTAAACAGCTGAGCCCCCCTTCCAGCTTTATTATTATTATTATTATTATTATTATTATTATTATTATTATTATTATTATTATTATTATTTAATGTAACCATTAGAGTAGAGCAGCAGGGGCTGGAGAGATTGCTCAGTGGTTAGAGCACTGACTGCTTTTCCCAGAGATTCCTGAGTTCAATCTCCAGCAACCACATGGTGGCTCACATCATCTGTAATGGGATCTAGTGCCCCCTTGTGGTGTGTCTGAGGACAGCGACAGTGTATCCTGTACTCATATGTCATGTCCTTAAAAAAAAAAGAGTACAGCAGCAGAAGCATCGGGGGTAGGGGGGAGACAAGGAGTCTGTGGGAAGGTGCTCATACTCACAGTGATCTATGGCTCTTGTGTTGTGCCTCTTTGGTGGTTCTTCATTGGGTCACCTGCTGTACCCACTGGGTGGTCCGGCTGCCAAATGACCAGTGAATTCATTAGCTGTGTGTCTGTGTGCACACTCCTCTCTCTGTTACTACATCTCGGGATCAGAGCTTACTCGCTAGCAAACTCGGTGACGGTGGTTAGAGCAGTCGTGCTACGGAAGCCCTTTGCGTGTCTGATGTGCTCCATTCGGGTTGTAGCCTCTCCTTGCTCTGAGTCCCCCATTGCCTCATCCTTGGGTGCTAAGCATCCCTCTTGCACAAGCCCAGTGATCTTCACGGTTTCTGGCATTACAATGATGACTTTTGTTTTGTATGTTTCCATCTCAACCTGGGGTCTGCTAGATGTCTTTAGGGAATCCTGGTGCCTTTTTTAAAAAGTGGTATTTTGAAACGCCATCTATCTGAGCAGAAAGTCTGCTCATTGCTGCAAGGTTGTTATTATTTCTGTTACGCGCGCGCGCACGCGCGCGCGCGCACACACACACACACACACACTCCTAGGTGTGTGGCTCAGATTTTAGAGTGCTTCTCATGGACTCAATCTTCATATTGTATGAACCGATTGTGGCGGCCCACGCTTCCCATACTATGCCTGTGATTTCAAAACAAGAGCAAAGTGATCAGAAGTTCAAGGTCAGACTCGGACATATGAGACCTAATCAAAAATCAATAACAAAGTCATGATATTTGCTTATCTAATTGGATATTTATGATTGTTAATGCTGTCAACCCAGAGGATCTAAAGTCAGGTAGGATAAACCTCGGGGCATGCTTACAAGGGGCTGTTTAAGTTAGATTAACTGTGGAAGGAGAGCCCACCTTAACTTGGGTAGCACTATTCCTTGGTCTGGGATCCTGGACCAACTAAATGAGAAAGTTAGCCCCTCACGGGCTTCTCTCTGCTGGTAGAAATAATGTCACCTCAAATGCCTGCCATGGTGACTTCTTAGCGTGATGAACTGTAGCCTCAAATTGAGAGTCAGAATAACTTCTTCTTTCTGAAGTTGATGTCATCAGCTATCTCCTCATCCCAACGACAGTATTTATTGTATAAAATATACATAGTGATAACTGACTGTAACTGTTTTAAGTAACATAGTATTATGCTGTGTATAACATATACGCAGTCTTAACTAATGGCTGTATTGACTAATACAGTATCACAGTGCAATGTCTTTCCTCTGCACTAAAAATCACTTTCCCTAATGAATTTAACACAGTCACTTTGTCCAGCTGTGTGCTGACACTCACATGTGCACATGCGTGTAGCAGGTCTGGGACCCACATGTGTGTGTAGCAGGTCTGGGACCCACATGTGCACATTCGTGTAGCAGGTCAACGCCAACTCTCAGTACAATAAACAATGGAAAACCAGAAGAAGCTTCGGGCCTCTTCTAGCTGTTTGGACTCTGAAGGCTCTCACTGTGGACAAACAACTCACTGTGTCTCACTTTTGCTTGAATCAATCCTGTGTAGTTTGGTAGTGTTTGACATATTGTGAGTTTATTTGTTTCCAGCTCTCAGAGGGGACATTCTTTTTTATGTTTTAAACTGCAAAAAAAAAAAAAAAAAGTATGATTTCAAGATGAAAGCCACAAAACAAAGCCCACTCAGAGTCCACTGTGGTTCTGCCTGATTCTTCCCTTCCTCAGAAGCCACCTTTACCTCTTTATCCTTTTGTTTCTGCTTGAATACATCGATTACCTATATATACATTATTAACAAATATGCATAAATGTGCTGCTATATAGACATATATATCATTTTATTCTTTTATATTTTGAGATTGTAAATCATTATTTCCTTTTCTTCCTCCAAAAGTTTCCCTCCTTGCTCTCTTTTAAACTCATGGCCTCTCTCTCCATGTGTGTGTATGTGTGTGTGTGTGTGTGTATGTGTGTATGTGTGTGCGTATGTGTATATGTATATATGTGTATATGTGTGTATGTGTATATGTGTATATGTGTGTGTGTGTGTATGTGTGTGCGTATATGTATGTGTATATGTGTATATATGTATATAACCTCGGTCTTATGCAGTTGTGTTGGTTGAGACTTTATAGGTGTAGCTTCCAATGTTACAGTCTCAACATCTAACTCCCTGGCCTTCTGGCTCTTAAGACCTATCTGCCTCTTCTGCAGTGTTGCCTGAAGTCTAGGACTTGTTTCATAGGTGTCTCTGTGGGACTGGGCTCCACACCTCTGCACTGGGATTGGTTGTGGTTTTATGGCTCGATCTCCATCTGTTGTAAAGAGGCTCCCTGACAAGGGGTGACCACCATGCTTATCGGCGCTTAGAAGAACAAATATTTAGAATGTAGTTAGGAATTACAATGTTTCAGCGGTGTGGATGTAAATTATCCTCCCAGACCCATTACTTCATTAGCTCTGGGTAGTTGGTTAGGTTTCCAGAACCAGGAGTGTTTTTCCTCTTGTAGAGCATCTTAAGTCCAATTAGAGAGCTGGTGGTTACCGCCAACTCATGCACGCCACTACTGCCCCCTTAGGGTTGTAGCATACTGGCCATTGTTGTGGTTCACAGGGGCTATGGCTGGGTAGGACTGTTGGGTGCTCTCCTCCTTTGGAAGCTTAAACATGCATTATGTTTCGATTCTTAAGCTAGCATACAAAGCGCTGGGTTTCAGGATGCCGTTTTCATGCATTCTTCGCTTAACTTTGTTCTCACACACCCTGCCCCCACTCTCTCTTCCCATCCTTCCCCAAATGTCCTCCTCTCCTGCTTCTATGTTTTTCCTCTTCCCTTAGGGTCTCTGTGTTTTCGGGGTCCCCTTTCTACCTTCATCAAACACACAGACTAGAGAGAGCGGCGGTAGAGGATAGAGAGTGACATCAGAGTCACAGTCAAGTTCATAAGGAAGCAGGCGCCCATTCCAGGATCAGAGACAAACTGTTCTCACTTCCAGCTTCTCCCATCATCTCTCATTCAGAAGCGGTATCTGTTAACACATAAAGACCATGCCCAAGGCTAACTAATACACAAGCTCTTAAGGGTACACACGGAATGCTTGTTACCCCACAGACAGGAAGTACCTTGCTCTTTATATAAATAATAAAACATGATAAGCCATTATGAGAAAGTGAATCGATGCCCTTTTGTAACCTGAACCATTGCAGGTGGACCACAAGAAAATCGCTTTGCTGGCAGGCTAGTTTTCTGCTCACGCTGATTTTTCCACCAGCCAGAGGCAAAGCACAGAAGTCTGTAGCTATGGTACTTACCGGATTCTTCAAGTCATTGTGCTGAAAGTCCTCTAGATGATGTGACTTGTTTGCGTTTTGACTTAAGTGACTTTTAGAAACATAGGTATAAATTTCTCTCGTAGGATACTTAGTATATATGGAGCAGTAATAACATCTTTTTAAAATCATGTAAAATATATACTTTGTAAATATCAAATTTTTAGGAGATACAAAGAGTTGAATTGATACTGTTATAACATGATTTTTTAAAATGAGATAGCTTCTCATTTTGTAGGCCTGGCTGACCTGGGACTTGCTATGAATGATCACGGCAACAATGATATAAACATAGTTAATCTTTTTATCACAGCATGTATTTTTCAATATATACGCAAGCAAGTACCTTACATGGTTGGAAACAGTAATTTGTATGTTTTGAAGGGCATCTTGAGCTATAGATGGAAAATTAGTCTAAAATCCTTTCATCTTTTAGATAAATGGAACTTAGAAGAATTGACTATACATCAAGTTTCTTTGATACAAATATTTTTCTTTCACTTAGTAAAACTGAATACATATTCCTACAGAAGACAATGGCTTAAAATGTCTGGAAAATATCATCAACAGAAGTAACCAAATGTCGTGATTTATACCTGTGGTTATAGACGTGCTAACCCCCCGTGTTGCAGAAAACATGCTGGCTTTAGAATCTCAACCCTGGGAAGTCGGGTTTCATGCCAAGTGTGAAGTTAGGTGCCTGTAATCTTAGCTCCTGGGAGGCTGAGGCAGGAGGCTTCAAAGCTCTAAGCTACACAGCCCAGTCCGGCACTTTCCCTCTGTAATTGGAAAGAGAGCACTTGAGAGTTTATCTGGGGCATTTTCCGGCTATTGATGGATGCCACTTTTTGTTTTATGCCCTGTAAACTGAGCACATTGAAGAGACAGTCCTGTGTTATGATCATAGGTGTGTTTGTTTCTTTGCTTATTTTTGAGCACCAGAAAAATGGAATGGGAGAGATTTCAACTAAGTGAGTAGCATGTTGACCTAAACTACTCCCAGTAACTGCTCCCTTGGTCTCATATCTCATAAACTAGTAGGTCAGAGGTTGTGTTTTGTGTTTGCATTCTCAGTAGTGGAACGGGGGAACTGAAGAAAAATAGGGAGCTGGGTGGAGTGGTTGTGGCGGCACACACGTTGCATCGCAGCATTCAGGACTCAGAGGCAGGTGAACCTCTGTGAGTCTGAGGCCAGCCTGGCCTACAAGGTGAGTTCTCGAGAGCCAGGGATACACAGAAAAACCCTGCCTAGAAAAGCAAACAATCAAACTAACAAACATTCATAGATATATATTTTATATCATACGGATCAGAACTTAAACACACACCCAGTTGCTGGAGATGCTGGGAAATAAAGCCAGCATTGCAGGCAACCGTAAGTCAAGCAATTGTTTTAAGTCCACTGCCTGTTTCTGTGAACCAAACTTCATTAGAATGTAGTTGTGTCCCCTGTACACATGCCCATCACTGCTTTAGTTCTACAGAAGCTGAGGTAGATGGCAAAGTTCACACTTGGCTTCCTGAGTCCTGCTCTAGAAGAAAGAAGTCATCAGAGGTTAAGATATGATCTTTGTCATAACTTCCTTCCAAATTCTTTGATTAAAAAACAAGCAAACAAACAAACAAACCAAGAGAAGCTGGAGACATGGCTCAGTAGTTAGGAACATTGGATGCTCTTTCAGAGGACCAGAGTGTGATTCTCAGTACCCACATAGCAGCTCACAACTTCTGAAACTCCAGGTCCAGGGGATTAAGTGCCCTCTTCTGGTTTCTGAGGGCAACACAGCGATTCACAGCAGTGCAACATGATTCACAAACATCCGAGCAGGCAAAACCACTCCCATGTACAATTCTTTAAAGAAAAGATCAATAAGTAAATAATATGTGAACAATAAAAACCAATAGTCAACAAATTAAATGAATAACAAAATCCCGAGCCAGTTACCCGATGAAGGAATGATTTTTACAAAGGTCAAACACTGAAGATGAGGCTCTGGCTTGTCTGCCCCAAAACTAAGGATAGACAAGGTCAAAGCAGTAATAGAAGGAAACCAAGAAGAGAAGAGGAGAGGAGGGAAGAGGAGGGGAGAGAGAGAAGAGAGAGAAGACAAGAGGAGGCAACCAGCTGTGGAATTGCAGACGGGTTCTAATGCTTTCTGTCCAGTGGCTACTCTGTAAGACTGACTAATTCATTAACACCCGCAACTTATGTTCTCATAGGGTTGTTCTTTATAGATGAATGCTCAGACCATGGGCTTTCTAGAGTATGCTTTTGTCCTGAATCAGCTTTGCTTTAGAAACCTTACAGTGAAGCTTCCTTTATCTGGTGCGATTACGCACAGTAGGCAAAACGACATCTTGCACAAACAGTTCAGTGAGTACCCATCGGGTGAGATTTCTCCCCCCATCTGGTTCTGCCTGGCCTGGAGTTCTCATGTGTTTCTGTTTGAACTGTTTCACTAGAGCGAAGAAAGCTGAGTGACTTTTTGAGGTTTCTTTTAATTATGAAATTTTCTGAGTTGGGGTACCTCTGGGTTCTGTTCAGGGCTGGGTAAGATGGGCGTGTAAGTGGGGTGTGACTTAATCCTCATGAGAATCCTTCTCCCTTTCTTCCTTTGCTTTTGCTGAGATGACACCTTGTCAGTAGGACTTCAGCTTGTTTGAACCAGCCTCTGCGTGCTACGCGCTCATTTCTCTTACTGTGATGGGCATAATTTTCACTGAATTTCTTTTCACCTTCTATCATTTTGGGACGATTTGCTAAGTTATTAATTTATTGTCTTGCCACATTAGACTGTAAAGACAACATGGGCAGGAATTTCTGCTGGTTCTATCCACCACATATCTCCAGTTTTGAGTAGTTCCTGCCACATAGTTGGTATTCAAGAAAGGGTTTCTAGTAGAGATTTAAATACTAAACAATTTGTTAAGTTTATTAAGTGACTACATTTAAAAGTTATAACCTTGTAGGTTCTCCAAACGTTACACTTAACAATATCCCTGCAAATAATGCACAAATATTTTTTTGTGAAGTTCTGCTTAAGTAGTTTAGAGATTAGAGACATGATAAAAGGGGATGCATGGAAGGCCATAGGTAGCCTGCTAAGGACACCCTCCCCCTAAGATCAGACAATGATGAATAAGTCTGCACTGCTACTTTATTCCACTAGGGATTCGTGTTAGGGAAGGAAAAGGAAATAAAGACCATTCAGGTTGGGAATTAAGGAGGACAAGGACCTCTGCTTACAGGTTTCATATACTTTTATGGAGAAAACCCCAAGGCATCCATTAGAAAGGCTACTCTATCTCTGCCACTCAGTGCGCTCAGCCAGGGTTGCAAGGCAGAAGAGAAAGCGATTCCAAAAACAAAGGAAAGAGTTTCACAAGCACTAGCAGGAGTGAGTGAGGCTCTTGGGAACAGCGCTTAACAAATGTGTGCAAAGCTTGTATTTTGAAAGCCTAAGGTATAAAGAAAACGCCTGTCAGAGAAAGGATGTCTCATGGTCAGAGGAGCCACTGAAAAAGATTGTCATGCAAAACAGAAATTGACCATAGTTACAACACACCAGATTCTGAAAGTTGGGAGATAGAATTTGTGTTCTCACCACAACATGCATGTCACATAATATATGTTAATTGGCGTAATTTGGCCATTGAGTGCTGTATACATATTTTGAGATAAGATACTATACATAATAAATGTATGCAAGTTAGTAAGCTAGACAATCAATGACTGTTTAAAAGTTAAAGAAAATACATCTTAGGAGAGATCAACGATTGTAGGGCTTGTCATTGTTCAGGTGTTAATATTCCTTAACGTGACCTCGAGATTCTGCCCTATCGAAATGTCCTAATAATCTAAATGGTTTGGTACTGGCTTAAAGAAGACAGAAACAGTAAGGGAATAGAATTGAGAACCGAGAAACAAATTCACACACCTATGATCAATAAATCATTTCCACGTGTGTTCATGTATGTGCATGTTGGCTGGACGTTGGATTTTTTTGTTTACATTCTCCATTCTGTTTACTAAGGCAAGGTCTCTCACTGAACCTAGGGCTTGCTGACTGGATGGTGTAGGTTGAGAGGCTCTTGACCTTCCTAATGCTGCAACCTTTATTTAATACAGTCCCTCGTGTCTTGATGATCCCCCACATTCAGTTATTTTCATTGCTACTCCAGAGCTATAACTTTGCTACTGTTATGAATTGTAATGTACAATTATTTTGGAGCTAGAGATTTACCAGAAGGGTCGTGACCCACAGGCTGAGAACCAGTTGTCATGTTCCCCTGGAGATCCCGTACCTCCTGAGGGATTACAGGTAGGCTGTCGTGCCTGCCCTTTATGTGGGGGTGGGTGATTTGAACTCCAGCCATTAGGTTTGTGTGACAAGTAATTTATCCACTGAATTATTTGCTCAATCGTGATCAATAGGCTGATCAGGGCACTAACAATATCCAATGGGAAGACTAAGCAATATAGGCCATGGGGGGGCAAAAAAATTGGGTTTGATTAGTGTTATGAATTTTTGTATTAAAAGATACCATCAAGAAATCAAAAACAGATATCCTATACGACAAGGGAAAATATATTCAAAACTTTTATCAGCTGTGTCTACAATAGTTGAAGACTTCCAGAAAAATAAGTCAACTTTAAGAAATGAGGAGATGCTATGAATAAACATTTGTCCAGAGAAGGCACACAAAAACCAAAACATGCCCAGGGAAAGACACCTGATCCAGTCCGTTACCAGGGAAACGCAGATCAAAGCCACAGCGAGTTACCATGAGATCCTATAGCACATCTACGTGTTCGGCCACATCAAACACTACCATTTAAAACTGTCAGTACAAATGTGGAAGGACGGAATGGAATCCTTACGTACTGTTGGGCGTATCTAGCCTGCAGGAGAGCAGTTCAATGCATCTTCAAACACATGACCTGTAAACTCCATGTCTAGGCCTGCTGCCAAAGAAATGAAACTCACGGCCACATTAAACAAGGAATCTATGACCTCGCACAACCGCGTTACTCATAATATCCCCCAGTGTGGACATGGCCCCCGAAGTCCATCACGTGACGCATGACTGAGGAACAAGGTATGAATAGAGTGCAGTGTAGCTTAGCTAAGGAGAAATGAAGACCAAAGCCTTGAAAGGCGGCGGAGTGCAGGACACTGGGGATGATGTGGCCCCGCTCAGACGAACAGGAGCCCGTGGAATCAGACACATCAGTGATTGATTGGACGCGGGGGGGGGGGGGCGCTGGGAGGAAGTGGGCGGGGCAGTGGGTGGGCACCTGGGTTCTCTGTGGAGTGACGTGAGAACGTTACCAAATGGTGGCGTTGCAGACCTCTGGGGTGTATTGTGCATGTGTCGGGCTGTAGACCTGGAGCTCAGCCGTCAAGGGCTGGCCTAGTGTGTGCGAGGGCTTTTGTTCAAGTCCCATCACCCTCCACGGTGTGGAACTGTATGTTCCATAGGCAAACTATAGTATGTGAAGTTGACATTTTTTTTTAATGAGTTGGAGAGATGGATCGGCATTTAACAGCTCCGGCTGCTCTTCCAGAGGATCCAGGTTTATTTCCCAGCACCCGTATGGTGGCTCACACTGCTTTAACTCCAGGGACAGGGCATTTGATGCCGGAATGCTGGTCTTGACCACTGAGGACAAATGTCATCTGCAGGAGTGCAATGCTTGAGACGCCTCCCTACTGTTTCCTGGAGCCAGGGGACAAAGGGCAGTAAACAAGGCGACAGAGAATACCTGAAGGCAAAGCACTCATTTACATAAAATAGGAGACGCTAAAAAAAAAAAATTAAAATGCATTCAAGTTAGTAATCGGACTTCAGCCCCAATGACAACTCTGCCCCCCCCATGTGGACCTGACGGGATAAATGCAATAATATACTTTTGATCAAAAAATGTTTTCTATGGGTCTTTGTGAGAAAGTGAACATGGTTTGGGTGTGTCAACTTTTTTTTTTTTTTAACTCCACCCCACTCACTGCCCGTGGTGAACAGAGTTTTGAAAAGGAAGGCCTTGTCTGGTCTTTCAACCGAGAAAGACTCCTCGTGGGCGGGGAGGTGATTAGTTTTCTGGAAGAGAAAGCTCTGAGAGACACAGGACTGGGCAACAATGAACAGCTGGGAAACGCCGACAGAAAGTAGGTCTCGCCCGCAGGGCCCTCCGAGGGCTTTGCATTTGGCACAGGCCCAAACCTGTACCGCCAACAGGAACGGAGTGCGGTAACCTAGTGCTAAGGTCTTCGCCTGCAGCTTATTTCTGATAACTGAAAGCGTTGCTCCCGCTGCTGTCTGTGAAGTTTCCTCTACAGAAGGCCGGGGCCAGCCCCGCCTCCGATCATTTGCTCAAGGTTCTTTCCCCTCCCGGTTCCCAGAGCCAGGAGATGACGTCCATAGCTAAGCGTCCCCCCCCCCCCGCCCCCCGGCCTTACTGCACGGGTGCAGAAAGCTGTTCCGGGTCTGTAAGGTATAAAAGATAAAACTGTATTTGGCCGCTTTGATCCGATTGTCCCTGTCACAATACAGCTGGACGTGCAAACACTTGTCAGAGACCTGCGGTGAAAACAGGGTTCTTTCTCCCTGAGTGTCCCTTTGTACCACCCCTCCCCCACTGTCGTAAGTCTCTGAATCCCTGAGATTAGGCTTCTCACACTTGTCGCCCACTGTGCGGGTCTCCCTATATTAGCAGGGCTGAAATGTGTGATCTCAGTGAGATCTGTTGGGCGTGAGGAGTAACATATGAGCTGCGGGGATCTTCAACCCGAGGGCAGTGTGGAGCTGATCTCTAGGAGCCCTTTTTAATCTTTCCAGCAGGACCACGCTAGAATTCAGAGCCGCCCCCGCTTTGACTCAGTCCTGTTTGAGCTGTGCAGCAGCTGTCACGGCACAATCCGAGGCACGCGAAGACTCCTCCAAACTGTCTCCCCAGACTGGAGATCAAGAGGGGAAACTAAGTCAGCTGCTTAGGGGCAGCCATGTGCCAAGCCGCTCATCTACCACCTCAAGAAAGTTCCCAAAGGAACTTTGGACTATGCCCCACATACACTTACACACACACTCACACTTATACACACTCACATATACATATGCACACATACTCACACACATACAAACACACACAAACACACTTATACACACTCACATATACATATGCACACATACTCACACACATACAAACACACACAAACACACTTATACACACTCACATATACATATGCACACATACTCACACACATACACATACAAACACACATACAAGTTTTCACACACATACACACAAATACACTCACACACAAACACTCTTATACACACTCACATGTACATACACACATACTCACACACACTCACACACACACAGAGCCGATCTTTGGCTGAAGTCCAAAGAGGTTTGAAGTCGTATCATGGGATAATGATGGATTAAAAGAGTATTTTGTTCTCTGTCTTAGAACAGCCACAGAATTCTAAGGGAAGGATTCTATCAAGAAATTCAGATGCTACATGTGCTAAATTGTCTTTAAAGGGGCTCCTGAAAAAGTTTTCACCACAGTGAGGATGGGACATTAAAGAGAGAGGGGGTGGGAGGGAGAAGGAGAGGGAGAGGGAAACTTATTTGTAGACTGATTGTGCAGTTTGGGAGAAGATGAATGTTCCTGTCCTTTAATCTTGGATCATTTTAATACTTGCCAGCATTGAGGTGTAGTTTTTAAAACTCAGATGGTAATGTGTACCTATTCTCTAAAAGAAGATGTATGCAAGAGATGGTAGAAACCTTAAAAAAATAATTTATCCCAGGCAAGAGGATGTGTAGTATGAAGTTGGGAGTATGCGCTTTTATAACATTAACGAAATCTTAGCTGAGTTGCCTGTCTGCTCTGCCGCAGCACGGGTGTGATGTGGAGACCCCACTCCTTCCCATCTGAGAGGCCGTGGCTAATAGGACGCTTTGGCTGCTTCTCTGTTGCTGGGTTAAAAATACTACAAGCAAAGCAGCTTAAGGAAGAGCGAGTTTATTTTGGCTTATCATTCCGGAGGGATGAGTCCATGGTATCAGAGTGTAACCACAGCCACGGGCAGAGGGCTTGCGGCAGGGGCATGAGGCAGAGAGGGCACGCGGGATGGTGTGAGGCTCTAAGCTCTCAGTGACACACACGTCCTCCCACAGTCTGCACCTCCTACACCCCTAAACAGCACCACCAACTGGAGATTAAGCATCAAATGCCTGAGACCGGGGGATGTCTCATTCGAGATACATAGATGCCCGTGGAGTGGAGCCACAGAGGGAGAAATGCTTCTAATCAAGCTAAGCCCTGAACACGGGGCCTTTATGTTCTTTATAAGAGCCGTTCTGATTCTGGACTGTTCCTAAAGCTGAGAGTGAAGTGAATCGCTGTAGAAAACGGTAGCTATCATAAGACCCGACAGGTAGTCTTTGTGTGTGTGTCCTGCTGGAGGGACAGAAACAGGCACAGCAGTCTGGGGCAAGCATGTCACCGCTCGTACCAGGTGCTGTAAAAGACATCCTTCCTTTTTTCCTTTGTTTTAAAGATTAAAAAAAAAATGTATGTGAGTACACTGTAGCTGTCTTCAGACACACCAGAAGAGGGCATCAGATCCCATTACAGATGGTTGTGAACCACCATCTGGTTGCTGGGATTTGAACTCAGGACCTCTGGAAGAGCAGTCAGTGCTCTAACCACTGAGCCATCTCTCCAGCCCCCAAGCCTATCATTCTTAATACCCACAACAGTGATCGTGCATTGAAGGTCTCTGCGTTTGGGACATTCATAGTGACGAGTGTTGGCCTCCTTTTCTCCCTCTTTCCTTCAGTTCAAGGTTTTCTGGGATGCTAAGCATGCTTTCGGATCAGACACATTGTATCTGTTTACCACACAGGCAGCGCTTGTGTTTAGCTCAAAGTGTGGTCAAGAGACAAAGTTCATCTAAATACTTAATGATTAAGTAACTACCATTCTCCACCAAAGGGTCAGCGAGATTGTAACCTGAGTAAAGTCTTCTCGGTTTGTTTGTGGATAATAGTACCCGACAGCTGAGGAAAACAAGGAAGAAGGACAATCAGCTTCCTTAGGGGAAAAAATGAGTATCCCAAAGATTTCCACAGAAAGATGGCAGAGCATTGCTAGAACTCTTTTACCAGAAGGAGAATCTTCTGCTGCGTGTCTGCGTGCGCGATGCTGAACACTTTAGTGAGCTCTTTATATCCAGACTACATTAATATGATATAATATAAATGTACAACCAAGTATGTGAGTGTTATAATGTAAGAACACACAGTAGCTAAGTAGCAGATTTATTTATTAAAGAACACATACAAGTTTATGTTGGGCCACATATAGGCTGTTTAAACTCAATCTTTATTAAAATATGCTGTTTTAATCCTAGTATGTTTGTGCAAATGTATCCAATTTATTAATATTAGGTATGTCACAGTGATATTCACAACAGTGAAAGTGGTGGTGGTGGTGATGGGCCAGTGAAATGGTGTAAGGACCTGAGTTTGATCCCTGGGACCCATATCGTGGAAGGAAAGAAGCAACATCCACAAGTTGTCCTTAGACCTCCACATATACACTGTGATGCACATGTGCCCGCACGCACAGGCACACACGCGCACGCATACACACACAAACAAATGCAATAAAATTATCTTCAGAAACGGTGGCAGTAATGACAGCCCAGTGTTTATTGAATGCATATGGTGGGTCAGACTCCGTTCTAACTCCTTCCAATGTCTTAACTCATTTGCTTCTTACAATTCTCCGATGATGGACCGCACCACTTCTGTGCCCAGAAGGAGACGATCCTAGTCCCGGAAGTGGTCAGAAACTTACCAAGGACACGTCTTGTGGGTGGCGGGGCGGGGTTTGTCTTCTCTGCGCCTGTCAGGAACCATCAAATGACGGATCTTCCTTCCACCAATCAGACCCTTAGACCTTCGGATCCCGGGCTACGAGCAGGCAGCATTTCCATTCTGCCCCGCCCACTTTGTCCTTCCTCTCCTGCGATAATGCCACAGGCATTCTTCGGCATATATTGGTGCATCCCACACACATGCTATGATACCCTGAGTTCTAAGTATCATGGCCCCTGAGGGTTAGACAAGAGGTGGTGTAGGCAGAGGATAAGCCTGGGGCACTGTGGGATAGGGTGTTGTCTCTTTGGGGTCTAGGGTCTCAGGAAGCGGAAGGATGGTACCCGAAAAGAACATGGAATTAGGTTCAGACAGAACAGATAGCAGTAACTTAAGCCCGGATGTTGTATCTCCTTCACAAGTGAGTGTCACCAGCAGAGACCAAGATGGTAGTGTGGTGGTGCTGTGGAAACTGGGCCACCAGCCCCAAGACCACCCAGAACCGTATCTACTTAGAAGTCCATTCTTACATGAAATATGGCCACCTGTGTCTGCATAATGAGTGACCAGGCTGCTCAGTGAAGCTCAAAGCCCGCGTTCAATCCGTTTGTAACACTGTTCCTCTGGGACTTTCCTCTTGCTCCTTAGCGTTCCTTATGGGTTCATCTCTTTGTCATACCCCATTAGCACCCATTCTCTTCAGATGGCTTCCTCTTTTTCTTACCGAGTGCTTCCCACCCCTCAGATTCAAGGGTAGCTTACAAATCTCTCAGCATGGCTCTTTTGAGCACTTACAGCCCTCCTCCAGCCCCCCAATGTCCCAGTGTGAGGTCTCACCCGCTTGTGCAGGCCCCTCACACCCCTGTCTGTGATAGAGATTTCGAAGCCGCTGTCTAGACGCTGTCCCCCTATTCAGACCCCCATCGTACCTGAGCGTCACACTCTAGCTTTCCTGCTCGGCTTATTTTATTTACTGTGCTATGGGTGTGGTGATTTCCTGCAGCTCACCTGGGCCCTAAAATCACCCTTCTGAGCACGTCAGACTCAAGATATCGACATCTATGCTGAATCGCACACTCTACACTTCAGCAATGCTCTCCTTGGGCTGGTAGACCTGGGTTCTATAAGAAAGCAGGCTGAGCAAGCCAGGGGAAGTAAGCCAGTAAGTGACATCCCTCCATGGCCTCTGCATCAGCTCCTGCTTCCTGACCTGCTTGAGTTCCAGTCCTGACTTCCTCTGGTGATGAACAGCAGTGTGGAAGTGTAAGCTGAATAAACCTCTTCCTCCCCAACTTGCTTCTTAGTCATGATGTTTTGTGCAGGAATAGAAACCCTGACTAGGACACTCATTGATGGGACATGTTCCCTGTACCCATTATGTGATGGAGAGAAAGGGAAATGCCGGTCCTTAATTAGGGCACTAATCTTGTTCGTGTGGAGTCCACTTTGCTGACGCCAACACATCAGGAGTTAGGATGCTAACAAGTGAATTCAGGGAGACACGAGCATCCGGCATGGGCAGTGACCATGGCCCTCTTTAGGGATTGGAGCTTGCTCAGTACTGCAGGACCCCTCCGTCCCAAGCTGCTCATGGCCAAGCCTTATTGCCTTTTATGGTAACGGCACTTCCTTTAGACTCAGGCTACCGCGTGCGTCCTAGAACATTACAGCTTGGTTCTCCTGGTTCTTGAACCTGACCCAGGTGACATAGGCATATTTTGTCGCACTCCTTTCCCCGTGATGTCTTCCTTTGTATTACTCGGCATTACTCTATAGTAAGTACCTTGTGTTAGGAATATTCCTCATACACACTGTGCCTGTGATGGGATATTTGGCTTATTTTCAGTTGGGGAAAATTACCAGGATGATTAGTGTACACCATGGGTTTCTTACTTGGTCCTACTGTTTCAACTCCTCCACTGCCGAGAGTTTTGGCATCTGAAATGGTATGTGGTGGAACGCCACCGTGGTTTTAACACGTGCTTCTCGCTCAGTAATGAAGGGACACTTTTCACGTGCATAGGACTTTTGGATGTTCTCTTCGGCGAAGAGCCAATTTAAACTGTGTTCACCTTTTTCATGAATTGTCCGTCCTCATGTTACTGCGCCGTACAAGTATTTGTTATGTCTGAATCCTTTGTCACACACTCGGTGTTTATGAATTGGGGTAATTCCGACTCTTTGCCTTGGTACCGGTGAGCAGAGACAGAACAATTGGAGGAGACAGTAACAGTCGACAGTCCAGGCTAGTACGAATGAATCCTTTATTCCTCCTCTTCCCAGGTGTCATCATTGTCCCCAGCGCTGGTGTGGGCATCGTCCTGGGAGGTTACATCATAAAAAAGCTGAAGCTCGGTACAAGAGAGTCGGCGAAGCTGGCGATGATTTGCAGCGCCGTGTCTCTGCTGTGCTTCTCCACGCTGTTTATTGTCGGATGCGAAAGCATTAACCTGGGAGGCATAAACATCCCTTACACAACGGGGTAAGTGCATTTCGGGAGCACCCTTTGGGAGCACCCTTCGGGAGCACCCTTTGGGAGCACTCTTCGGGAGCACCCTTTGGGAGCACCCTTCGGGAGCACTGTGCACCATCCACCCTGCACCAGTGGGAGGGCAGTGCCAAGGTCTGTGTGGTCTCACACCTGGGCCGGACTGTCTCTCCCTCCTCCCATCCTCTGTACGTGATCTGTATCTGTATCTGAAGCTCCTTTTCTATTATAGGAGATAAGGAGGAGGCGCTTATTGTATTAATTAAAGTGTAATTGAAAAGGAACTAACTAAACAAAATAGCTTCCGACGTGTTGAATGCTACAGAGAAATGAGGAGGAGTAATGTAGTCTGGGATTCACCTTCATAGCTTCATGGAATGGCCTCTCTGAGCCTCCACACAGAGACACCCTGTGACACACGCCTGTCCACGGCAGCTTCCCTTAGCCTCGGAGGGAGAGTCTACAACCCTTTCTTATATCCTTGACTCTAAAGCCAGAACCATGTCCTGCTGCTTGCTGGGACCGAAATCCGGCATCATTGTTCAATTACATTTGTGACAGTTTTCTGTTATTGATGGTTTTCTTTACCACTCAAAAACTTTAATTTCTTTTCACAAGCTGGGAGCAGAGCTGGGTGGGGACCTGCTCTGAGGACACCGTTCCTTTGTTCCCTTTAGCATCAAGCTTTTCGTTAAACTCTTTATCTCCTTGAGCATTGGAAATTTGGTCTTCCACATTCCATTTCCTGATGTTCTTTTTTTTTCTCTCCTTAAACTGTACATTTTGCAATTTTCCTTGCTCAGCTTGTTCCTTCTCGTTATAGATCTAAGAATGACCATTAGTAACCACAGGACAGAATCAATACTAGGCTGTCTTGAAATCTCTGCCAATGTCATTGATCCAAAAACTCTTCAATTTAGCCTAAGACAGATTTCTTTGGGGGCGGGGATGGGGATCAAGGGCAAAAAGCAGCCACAATATTTTCCAAAATATCACAAGAATGGTAATAGGCCATTGTAGCTCCTTGTATCATGAATGCTAATTATGCCCCCCCCCAAAAGAACCCTGCTTATATGAGAGTATCTGCACACGTAGCTTTTGGGAACCTGTCCCCAGTTGGTTCTGATTGGTAAATAAAGAAGCCAACAGCCAATAGCTAGGGAGGACAGACAGGTGGGATTTTAGGATTTTCCGATTTGGGGATGGGGTGTGGGGGAGGAAGAAGGAGGAGATCCTCTATGCCAGGTGTGTGGAGGGAAGGAGGGACACCATGTCTGAGAAAGGTACAGGACAGAGAGGTATAGTCACCATGTGAAGGAGCGGGGACGTGGGGTCCAGAGGGCTGTCCAACTGGGTCCGGGGCAGCCAAGATGGAACATAGAATTAGTAATAACTCGGGATTAACTTCATGGATTAATAGCTTAGGCGGTGGCCCACCTCTTATGCTGTTTAAATAGTAAAATATAAAGGCTGTGTGTGTGTGTGTGTGTGTGTGTGTGTGTGTATGTGTGTGTGTGTGTGTGTGTGTTTCATTTAGGAACCGAAGGCATTGAGGCAGGTAGCAAACCCACCACTGGGACTTATTAATTATTTAATTCTACAGGCCACTTTACTAAGATTCATCTCCTCTTGAGCTGGGCCAGTATAATCTACATTGTTTTCAGGACTACTGTCTTTCATGATCCTATTAGGATGGCCCGAAAATCCTGCTTAAAATGTTCAGCTGCTTTTTTTTTTTTTTTTTTTTTTTTGGTCCAAATTCATAAAGCTTCTATATTCCTACAACAAACCTGGTAAAACAAGTCACAATTCCCCACACCATATATGTGTGGTTTTCTTCTATTGCTGTGAAGAGACATTATGGCCAGCCAGCTATCGTAAGAGAAAACACCTAACTGGGTGTTGCAGTAAATATTAAACGAATGCCCACAGCATGTGGTCCCCCACTACTTGGAGCTCCAGACCGTCTCTGAGAACTCAGGCACGGTTCACTCCACCGCCCCTGCTGCTTCTGTCCCGGGTGGATACGACCGCCCTGGCGTGTGCGGGATACGACCGCCCTGGCGTGTTGTTTTCACTCACGGCCCCTTGGCATGTTGTTGTCAAGTCTTAGACACACACATCCCAACCCTGTGGTGGGCTTTATGCGCTCTGCCACTACACCCTTTGAACTCTCAAGTAGTCACATCAACGAACACACCAAGCTACTCCGATCCAATAGGTATATTATAATTTGCTAACCTTTATAAGTCAAATGATCTTGTACAACCCCACCCCTTCTGACACACTTCTAACAACCTTATTTATGAAGAGATGCACCGAGAGAAACATAAGCATCTGCCTCCATCTTTGTTCCTCCCGGAATCCCCCATTTCTCCTCCTCCTCCGTTTTCCTAGCCTTTTCCCCGCCCACCTCTCCATGGTCCAGTCATGTGTCACCTCAACATCAACCTGTGGTTGGGGAGTGCTTACAGGTTCGAAGTTTTAGTTTCGTACCGTCATGGTGACAGACGGAGAGCCCCATGTTGATCCATAAATAGGTAGAGATGCTGATCTTGATATGGGGTTAAGCCTTGACGCACACCCCGAGGGACCAATTCCTCCAACAAGGCCACAGCTCTTAATCATTCTAATCCTTTCAAATAGTATCTCTTTCTGGTAACTACGGCTCCCAAAGGACTTGTTTTAAATTCTTCATAGTTTTCAAATTGTGAGCATTACTTTTTCTAGTTGACTCTAGATTGCCCCCCCCACCATCCTGGTATTTTAGAGAATAAGGTCTCCTTGGATCTCTTACAATTAGGACTCTTTTTCTCCACTTCTGTGCCTTACATCTTTTTTGTTGTAGGTGTTGTTGTTTTTTAAGTTTATTTATTTTATAAAATATTATTATAGCTCACAAAATTTGTTACATTTTGTTATGAATACACAATTTTTTTCCTTTTCCTTTTCCTTTTTTTCTAAGAAAGACTGAGGCTTCCATATTTTGGCCTTCCTTCTTTTTGAGCTTCATAAGGCCTGTGAGTTGTTTCGTGGGTATTCAGAGTTTTCTGGGGCTTGTGTCCACTTATCAGTGAGTGCATACCATGTGTGATCTTTTGTGACTGGGTTACCTCACTCAGGATGACAGTCTCTAGTTTCATCCATTTGCCTTGTGCATTACATCTTATCACTTGGTTTTAAAGCGTCCTTTCCCCCTATTTACTGACAATAATCTTTCTGGACTGAGAGTACACAAGCAAGCCCCTCTCAGGGTATGCCTGCTTCCTGTGCCGTCCTCAATACAAGAGTGCAAGGGTCAACATCTAGAGACGTTTATTCTCTTAAGTTTCTCACGGTTTTCCTCACAGCTTTCTGATGGTTTTCTGGGCTCTGAATTGGAGCCTGTACTAAGAATGCAGATGAAAGTAGGGGACCATTCATGGCTTATCTCCCTCCATGGGACCCACTGTGTTCTCCACCGGTCGTTTTTCCTCGCTCTTCTCATGACAGTCTTCGATAATAATCTCATGGCTGTCAGCCTGCAGCTGTCAAGAAGTTTGCTGCCATTTTTAAAAATTTCTTCAATAGTACATGACTTTATTCCCTTTACCTCTAGTCCATATTTATTTCAAATCTCGTTTTAGAAGATCTGGAAGCCAGAATCTGTATCTTGCCTGCTTTGGAACTACAAATCCCGTCTCAAGTCTTCTAGAGCCCTTGCTTAGTACCACTGTGTCCTGCCAACTCCAGATCAATTGCTTCTTGGTCCCCTAGCATTGCCAGAGGAAATTATGTAATTGTGCCGATTGACTCCATAACAAATTTATGAGTTCCAACCTTAGCGGGTCCTCATCTTTGCGGAACAGAACAATCCATCTTCTCAGCCACAGTCAGCACGGTCAGCTTTCTTCCCCAAACTCATAACAATGGTTCCCTTTGCTGCTTTGTAACCCCTTTCTTCAGGTCTCTAAATCTTACCTTAGTTTTCTTTCTCTTGGTAGGCAGCTAGCTCCATGTTAGTGAGAAAGTGAGGTTTCTACCCTGCTTTCCACCCAAGCCGTCTTGTCTAAAACAGTGTTATTCTCAAAGGCAAGTGTTAACTTTATTGTTTTCTAACTGTGTGACCCTCCCACACCCTGATATATACTGACATACACACACCCCAACACACACACCCCAACACACACACACCCCAACACACATACACACTCCAACACACACAAACATCCCAACACACACACATACACACCCCGACACATACATATACACACATGCTCACACACACACACACACACACACACAACCTGCTCTTGCAGCATGTTGGCTATCTTCTGTGAACAAATGATGAAAAGTCTCAGCTGAGGAGTTAAAATGTCACAGAGGGGAGAGAGTGAGTACCACCTCCTTCCTCCCTAACCCAGCCTCCAGCTTACAGCATCTGCTATCATTAAATAAATGCCACAATAGTGTCTTTATTATGAAGATTATTTAAGACTGTTTAAGTTTCCTTACCTGGAGGTGGACTTCACGTGCGTGCAAAATACCTCCATTCATTCCAGGATACAAGGAAGATGCAAAATACCTCCATTCATTCCAGGATACAATGAAGATGCCAGGCCTCTGCCTGTGCACGAGGACCTTACTCAGTGTTGCAGAACCTCATTACGTCTCTGTGTAAATACGAATCCTAAAGCTGAGGGGTGTGGTACACACCTTACAAACCTGCACTCAGGAGGCAGAAGGTCTGAGTTTGAGATCAGCCTGGTCTACAGAGTGAGTTCTAGGGCAACCAGCGTGACACAGAGAAATCTGTCTTGAAAAGCCAAAACCCAACCAAACAAAAATGCATCTTAGGCACACCTCGCCTGACTCTGAACCCTTGAGAAGGACTATCCTATCTGGGAGTGCTGGGCACTGCAGCGGAGACCCGGGTGTCCTGGCACTTTGCAAACTGATTTCGGTGACATCTGTGGATTAGCCAGAGAAACCATCAGTTTCCATGGATAACATCTCTGGCTTTCGATGCTCCAAGAGCGGGATAGAGCGGGCAGTTTTGAGCAGCAGGGCCTGTCTGGTGTGCCACCTTCAGAGTAGCTAAAGTGACATCCTTGTTGCCTTCGCTGGGTTTTCTTCCTCGGTGTACAGGCTGCTCAAGAGTGTGGCTGCCCACCTTAGTGACTTTAGTTTTCTACCTGTTATTAACTTATGCTTCTTCCTTTCTCAAAGATGGGGTTTCTCTGTGTAGCCCTGGCTGGTCTGGAACTGGCTCTGTAGACCAGGCTGACCCTAAACCCACTGAGATCTGCTCTGCTCTGACTACCCAGTGCTAGGTTTAAGGAGGTGTGCCACTGGACCCAGCCCACATCTAATGCTTTATCCTATAAAGTCACACAGAAATAAGTAAGGGAGAGGAGGCTAACATTTTAAATAATCTGCTGAGGGTATAGCCCAGTGGCATACGTATGTCTGAAGGCCAGCACCCCGCAGGTTTGAGCAGTCAGATCTGCTAAAGTGCCCCGACCACAATAAACTAAAAACAAAATGTAAAGGGAACTTCAGACTTGAGAAGCTGATGTGTTTTCAGCATGAAGATTCCGGGAACTATAGCTGATAACCTGGTCCATTTCCACGGCAAGCAATTCCACCCCTGACACCCGACTTTTCCATGCGGTTCAATGAATTACTGTGTTCGCATCCCCCCCCCGGGGGGAGGGGCTTCTACTCATCCTAACCATCTGTAAGCAAGTTGGCATCTATTACGGCCTAAGAGTCATGGCTTAAGTAAGATGTTAGTAAACCTATTGTAATGAGACCGACCACCTCCCTGCTCTCTCTGCCTCAAATGCCTCTAAACACTGGTTTAAATCTGATAGCCAGCTGTGCTTCCAACCCTCTCCTGACTTTAATAGCTCCAGCATGAAAGAGAACATCTCTTTGTCTATCTTCACCTTCGCTGTTAAACCTGCTGTGCCATTTCCTGTGACTTCAGTGTCTGGATGCAGCTGTTTCCAGAGATGACTCCTTGAGCTACCAGATGTCTGGGAAAGGACAGGTTTCCTTCTGTCTGTGGCCGCAACAATTGGAAGGGCCTAGTAGTGGTCTTCAGAGCTTGAGGTCGCCTACGATGGCACAAGTGCCCGTGGGAGTGAAATGTATAGAGTCTGTCTTCCTACATACCCACATGGGGGCGCAGAGCTTTGCTTTCAACTTGTTATACAATGACATACTTTGCTGTCCTGTGTCACTTTAAGTAACCGTCGTTCCTTGGGCATTGGTCAGTAAACATTAGCCAGTGTGGTCATTTATATTTATTCTGTTATTGAGTCTTTAGGGCTGGTTTTTCTAAAGACAGTCCTGGCAATGCTAGACAGCTCACTGTGTTGCCCACAGTTTCTTGGTCTTTACTTTTAGCGACATTGCTAGCCAATCTCAGAGCCTTCTTCTAGCCCGTGCTAGCGGTTTGAAGCATCAGTTGTAAAATATTTGGCAGTAAGGTCCTGAGCATCACTTGAAATTATGTCACATCGGGCACAGGGACAGTGTACCTCTGCCTCCAGTACTTGGGAGCTGGAGAAAGGAAGTCAGGTGTTATCCTCAGCTCCATAGTGAGTTGGAGACCAGAGCTACGTGAGATACAATCTCAAAAAAAAACAACCAAATGAGATTCGCCTACCTTGATTCATGAGTTAACAGGGGGTGGGGGGCGCGGGGGGGCAGCTCATTTAGAAGGCTGCCTTGCTTGGAATCTTTGTTAGTTTCAAAAGATGGCAGTGGGCGTCTTTTCCAGTAAATGCAATGTCCCTCTGTGTGCCTTCCCTCCTGTCACAGCTTTGCTCCTGACAAAGGAGGAACTTCTTAGTGCTTTGAGATGCGCCCTTGCACTGCTGTGAGAATTCAGTGTGACACATGTGTGGCCGGACCATGCTGAACATGCCCCATTCTATCTTATTCTCGAAGTGAAGCGGGGTGAGGCCTTGCTTGGGGGTAACAATCTTGGTTCTGGTGGGTTATGACAATCACAGAAGACATCCTTTAAAATTATTCCTTTTTATCATTTCGTGTTTTCCTTCTCTTTTTACCGTACAGGTCCTTTGGTATATCCTGGCTTCCAGTTTAATGTTTTTATGGAATACCTAAATGTGGGAATGAGTGGGTCCCTGCACCCTCCATCCATTTCTTGGGCTTTTCCCCTTCCGCTTGTGTAATTTGAACTATTTAGATGTGCTGACTTTGTTTTATTATTTTATTTTAAATTGTTCCTTAGAAGTCTAATTGTTTTCTGATGAAAGACGGATCCTGACAGGAGGCGATATGGGGAGAAACTGAGAGGAATAGAGGAAGGGGAACCATAATCAGGATATTATGTGAGAAAAAATTTAAGAAAACAAAACAGATTCTTTTCAAGTCATCTCACTGCAGAGGTGACCCGTGATGGCTGCCTTCTATTCCATTCCATGGTGACTTTTCCTCTCAGTGACCTTTTCCCGAACACCTACCTCCTTCCCTGATACTTCTACTTGCTGCCTTCATTTAATCACTTTTTTCCATTTTAAAAGTATTGCTGCTGCTATCATAGTTGTTGTTATTGGAGAAAGGGTTTCCATTTGTAATCCTGGCAGTCCAGAAATTATTATGTAGACCAGGTTTGCCTTGAGCTCACCACCCAAGTCTTCTGAGTGTTAGGGTTTAAAATATTTATTTTCACTTATGAGTGAGTGTGTGTGTGTGTGTATGTACACGTAACATGGGTGAGGTTCCTGCAGAGGACAGTGGACATCTTCCTTGGGAGGAATTTGAGGCAGTTGCTAGCAGCCTGATGTAGGTGCTGCGAACTAAGCTTGGGTTCTCCACAAGTGCCCTTCGGGGCCACCTCTCCGGTCCCTAAATTCACTTTTCATGGAGTTTTTGCTGTTGTAATATTTATATAAAATAGAGACCAAGATAACCCTGGGAGGGACGCTCTTGTCTGTGTGATTAAAGCTTACCTTGACGTTGGGTTCAGGTCATGCCTCTTGAGTGGACAGTCTCATAAGTGGCAGACACCTGTAACCGTGGCTGTCACGCATGAAGGCAGAGTAGACTGTCAGAAGGAAAGTGCCAATCACTTCTAAATAGCAGCACCAGCTGTTGGCCTGGAATGAAAATCTGTCATCGTTAGTGACTGAGCAACAGACTAATAAAAGCTCTCCTCACTTGTCATGGCTTGCAGCTGAGTTCTCAGAGTGTTAGTGAGGTGAATCTACACCGTACTGCACACTTCCACATGTCCGTACTCAACAGGGCACCGGGCTCTGAAACCCCCACTTTATCATCTTCAGAACGTACTTATTGGTTGGGCATCTCATCATCAAGCACTGCTGACACCTGGGCTAGGTACCTGTCCCTTTCTGTGGGAGGCGGAGCTTTTCTGAGCACTGTGCTGTGATTAGAGGTATGCTTGTATAACCCCTAGCAGATATCCATGACACCCCTCCATTAGGACAACCAAAGCCATCTTCCACCACTGCCAAAAGTCCCCTAGGCTGGAGAACAAAATTGTCCCTGTTGAGAACCACTCATACAGTTATTTTTGGCATGTAGTTAAACGTTAAAATTCTTGATACTAAGAGTTTATAACCATGGTGATTGTGTCTTGAGTTAGATTTATTCTGTGGAGTGACAGACAGGAGGAGTAGATTTATTTTGGTTTTATTACAGAGCTTTCTTGGTATGAACTGTAGCACATCTTTGGATTTAATTCTCTATCCAGTTCGAGAAGTTCTAGAATTAGCAGCCTGTGTGCTGTTTGTAGAGGAATATGTAGATTGCTGTCTGTAAGCAGGTGAGGGTGGGTAAAAGACAATGCTAGAGCCTGTGATTGGACAGTAGAAAAGGAGGGTGGGCTGAGAGTTTTTGAGTGGTAGGAGAGAGCACAGAAAGACGGAAGATGGAGGAAGAGAAGGATGACCCAGATCCATGTGGCTTTCAATAGCCACAGGTAGCTATGAATATCTTATAAGAGATGGATAACTACAGGACAATTTGTCTTATCTAGGTGGGCAGTTTATATCAATATCAATTGGCCCTGAGTTTATTATGTGGACTTTTTGTGGGGTGAGAGTTTACTGATATACATCTGATTGATAAATTGCGAGCCTGTAGAGTTTTGATTTTCCCAGGTTACTAGGAATTGTGACTATAGCCATATTGGGCGGATGCTGGGAATATGAGCATAGTCTACAGCAGGAGAGCCTCGAGGTGGGCGGTCTCTGCCTGGGGCTAGCCATGGAGCCAGCGAGACCGATGAAGCCATGGGATGGTGCTCCGTATTGATATTTACGGCAACGGGAATGCATGTGATTGGGGCGGGCTATGCTGGGTTACACTAACACAGACACTGAAGCTAAGTCCTGACACAACAGATATTCCCCAATATTTGTTGGACGGATGGACGGACAGACAGTGGATTATGGGGCAGATCTCAAAGCATCTGCTCTGCTGATCTATTCGGCTTTAGGAACAGTATTTTATCAGCTCTACACAGTGACTGCATATTGAATGGCAACAAAGTGACATAGGAGACATTGTCCTGGTTTGGATCCTTCAGAGATGACCCCAACCTTCTGTGGCCTCTGGACCCTGCCTGCCCCTCCTCTGCCGCCGTTTTACACCCTCTCCCCGTCTTGTGACTTCACGTTATCTCTCCCCTTCTGTCTATGGTTCTAATGGATTTCCCTTGGGTGGAGTTTCTTGAACTCACGTGTTAGGTCACGTCTTTGTATCTGCCACTGTCATTGCACCATGAAACAAGGCCAGCCATGCTTGACTGCTACTTGCATTTGGGCATTTCTAGAGATTTCTGCTCAATCTTTTGTCAGTTATTTCGGTCAAGCTAGGGACAGGATTCCTGACCAGTCACCTTTGCAAATCACTTCCCCACAGTGTTCTAAGGTTACTCTGCTCCTTTCATAACTTTTCTAGAACAATTCAAGTTCTGGTGAACAGAAGCTATACTGGTAACCGATGCTGATGGGTGGATTTCATGTCTCTGTGCTCACAATCATTTTAAAGATTCGGTAATGAAATGTACTTGCTCTATTTCACAGTCCAAAAATGCAACGTTTGAGGTAAAAGATATGGTGATCAATCTGATTGGCTCATCATGTGGTGTATATTGAAATAGCACACATACTCCACAAATGTATATAAGCATCGTGTATAAATAATGAACTAAGATGGGGTGTGTCTCAGTGCTGGGACTCATGCTTTCTGTACATCAATTGCTGGGTTTAATCCCCAGTGGGCCCCAAATTAAATCAAAGGAAATAAATCACGATCTAGACCTGTTGAGTCACAGAGCCAAGTGTTTTACTAGCAAGAAATTCTCTTAGGGTTCAAGTCACGGAACTCAGACACGAGGTCGTTCTGTTGATGAAGGCGGACACTGGGTTTGAGGCGGCACAGACAACTTGATTTTTAAATCAATTTTATCTATTCCAATGAAAACAGAAACATTTTTTTCCTCATGCTTTGTTGTAAATTTGTAGCAATAACAACAAAAGATAGCTATTTTATGGTATCATACATTGGATTCATTGGAATGTTGTTTCTAAAATAGACAATTCGATTGCTCTCAAGACTGGTTCCTTATAACTCCAACCTCAGCTTTGCTTAAGTTTTTCATTCTCCCTCCCTCTTTCTCCCCCACCCCCACACCCTGCAGACCTTCTCTGACCACGCCTCATAGGAATCTGACAGGAAGCTGTAATGTTAATTGTGGCTGTAAAATACATGAATATGAGCCAGTCTGCGGATCAGATGGGATCACGTACTTCAACCCGTGTCTGGCTGGCTGCGTCAACAGTGGTAATCTTACCACCGGGGTGAGTAGACACCGTAAGTTCTACTGTGAGTCCGGCATCATGAGGCAGGTGATGGGACCCCAGGGAACCATGATGACTTCAATGTCCCTTGTTCATAAGGCTCCAAAATAGCCACGCAGGCACCTCTGAAAGACACCTCCTGAGAGGCTAATTGTGCAGGGCTATCACTCTTGTCAAGTGTGCTGGTTGGGTCTGGGTGTGGAGTCCTGGGCCTCATTAGCTGGTCCTACTTTACATTCATGCCAAGTCAGGGAAACCTGATAAGGCTGGACTCCGGGCTTCCCATTTGTTCCTCTGCCTGGGTCTTTGTAATGGATCTGAAGGTCAAGGTGCCACAGTTGGCACTGAAAAAGGAGACTAAGTGGAGGCAATGGGGGCTGGTCCGGAACGATGGCCGTGAAGATGGGCGGCGGCCATTTTTCATAAGCCTGTCAGTTAACTTTCTGCCCCACCCCTTAACTTCCAGAGTAAAGATATTTCTGTCAGCTGAAGAATAGTCTATTTTGAGAATCCTCTTCCCTGTGAATTATAAATAGACTTTAATACTGTGGGAGAAGGTTTTTATACTCTATTCTTTACTGAGCCCAACTTGGCTGTTAGCACGAGATCAGACAGGCGGTGATTGCCCTAATTTAAAGGTTAAAATGCATTTGCTTCTTCTGTGCAAATCTAGAGATGACACCATTGACCTATAGTTTAGGGGTGCCACCCCCAGAGGGTGTCACGGAAATTACTATGGCTGGTTCCCAATGACACAGCTGACAAGCTCAGAAGTCTGAACCTATGGAGGTCAAGGGATCGTTTCTTGGCAGTGATCCCCCTGTTGCATGGCATTGAATGAGATCTTGAGGGCGCATTGTTATATTACTGAGGACTGGATATCTTTACTGGCCATGTCCAGCCTGCTCTTACCACTGTTTTAAGCAGTCACTGTGAGAACCAGTTCAGCCAATTTCCATTTAGTTAAAGGTAATACAATAGGCGAAGGATTAATTGTTCCGTTTGATATTTCTTATCTCGTTTTGGTAACAGCCAGAAGAGTTCCGTTTTGATCATGCGTCTGTGTTCAGTAGACACACGGGTAGCCACTGGAGAAGGCTTAGTGTCCCTTAGCCCCCCTTCAGTGTCCTCTCACAGTGTGTCCTACATCAGTAGGGCCCAGACACGTGTCGGAGGAAATGAGCCAGCCACGTTGAGCACAGCAGGGCTTTCAGACAGCTGGGGTCTGTCAGAGTCCAGGAGACTGAGGTGATAACAACTCTGCCCTTCCACGTGGAGTCACCAGCCTGTGGACGGGATTGAAAACATGGTAAACTGGAGTAGCTGATGGGAAGTTCCTCATCACTGGTACTGAGGCCGGCATCCCTGGGCCGTTTGGCTCTGCACAGCGGAAGCCAGCATGTTTGTGTTAGGAGTTTAACAGATGCTTATTTTAGGACTCACTGTGTGCTCAAACGTGCGCTAGGCACTCTGGTGAGCACAAATAAAAATCACGCCAGCTTCTGTCTTAAAGGCTTCGCTAACTGGAGAGTGTACAAGTTCAACAACAACCAAAGCTACATGTATTTGTGACTCCAAAGGAACATGGTGGCATGTCACAGAACATTTTAGGGAAGTTTAGGGCTAAACAGTCTGACTAGCAGCTTTTGATATTTTCATGGCAAACGTTGACCCTTTGGTGCTGTTAAGAAAGTGATCTCTGTGAAATATTTCACGTTCTTCAAAATCCTATTTATATTAGTATGTTATTAGGCATTCTTCCTTTGCCAATACTCCAGGGCCGGGCTTTCTCTTTATTCGCTACTCAGGTCCGGAATTACACAGAGTGCACCTGTGTCCAGAGTCGACAAGTGATCACCCCGCCCACCGTGGGACAGCGTAGCCAGCTCCGAGTGGTCATCGTGAAGACCTATCTCAACGAGAACGGCTACGCTGTGTCAGGGAAGTGCAAACGCACGTGCAACACCCTCATCCCCTTCCTGGTCTTCCTTTTCATAGTCACCTTCATCACAGCCTGTGCCCAACCATCCGCCATTATAGTGACACTGAGGTGAGATGAGCAGCCATCCTGGAGAGAGCGTATTGTGGGGGTCGGGTGGGGAAAAGTGGGGACAGAAGTGAAGCCAAGCAGGGGACAGCCGGGTGGCACGAAGGAGGGCACCCATAAATGTTCTCGGCTTGAGGGAGAGAGAGCTTTTCCATCAGAGAGAAAAAGATGGCCGAAACATTGTCTATTCTATATTTCTTTTGATCAGCTGGGCGATTTTCTTATTATTTATCAAGCTTTCCTTCCAGTGTGTTTAGTGTCTGAAGCCTTTGTGCTCTGAGGTCAGACATCATGAGTTGAAAGCCAGATTTATGGGACTGGAGAGATGGCTCGCGGTTAAGAGCATGGGATGCTCTTCCAGAGGACCTGGGTTTGATTCCCAGCACCTACACACATAACCTTCTGCAACTCCAGTTACACATGTCCCTGTCAAAGGCACCAGACATGCAACACACACACATACATACATGTGGGCACAAACCTAAATTTAGATAATCTTAAAGAAAGAAAAGAAGGAAGGAAGGAAGGAAGGAAGGAAGGAAAGAAGGAAGAAGGAAGGAAGAAGGAAGGAAGGAAAGAAGGAAGAAGGAAGGAAGGAAGGAAAAAGGAAGGAAGGAAGGAAAGAAGGAAGAAGGAAGGAAGGAAGGAAGAAGGAAGGAAGGAAGAAGGAAGAAGGAAGGAAGGAAGGAAGAAGGAAGGAAGAGAGGAAGGAAGAAGGAAGGAATGAAGGAAGGAAGAAGGAAGGAAATAAGGAAGAAGGAAGGAAAGAAGGAAGAAGGAAGGAAAGAAGGAAGAAGGAATGAAGAAGGAAGAAGGAAGGAAGGAAGGAAGGAAGGAAGAAGGAAGGAATGAAGGAAGGAAGAAGGAAGGAAGGAAGAAGGAAGAAGGAAGGAAGGAAGGAAGGAGGAAGGAAGAAGGAAGGAATGAAGGAAGGAAGAAGGAAGGAATGAAGGAAGGAAGAAGGAAGGAAGAAGGAAGGAAGGAAGAAGGAAGAAGGAAGGAAGGAAGGAAGGAAGGAGGAAGGAAGAAGGAAGGAAGGAAGGAAGGAAGGAAGGAAGGAAGGAAGGAAGCCATCTCTATGTTAACCTCAAGAACCCAGACCCTCAAGCAAGGCAGGGACACTTTGGCAAAGTGACTGGATTATGAATATTGCAGAGGGTATTATCTCTGGCCTCATGGATAGTTAATACTGCACCTTTGGGATCAGTGAGGAATTATGCTGGGCTTGTATTTCAAAATGCCGAGCTC
Source organism: Micromys minutus (assembly GCF_963924665.1). Taxonomy (NCBI): domain Eukaryota; kingdom Metazoa; phylum Chordata; class Mammalia; order Rodentia; family Muridae; genus Micromys; species Micromys minutus. Next base: position 3,648,996 of record NC_137961.1, read on the forward strand.
ATTAATTTTACTATCATATAAAGTCCTGGAGCTGAATCGAGGACAGGCCAGGCTTGGAAACCTGAGCTTTCAGCCGGTCAGGTTGTGCGTTCACTGCTGAATCTCGTGTCTTCGTAGGGTTTTTGTTTTGGTTTTGTTCCCCCAACCCCCAGGAGAAGACTTTTGTTCTGTTCCATTCAGACCAATGTGTTATTACTCGCATTAAAGGCTGTGCGTACACGACCAGGGAGGAAAGGACACTGACGGGCAGCCTGAGGAACACACTGTGGCTTAGAGGATGTGGTGCAGCAAGAGCCTGAGGAAGGAAGTCCACCCGCGCTCCTCTCCCCAGTTCTTCCAACCCCACAGTACTGTGCAATGGGCTAGAAACGTGTGTGCCGACAGTGTCAGCCTGTATCACACACACTGTATCACACACACACTGTATCACACACACTGTATCACACACACTGTATCACACACACTGTATTACATACTGTATCATACACACACTGTATCACACACACACTGTTTCACACACACTGTATCACACATACTGTATCATACACACACATTGTATCACACACAGTGAATCACACACTGCATCACACACACTGTATCACACACACACTGTATCACTCACACTGTATCACACACACACTGTATCACTCACACTGTATCACACACACACTGTATCACTCACACTGTATCACACACACACTGGCCTCTTCCTCATTGTACACTGACATAGGCATCCCCTGAGTAAAAGAGAGCAGGGAATGTGGGGCTCACTGGTTTACTCACCGACAGCAGATCTTGATGGTGTAGCAGGTAATATGAGGACGGCAGTACGGGCCCAGGCTCGGAAAATTTCCCGTCCCATGACGAGATCTTGTATGCAAGATATAAAAAGCATAGACACACCCTCTGAAGGCCACCTCACTGTACAGATGTTCAGACATGTTCGAGCATGGAAACTTATGAGTTGACTTTTAACACCAAATCTCCAAAGAGGGGTCGTTCAGTCTCTGCTAATTGCAAAATCGATAGGTTCCAATCTTTCCATCACAGGACGATTGCTTAGAACATCAGTTTTTTGAGGGAGAACATGGCTTGGTGAAGCTTACTCTTTCTCTGGTGTGTGTGTGTGTGTGTGTGTGTGTGTGTGTGTGTGTGTGTGTGATTTCTGTAGTTTCTGCTTTTACTTTGACTTAATTAGGATTTCTATTGTGATGAGACACCATGACCATAAAGGAGTTGAAAGGAAAGGATTTGTTTGGCTTACACTTCTACATCATAGTTTCTCACTGGAGGAAGTCAGCCAGAAACTCAAATGGGGCAGAAACCTGGAGGCCGGAGCTGATGCAGACACCTCTAGGGGATGCTGCTCACCGGCTTGCTGCCGATGGCTTGCTCAGCCTGCTTTCTTACAGAACCCAGGATCACTAGCCGGTGATGGCTCCACCCATCAATCACTAACTAAGAAAGCACTCGACAGCCAAATTTTATGGAAGCATTTTCATTATTGAGGTTCCCTCCTTCCAGATAATTCCAGCTTGTGTCAAGTGGACATAAAGCTAGCCAGTGTACTTTCCTCCCAGTCTTGGAAGAATTAGGAGAGTGGTTTTTGTTGGACACACCTTCAATTCTGGAACATTCTGACAGACAGAGAAAAAGAGATTGCAATGGTTAGGATACATTTTTACATTTTTTTCCTTAGTAGAGGGATTTGGGGGGCATTTAGAGGAGCTCCCTCTTCAGCCAAGAGCCTTATGCCTCCCCCATTACTCACACAGACACTGTTAGTCAGTCTCCGATGGACACATCTCCAGCCTGTGATTTACGAAGGAAATCTTAGCTGGGGACTGTTAGTAAATTCTAGTGGATTAAATATTCTGCGAAAGTACCCAATTAGCTTAAGCTCTGCCTAAGGCAGGCTTGGTTTGACAGGCATTTTCTTGGGACCATTGTTCTAAACCATTTTCTCCTTCTTCCCCATAGGTCAGTGGAAGATGAGGAAAGGCCCTTCGCGTTGGGAATGCAGTTTGTTTTGTTGCGAACACTTGGTATGTCCCTGAATTTCCAAGTGTGCCCCTAATTCCTCTTTACAGCAGGCAAGCGCTATGGTACTGTAAAAACAGAACTCGAGTCACTTGGTAATGGTTGTCATAGAATCTGACACGTTCAGAGAACACTTCTCTATTTTTTTTTTTTATTTCAAATAGAAGTTGACAGGTTCCTTGGACAAAATGAAAGATAGTTCCCCTTTGACTCTGAATACAAAGGTGTACAAAATTCCCCCAGAGGTTTAAATTGTAAAAAATCGAAATCAAGAGCTTTGCAATGAGTTTCTTACCTTGGCTTTTAGGTCTCTTGATGCCTAGGAATGTGAGAGAAACCGGGTGCGTTTTACTTAGGGTACTTTCAGGTTCTTACTGTTTTAGGGTCATTTTATTGGCTTGATCTTTTAGAGTTTTCTGAGGCAAAGATCTTAAAAAGCAAAAAAAGGAGAGGTCACAAAAGTTCACAGGGGCTTTGTGCACCACCAACAACACCAACAACAAAAAAGCTCTGGGTTTTGGTGGAAACACAGCAAAGGGTAACCCCTAGGAAACTCAAAACTTCTTCAAGCTTTGGGACCTAGTGAGAACTGCTCGCCTGCCCCGCCCTCGCCCCGCCCCGCACTCGCCCCGCCCCGCACTCGTCCCGCCCCAACCCCGCCCCATCCACGCCTTGCCCCGCCTCACTCCGCCCCATCCACGCCCCGCTCCCGCCCCCTTGTAAACCCACTCACCTCTGTGCACTGAGCATTTATGGACTGTTATAAAAGTTCTTAAGATACAAAGCATAAAAAGGCTCTGTATCAAGGAGTTTTGGGGTGACATGGCCGAGGCTTTGAGTGCTCATTGGTAGATAAAGTAGAGGTACGTGTAAGACACAATGGCGGCAGGGCGGTGTCCAGGAGATCCAGGGGTTGGAAGGAACAGCTCTTAGGCCAGCGAATGAGTTAGATATGGAGGCATGTTTGTCTGTCACACTGTGTGCGATGGAATTTTATGGAGTAAGCTTGCTTTCCTGTGGAAGTGGAAGAGATGTCTGTTACACACAGCCCAGACAAGAGGCCTCCAACTTCTAGGATTTTCAGAAGCTTCAAAGATGAATTGTAGGCCCTGGTTATCTATCCACACCAGGTACCTTTGCAGAGTTAAAATCTGAAGTGTGTCTTGTCAGCTGCAGTGTGGGCTCAGAGTGGAAGGCACAGCCCTTGAGGCGTCATTTAGTGGCCCTGCTGGGGACCTCAGCTTTGGAGAGGTGAGTCTCTTCACTGAGATACAGGAGAGAATCTCAGCATGTGTCGGTAAGAAGTTCAGAGGAGTTTACTAAGAAGACACTTGATTAGACTTGGGCTTGCTGCCGGGTGGCCCTTAGGACACAGACAGTGCAGACCGACGTGTGGTCCTGGACTTCTCGGGACAGAGTTGCAGTCTGGTGTCTTACAGCAGCGTATGTCCAATCGCAGTGGTCTCTGAACTTGGTTTAAAGGGCTTCTAAGAGACATTAACTTTTTTTTCCAGTAAATGAGATCAGATAGTGGTTCTGAAGTTCACTGGATGGGGTGATAGACCGATAATCAAAACTATAGATCACAGGGTTGGAGAACCTCACTAGAGGAGTTCAGATGTGTTTTGCTTATAAACAAGGCCATAATCTTGTCTGTGATGGTGTCGGTAACAAACGATGACAAGGGTACAGGTGAGAGAGGGGACGGTCCTTTCCATGTAGGCCTTTTGCATGCTTTAACATTCTTTTCTGAAACACCTCTTTAGAAAGGAATACTGTCTTTATGTTCAAAATCATTGTAGTGGATTTTGTTAATTATATTGAGATTCTGTGTGTGTGTGTGTGTGTGTGTGTGTGTGTGTGTGTGTGTGTGTGTAGCTCCTGCTTGTGTGGGACTTTTGTTGAGGCCAGAGGTTGACATTTGGGCATCTTCAATTGTTTCTCTACCTCATTATTTCTGTAGATATTTATTGTTGCTGGATCTCCCTACATACTTCTGACTGGTCTGAGACTCACTATGTAATGTAGTCCAGGCTGACTTTGAGCTCACAGGGTCTTGCCTCCACTTTTAGAGTCCTGATTAAACATGCGCACCTCTACCTTATTTTTTGAGACAAGGTCTCCCTGACCCTGGGCTAGTCTGAATATTTTGGCCAGATTGGCTGGTCTGGAGCTACAGACGTGCAGCCGTGACCAGCTATTTCTGTGTCGGTTCTAGAAATCTGCATTCTGATCCTCACAGACACAGAGCAAGCACTTTACCCACAAAGCCACCTCCCCAGCCATTTGTTGTGAAATTTTTGACTTTCAGCTTCAAGAGACTTAGACCAGACTCTTTCTGTTCCTGGTCCCTTCACGTTCCCTGTCTGTCCTTCTCCAACCTGACTTAAGGGTGTATCTTAGTCAGGGTTTCTATTCCTGCACAAACATCATGACCAAGAAGCAAGTTTGGGAGCAAAGGGTTTATTCAGCTCACACTTCCACATTGCTGTTCATCACCAAAGGAAGTCAGGACTGGAACTCAAGCAGGTCAGGAAGCAGGAGCTGATGCAGAGGCCATGGAGGGATGTTACTTACTGGATTGTTTCCCCTGGCTTGCTCAGCCTGCTTTCTTATAGAACCCAGGTCTACCAGCCCAGGGATGGCACCACCCACAATGGGCGGGGCCAGGGATGGCACCACCCACAATGGGCGGGGCCCTCCCCCCTTGATCACTAGTTGAGAAAATGCCTTATGGCTGGATCTCATGGAGACATTTTCTCAACTGAGGTTCCTTTCTCTGATAACTCCAGCTTGTGTCGAGTTGACACAAAACCAGCCAGTACTGGGTGTAAAGATCCAGTGTCAAGTTTGAAAGGACTTTGTATCAATAGGCGGTTTGGGCAATAGGCGGTTCTTTCAATTCAACTAAAGTCTCATTGTGAAAAGTTTATCAAGTGTCCAATGTAAGGACCTGGTACACAGAGAAAGCAATAGCTACTTTTATCAACCTAAAAAACACTGGGGCATTCTGAGTTGTGAAGTGGAAGATGCTAAGCCTTCGCTATTTATCTTCATAAGTAAAATGCAATTAGATGAAAATGTCTGTAAGGAAATTCAATTAAACAAAAATCATTCGCTCGGCGTTGACAAACGCGCAGCTTGCTCACTGCAGACACGTCTTTTCCCTTACGGGCCGTTTATCTTTGTGTTTCCCTCTCTCCCCACGCCTGCAGCATACATTCCTACTCCGATCTACTTTGGAGCCGTGATTGACACCACCTGTATGCTCTGGCAGCAGGAATGCGGAGTGCAGGGCTCTTGCTGGGAGTACAACGTGACGTCATTTCGGTTTGTCTACTTTGGCTTGGCGGCCGGCCTCAAGTTTGTTGGCTTTATTTTTATTTTCCTGGCCTGGTACTCCATCAAGTACAAGGAGGACGAAGTGCAGAGGCGGAGGTGCAGAGAATTCCCACTGAGCACTGTGAGCGAGCACGTGGGCGAGCGCGGGGGCCCCAGCAAGGCCGAGAAATACTCTCGGACTACATCATGCCCAGCCTTCAGCACGCAGGGGGAATGCCAGGAAGAAACTGCTCTGCAAAAGGGGCTCCCGTGCACCACACAGACATACGCTGGACCTTTCTCGGAAGCAATAAGTTCCCCGGCTGACCCAGGGCTGGACCAGAGCCTCGCTGCTGCTGCTGCTGCGCCCTAGCGGCCCCGCTGAAGCCCCAGAAGGAAGACGTGAGCCGCTGCTGGACTCGAACCCGGCAAGCTGAGGAACACCTGTGCCTTCTCTCTTTTTCTAACACCTCCACAGACCCAGTCCTCAAACCAACCACGCTCCGTGTACACAGCCACCGCTGACGAGGGCTGGATACCTCAACAGGACTGACGACCTCCCCCCTCTTTTCTCCAGGGAGGAGCTCCTACATGGTCGCCCTGTCTGCTAGGTTCCCCTGATGCTCGCGCGTCCCTCTGGTAGCAGCCTGAGGTCCATGCTTAGCCGTGGGAAAGGCAATATCCACACACATCATGATCATACACTCCACGAAGCTGAGCTTGACCGCCACTTGGCATTTGTAGTCAGTTTTTAGATTTGAGCACAACCGAATTTGCCCCAACTATGCAACTTGTTCAGAAATAGAAAAGTGTGGCGTGTCCCACTGGCTTTCAGAGCGTAAAGCAGATACGTTTTACCTAAGTGGAAGCTGAATGTTCCCTAAAGCACCGTTAATCGCAATTTTAAGCCATAACAGACCTGTCAATCAGGTAGAAAAGTTCGAATGCTTCAAAGAACTGTATCCTGCAATGGAAGGATTTCTTAAGATGTATTTTTCTCTTAGTCTGTTTAATCCATCTTAAGGTAGATCCAGAGGCTGCTGAATCATACATCTGATAGCTTGAATATATAAACTACAGTATTCTTTCATAAGGGGCTTTAAAGCTAGTGTGCTAAACAGTACAGCTAGAAACTGCAATTTGAGATGCACTGCAAGGAAGGGAATGACAGCTTTCTCATCTGAGGAATTCTTTCTGTTCTCATGGGCCACTAAAGCTAGCTAAGATCTGCTACTACTTTGACATTCAAAGTAGTTGATTAAAAAAAAAATTCCCAAGGTAAGATTGAGTTCCAACAAGGGAATTTCCCTTACACCTTTAACACACTGGCAAATGTCTACTGATTTCTTTCTCTCCCCCCCCCCCCCCATATAGAAAGTGGTCATAGTTGCCCTTAGAAAACAAATAATTCAGTCAGGAAAGCTGTACCTAGGATATGAAAATCTCTGCACGGCAGACGGGAGATGTGTCAGCTGAACATGGAATGTGACCACACTTTAAATGATGAACTGTAATGTAAGGCAAGCTAGTCTACCACACTGGATCCTGCGTTCTCCAAGCTAGCATCCTGTCACCGTGTCCTTTGCCTCGCTGTCCTTCCCTAAGTGCCTCTGAGACAGGATAATGCCCTTCCTAAAGGCACATTGGGTCCGTTGGCAGCTGAGGCCTCTGGGCAAACATTTGTGCATCCACAGTTGGTAAATCATGGGATCTGGCTACAGTGGACCAAGATGTCTAATGGACCATAAAATGGTGGCTTTCTGTCAAGGAACTCATGTCAGTGTAAGGCGACCTCAGGAAATGTTTCCTCATCTGGAAGAGAGGTGTCTGGCAGACGGTCCACGATTCAGACATTCTTGGCAGGCCACACAGGTAGAGTTGTGAGTATTCTTAAAACAGTTCCTGAGTGTAGGATTGATTTCCTGTCCATGTAGGAAGCCTACTAGTCACGAGGTTTTTCTGGGTTGGTGCAGATTGTGGAGGAGGCATTTACCCTTAGACTGGGGAATGTCTACTAGAGTGTGCCAGTGCCCAGGTGAAAATAATTTTTCTTTGGCTCCTGAGCTTGGCTTCCATGAAGACTAGGTCATGCTTAGCTATGAGAGATTGTGAATGCTGTGTGTCAGATTTTGACCAGTGTAAGAAACATGAGAAGTTTTCATAAAGTAGTGCAGATTAGCTCACAGTGTACTCTTGGGACTTGGTGATTGTCATCGCCATTCTTTAGAAGGAATAGTGAGTGTTGGTGCTAAGCTATGTAGGTCGTAGAGAGGTGGTGCTTTCTTAATTGCTTCTGTGATAATTAAGGTATTATATAAGAGACTTCTGGTGGAATTGGTCCCGTTTTTTGATGGGCTCACGAACGGTAATTAGAAAGCTTCTGGTCCCTTTCTCCTTGAACTCAGTCCAGCAGTTGCTGACCGGGCACTGGTTATATGTTGATACCCTTCACTGCTCCCATCATTTGGGACGCTGAGGTCAGAACTCAAAGCCGTTGCCCTGGGATGTACAGTACAGGATGCAAATATTGAAATATTAATATCAAGTGGCAGGTGTGTCATTAATGTGCTGGCGGCGACCATCGAGTAAGTCCTGAGAGTCAAGAGGGGATGAAGTCCTGCATTTTATATCAATGAGAGATTGCTCTCTGGAAGTATTGAGCTCTGAATATTGTGTAGCCAGTGAGTATTTCATGGGTATTACCATTCAGCTCTATGTATAGAAGAGGCCTTCTGTGCCTAGTAAACTGCTTGTTTTTCTTGTTGTTGCAGCTCGTACCAGAAACTTTGATTGCTTTCTGAGCATTGACTTTGAATGATTGGTTTTGGCAAAAGGGCAACTTGTCTTGTATCATCTCTTTAAACTAAATTGTGTTGTTCGGCTTTCATACGCAAATGCAATGTGCAGCTCATGGACTTAGAAACTCCCAAGGGCCGAGGGAGGAAGGTGGGAGAGAACCTTCTTTTGATGATTTTTCTTCCTTAGTATGAGGTTCTTGTGTGGTGGAGGTGGAGTTACTGGTTGGCAACAGTCAAAGGTCATTTGGAACACCACGGGGGATGGGGAGAAAGAGAGCATCTGGTGAGACTATTTGCAGAATGGGTTCCCAACATTCAACACCCACTGCACTTCCCGTTCAAGGGTGTGGAGACACGGTTCCTTTCAGTGGTGCAGGACTGAACTCGGGACCTTGCATACGGCCTTAAGCACACGTTCCTTCTCCCCTGAGCAGCACCCCAGCCTTCTCTAGAGAGAATTTTTGTTTGCTTGTTTAAGAAACAGATTTGATCCCTAGGCTCAGGAAGTTAAAGCCGGTTCTTTAGGGTGGCTCAGAGCAGGGAATGAGTAATTTGTTCATTATAAAATAAGTTAACACCTACCACTTTTCATGTATTATTGCTTTTGAAGTTATGGAGACATTCTTCAAAGTAGAGGCATCTCCTTGTATGAAGAGAAGGAACATAGCACATACCCATGACCTGTCCACACTTCATGTTTAACTAGATTTTTCAAAGTGAATGTTATTCATGTAGCCAAGTATAAGACTAAAGTCACTTATGATAACTCACCTCAAATGTTTATAAGTCGAGTTTAACCATGAACACAACCAGTTTTGGTAGTAATTAGGATCTTAGCAGAATTTCCTAAAGTGAGATTTTATGAAGAAAAGGTTAATTCTGATTGGTTGTATCTGAGCTTTGGGGTTTCAGGTGCAGTATTTAATTGTTTTCTCCCGTCAGAAGATGAACATTTCTGCTAACTTGTAGACAGCTGTGGGTTTTCAGATTCCTAGTGAAGATTTGAAAAAAAGCTCCAAGCTACAGGCCCCCCATCTGTCACATCAGTTGACCGTGACAGTAAACTACACCCTCACGCTCTGGGAGGTTCTCAGAAACCCTGTTTCACCAACCATCCAAAATTTCTGTTTGGCCCACAGTTCTATCTCACAGTCTTTGATGAACTTCTAGCCAGAAAATGTCTTCTTTGTCTTGTTTTTGAGGCTGCTCTGTAGAACCCTGTGTGCACCGAGGAACATCACCAGTGTAGAAGGACCCAAAGCCCCCGTGGGAACTCTCCCATGAGCTCCGTAGCAAGGCAAGCATGTGCCTAAGGTGCTAGCTGATAATACCTTGTGACATTGTGTGTGTGTGTGTGTGCATGTGTGTGTCCTAGAACATGAAGGTCATTGTTGTTGCATAGGTACGTGCTAAGTGTTCTACAAAGCAGAAGAAGCCAGCCTTGCTATGTCTGTTCTGCAGACTTGTGAGTAGTCTTCCACGGCCAGGAAGCGGATGGCCGGCAGGTGAAGCTGGTGGCCTGGTGTCTTTAATCACTTCTCTCTTCTGTCATCTCATCCTGACTGCTAGTCTGAGGTCTACTGTACTGTCTCATGCAAAGAAGATGCTGCTGGCGTTGTCTGGCCCAGACTTCCTGCTGTGTTTCAACCAGATCTGTGTGTGTCTGAAGACGTTTAATTTAAGCAGTTCATTTGTGCTCAGCCTTAGGAAGGCCCCATGTGACCAGAAACTCACCTTATTGCTGTTGTTGGCTTTGGCAACATTAACTATCAAATGCCTTGGTGCTAAAGTATTTGTAGATGCACGTTCCTCTCTGAAGTCAGTGTTTCAATGCTCTGGGTTGGGAAACCTGAGGGTTTCCCCTAGAGAACAAGAGCCCCCCACCCCGCCCCCGCCACCTCATTCCCACAGTCCCGAAGCTCCGTACTGCAAAACTGAGAAGTGTGCCGGAGAATCCTTTTCTACGCAAAAGTCGGTGCTTTTGATATTTAGTTTAGCAAGAATAAGCAGATGCTAAAAATAATTTCAGAGAGACAAGAACATATTCAGATAATCTTATTATCGTCTCCAGAAAGTTTCAAGCCCTGTGAGCTGCTCTTTAGCACTGGGTTTGATGGTGTCTTTGACTGGTATTGTCCACTCTATATGTCGAAAGTAAAGAAGCTAATGTTATTGAAAACGAAGGTAATGGTAAGGCCGTTTAAAACTAAACTGAGGAGTAAAACTTGACAACAGGCGTTTGTCTTCAAATATATACCTCTACCCCAAACCCAAACGTTCTCTAGAAGCATGAAGCCAAGGCCAGCCTTTAACTTTGTAGTGTAAGGAATGTGAAACTGTGTCAAACTGGTATTGGGAAATCTGTGGAGTGTGTGTGTGTGTGCGTGTCCGTCTGTGTCTTTCTGCCTGTGTGTCTGTGTCCCTCTCTGTAGAGGCCTGTTTGTGATGAAAGGCTGCTTTGAGTTATAATGTAGAGTTTGACTTTTGTGGTTTTTAGAACAAATATTTATTTAGAGACCTGCTATGGTAAGGGCTGTGTGACCTATTTCTTTATGTTTAATGAAATGATTGTCAAAGGATTAGTAAACCTGGGTTTACAACATCACAAATACTTGATCATTGAGAATTAAGGAGACAAGTTGAAACACATAATAAAGTATGCTGGATTGAAATTTGGTTGTCTCTATATTTGGTGTGGTTGTTGTTGACATGAAGCAATGGCACCATCCTGCCTGTTCTGTGTAGGAGTTATTATGCCTACAGTTTTAGGAGGCCACTGTAGCGAACTTTTTCATCAACTTCCTAAGAGATTTCTTTTAGGTAGTTTATCGTTTATTCAAATTCAACAGACTTTTAGACAGCAGAACACTACCCTCAGTGTGGCGTGGTAGAGAATGCTTGCCCCCTCCTCTCTGGCTTCACGACACTCAGATAGAACTCTTATCCACACTGCAAATCCACCATGGCTGCCCTGCACAAGTCCCTCGGGGCTGGAAGGCCAGAGGCCCAACTCTGAATCTTAACCATGAGGAACTTGGGTTAAAGGAAGAAAATGGTTAACCTGGAAGTCACACTCACTGGCCTGAGTCACCAGATGGAGTCCGGGTTTGCCTAACATCCTGGGCTCCAGGACAGAAGGTGGGAGCAAAGGTTAGCATTTTCTGCCTGCTGCTACCAGAGTTGGTTCTGCTGAATGGTCTGCAAAGGTGCCGGGCTCTTTCCTCTACAAAGTTGCAAATACTGAGAAAGCTTCAAGCAAATGAGTTCCCAAGGTGAGATGATCAAAAACCCTCGGCCAACAAATTAATCAAAAGCCCCACCCCAACCCTGCTTCCAAAGGACAAGCCCACACTTGGTTCCCAAAATAATCTGGAATCAGTCTCTGAAACAAAATTTGTGCTCAGACTTTACCTGCGTAGATAAAGCACTGGAACTTAATGGAAATGTACACATGCCTTAACACTTTCCAGCCTCACATCATCCCGGCATTAGTTCCGGGGCCCATAGGATGCGTCAGTGCACTTTCATGTCATTGGTTTGTCCTTTAGCTCAAACTCTGATGGCTTTGTACTGAGGATATCTGAACTTCCACCAGGTATTTGAGATATGTGAAGTGTCAAATAGTTGCCCTACCTTACTACAGAATGTCAGAGGCCGCTCCTCTTAAGTACCACCCTACCCTGCCCCCTCCCAGCCTCTGCTCATCCCCAGCTGGTGCCCTACTTTAGTCAGACCAAAACTGAGCTTCCACACAGGAGTGAGAACAGGAGCTGTGTCTCTGTGTCCCACACAATTACACTTCACACGCTGGCCTCCAGGTCTACCAAACACTGGGTTTACATTCCTCTCCCGACTCAGTAGTTTTCCCAGTATGCGGCATCTGAAACTTCTGAGTGAGAGGCAGGAGGTGAGAGAGACGGAAACAGCAGCATGAGTCATGGGCTGAAGCCCTGAGCAGATATATTTAGTCGGCTTCGAGCACTGGAAAGATGATTTTCCATCTCGCGCTCCCCCACGCACCTCTCGGCATGCTGGAAGGGTCACAATGGTCCCAAGTGCCTTAGCTGGTGTGTGGGCCAGCACCTGAGCAGCTGGGAGAGCCTTGGTTCCTTCCTGGGCTACAGTCACCAGGAAAACCATTCACACATGAACGAAGGATGCTGCCTCGCTCTGGTGCCAGTGAGTGTGAATGCGGACCAAAACCACTGTCTTCTACTGGGTTTTCTAGCCCTTATACTGGGGAACTTCCCAAACTCAAAGGTTCGGAATCTGTACCCTCCCCCAACCCACAGGCCCAACAAAGCTGGTTCAAGGAACCAGTTTGAATTTAGGAGATTTTAGCAGCGATTCAAAATGGCATTGGTGTGTGCAGAGTAAGGGAATAGGATTTCTCCCTAGTTGCTTACATCTTCTGTAACTTGGACACACACACACAAACACACATGAACACACACACAAACACACATGCACATATACACACGCACACACACACACACACACACACACACACACACACACACACACACACACACGGCTTTAAGAAATGAGCAATAGGAAGGGTTATAGACTTTGATAACTTCATTTCCTTGTCTTAACCCCAGCCCTGGGGCTTTAAGTGTTATTGAAAAAGCGTCGTTTCCTTTGTTTTTTTTTTTGTAAAATTGCCAATGAAGTAGATAGAGATGGTCTCCGTGTCTTCATCACACAAAGTCATGGCAGAGCTGGGACATTACCTGCTCACCTTTGATTTTAAGAGCCAGCCTTTGACACAGCTCCAATTTATGACAGCAGCACAAACCAGCAGAGATCTAAAAGGGCACTCTGGGCCTGCTGCAGGGACTGAGATCTCAGGCACTGAAGAAAGGGCACACTTACTACGGAGCAAGATGCGTTCTTGTCAAACAAAATACATGAGAGCAAACTGGGGTGTCTGGAAGTGAAAGTGTCTTTAGCTGTACTCGAGTGCCACCTAGTGTTCACTGTGAGAAGCACATGCTCTGCTTCTATGCGCCTGACTTCAGAAAATCTAGGACCTTTTGTCTTCTGCAGATACTCAGTCCTTGAACAGGATTTGTTGGGCTTATGAGGTGGGGGATGGGAGGGAGCGTACAGACTTCAAACCTGAGGGCTCAGGACACTTTCTGGTACAAGGACTAGGAGACCCAGTAGAAAGCAGTATTTTTGGTCACATATCAGCTTGATGTCTCTGTTCCCTAACTGCAAGAGTCTAATTTTCAAAGGCCGTTCTCTCTATTTGCGTGTACGGCGTCATGGGTGACTTGACAGCCCAAAACACTGTGCTGGTGAAGTCCTCAGCAACAGCTAGGGAAGGCTAGCTCACTAGTCCAATGAGTGAGGTGACGTACGATGTTTCTTGAGTGTGGGATGGGGTTGGGATTAGGAGAAGCCACAGGTGGCCCTTGGAGGACTACTGTAGTTCCTAACAGCAGCTTTGTGGGTCACTGAGCCCTCGAAGACCCAGGGCAGAGCACATTTAGTTTGGGGATCTTACTTGACATCCAAGATCGCACTATCTACTAACATAAACCTTGCCAACGCCCAACAAAACTTGACTCTGTTGGGAAACTGAACAGGGGCTACACCTGTCCATCCCCCATTTTAGACCAAGATGGCCTCAGGTGCAGTTTCAGAGTGGTGGTAGGTTTTGACTCAGACGCCAACATCTGGTCAGCTGTGCCGACAGCTGGCAGGAGATGCCATCTGGGATGTGTCTTTGAAGGCCACAGATGTTCAGTGGACAGTCAGGGACAAGAAGGAGCGCCTGCTGAGTACTCGCCATTGTTGATCCAAAGCCCTTCTTTGTTCCTGTCAACAACTGTCTTCCAGAGGTTTATGGGCTTAGAGAGCTGTCCCAAGCTTGAAACAATCATAAACAATGGAGTTTAAAATGAACTTATCATGGCTTGCTTGTTTTCTTAGCCGGGTCTCTCAGTCCTGATATTGAGGAAGATCTTGAATGTCTGCTCTTCCTGCCTCCACTTCCAAGTGCTTGGATTGGGGGGTTCTCGCTGCACATCGCTTGCACAACCCTAGACACCCCAAAGTTTGTGTATGTTAGCCACACACCCTGGCGCCTGAGCTATAAACGAGGCTTTATCTAATGGGGTCTCACTATTTTTCTCTCCCCTGACCGTGTGTATGTGCTCCGTGAACGCTTGTACGATGCACACGCGTCTGTTCAAATGGAAGAACCGCTGGTCCTCTTTGGTCCAGGGCAAGCAGGGGCTGGACTAGAGGTCAGCCCAGTCCTTTGTGAGGTCATCTTCACAGATCAAAAGATATCTCTGGGCAGGCGGTCTCTAAGGTCCTCCCATTTCTTGAAGCAGGACTGAAGCTCTGCAGACACACGCCCTTCTCGCATGGGGCACACGGCATAAATTCTGACTGAATATACTGAAGCAGAGTCAGGAAAGGGAGGAGGAGGAGCAGGAGGAAATAATGCTGCAGGGTCATATGTGGAAATCTTAAAGAGGCTGTCAGGAAGGTAGAGTAATAAATGCTGAAGCCTGGAAGGTTGCTGAGGAAAAGCAGAGGCAGAAGGATATCTGGCCAGGGCATACGTATGTACGTACGTGAAACCACACAGTGATTCCCTTTCACACACACAAATCACTTGCGCTATTTCAAAAAAGAAGCATGAGCTAAAGATGCATCTGTGGCCTTCCGAACAAGATGCCCTCAAAACTTTGCTGTAGACGAGGCTGTGTGGATTCCTCAAGGACCAGTGGGCGAGCCTTTGAGTCCTTTGCTATCTCCTCCTTTCTTTCTTTTAGCCTCTAATCTACCCACACATCCCACACACTCTTAATTTCTTATCCGAAGGCCATTTCAAAAGTTAAAAAAAATTTTTTTTAAACAAAAGGATTTGGGATTTGTCAGAATCAAAAATGTGAGCTCTCGGTGGGCGGTTGGGCTTGCCTCAAAGATCATCCTTGCCTCTAAACTCTAAGGTGCCGTCCATGGGCGTGGCTTTTCAATTTTTTCACTACGGTGAAGGTGGAACCTTAGGTCCTTCGCAGGTGTCTCGGGCTGTCTACAGAGATGCTCCGCCTCTTCTTCCTGGACTGCGACGAGGGAAATTCAGAAAGGTCCTAACCGGGGAATGGTCTACAGTGCGTGGTTTCTGGGGGCAGTCTGGCAAGTACACTTCTGAGAATTAGACTCCAGTTAACTTGGAAGTAATGTGTGACCCCAAAAGCTGGCTGAAGTTCAATTTCTCTGAAACGGGTAAAAAGTTTCAACACCTTTTTATTTCCAGAAATGTTGCTTCTAGACTTTCCCGAAGCCAGAATTGTTTTTATAAAAAGTATTACAGAGTATTACATAGGATAAAAAAACGGGGGGAGGGGGCAGGGTATGCTTCCTAATATGTTAATGTCTTTACAAAGCACGTCATTCAGGACCATAAATACGTTTTCTCTGGATTCGGCAGACAACACCCGAATCTGATAAACAGCTAGTGAGGCTCAACAGTGCACCGACACTATGACTGAAGACTTAAGGTTAGCAAGGACTCAACGGGACCACGGGGCATTTTCTCGAAAAGTGTTTACTTTAAACACTTAAAGAAAAATATAACTTATCTACACGTCTGAATTATCTAAGAGGAAAGAACAAAGCCTCCGTCAAATTAGATAACAACAGCAAGACCTTGTGAAGCTGAAGACGACGTGGAGACGTCTGGATGAGGTAATCCTTCCACAGGTCTCTAGAAGTCCAAAAGAAACGGGGTGAGCTCAAGAAGACAGGTTTCCACAAGCAGTTTTGAACCATGTCTTTTAGAAAACCAGAGCTTGGAGATAGTTTTAAAAATATTCATGTAACACCATGTTTATGGAGTTAGCCCTTCACTCTGGGGCACTTCAATTTTACAGCATTTGTGATTTTAGTTTATTAAAATTGTCTTATAGAAAGATAACACTATACCTATCTTCCCAATGCTTAGGTCATTGATAAAACCGGGGGGGGGGGGGGAAGGGGAAGATAGGAATTAAACAGCCTTTGTCCTGTTCCTTCTTTCAAGAGGGCAACTGCGCATGAGCAGGGTGAACATCTATCTAGCAAGCACAGAAAGAGCAGGTCATTCTTACTTTCTTTATTGCTTATTCCCTCAGGATTTATTTTCTTTACCACCAAAATTGTGAGCCATGCCTTTCTGCTAAACGAGTTTAGCACGTCAAGGTAAGATACATGCAATGCTTTCCGGGAAAAGGCGTACGTTAAACAATATGTGATCCATACTGTGTGTCCTTGCTGGGGGGGGGGGGGGCTGTGGGTATCTATTCCTTTGTCCTGTCTAGGACAAAGCATGTGACTCTGATGAGCCCGTTTAAAAGAAACATACTAACACTACCAACCAAGCAGACACAATATTCCAAACTCAAAGTGCAAAGTCACTGAACCAAAGATGATGATGTTGGAAAATTCCAGTGGTTAGAAACAAACTCAAACTTCATTATGCAGGCAGGAAAGGTGTGTTGACAGATTCACCAAGGGCATCAAGCTTTTCAAACTTACAAAGGCACAATTCTAGCCATTTTGACTGGATAGACTTTATATACTCATGTCCCTACAATATTCAAAAGATAATACTGTTTTAGTACCAAAAACAAAGCATCAAAACAGGAAATGCGCCCCGCCCCTCCCTTCTTTGTAAAAATGGTGAATTACAATGAGTCTGTGTGTGAGCGTCACCCGCACATGCGCACATGAATTTCTACTGTGCAAGTGTACCCGGGGGAGCTCAGGATGTCGGGGGTCATGATTGCCACCACTAATTTACTCATGGAAACATGGAAAGAAATATTATGCCAGGCAACATTTAATCTAAGCAGAGGTGACCGGAGGGGAGGCGCTGCCTTCGATATTTGATAGCCATTTCTTGGTATCATTCCCCTCCATGTTGGTCAACATTCTCTCCGTGTGGCCGGGGGGCTGCTCCACGCGGGACACATCGAACGCCCGATGAACGGGGGTTCTGTCAGAGTGAACGAGAGGATGCAGTTGATCTTCAAAAGCATCCTCCTCTGGTTCCACATCCTGGGAATGCTTTTGTTGGTGCTGACTGGTGAGCTGCAGCCCGAGAGGAGACCGGAGCAGCAGCTCGGTCAGACCATTGCCACTGACGTCGCCTTCAGGAGGACGCCTCTCCTCCCATCCTAACTGCTTCTCAGTTTCTCTCCAGTGTTCAGAATTCAAACGATTCACTTCTGGAATGTCGTTGTTCCGTTCACGGTTTCTCTCTGGACTCAGCGTTGGTCTGTTCGGATGCAGGGTTTGGAGGTTGGCTGGCAAGGTCAAAGGAGGGGTTTCCCGAACCACGTGACTCGGGTCATCGCCTGACTCTGCGGAAGCCATCTCCGCTGGCACCAAGAACTCAGCAGAGGTGACAGTTGGAGTCCCACTTGCTTTGTTTGGATCAGGGTGACTGTTCAGCAGTGCAAAGGCCCTGTGGACAGCCCTCAGGTAATTAGTCCAGTCCTCCGGACTCAGGCTAGGGTTAGATCTGTACTCTTTGATGTCCTTCGCACCGGATAACTCCTCCAGGCCTTGCCAGTTGGTGTCTGAAGTGACACTGGACTGACTAACCTTCCCATCCATCCCATAATTGTCCTCTGTGAGAAGAGAAACCAAGGGACCTCGTTAGTGTAACGAAACATTTTTGAGCCATCCTAGTGAGCAATGTAAACTATTCTACGGATTCGTTTGAAACAGTGAAAAGTGTCCTCGCCTAGTATTTGACTGTTGACAAGTGGTCTTTGAATGAAGAGGTGACAGAGAACGATGGAAGTCTGAAAAGAGGGGGGCCAGGGGTGTAGGCGAGTTGGTGAAGCGTGGCACCCCATGCACAAAAGCCTGGGTTTGACGCTGGAGCACGGAAAGCTGTGATACACGTGATCACTGTACCCAGGGGTCGAGGCAGGAGGATGAGAGACTCAAGACCACCTTTGGCTACACAGAGGGTGTCTGGTGTAGAAACGGGAATGGTACTGCTCTGCCTAGCTTGTTCCCAGGGTTGCTAAGCTGCTCGGTGTGACAAGTCACAGACAGAGCCATTTATACACATTGGGTTCCAAGTCACAGATCGACTGCGGGATATTTTCATTTGATAGGCCAATTCTCAGTGCAGTATCATTATTTTTATGTCTCGGCATTTGGTACAAAAGCAAATCTTAAGTTCTGCAAGTGAGCTGCTCAGAAATGTCTCTTCATATCCATGGTCCCAGGAAACCTTTGTGTGAGCAGGTTGTACAGGGCACAGGGCACACTGGGCTTTCTTTCTGACAGTACAACACGAATTCCTCATAAAGCAAATGCAGCAAGTCGGTAAGACTATACAAAAGTCACACCTTTGATGAAACCATAAGGGAGATGTCTGTGATCTTCAGGTCACCTGCAAGCTAGAACAAAGACTAGATTCCAGACCCACGCTCTGGTACCAGCCCTTGGGAAAATGTAGGAGAGAGAAGTGGAGACAAGGCTAAGGTTGATTTGAAGTGGCCTGGGAGGAAATGCCACACTGTCCAGAGTCCCGGTGAGTCATGGTGGGTACTGGAAGAGATTCAAGTTGGTAATCACTGTCAAGATGCTCTAGAGATAAAGACATCAAGAAGAGGAGGACACTTCCAGAAAGTGGGTGGGGGAGGAAGAGGGGAGTAAAGGGAAGACATTTCAGTCCATGGGAGGGCCCATGACTTCCCAACTCTATCCCTTAGTAAGTCAATGGCAAGATTATATTATATTGGGTTATACTAACAGGAAAGACAACCTCCCCAACCCAGAAATCTTGTAAAATCTCCAAACTAATGAGATAAAAGCAAACTAGAACCTACACAAAATTACTCCAAAAGAAAACATGCAACAGGATCTTAAAAAGCGTATTCCCGATGAAGATGCGCCCTCCCCCCAACGACCATAAACTGACAGAACCCACAGAGTGGCCGTGCTGGGTGATCAGGCATTGAGGGCGTGAGACCGTCTGCAGTAAGAAAATCAAGTTGGTAGCAAGAATCCCATGGCCAGTCAAGGCTTTTCTTCAGGTCCCAAGGCTGCAGGAAGAGTTTGAAACCAGGAGGAAACAGGGTGACT
The DNA here is from genome assembly GCF_963924665.1 of Micromys minutus. NCBI lineage: Eukaryota > Metazoa > Chordata > Mammalia > Rodentia > Muridae > Micromys > Micromys minutus. Next base: position 3,668,264 of record NC_137961.1, read on the forward strand.
ATTTGAAAGGAAGGGAACCCAGGCCAGGTGTCAGAGAGGGGGAGAGGAGCAATTATCTTCATGACGAAGACAGCACAGAAGATGAAAGGTGACGTCCATGGACATGTAATACAAGAAGCCCCTCACCCGAGACAGTTCAGACTTCAGAATAAGCAAGGGTGCTCACTGGAGCATTGTTGGAGCCACTAAGAGACCTTTAGGTGTGCCCCCTTGAGGGACGAGCTATGTGCATGACATGAGAAGACAGGGCAGGGGTTGGACCACTGGAGATGGTCCAAATCTAAAGTGTTCCCAGGGCAAGAAGGCCTTATGCACAGCTGGTAGGCAAACTAAAGGAATCAAGGTGTCTCATGGGTCTGGACAGAAACAGACCTTCGGTACTGAGCTTCTTCTAGTCCTACAGGTACATGAAATGTTCAAAGTATCAAAGATTTGAAACAGAAAACACTGTGCTGTTGAGATATAGAATTTCCCAACCAGGGAAACTTTCAGGATGTGCAGTTATTTCTTTTTTGTTTGTTTTAGTTTTCAAGAATGAAACAAAACCCTGTTTTTTCGAGACCCGGGTTCCCAGTTCTCCGTAGTCAGGCTGGCCTTAGACCCACAGAGCTCCGCTGTGGAGAACTGGGATTAAAGACTTGCTTCACACCAGGTGCTACTACACATTTTAAATGGAAACATTGTATCAAATGGACACAGCCTACAGCAGCGCGTATTCAGAGTCCCAGTTCCAGAAGCTTGAGAAGTTAATGCCTCTGCTGTGGGAGGCACTGAGAGAAGACAATGGCCTGAATGCTTACACACCATCACAGGAGGCTAAAAGAGGGTCCCCACTGGGTGGCTTTCAAGCTAAGTAGCAGGAAAAGATGCTAGGGCAACTGTGCAGTTCCTCAGGTTGCCTCAGCCTTCTCTTCATCGAGGCCTTCCAGATGCAAATGCTTCATCACTGCTCAGGAAGCTACTCACTGAAGCTGAAACAGAGCTGCTTCCACCAAAGAAGCCGTTACTAAAAACCACTCAGTAAGGAAGCATCTGGTCCATATGGTTTCTCGGGAAGATGCTGCCCACCTACAGCGCTGATGCTTCCAAACTGTCCCAGGAAACAGAAAGGAGGAGAAAACATTTGAAGCCAGTATAACAGAGTACAGTAAGGCAGGACAACGGCTCCCCTCACCCTCAGCGATGTCCATATCTAAATCTGCAGAAGCCGTGGGCACTGCTTTAAGAGACAAAAGTGTGCAATGTCTAGGTGAAGCCAAGATAATCCCTGGGGTCCTTCTGGAAGGGGAGGGAGGTAGCAAGCAGGAGAAATGACTCTGGAATGCACAGGAGAGGGACGGAGGCAGAGAGGGAAAGAACAGATATGTTTGTGGCTGGTTTCCAAGATGAGGCAGTAGATGAGAAATGGATGTAGCCACCTAAACCAGAACGGGCAAAGAAACAGGTTTCTGAAGCCCCGAGTAAATGAATGAATGAAAACCTACTAATACCCCAATCTGAGGCCAGGGAGAGTCATTTTAGCCTTCTTGTCTCTAGCAACGCAAGAGAATAAATGCATGCTGCCTGGTGATGTGGCAGTAAATTGCTATAGCAACCCTAAGAAACTAACGCCATATTTGAAGCCAGGCAGAAGGATGGCTATAGGCAGACATTGCTGATGAATACAAGTCCCGTATAACTACGAGGGAAGAGTTCCATGTTATACTAGAAAAGCATGCAAAGCCACCCAAAAGAATTCAGTCTGGGAATAAAAGGTTTGTCCTGTTGTGATTTGGTCTGTGTATTAAAATGCTAAATTCTGTATCCCAAGATCTAGTTGCCCCAAGACAAGCGAATTCCCTCATATGCTGGTTAAAAACAAAATAAACACACACACACACACACACACACACACACAGGCACACACACACACACACACACACACACACACACACACCCCTATTGGTTATATGCCTGCATTTAAAAACTATTGGTTAAATAAAAATGTCTATAGCTAATTACTGGAGGGATTAGAGGTAGGCGGGTTCTCAGTTACCTGGCTGGGGTGGAGGGTTGGAACAATGAGGAAGGAAAAAGGAAAGAGAGAAGGAGCCCAGAGAAGATAGGAACCAGCAACATGTGCCCAAGTGAAATGCTCTTCCAGAAAACCAGACTGCTGGAAAAGAAATGACCCAGGAGGATCAAAGAGCAAGTTTTTCGGGTAAACAGTTAGAGAAGTAGCAGTCCAGTAGTTAGAAAAGCAGATTAGGGGTTCCCTTCAGTAATCCCTAAAGTCACATAAATAATAACCCATAGTCTGAGTCTCACTGTTTTGTAAGCCAGACCGGGATTAAGTTTAAATGCAATTTTCTATGTTGTCTTATCTTTTACCCTATGTATTAATGTAACTTATTCGTAGATTTACAGAGAAAAATTATCTGAGCCTGACAATTTCAATTTGCAACGGTATGAACATTAGCACGAAGATGGTTTATACAACTTGGTCTCAGAGTTTATCTGTCTCCCAGTGGGATACCCTAAAAGCACCTTGTTAGGGTCAAGGACAGAGTAAAATCATACCGGAGAAAACTGAGGCACAGACAGCTCTGTAGCTAATGTGCACACCTCAAGCCCAGATCTCATGTCTGCTCTCCAGACCCTTCAAAAAAAAGTACCCAGAAATGGCTGCTTCTGAATGTTGAATGGCAAAAATATAAGATGACACTGGACATATTTCAAGGCATCAAGCAGTGGGGTATTCAAGAACAACAGGGAACCTTCCAGAACCACACCAGAGAGATCTTAAAGGGATACCAGTGACCCATCCAGGAGAGAAAAAGAATATCTAGAGGGAAAGGAGCATTGCTCTACCCTCACACAGATGGCTATGGAGTGAGGACGACAACCAGTTCTTCATAGCAGAACATGACTTGAGAAATTCGGGAAGAATGATGGAGCTGGGAGAAACAGCTGTGGTGTTAATAATGAATAACAGAAGGCTGGAGTGGGGCTCGGTGATAGAGGGCTCGCTCCAACACCAGACTAAACCAGACAAGCACGGTGAGTGATCAGGTGAGAAAATCACAACTGCCGGCAGAACCCAGTAGGCTGACCACATCATTGATGCAGACCAGAAACTGTAGAGTGTGCTAGCCGGGCAAACAAGGCCTTAGCCAAAAAGCAAGGATCCAGAGACGGTATCCCAAGGCACATACAACACTGTTTATAACAGACCTGTCCCAAACAGATGACTCCCATCTTGCCTTGAGAACCCAGGACTGGCGTCAAGTTGAGAGGCATTTTAGGAATCGCCTGGTTGGTGGCTTACAGAATGCCATGACAGGCCAATCACAAAGAGTTGAGAAACTTTTCTGGTTGAGGAAAGGCGACAATTTATGTGATGTATGATTCGGGATTGAATCCCAGAGCAGAAAGGAGACACTATGAACATGACCTTATGGAAACATTTGGCAACACGTGGCCCCCGACGTGGGATTAGTTGATGGCACTGGCTGACATCATAGATGGCCTGCTTTCTCTTACTGTTTGTATGAGGAAGAGAAAAGGAGAGATCAGAGAGAACAGTGTCAAATGTCTCGGAGCTATTCCAATAACAGCCTTTCTGCAAATGCCAAATTATACGAAGACAGAATATTTGAAAGTTACTAGACATTAGGGGAGGGGATGTATCCTGGTTGCTGGAGTGCTGGTCTAGTAGAGATAGGAGCCCCCGGGTTCAATGTCCAGCATCGTATATAAACACATAGGGTGTGGTGGTATATGCCCATAATCTTAGCACTTAGGAGAAGAAATAGGGTCAGAAATGCAATGTAGTCTTCTGGGATTGCTGATTAATGAGTTCAAAGTTTGGGGTACGGGTGCTCATCACCTGTGTCCTGGCCCCTGACACCTCTCAGCACACAAAACCACTTTTCTATTGGGCTGTTTATTTAGAGAGCAATTACGTGGCTGGCTTCATTCTGAAAAGTAAATCTTTAGATTAAATGTAAAGGGTTTCAAGTTACAGATAAGTGTCGCCCCATCCTGGAAACAAGAAGGTCATGAAACCACTAAGAGAATTTCCCAAATACGCCCAGGTTTTAAGCCGAGTCACCAGCTTTTCCAGATGACACTTGTAAAATATTTCAGTTTATGTTTAAGATTGAGTACCACACACTGTTCCCTCTCACAGCCTGCTTCATTCATGCAAGTTGCTTTGCATCCTGTATTTTCTTTACTAGCAAATGCTGTCCCTCCCTGGAGCTTGTAACACTGCAAGCACACACACAGCATGGATGTAGGCAGCCAGGCATTACCATGGAGATGAACAATGATGTCACCCACAACTATCCTCACCGCTAGCAATTGCCCAGTGTGAACAGAGTTCTCATGGCCAAGGGTGGATCTTACTTCGGTCTGTGGCCTAGAGTATTCAGTGAAAAGGACCAGGCAGCTGACCTGTACTATAAAGCTGCCATGAACTTCTCAGCAGCCCTGAAGCCACTGGGCTCTTAGCCACGTTGCCAAAACTTCTTGGACATATCACAGCATGGCAGCAGAAGTGATGTTCATGCACCAAGGGAAAAAGAAACTTCCTACCACAACTGCTGATTTCTTACCCACGCTGCCTCACAGTTAGAGCTTATGCCTTTGACGAGAATGTCGGTATTGCAAGGCACCCGGATCACACCTCTCACCTCCACCACGCTCCCCGGCTAGCCTGTCACCTACTTCCCTTTAGAAGCAGCTCATTGCTTCAGGGATGCTAAATGGCATCAGGAAAGGTGGCAGAGAGACAGACAACAAAGCCAGGATACTGGGGCCATTTTACGGTCATTCCTCTATCCTCCATCTGCCCCCACAGCACACCATGCTCCTCTTTTCCTTCTTTTGCTTCTCTGTGGAGGTATCAGTGTGGATAGCGGCAAATAATTCACACTGCTTTAGGTAGGAAGTGGCATCCTAAGTGAGCTCGTTGACGGGACTTTTGGACACAGCAAAGCATCAATGTTCCTTTAGCACTGACGGTGATGACAGTATCCCCCTTCCCCGTCCCCAAACTGACACATTTCAGATAAATTCTGAGCCAAGGCTCAGGATAGGAAAACAGCAATGGCTGACATTTCTGGACGATCAGTGGACAAGCTTTCAGGTGTGTGGCCTCCTCCGTGTGGGAGAGAAGGATGAGGGTTGAAGGGGTAAAGATCGCAAGATGAGGGTTATGCATGAGGTTTTGTGGGTCTCCACTCCGTTCCGGTGTATTCTGGGAACTTCCGGTCTGACCCGGAACATCCTGTACCTAAGCCCTGGCACCCTCTATCTGCGCCCCTCACCCTACCCCCCGGGTGCTCCCTATGTCCATTGCTTTTGCCACCAAAGTTGTCTAATGACTCTTAACAAGGAAATTCTTTGTTCTTTCTGACTTCGGCTTCTGAGTGTTCTTAAAATTTCCCTTAGTTCCTTTGAAACATATTTGCAATATTCTTAAATGGGGAAAAAATTATCCCCCACTTAGTCCCATGCAACCCCAGCCCCTGTGCCCAACGGTGTAAACAAACAAATAAACAAATAAACAAATGAAAAGGAAAATCCCGTCGTCCCAGAGGCCACGCCCCCTTTCCAGTCACGGCATTCCTTGCTTCAGAGCATCATTTGACAGACAAGCAAACGGGCATGCGCAGGAGAGAGTCCATGCTCAGCTATCTCATGGGGACAGATGCATTGACTGACAGCTGACTGACGGGCCAGGAGCCAGGGACTCGGTGGGAAGGAGGTCACTGTTAGAACACACATGCACCACGGCCTATGCTCTGTGCAAGATGGCAAGGAACAGAAGCTAGTCGAAACGATGGATCATGCAATTATGGGAAAGAAGGTGCTGGAAATTAAAACAAAAACATGTGAATACCTGTGCGGGTCATAGTTTCCTCCTTCTTTAGTTCCTGACATAAGGAAATACAAGAGGAATTGGTTAGCTTTAGAACTCACAGAACTTTCACTACGCAGTTTCCACGAATACAATTAAATCCCTGGAAAGAAACAGGCTTGTGTTAAATACAGGCAGCATAGAAATCCAATGGAGACAGTCTTTTATTTACTAGTCTCAGAAGGACTGAGTTCTGAGAATAAAAAGGTTTAAATCAAAATTGTAAAAAGACAGTGTCTGGCATCAATGTGAGAAGAGGCCTTTGGTCTGGTGAGGGCGCATTTTCCCAGTGTATGGGAAGCCAAGATGATGAGGTGGGGAGGGGTAGTGGGAGGGGCAGCACCTTCATGGAGACAAGTGGAGGGGGAGGAGGGATGGGAGTGGGCTAGGGGAAGGGAATAACATTTGAAGTGTAAATACAGAGAGCATCTAATAAAAAAAAATTTAATTGTAAAAAAGAAAAAAAAATTGGATTACAACGAGAAAGCAGAAGAGAAAAGTGTTTTCAGAAGTTCATGTAATTCTGCATACATTGTAAATTTTGAGAGGAGACCATAGTGCAAACATGGTAGAAGTCCCTTGTCTTGTGCAGGTGTGCAGATGAGGGTGGAGGGGTAGACGGAGGGCACTGTGTGTCCACCCCTTAACCATGACAGGAAGAGCTTCTGCCATCCCTGGGACTGTTCAGGACATGGCAAGGGCTCATCTAAGCCTCCACCTCACCTTCCATAGATGCTTCTGTCAAAACTGAGGCTTTCTGAGAGAATTCACAGACACATGTAAGACACTGGAGGGACACAGCCAGTCTCTCAGGAATTTCATTTCCCTGTGACTGTACCCAGAGGGAGAGACTTCGAGATCAAACTATGTTTGGACCTGCTTACAGAGCTCCTCCTAGACATATAGTTCAAGTACCCTAAACTATACACTCATACATGGAAATGTTTCAAATGGAGGAATATCAATGAAACAAAGAATTTTCTAAAGGAAGTCATGTTTTTTCCTTACCAACGTCAAGGCCCTTGGGTCTCGGGTTACACTGTTTGTACCCTTGGCAGCTTCGGAGCTCCATCAGCTGGATGTGGAGCTGATTTAAGATACCCCGTTCTACTGTGTGCACTGTATTTGTGAGCTGTGGATAAAGGAGACAGGGTATGGGATGTCAGTGCGCGTCTGCGTATCTCGTCCCCAACCACCCCCCACATCTAGCAAAACATATTGTCTCACTTGATAAGGGTCCGTATTCATGTCAAAATACTCCAGAAAGCCAGTGGCGAACTCGCAGAACAGGAAATTGTGCGTCTCGTTAACGGTACGCAAACACCAGTAGGTGTTGTTGTTGGAACTTGTGCATGCACAGAAAGATCCCACTGTTGGAGAAGAGAGAGAAGGGAAGAATGAAAGGCCTCACAGGCTAGGCCAGTATTTCCCCAGCAGCTTCACGGTGTCTGTCTTCTGAGTGCTGTGGTCGACTGTCACAGACAGGCACAGCCTTTCCTTCAAGCAAACTAGCCGTGGAATCTGAAAACGCAAGGGGTTCATACCGGCTGAAGAACCAGGCTAAGCCTTAGCCACCAAGGAAGTTTCCTTTCTCAACTCTTGAAGGTAGTGGCCTCCAAAATGGAACAAATGGCTGGAGTATGGGAGAACAGTACTAGAGTTTTTATTTATGGTTGATTTTTATCTTTTCTCGAAGAGAAAACCATGGTTGTTTCATTAAGCAACAGAATTAATGCCTTTGCTCTGTTTCAGGGTCACACAGCCAGGGTCAATCTTACATAGGGCTGGAGCCCAACTTGACAGAAATGGAGAGAATGTCACATGCAATTACAGAAGCCCCTCCAGCACCGTGGAGAAAGGACTCTCCGCATGTCGTTCATAACTTACGTTCCTCCTATTAGTTCATACTTACATGTTAAAACCCCAGCAACATAAAACTTCTAACCCATGTAGAAATGTACAAATCAATAATTTAAATGGGCCTCGAGCTTGTTTTATAAACAATATGAATATAATAACTTCTGATGGCTCTGCACAAAGAACTGATAATTCTCAAGGGTATTAGAAATTTAACAGTGTAACTTCAATAAACGGCTGTTCAGTTAATAAAGGTATTAACACTGAAGATCACGGAGATAACCATCACATCCTTGCATCCTTCGGTGCCCGGCAGTGTACGCTGTGGGCCCAAGACGTGAAAAGGAGCCTTTTATGACCTCCAAATTAAAATGAAAACGACTCTTAAGATGGTTTTACTATTACCAGTTAGGTTTTTTTTTTTTTTTTTAAATAATACATAGGTCAAGTTAGTATAATAGTATAAGAAGAGCCAATTAAATATGGTCAGTGTGTTCCATTTGTGTAACTTGTGGGCAAATAATAAAAAGGACAGACATTCAGATCTCAGCACCCGTATAAAAAAGTGGGCACCTCCCAACCAAATTCTCTAACTGCAGTTCCGTGTACCAGTGCCCTACTCTGGCTCTATAATACATGCATTCAGACAGAGAGACAGACACAGAGAACAACAGAAACATGTGCGCGCGCGCGCACACACACACACACACACACACACACACACACACACACACACGAATATAATTTAAATGTTTTAATTGAGAAGGAGAAAACAGCAGAACAGGACTGGAACACACCATGTGGGTCTTTCCTACACTCGCTGGTGTGTTTCTTTTTAGGAGGGAACAAGACATCACCAGGAGGTCATTCTGACTCCCTGAGGATGGTTTGCAGAGATGAGAGGATGTGGGAGACCACACAGGTGGTTTGTTGGCTGGGGTGTTGGCTTAGGCAAAAATTGTGGCAGCCGACCTTCTAAAAAGCTGTAAGTCATCCTGCCTCATTCTTCAGGGGTTTTCCAGTCCTGGCGTATCACATTGGTTCCTTCCGTGTGACATCGCCACCAGCTTCGCTCCTACCTCACGACCCCCGCTCACCCGCTCACTCTGCTGGGATGCTGATCTGCTCTGTCTGGACAGTGTTCCTGTAACTCTCTAGGTTCCAGCTCACTTGTCACCTTTTCAAAGACACCCATCACTGCAGCTCGGGTACAAATGTCCCCCGAGGCCCCGCAGCAGTGTCTGAGCTTGGACCTTCCAGGAGGTCTGACGTTGGCACATGAGTCGGACGAGGACCGCAGGGCTGTGCCTTCCTTTTATCTCTCTGCTTCCAAGGCATCGTGAAGGATAGATTTCTCTATCATGTGCTTCTTCTGTGATGCCCCACCACAAGGCCAAAAGTAAGACAACCCATCGGCCAAACGGAAACTAAAATTCTGGGCAGAAATGAGTGTTTTGCTCTTTTAGGTTGACGACATCATGTATTTTGTCACAGTGGTGGAAAGATCTCTCTCTCTCTCTCTCTCTCTCTCTCTCTCATACACACACACACACACACACACACACACACACACACACACACATTCCTTATCTCTAAAAAGTCCCCATGGGAACTTTATTTCATTCCATGGCAACAAAGTGTGATTACGTCCGGCAGCCCATTTGCTCTCTTACTTTCCCTTCTCCCTGGAATTAAAGTGTAATAAGGACAGACCCCTCCTACCCGAAATAGAAAAGTGTCTAGGGATTTCCAAACTCCATTGCAGGAGCCACATTAAAGGCTGTATGCTATGAGTAAGACTCACTGGGCCACACACAGGTGTGACTGTGAGCACACATGTACACTCAGACACAAGTCACGCAGCGGCAGGACTGAGAGGCACAAGCTGCCCAGGACTGGCCCTTCATGTTCTATTGGATGATCTGGGGAACCCCATAGGCTCGAGAAGCTTCTCCACTGACCCTCACAAGGTTGGGGGGTTTTATCTGTGCTCCTGGCAAGCCTGCAGTGGGGCGGTGTGGCCTGCTGGAGCCTAGGGCATGCACGCTTCCTTCACTGCTCAGAGAACATCATGTAGAGACCAGAGAAAGCAAATGTACTCTTTTCAAAATGGCGCAACTAAGTCTCTATCCCATGCTGTTCAAAACAAAGGAGAATAGTTGTGTGGACTCCATGGTCTTCCATCAACGGGGACCAGGATAAGGAGGGTGTGGGCTCTGGGTTTACCAGATGCTTACTGTTTTTATTCCTTTGAAGATAGATGCATTAGAATCAATTCAGGAGATGGATCTGGGGGAAAGGGCAGATGAAGGGGAGAGATGGGGGTGGGGAAGAGAGAGGAACCTGTAGTCAGAATGTAATATATGAGACAGAAGAAATCAAAAAGGAAAAGAGAATTGAAGCAGAAACCAATCTTTTTGGAACAAAAATGGCCTGGGCATTTAGTCTATCGACCTAACAGGTTCATTGGGTAGAATCTTCCTCAGGAAGCCTCTGTGTGAAACCTCAAGGAGACGCTTGGTTATCTTTAAATGAAAATATCAACATTTCTAGGAATAAAAGCCAGGCTACCTTAACCCTAGCATTTGGGAGGTGGGGGCAAGAGGACTGCAAATAGGAGGCCAGCCAGGGTTTCATAGTTCAAGCCAGCTTGGGATACACACAGAGACCATATTGCTAACAGTGAGAACAAAGGGCTGGAAAGATGGCTCAGTGGTTAGAGCACTGACCGCTCTTCCAGAGGTCCTGAGTTCAAATCCCAGCAACCACATGGTGGCTCACAGCCATCTGTAAAGTCATCCGATGCCCTCGTCTGGTGTGTCTGAAGACAGCCAACAGTGAACTCATATACATAAATAAATTTTTAACAAATCAGAGCAAAAATTAAAACAAACAAACCCAATCAAAACCAAAAACCAAATCAAACCAAACCAAACAAACCCCCAAAGTTTTTTTCCCCCTAGCAAAATGCTTCAGGCATAGAATGTGGTGTTTCCCATTTGGATCCCCCTGGATTGACTGGTTTATCTGTGGGTTCTCAACCTACATTAGAACAGCAGGAGTTCTCCGCACTCCAGTGAGGGTAAACCCCTGGGAGACTTACAGTTCCAGAATGGGGCGGTCTGCCAGTGGTTGTTGTCATGGGTGAAGCAGGTGAGGCCGGGCAGGCTGCACTCCTCCCCCTTCCTCTGACGTTTCTTCTCCTTCCTCTCCTTCTTCCTCCGACGATGCTCCTTGAAGAGCTGCAGTTTGCTGTCCACCTCCTGGGCAGCAGCCTCCCTAGACCAAGATGAGGAACGTTTTGTCAAGACCAGAAAGCACTTTATAAGAAGTGGGATTGTTGTCCGGAGCCTTGCATAGACACATGAGCACGGGAGGTCTCTGCTTTTTCCCAGAGGGCTTCAAATACAGCCAGTGTCCCGGAGGCGAACCCACCCAGTGACAGTGTTCCTAGAACCATTAAACCTAATGGTTACTTGTTCTGAGCCCGCGATGGAAATAAAAGTTAGCAGGGAGGAGTCAGTGCATCTTGCCAGCCACAACCTTTGGACAAATGATGTCCTCTCCCGATAGCTCAGTCCATATCAAACGGCCATGGACTCAGTGAACAGTTAGTTGGACCAGATGGGTGCAATGGGTGGATTCAAATATCCTTTGGCAAATTATCCATGATAACATCTTAAAATAAGGATTTTATCATGTTTTTTTGTTTTGTTTTGTTTTAAATATACTTAACTTCTGAGAATTCCAACTGTGTGTACAATGAGATATGATCATAGGGACCCCACATGCCACCTTCACACCCCACCCCCACCCCATACCCCCTTCACACCCCACCCCCACCCCATACCCCCTTTCACACCCCACCCCCTTTCACACCCCCACCCCTGCCCCCGCCCCCATGCCCCTTTCACACCCCATCCCCACCTCAGAGCTCCCTCTGCACATCCTGTTCCCAACTTCATGGCCTTCCTTTTCTCTTTAATAACACACTGAGTCTAGTGCTGCAGTGTGGGCATCCCTGAGGAAAATGACTCTCCAAACTCCCACAGCTACCAACCGCAAGGCTCCTTGGTTAGGGGTGGGCCTCATGAGCTCCGCCCTCACCAGCTTTCTTTTTTTTTTTTTTTTTTTTGTTGGCTCCATTTTATGCCCATAACCACCACTGCTGCAAACTCCCGAGAGTAACATCAATGTCACGTTCAAAGCTGGGGCATTGTGTCCCCTCCCCCTCCCCCTGCACATCTCAGACTCTTTACACTTCCTTTCCATTCCCCGACTCTGCGGGTGTTTCTGTTTCCCCACATAGTTTAAATGTCGTTGAGGTTCAACTACAAAATCTCTCACACATATGACTCTTGCCATTGCTTAAGTGTCCATGTGCTTCCTTACATCTGAGAGGCTGAACACCCTAATTTAGTCAGGGGTCTGTTACTCTCTGAGTTCCACCATAGATTCTCTGGAATGCAGGCATCCCTCCGTCTCCAGGGACAGCCCCCAGCCCACTGCTCAGACCAACAGGAAGCCACTCACTTGAAGGGGTGAAGGTGGCTCTTTAGCTTCTCTTGTCCTCTGACACCTTTCTCTTTGTTGTAATAGCTGCAGGCCAGAGGGTTAGAACATGAGTCTAATATATGTAACCCCTCATTCGGTTACATGGTTTATAACACACACACACTCTCTCATGGAAATATTCACAATCACTGTTATACTCCCCACTCCCCCACTCATACACACACACACATGCTCACACATACTCACTCATACACTCACACAAAAAATATATATGCACACACTCACACACAAATACACACACACACACACACACACACACACACGCAGACACACACAGTCACTTAAGTGACTTAAGTGGTTGAGGCCAGTATGCCGCACACACAGCATTAATGAAACAGGGGCCTCCTCCTCCCGGCGGTGCCCTGGGATGCCAGCTTACCTCTGCTTACCGCAGCTACACTCCTCGGGCTTCCTTTTCTTCAGGTGTCCCCTCACTTCTCTTAAATTCTTAATCTTATCCTGCAGAACCTCAATCTGAAAAACACACAATCACACCACCTTCTAAGCCCAGGATTTCCATTTGCAGAGTGTTCTCCACCTTGTTGGCTGTATTCTGTAATTAAGACTATTCTCGGGACAGCTGGGAAGGGCGAGTCATAGAACAGACACGTTTACGTCTACGTTCCAACCAGTACCATGGGAGCACTAACAGACACCTCTTTATAATTAAATAATTTCTCAAAACCATGCAAAAGGCCATCGGATTCATCCTCCCCTCCCCCACTCTTGCCAGTCACAAAGGGGTAAGGAGCACACAGCCATGTGGATTGCTTTCTGTTTGTTTGTGTGTTTGTGGAAATAGAACCCCCTTGCTTATGACAATCAAGTCACCAAGCTCCGCCCAGCCCCACGGCTGACCTCTTTATCGATGTAGGCCTTATGGTCCTTCCACGCTCTGGCTGACTGGTACAGCTCCCTCTCACAATGGATTGTGTCGTTTGGAAGAATAAAGCATCTGGAAAATCAAAGAGGACCCAGAGGGACAGGGTTACGTTCTAATGTCAGCAAACAGACAGACACGGGAGGGATCAGAGAGCAATCGGATCTTCACCCTCTTCTGTAGACAAGAGCACTGAGCTTGGAGCTGATTCCCTCACAAAGATAAAGGAGAACGGGTCCTGGCCACTGGCTGGACAAGGGACAGGGTCACTGCTTTGTGACAAGTTTATCCCCAAGTTGCTACACCTTCTCACATTCATCCTCCCTTGAATAGGATCCAGTCCCCAAGTTCTTTCTGCTCTTCTGAGGCAAGCCAGCTTTTTCTGTCTCTTACACATCTATCCACTCCCGGTCCACAATCACTTTCTAGAAGATTCTTTTCTTTACGGTGTGCTTCAATTCTGAGGCCTGATTCTGCAATGCTCTAAATCTGGAGGACCATGGAGCATGGAAAAGTCTCCAGAAAGTGCCCAGAATCGTGTCCATCTATTTCCAGGCACTTCTGTAGGCACTTGGGGGTGGACATTCCGCTATGACTGCTAAGTTGAGATATGGCCCAATTGCTCTGCCTGGGTTCCCAGGTACTCAGCCATCACAGTAAACAACCCAGGCATGCATCCGGGTCTCTGAGGGTCCTAGCTCCTCCTTGCTTTCTTATACCCCTTGCGTGTGCAAGCCTTTAGGCACTGCATTGCTGAGTGATATTTTTTTTTTCTAAGTGCAGTGATGATTGTGTGGGGTGTGAGGTCACATTGTCCCCCACCCTGAGAATTACATGAGGAGGCTCACTTGTGTGTCACCCGGACAGTGGTGGGTAGCCCCACAGGATTGTTTCTGTCTGCCATCATCTCATTCCTGATGCTACCAGCAGCAGCCTGGTGGCCTCCGAAGCCCTGGTGGCCCTCGTCATGACGCTTAGCAATTTTCCTCGGTGGTAACACTTGCAATTCTTCCTCTTCCAGATTTATGTCATATATTTCACCTTCGAATTCAACGGACAGGGACCGAGTCTGCCGGGTGTGCACAAATCTGGGCTTATACCCTGGAATGAGAGGGAAAGTCAGTACGACAGATGCACAGATGCGGGTGGGAGGGAGAACAGTATCACCGGTCACTGTGGCATCTTAGGGATACTCGGTGCAGGCTGCATAGCCACCGGGCACCTTGGTCCTGGGATAGGTCCTGAAATCACGGCAGCAAAGGGTACGTTCTTGTCCTGTGATTGATGTCACGCTTCTCTGGCCCTTCCTTTGTCAAGGGTGCTAGCAGGCTATAAGCTGCAGCATTTAGTTATCAGTATGAATGGCGGTTAGCATGGAACTATATAGCTCCTGTCTGTTATGTATAATGACCATCTTTTCCTTAGCTTTAGTTGTCCTTAATACGTCGTATATCTATCTTGAATCAATACAAACATTGTCACAATGGTCCTCACGCTGAAGACAAACAAACTCAGGACTGGTTCTATCATCCTTTCTTCGTGAGGGAACTGAAGACTTGAGACCCAGGATGCGCTGCCTCATCTTAAGCCTTACCACTGCCTTGCGTTGCTTCTTCCAAAAGATGACCCCTCTAAACACATCATGTTTACACAAGCACAGGGCAGCGCTCTAAAACAATTAAATTTGTGAAAGTTTGCATCAGCCAAGTAATGTTTGAAACGCCCGAGACTAAGAGTAAGGACCCTGCACACCCAAGACTGTGGGATGCTGCCTAGTGCTCACCGGGTCCTGAATAAGCTCTAACCTCTGCTTACACGTTTGGGTTGTGCCAGGCACACTCCGCTGGTCTTTTCTCCTCAGCTTCCTAAGTCAGGAACAAGAGTGTCAGAGACGGGGGAGAGAAAACCCTCTCCCGTTCTAGGACACACCTCCTGACAGGGGAGAGTTCCTGCTGCTAAGTGAGATGTTTGTATCAGGGGACCTTGTCCCTTATTAATTTTAGCTATGATTTTCTCATGTAAACGTGAAATTTCCTTCCAGGAGGAAAGACAGTCCCATAACTCTGTGGTACTGGTTATGAACCATTGTAAGAATCCGTGAAAACCAGAGAAGAGTAGTCCACTTAGATACAGATAAGGGATTCATGGTCCTAAAGTCCACTGTGTTCAGCTCAAAAATGTCTTCTTTAAGGAACTCTGATTTTCTTAAAACGATTTGTGTTCAATTCTCTGACACAAGTTTAAACAGAACTTACTTTTTCCCTAACACAGAAGACACAGATTTGAGCCACTTCTGAAACGTACCACTAGGTGGTAGTAGACTCTCATCCTTCAGTAGCCCGTCCTCAAGTTTTCTGTGCCAGTCACAGCTACCTGAGAATTTTTGCTAAAGCTATGGTAGGCAGTAAGTAAGTATATGCTATACCGAGTTCAACAAATTTGGTACTACCACTCAGCAAGATACAACCGTGTGACCACTTCAAAGATACACACAGTCTAAAACATGAAGAATATGCGTTTAAAAACCGTTCGTGTCTTTCCTCTAAGGTTAAACACACACGAACCTGAAAATTAACTTTTAAAGCAGCTTAAGACAAGGCATATTAGAACATTACCATGAAGGTAAAGTCCAATGCATCGAACCTTTCCCCACTGACCCCATGAAGTACCCGCTGGAGCCCTTTCATGTGTGTGGATGTTCTGTGTATTTTTATTTTATGCCAAATAAAAATGCTTGCAAAGCAAAATTTCTACTTGATCTCTTATATCTTACTTTAAACTGAGCAATGATTTCTTTTTGCTTTCATCCTGAAATTTAGTTTTTTTTTTTAAATTCTTTTTTGTTTTCATCCTGAACCGCTAATATCTAATGTGTTGTGGGGGAGGTTGTCTTGAGAAGGATCCGCCTGCCGCTGTGGGGGGTCAGAAGGTTGGGCTTACTTGGTGTCCCCTGGTTCCTCAGGAACGGCCTTTGGTTCTTTCTCTGGCTTCTGTTCGGGCGATAGGCGGACTCCCTACAGTGGCACTCTTTGTCTTTGCCCTGCAAGCCTGGAGAGTAGGGGTTGCGCGCGTTCTGGCGCACGGAGAGCAGGTCGCTGGGTCCCTTACACTTGTGGATCCGAAGCTTGCCGGATGTGTCCTCGATACACTGCCAGTTCTGCGAAAGCCAGAGGGAAGCAGTTGGCGACGCACTAGCGAGGTGTCAGCCCGTCTGCTCCCCTTCCCATCCCCCACTCCTGCCCAGGCCCTCACTGGTAATACCATTAAGGAGCGTGAATGGAAGGGGGCTGGCTTTTAAGTGACCCGGAAGTAACTGCTCTCAGTTCTGTGTAGTCTGTGGCAGGCACGTACAGACGACAGTGCAATCACTGGGAATCGGAACGGCCCCGGTGACACCGGAGCTGATAAATGGATCCCGACCCCCCAGACTAAACAGTCTTGAATGAACCGTGTTAAAGCCCTTAGTGTCCCAACACGGGGCCAGCTGCCAGCGATCCTACCACCAGGACCCCAAGCCGCCCCATTTGTTCTGGAAAAACAAACTTGCCTGCTTTGTTCTTTGCCTCTGGGTTTCTAAAGTGAGCCTGGGCAGCAAGGCAGAGGAGCAAGACGGAGGGGAATTTAATTTGAGGCCATTACAGGCAGAGCCTGCTCTGGGTACCCCAGACGGAGGCAGACTCATCCGGATTTTTTTTTTTTTTTCACCTTCTACAAACTCTACACACCCACAGCTTGCAGCGCGCCCCAGGGAGATGGAGTCCACCTTCCCAGAGTTTTGCACAGAGATGTGGGGATGCAAGCTCACTGTTCTGGTTTCAACAATGTCCCTCCACTTGAGCAGGCCTCTCAGAGGCCCCTCTCCGTGCCAAGGCACCAATAACACCCTTACATTTCGGTTTCTCTCTTACAAGCCCCAACGTACTCCTTGGTCAGCAGGAAGAACCCCTGGTCTTCATTTGAGGTTATGTTAGCAGGACAACGGAGGGGGCGGTGCTTAGACTAGCACTGTCCCACGTACAAGTACTACCTGTGCCCTTCGGTGCCTTTTAACGCCAGGTTTCCAAGCTGAGGCCAGTGTAATATGCACCAGACTGGCTGTGGCAACACATATTTTCAGGTCTTAACATAAGTACTGTCTTGGTGGTTCACGCCTTTAACCCTAGCACTTGGGAAGCAGAGGGTAGGTGGAACGCTGAGTTCAAGGCCAGCCCAGACCACAGAGTGAGTTTCAGAACAGCCCGGGCTACACAGAGAAACCCTGTCTCAATGCCCCCACGAAAGTCCTGCGTAAAAAGAATACCCACTCTAGTACCCTCCGTGAGGATCTCATATCTCCAGCTCCCTCTGGTAAGCCAGTACCACTAGGAGGTGTTTCGGAAGCACAGATTTCTGATGTAAAAAAGTTCAGCCAAGGAAAATAAATGGCTGTAAATAAACAAAATGTGTCACACGAGGCCTTCTCTGTGAACAAGGGCTCTGCCGTTACCATCCATTTTCATCGGGTGAGTTGCACGTCTGTGCTAGAGGTTTAATTATCAGAGCTACAACTGGGGCTTCTGCCCCCACACCCCGAGTGTATAGAATTCATGCTATGGACCCACGTGAGCCCCAAACCTCCGGTGATTCCGAATGACTATTTCATGTCCGGTTTGTCTCTTTTCAGGCTTGGCCTGAAGTGCCTCGAACCTTCACAGAAGAGCAGGCTGCTAAAGAAAAGGTGGCTAACTACCAAGCGAGTCGGGAAAAGGTGACACAGACCTCAGCCATGTGAGGACCACGTTGCAGAATATGAAGGAGAGGCAGGACAGAGGGCTCAGTGCATAAGCGCTTTCTGCTCTTCTAGAGTATCCGGTTCAGTTCCAGCATCCATCCGGACCGGGCAACTCACATCCCCCCAGAACTCCAGTTTCAGGGGATGCAACACTGTCCTCTTTAAACACCAGACACACACGTACACACACACTCATATAGGCACAGTTCACACACAAACACATACACACATACACACACACACACATGCACGCACACACAAACTAACAAATTTGGTGGCTGACACTTGAACTTTAAGACTCTGCCTAAAACAAACAAACAAACATGAAACAAATCTGTTTGAGCCCAACTCAACCATGTCACAGAGTTGGGAGTGAGTCCCAACTTTGACCAGATACTGGCACTTGTAATTAGACTCCTACGTGATTCTAATGTCTTTTACACACCTCTTTGCAGCTGCACTCTTCGCTGGGGGAACCGGCAGAAGGAAAATATTTGAGTCCGCAAAGAATACAGATATTTGGGGTTTGATGTGTCCGTGGAAAGATGTGTCTAAAATGTGCAGATGCAACTGGTTAAAAACAAAAAACAAACAAACGGTTCTGGCAGGAGAAAAACCGTGACCTGCACTTCTGTGAGTAAGGATGTGTGTGTTCTGTTCACGGGAAGCAGCGTGCTTTGTTCCCTCTCCGTTAGTGCACAAATGACTGAGTTAGCCTGAGAGGCGGCTCCAGGATGCCACGTGGAAGCGAAGTTCGGCAGGGTTTGGTGGCACTCTGATCACTGAGCCTGAATAGGGACCCAAAAGTTCTCCAAATCAGAGAGACACTTTCACTATGAAATAACCACGCACCATACAGAATTCTTACTGTTGGTAAGTACTGCCCAAAGAGACAACTTTTTGTAGTTTGAAAATAATGTCTATTTCTGTGTAAATCCACATGGCTTAAGGTGCGGCTCTCCATCTGGATAGTCTCTACACCCAGTGTTTGCAAATACCTCAGGCCTGGAGGAGCAGCCAAGTGCCAGCCAGAGGAAGGCTTCAGCAGCTAACACACAGGAAAACAGGGTTGACTTGATTCCGAAAAGGCAAAGTCTGTGTGTGATTCCAGTTCACACCGTCTCTGGCACAAACGGCAATCACTTCTGAGACTTGGTTGGTCTCAGCTCCTGCCTTCAAATGATCCTCCTGCCTCAGCCTCCTGCAGTGGGGGCTGCCCATGTATGCCGCCACACCTGGTCAAACAGTAACATCGGGACCCCAGGGCTGTGGTAGAAACTTTCTGAAGGTTTCTCATCCACAACACATTGAAGGTTTTCTGCCTTTCATTTTTCTTCTTTTGGCTTAGTAGCTGACGGTACATGTAGATTCTTGTAGAACACAAAGGTGAGTGTATGAATTTCTGGTGGCCGCCTACTTGGGATCCAGCCTGCTTTGCCATCGGCCGAATTCCTCACGATTTCCTGTGGAAAGGGGTGAGCATCCCTTCCTGAGCAGTGACCTGAGAGTCTCAGAGACTGGTACTGTTTCTGCAGCAGACAATATATCACACAAAACCAAGCACACACAAACCACACACACACACACACACACACACACACACACACACACACACGCACAAAACTTCTATATAGCACAGCTACACACATGCACCAACACACACATTTGGAACACACACACATGCACACACACACACACACACACACACAACTTCTATACAGCACAGCTACACACATGCACCATGCGCCGACACACACATTTGGATAAGGCAATATCCACTGACAAAAATGTCACTTGTCTTCTCCACCACAAACCATCTGAAGAAGTCACAGACCCCACCACAGACAGCAATGCGCTTAGGGAAGCACCCCAGGGTGAGCATCTGAGGAATTTTAATGAAATGAAATTACCACTCCTGTATTCCTTATCATGACGATCTTTATGACTGTGATAAAACCTTGAGTCTGCTGCCACTAAAGCTGAAGCCACAGAGGCTAGAGGTGGAAGGAACCTCTAGAGAAGGAACCTAAGAGAGTTGTTCTGAAACAAAGATGGCGGCACTGGTCAAATAAGCTGTTTGCCCCACCTCTCTTCTTCGAGGCGCAGCTCGAACCCAGCTGAGGACCTGGCTGACAGATCACTGCTGTGTTTGTCAGCGTCCACACAGACACTTGGTTGTTTCTGCTCAGCTTATACCGCCGAGGCTCCGTGGTAAATCATTTCTCTGCCAGCCTGTCTGGGCCTGTACCAGCCTTTCAGACCTCTCCCCTGCTTTCTGAGGTTAGACCATTTGCCGGTCATTCTCTTTTCTGACTGGGAAGTTTGTGTCAATAATTTATCATACGTCATCCCTCTCAAAGGGGTTCTTGATACTTGTAATCAGCAATGTACTAGATACAATTATTTGGTGAATTCCTCTCTTCATTGTTATTTTTAGCCTCATCAGCTGCACCGACTTGGAACTGGGGGCAGGGACCGTACTCACGCTCCCGAACTGCCTGCTAAACTGATCTCAGTGGAGCACGGCGGAGTTTGGTAATGAGTTCAGGTGGGGGCTGTTTGCATCTGCCTACGTGTGAAAAATGCTTGGTGAGGAAGATGGCCTGGTCATGTTGGCACAACGGTACCATGTACAGCTAGACTGTAAGGAACTAACCAAAATGTGAAAAGCATCACATACGTTTTGAAAACATTTTCATCCACCATCAACGCTGCCAAATGCTTCTGTGACTGATGCGGGGCGCTGCTCGGAGGAATGCAGTCATGCAACCCTTACAACTACGCAGTGGGCCACCTCTGATCATCTACCTGTAGTCTGTCCTGACTTAGAGACCATTTTCTTTACAGATCAGAGTAGCTACATGGAAAGTTCTAAGTCAGAGAAGCTGGAGTCACATTTCCCGGTCGCCCCAATCGCGTACGAGGGAGCTGGATCAGGAGAGTGAATGGAGACACACGGCCCAGAGGCAGCTCACCCGGGAAGGGTGCTTGGCTCCACTAATGCCGCTGTACCTCCTGACGGATGTGTCATTCCTAACGCAGTTGGAAGAAATGTGAACTCGCAGCGTGGTAGCCATTTTTAATAGAGTTAAGGGTTAGGTTAGGTATCTGGAAACTCAGTTTTAATTGTCTTTTGCTCCTAACTCTACATCTTTGAGTGAATGGCAGAACCTCAGTTTTCTTCCAGATCCTACATCTGGTAAAATAATACCTGATTCTCTTAGCGATAGAGATGTGCTGTAAAAATTACTGAGTGCTTTGGGTTCTAAAGAGAAGATGTGGTACCTGAAGCCAGCCTAGAGCTGGTGGAATTGATTCCAAAACAAGACTAGCTAGTCACTGGCCAACCTATTTTCTGGCTAGAAACTCTGGAATATATCGATTATTATTTTGTGGCAAAAGCTGTGAAGATTTTTTTATATTTGTAATTGATTGTGTGTGTGTGTGTGTGTGTGTGTGTGTGTGTGTGTGTGTGTGTGTACACATGCCATAGACCTTATATGGAGGTCAGAGGAGAGCTTGCAGGAATTAAAGCTCCTCTCCTATGATACAGTTTCCGAGGCTTAACTGGGGCTGTCGGGAAGAGAACCACGTCTTTTCAGTCACAGTCAATCACAGATCGAGCTCACTGGCCCGCATACATATGTAAAAGACTTCAATGTGTACCACCAAATACTCTTGAATTCCTGGACTCAGTCACCTTCCTACCTCTGGCTCCCAATGGCCATCACTGGCAAGGGTGGGCTACCAGGCCAGAGAGGTCTATGGCCTCGATTCACACATATCTGGGTTTGAACTTAGATTTCCAGTTCCATTTTGGTCAACTGACTTTTTCTTCTGAGCCTCAGTCTCTGTGTGTAAACCAGCCATAGAATGCCTGGAACAACGTTTATCGATATTAAGACTCCGGTTTCTTTTTCCTGGAGTCATCACAAGTAAGCATCATTGTTTCTATGTCCTGGACCTCAGGTCGTCCTCAGATTGCTCATGGAACGCCTTAATTTACGCCTCAGTATATGCTTGCCTAATTAAGAAGCAAATAAGCAAAAATGGGCTTCCGATTCCTTTTTTTCCCCAAATATCTTCTGTTATCCAAGGGCTAGGTAAAAATGTGGTTTTATATACAAACGCTAATTTTCCAAAGTGTGTCTTAATATGTATCATAATACAGGTGGAATCATGTTCTCTGAGATGCAGTCACGACGCAGGAGTTTTGTGATGTCTCCGTTAGCTTTTCGTACACCAGTGTCAGCATCACAGACCGAATCACTGGTTGTTGGCGGCACACTGTTAGCTGGCGTCATTGACAAAAATTCTCAGAAACCTGAACTAGAATCATTTACCAAGGAGATTTAGCTCCCGCTGTCTTGAGGTGAGGTGGGGTGGGTGGATGGATGGAGGAAGGGGAGAAGTAGAAAGGAAGGAGAAACAGAAAAGAGAAATTTCCATGTAGACAATCACCTGTATAAGGCAGTGCTGGGTGGGGGAGGGGGGAGTCTAGCAATTCAGGCCAAGCAGAACGCTGAATGGACCAAGAGCTGAAAGCATTTGTGCAATGCTTGCCATGGGCCAAAGCATCAGTCCAGGTGCCCGATTACACATACATCCACATATCCACAGCAGCGGCCTCTGCGGCTGGCTCGGCTGTGACTGCACATCAAAGACAGTACAGTTAAGTGACTTGCCCAAGGCCATGTAGACAGCAGCACAATCCCAAGGTTTGTTTAAAGACTACAAACAAAAGTGAAAAGAAAAGCACAAGGGCTGGGAATGGTGGTGGGTGGAGAGCGTGGCCGGGCATGGGGGTGGGGTTCGCAACTTGGACCCTTGGGAGGTTGAGGTAGGAAGACAGAGGTTCAGGTTAGCCAGGGCTACAAATGTAGACCTTGTCCTGTGGAACAAACAGAAACAAACAAAGCAAAAGAAACGCCAAACAAACAGAAGAATGCCTAGCCGAGAGGGTGGTGGGAATTCACACTTTGTCTTGGATTAATGCAGAAATGTGGAAGCCATGCAAACACATATGTCCGCATTGTCATAATTAATCCCTGCTGCTGGTTCTGTGCCGTCAGGGAGTCATGCCAAGCGTCTGGGGCTCCAGCAAACAACAGGTGAGAGTCCCTGGAAAAACAGTGACACCCTGAAGAAACCACTCCCGGACACGCTCACACGTATGCACATGAAAGTACGGCTCTTTATAAGACAGAGGTGAACAATCTCCATTCTAGAGACAGAAGGGCCGAGGCCCGGGAGAATTTCAACTGATCAGTACACACGACCAATAGGATAGCCAACCCAAACCCTTACTCTCCATTCTTTGTCCTTTAACTATAACTACCCAGGTGACCAGGTAAGGATGGGGGTGTGGTCCTGGGGTACACTGTCTCTGGGGATCAAATGAGGATAATAGAGCTAACAGTGCTGACGTTTCCTCAGCACCCCCTTCCCCACGAAATGTTAGACACAGGATGAAGGCTGTTTAACTCTGGCACAAGGAGGGCATAGGCCCTGTGTGGATATCGAAAGAGCTCGGTGGGTAGCGAGTGCCCGGCAGGTGTGAAGCTTTTGGCTCAATACTCAGTCCTAAAATTAGAAGAATAGATCCAAACATGTCACTCAGATCCTGAGCAATACGGCCTCTTTTCCTTTACCCTGAAGTCTCTAAAAAAAGACAATCTTTGCAACGAGATACAAAGGGACACCAAACACCAGAGCTGAGCCCAGCTTCTAAAACTTTCTTGACCCTCAAGGCCTTAAAGACTGCTTAAGCAGTACCAGTAGGCCCTGGAAGACTTGTGCACACAGACTGCCAGGCTACATCCCATGGGACCTAATCAGAGGGTCAAGGGCGGGGGTTTTGTTTTGACAAGCTCCTAGGTGAGACTGATCTGGCTGGCTCAGGGACCACATTCAAGGAACCATGAGATCCCAGGAACCATTCACGGGCACCACCAGGACAGCAATGCGTGAGGCAGCCAGAGATCCCCTCTCACCTCTCACACCGTATCTTCGGGAGCCTGCTTCTGCCCGATGAAAAGAGTTTCTCCAGGAAAAAGCTCACCACACAGGCAGGGCCTAATTCCTTCTGCCACTCACTGGGGGTGTTGCTCAGATGGGCAAGCTCTGACCTCAGATATCCATGTGAGGAAATCTAAGTTCAGACTACAGCAACATAACGTGGTTACGTTATGCTCCATGGCCCTCCAGGGCATAGATTGAGGATTTGGCACAAGCCACATGGCAAAATTTGCCGAATGGTAGACTGAATCCCAAACCAACATCTTGTGCACCACTTAGAGGGCTCAAATCCTAACGAGCTTAGCAATTTGCAGAAGGCACATTAGACATTGCCTTCCGTTTCCAACTCCCAAATAAAGTGCACGAGCCTGTTGAGGCTAGCTTCTGCGAGCTACCAAAGAGTCCTCAGGTTTCTTCATGGTAAGAATTAAGAGCGTCCACGAGAGATATTTAAAGACTTTGAGTTAACATGTGGTAAATGCTTTAAGCTTCTCTGTGAAACACCTGACAACTGACGCTGAATTGAACACTATATTGTTGACTTTCTTCCTTGAACCCCTGTCTTCCCATCCTTTCGTACTTCACCCCTGTAAACAAGAAAGTGAGAGACAGGAGAGGCAAGGGATCAAGCTGTTGGTTACAGCTCTGTATTTCATATACAGGGACCTTTTATAACAGAAGCACATGGACAAGGCGTTAGATAACCTTGGTAGCCCATTCCTCAAGCTGAATACCTTAAAATAGTGTTGGATAACTTCATGGATGCCTAAGGGTCAGAGACTTTTTTTTTTAAATTAAGTTATTTATTTTCTTTACACCCTGATTGCAGTTCTTCTCCCTTTTCCCTTCTCTGTTCACAATTCCTCCTCCTCTCATCCTCAGAAAAAGGGGAAGCCTCCCATGGATACCAACCAGCCTTGGCATATCAAGTTACAGTAAGACTAGGCGCATCGTTTTCTACTGAGGCTAGATAAGGCAGCCCTGTTAGGGGAGAGGAATCCAAGGGCAGGCAATGCAGCCACAGACAGCCCCTGCTCTCACTTGAAGAGTCCCACACAAAGGCCTAGCGACATAACTGTTACATGTGTGACGTGTGCGGAGGGCTGAGATCCATCTCATACCTGCTCTCTGGCTGGCGGTTCAGTCTCTATGAGCCCCAGTAGGCCCAGGTTAGTAATAGAAATTCCCCATAGGACTAAAAGTCTTCCTTTAGCTAAGGTAACTTAGCTTAGAAGGCAAGATAAGTGTATTACTATTATTACTATTAATAATTATTATTATTACTAGTAGTAGTTGTCGTTGTCGTCTTTGGGGTTTTCTGGTTTAATTTTTGCTATGTATGTGTTATGTGCGTATGTAGGAGTCTGTGTGTGGGTGTGCACCTGAGTGTAGGTGTCTGAGGAGGTCAGAGGCAGCAGATCCACTAAGAGCTGCCCGACACGGGTGCTGGGAACGGAACTCTGGAAGGCCAGTGTGCATTCTTCACTCCTGAGCTCCCCTCCAGCCCTTTGGTCTGTGCTTTGTAATTAGATGCTTCCTGCTTACCTACTTGATTTTCAAGAAACAAGCCATCTGGTGTAAGACAGAGATTCTCATGGCTGCACACTAGAAACATCACAGGTACAGTCAGTAGGTAGACACAGCCTCCATCTTGAACCAAGATCAATAGCAGCTGGGCCCATCATTTCTCCCTTCCTTTCCATCTCTCTCTCTCTCTCTCTCTCTCTCTGGCCATGTCATGCTAATTTTGTTCTTCCCCTTTTCACTGGCTCATGGAGTTTTCCTTTAGTCTGTAGATTTCCTTTTAGTTGGCACAGATTCCAACTAAAGAGTCTTTGGTGGCTACATGTCTTTCTTGTCCTTTTCTTTCTTCCCGCTTCCCCTTCTGCCCATTCCCCTATTTCTTTGTGTTTTTGGTATCTGTCTGTCTGTCTGTCTATCTACCTGTCTATCTATGTATTATCTATCTATCTATCTATCTATCTATCTATCTATCTATCTATCTATCATCTATCTATCTATCATCTATCTATCTATCTATCTATCTATCATCTATCTATCTATCTATCTATCAATCATCTATCTATCTATCATCTATCTATCTATCTATCTATCTATCTATCTATCGACAAGGTCTCATCATGTATCCCTGGCTGGCCTGGAACTTGCAGAGATCACAGAGTGGGATTAAAGGTGTGTGTCACCACACCCACCTGAGTTCCTTTTCTGGGGGTTAATCCATTGCATAGTGTTTTCCTTTCTCATTAATAACAGCTGACCTGCTGGCTAAGCCTAGGCTTCATAATCACAGCTGATATCAAAAGGCTTGAGAGCTAAAAGTGGACATACAGACTGTTTCTTCTTTTCCCAGCTCTGGTATAGGTTCCACTGTGCATGCAGGTTAGATGGCCTCTTGCTTCTGCTGAGAATGGACGGTCCCAGCATGTCACCAGGGGCTCAGAGGCTCAGCAGCCACCCAGCTCTTCAGTAAGTGCTCTTTAGAACACAGCTCCATGACCTACGTTGATGTAGCCCATGCCTTTGGCACACCTGTCCCTGAGAGCCATCTTCGTTAACAAGAGGGAGCCTGGCAGTGGTGAGGCTTCTTAGATCTGCAGGTGCAGAGATGCCTCTGAGTGTGCCCTCGTGACCACATGGAAACCAAAGGGGTACACAGATGTCTGGAGAGCGTCTAACTCGGCGGAGTGCACAGTAGGGAATACCTGTCGCACTTACCTGCCCAGGTTGTTCGCAGGCTGTCTGGTATCTGGCCTGTTGGCACAGCTCCTTGACCCTCTCATATTTGGGCAGGTGGTTGGACTGCTGGATATTCTTGCTGGATTCCTCCTTCTTTCGTAAAAATTTTCTTTAACAGAGAGGGGAAAGTTTCTTGTTGAAGAGGCACCTGATTATCTTCCCAATCCCCTCCTGCACAGCCTACACACTCTGGCGCTGTCTGGAGGAGACAACACAGTCCTTTGTAAACATTACAGGGCTGCTGAAGATGGGAGTCAGCAATGGAGCCATTTTGCTCCCCAGAAAGTAATAAAAATATTGAAGGTTGCTGGGCGATGGTGGCCCATGCCTTTGGGAGGTAGAGATGTGGGGCAGGGGGATCTCTGTGAGTTCAAGAGCATCCTGGATTACATAGGGAGTTCCAAAAGAGCCAGAGTGACACAGAGAAACCTGATCTTGTAAAACTAAAAATGGAAACAAAACACCCCTCAAGGTTCTCTTTGTAAATGAATAATTGTATCAATGCCTTTCTTCCTCCCAAGTCACACAAAGAGAAACGAAGCAGTGAAGATCATTGGCTGGCAGTGAATAGACAATCTGGGATTGGAACCACGCTGCCAGAGAGATGGCTCAGCCGGCGAAAGTGCTTGCCAAGCATGGCCCGAAGGCTGGGTCTGATCCCCAGAACCTATGCTAGAAGGAGAGAACCAGCTCATCATATATGTGCTATGTGCACACATGAATTCTCACACACGTACACAAAACTTATAAATAAAACCAGGTAAAATAATAAAGTCAAGCCTGAAGCTGGGCTTGTGAAATCGGCAGGCTCAGTAAACCAAAATAGGAAGTGTGAAAGACACGAGGTAGGAAGAGCTGCTCACTAGGACGGGTTCCCAGAGGCGCCCCGGGAACCAACAATTACCCTCTTTCCACTAGGAATGTATCACGCCAGATTTTGGCCTTCTTGTTTGTTCGAAACCTGAAAGCAAAATAATAATATTTACTGTTAGCATCCGAATGTTTGCCCAAATGGATCCGTGCTAACAGTTTATTTAAAGAAACGCCTCCCACTTCCCACTGGCCGCGGCTGCTTCTCCATCAACGTGCAATCCAGAAACAGCTGGGAGAGGCTTGGTTTGCAGGAACCCTCGTGGGGAAAACTTATTTTACCTCCGTGGTTTTCAGTACTGGCTGACCTTGGGGGCTGGCTGACAGAAGGCGTGTTTACATACCTGTTACCGGGCTTTTCCAGGTCTAGAAGTTTGAGGACAGACTTGCCATCCACATCAGAAGGAGTGTCAAGACCAGCGATATCCAGAATGGTAGGGGCCAAATCGATGTTCAGAACGATCTGTGGGACTCTGTAAGGAGACAGATGGCTCCAGGCTAGACCCAAAGCAGGTAGCAGGTGGCTACAGAGCTTCTGGAGAGATGTCCCCAACTGCTGTGTCTCAAACACAGAGCCAGGCAGGACGTGTGTTGGTACATGAGGCTTTTTAATATTTCTATTATTATTTTTAATAATGTGTATGTGTGTGTGTGTGATACACGTTTTCTAAAACATGATAGGCTAGAACTCCACTTGTATTAAAGCTGTAAAATCAATATTGTAAGTAACCACAGATTTATAGATTTTAGTTTCCCTCATGTCGAAGAACTTCACTGTACAAAGCTAACTACAGACAGAATTATTCTCAGACAGTTTGAAATGAACTTTTAAAATTAACTTTAAGTCAGCATACAAAGAAACGGGTCTCACTGTGACATTTTCATATTATTTTTCTGACTTCCCTGTCCTAACCCCTCCCTCCTCTCTGGTGCTCAAACAAATCTCCTGTCTGCTTTTATGTAACATGTTCCGTTAGTCCCTGTCCCTCTAGTGATTGTAATGGACATAAAACCTTCTTCAAAGAGCCTTATTCCTCTCATCAGCTCATCCCAGAATAAGCTCAGCACAGCAGCAAGTGAGACCCTAGACAGGAAATTCAGAGTCCTGGGCTCTGGGCTTCAGCACCGAGGGTTCTCAGACACGCCCTCACCCTGCCTGGCCAGCTTCTTGGTTTGGCCTAAGTCCATGGAGGATGTTATTTGGAAATTCACTCTCGATTCTGTCCCCTGCCTCTGTCCCCTGCCGTCCCCGCAGCTCTCCATACACATGATGTCAGTTTCCTACCAAGCAAGTCGGGATTGTAGGGGAAGGAAAAGACGTCTGCGTCTCTGATGACGTAATCAATCAGCCGAGAGAGGGACAGGAAGACCTCATTTCAGTCTCTCTTCTCTTAAATAAAAACAAAAGTGACGCCGAGCAGTCTAAGGCACTGGATTAAGGCTGGAGCCTCTCCAAGGGTTGGAGAGATGCCTCAGTGGTTAAGAGCACTGACTGCTCTACCAGAGGTCCTAGTTCAAATCCCAGCAACCACATGGTGGCTCACAACCATCTGTAATGGGATCTGATGCCCTCTTCTGGTGTGTCTGAAGACAGCTACAGTGTATTCACATAAATAAATAAATATTGGGCTCATTAGAAGTGACGCTGCACCTCTGATTCAGGATGATGTTCTTCAAGAGCACATCCTATCCACATACGGAGGGCAAAGGGACACACAGACTCGTTTTGGTTTGAGGGAATCTGCCGCTGTCACTGTTACCATTCCTTTCTCTTAAGCAGTATAGTTTAGTTACTAGGTGGCAGCAACTGTAAGTGCTGTGTCCTGTGTTTTAGTTCTGGGTAACTTAAGACCTGGATTATCTTCCATGTAACATATGGAGCTGTGGCGGCTCCGTGCTACAGACATACGTACATCGACCCTGGTTCTATGCTTGGCCCACGAATGAAGAAAGGCACACGGATGTCAAAGTCGTACGGCATGGACTTCCCCTTGACCAGTCCGAACTGTCCGATGTGGTAGCCGTGGTCCGCGGTGTAGATGATGTAAGTATTGTCCAGTTCCCCCGTCTCCACAAGCATGTTGTACAGCTGAGACAGAGCGAGATTGGTCACGGCAAAGGTGAGGTGGCAGGTCACAGCACTGAAAACTCCCTATGCGGACCAGGCTGGCCGTGAACTCAGAGTGATCCACCTGCCTCTGCCTCCCAGGTGCTGAGATTAAAGACACATGTCACCCTGCCTGACTCTCAGGATTTTTCAAAAGCCAAGCGTTGCTTTAGTAAGGCTGACAAACAGAGACATTATAAATAATTTCGAAATGCATATGATCCTGGTGGGAAATACCCAGGGCTATAGTCAAATTGTTTTTTTTTTTTTAATCTAATCCAGAACATTTTGCTTACAGGGTTTGTTTCCTGTTTGCTAGAGAAAGCATACAAGTCATGAAATCACTTCTTCCAACATGGTAGATTTTTCAGTTTGAAGATCTATGATCAAATCAAACTTACTTAACTGTAACGGTAAGAAAGACTGCATCTGGGTAGACCCAGTCTTTGTTAAAAAGCTAGAAATGCGAACAGACTTGATTTTCACTTTCACACTGCTGAGAGCAACTGGACTGGAATCACTGTTCGAATTAGACAGGGTCCTTCCTTTGACTTTGCCATAGTTACCACTATTCTCTATTACATTGCATAAAACCCTCTCTAGTCACTGACATGACGTAATTTCTGAAGGCGATCGAGGGTACAGACTCTGGTTTGTGATATTTTAAATTTTCTATCCTTTGCCACTGGCTCTTTAAGAACCAAACTTGGGGTCTGGAGAGATGGCTCAGTGGTTACAGTGCTGTCTGCTCTTCCAGAGGTCCTGAGTTCAATGGCTCACACCCATCTGCGATGAGGATAATATACCCATATACATAAAGTAAATAAATAAATCTTTAAAAGAAAAGAGAAACACACTTGAAGAAACTCGACAAAGGAACAGGAATAAGGACATCATTGAACACGCTTGTCTCTCTTAACATAATATTAGGAGACAAGAGCTGGGTGGACAGGAATGGGTCTATGGGAGGGTGCTGCAGTGGGGGATGGGCAGCCTCACCCTCTCCACAGAGTCATCGACGGACATGAGGGTCTGGAGCCGCTTGCGTTGCAGGACGTTGGTGAACTCCATGTGAATAGGCAGCATGGGCCCCGTGTACTGCATGATCCAGTGTTTGTCCATGTTTGGTGCATAGTTATAGCTTGGAGTTCTGAAAGCATGCAGAAGAAACATTTTATACACTCTGTCTTTTCTAACTTTACGAAAAACTTAGTCATTTCGGGACACGTTTCCAGCTGACGGTTGTAAAATAATCACTTCCGTTGGATGATCCAGTCACTGCTGAAGTCTTTCTCTCAAACATCCTGAGCACTCTCTCATTTTGGGGAACTATCTGCCGTGTTCCCCGTTCCAAGCGGGCACAGCCTCTGTATGCACCGACACTCACAGATCGTACTCGGACTGAACGTGGAATTAACTCAAGTTCATTTGGGTTTTAGGAGTAAAATGTAAGGGTCACACGTGAAGATTTACAGATACCCAGAAATGCAGGAAGGAATGTTCTGAGTGATGTCAGCTCCTGAAGCGTTTATTATTGCTAATTTCCCTGTTAAGGCCACCAGCACATCCCATGGGATGACTGTGACCGAAATCATCTTTTTTCACTGGACTCTCTTAAGATAATCTGTTCTCTTACTTACACGCCATCAGGAGATCTGTTCTTTGTCCATGTTGCAGGTTAAAACCATTAACCAAGGCTAAGCCTGCCAATTACACATTTACCAATAAAATACTTGCTTCATAGAGAAATCAACGGGGGCAGAGGAGACGGGTTTTGTTAACTATGGAGAAGTGGGTTTCACTGTGGGTTAGACTCCTTCACACCTACAGTCGTGTGCGTGGGCAGAGATCAACAGTATCAGCTATACAGCCCTGGAAACTCAAAATGGCCACTTTCTCACTAAACTCTTTCCTAATTGCCATTAGATGACACCATCTGATGTCCTGAAGTGTAGACCTGTGTCACTGAGACACTGTTATACATTCATGGAAGCCTTTTCTTCACATGCAATGCTCACAGCGGAAGCATTTGCTGTAAAGTAGCACCCAGCTGGTTTTACACTAACTAATTTGATAGTCTTAGCTCTTTTGGTTACAGGTTTATTACACCCATTTTACCTATTCGGGAACCAAGGCTGGTAAACAAGTCACATAGCTGAACCAAGACAGCAGAATCAAGCCTGGAACCCACAGCTCACAATCACTAACACGGACAAAGGGATGCTTTACCAATAGCCAGTCTCCCTGTGAGCCACCATCCGTGCTGACTGAGGAACCGGTTTACCTGTTTGCGGGGTAGAACTCCACAGTTGAAGGACTGAGGAAAGTCTGAGAGGGAGCCTGGAAGCAGGCCCTGTGAACCAGGCCATTTCAGGACACCTCTGAGCACCACACTGATTTTGTAACACTGAGCTCCCTACACAGCACTTGCACAGCTAGCTGTACACGGGTATGTTCTCGTGTACACTGAGCCACAGAGATGAGCTTGATGCACACATTTTCTCCTGTCAGAGGATCCATTCAGATAGTAGGTAATTCTAGAGGGGAGCTGACATCATCACGTTACCTGGTTACCCTCATGGTCCTCAATTAAGCTCTGGAGACACCATTGCTAAAGATCCAAGTGCTGTGTGGCAGAGAACACGAGTTCCCACTGAAGGGAAAACTGAAGAGCGAAAAGCAACCCTGAATTTGCACATTTGTGAGTGGAGGGCAGAGGGTCCTCTGGGACTTCTACAACAACAAGCAAAGTCTCCTCATGTAAATATCTAGGTCAATACAGTCCTGTACCATTAAACTACAGCGTCTTTGAGAACCGTCAGAGCGAACCGTGCCTTCCCATTTTCCTCTTCCTTGTAGAGACTATGCCAAAGAGAAACTTTCAACATTTGCTGCCTACTGTATAAATGATTCTGGAGCCAAATGGTCCTAATTTTTGACCTGGAAGCGTACCTCCTTTCTAGAAATGGGCCATGGTGGCAAGTGGGTGCAGGGGAGAAAGGGCTGGTTCTGCCTTCCCCATTGTCTGTGCACCATGCCTCAGTACAAACAGGAGTAGATTAAGAAGCTGAGAAGGACAGAAGGGCCTGAAAATCCCCAAGCAATGGTTTTGCACCCATGTGGCTGGGGCCCAGGGGTAGCATGAGTTAGGGGGCAGAGCATGGGGTCAGAGCAAGACAGCGAGTTGGTCATGAAAGGTCTCCTAGCCTTTTACCAATTGTGGCCCCAAAGGGGATACAGCTGTAAGAGATTACACAGGGTTTCTGCATAATACCCATCCTTCCCTCGCTGCCTTTGAAGTTAGGTCGGCTTAATTTAAAAATAAATCTAGTTGACTTTTTTAAAACCACAAAACCTCAACGCAAATAAAAATTACAATAGGGAACCGACATGCAGGCTCACGTGGGCAAATTACATCTTCCACCAGTTACCTTGATGTACTTGGCGCAGCCCCACCTCACTTTGAGGAGCCGGGAAGCTTGCAGCAAATTACAAGCCTCAAATTGGACTCCTGGATTTACCAAATGACATATGTTAAATCTGGCTTATATTAAAAGGGAGAGTTCAGAGTCTGTTGTCAAAGCTGCCCACCCTCCCCCTGTAGTTTTCTGACTTTCTCAATATGGGAGATGACCTCTAGCTTAGAAGAGGACATTCCAGGTGGGATCCCAGCGGGGAGCAGGGCTCTGGGGGCAGACATTTGCTTTTTAAAGGAAGACAGACAGCCGCTGCTCCCCCCACCTCCCAAGAACAGCAGCTGTTCAGAGACCCGCAGGTGGAAGGTCCGGGTGGCTGGAATTGACAACATTGTTGAAAAGTGATCTTTTGCCAAAGACTGTGGTTACCTCCTGCTGAGGTCTGCCAAATTCCTTGAAGCTGCAGCCTTCTGTCCCTCGGTGCTAATTAAGGCTTGCTTAAGGACCTGACTTCAACCTCCTCAAAGAGGGTCTGGAGCTGGCTCAGGAATACTCCTCACAACAGGGAAACTGTCTTCAGCTGTCCAAAATGCTTGGGAGTAAGACCTCATTCTTCCTCCCAGTTTTGATGTGCTAAGACATGATTCTCGGCAGGTCTTTGGGGGAGGTTTCTGGGGTGGTGCCTCAGTTTCTTCATCTGTATGGTGTGGATAATGACTTTGCAAAGGTTCCTGTGAGGGCTAAGAGATTTCTGCCACTCTTCGAACTCAGCTTCAGGCTCACATTCTGCTGTCCCTTACCGGTAGCCGGGATAGCGCACTTCGGTGCCCTGCTCCCCTTTGGCAAAGTGCTCAGGTTAGCATTTGCCCAATTAAAAGC
The DNA here is from genome assembly GCF_963924665.1 of Micromys minutus. Taxonomy (NCBI): domain Eukaryota; kingdom Metazoa; phylum Chordata; class Mammalia; order Rodentia; family Muridae; genus Micromys; species Micromys minutus. The sequence goes on from NC_137961.1 coordinate 3,702,299, forward strand.
ATTTGTCTTCCTACCGAGGAATTGCTGAATAGCAGTTTATGCTGCAGATACTGTCTGTCTCATTAGAAAAGTCTCTGTATCATAGAAAAGTAGGCATCACTGATGGCCACTTTAAAATTGAGAGGAAATTTCAAAACAAAGCAAAGGGGGGTGGGGAGGCCCCAGAAGTATCATGGTCTCAGGCTTGGTAACAGTTTCTTCCTGTGAACTGAAGATTCCAAACAGATCTGTTTGTTTCAGAAGCACATCTGCAGCTCTCTGATGACCATTCCTGGGCTGGAAAACTTTGTCTTTGCCTCCCCAGACTTCCCTGCCAGCTGCTTTCTTCTACTCTGGCTTTTGTGGGTGTATTTCTCAGGACTGCACCATGTTCACACACCTGGCCACCCAGTAAAGTTCAGTCTTCAACAGGATGCTAATTTTCTTTGGGGTTTGAGTCTCTTTCTGATGTCACTTTCTGACAAAGGATCCTGAAAAATCAACATCACCATCTTTTTCTTTGGTGGTCAGGGTTTTTAAAGGAATGATTCTTGGTAGCCAAGAAATAGCTTCAAGAAATGCATGTGTTGTATATTGAATTCACTTTGGGGAATCATGAACTTTTGAATACTGATGGCCTTTGCTGTCTTTCCAGTGAAAATATATTTCTTTTGTTAATGTGTTGGACATCTGTTTCCTCATCTATTTTTTAGTTGCAAACACCACCAGAAAAAAAAAAAAAAAGACAGTGATGGGAGAGAGAATTGCTCAGTGAGTATTTGATAGGAGAGAGAGAGAGAGAGAGAGAGAGAGAGAGAGAGAGAGAGAGAGAATTGCTCAGTGACTGTTGGGGTACATCTCTGGTGAACACAGGTCCATGCTACAGTCTTTCCACATAATTGCAAAGCCTTACACTGGAGACTCTACTCTCCCAAACCTCGCCGTCTTCAATTTCATTAAAATGGAATTTACTTAGTTGACTTTATGGAGATCTGCCCCACCTGACTTCAGATGTCTTTAGGCAGGAAACAGTTGAATGCATTCGGAGTGAGACCAAATGATCTCCATTATAGGCGTACAATAAAAAGAGAGTTGTTTAACGATGCTGGAAATGCCAATTGGAATTATGCAAATATGTAATACACTTTGGAATCCACTGTGGCTGTGACATGAACTGAGACTTGGCAGAACAGCTGGGACACGGAGAGCTGGCATCTGGTTCTAACTTTGTCCCTAACTACTTATGTCACCTGAGTAAAGCCACTTAGGTTTTCAGTAAAGCAAACGACTGGGACTTCTTTTTTCTTTTTTAATTTAAAAAAATTATAGAATTAGGAGAACTGCTAGCTGCTCTTTGAACATTTTTTTTTTTTTGAGGAATTCTAATACTATATCTGAAAACTTATTTTCTGTCAGCTAGCTGGTGAGATCAGCATTATTCATTTGATAAACAGAAATTATTTTTCCAACTAAATGAAAGCTAGACTTCCTTCCTCAGGGAGTAAAGAAGGTGCTTTTGTCTCTGTCTTGGGACAAAGCTGCTAGGACACCATTCTTAGGCTGCTTCATGTGACTGTGGTCCTCTGGAGTCCTGCTGCTAAGTTCAGGAACTTAGGGACCCTGGGGCTCATCTTAAAGAAATAGCAGAGAAAGTTTATAAAAAGAGTCATGCTAAAACTGGAATTTGTATAGTATTCAAAAATTCATCTTCAGATGCATAACTTTTTATGGATTTTTTTTTTTTTTTTTTTGCAAAAGAGATAAAAATACAAGTTCTTTTCAGGCCAAGACATTTTATAAAGATTTATTTATTTATTTTTTAATGATGTGCATTTATTTGTGTGGGACATGTACATGTGTGTACAGTGTCCTCAGAGGCTAGAAGGGAAGTTAATGGCCCTGGCTGCTGGATGTGGGTGCTGGGTCCTCTTAACTGCCAAGCTTTTCTTTAGCTCCAAGAAGGGATGTTTCTTTACAGCCCCAATTAGCAGCTTACCCTCTCCCCTCCCCTCCCTTCTCTCAGTCCCAGTCTTTGTGTCTCCCTCTGTCTCTGTCTCAGTGTCTGTCTCTCTGTCTCAGACTGTCTCTGTATCTCTGTCTGTGTGTCTGTCTCTCTGTGTGAGTGTGTGTGTTTATGAACTATGGAAAAAACAGCTATTGAAACAAAACAATTAAAAACCAACCACCAGAGATGATGGGGACAGTGGGTGGCAGGGCGCATTATCCGCATTATCGCAGGGGTGGGGTTGTGAGGCCAGACTTATTTCCTGAAAGCTTAGTAGGGGCTCTGCCATAGTGAAGGGTTTCCTGATAAGACTTTTATGTGGATTTCCGTGTTGGAGCCTTTCTTGTATTTCTTGGAGGCCAAGACAGGCTGAGCTACTACTGTCTGATTAAACAGGACCCCCATGTGAACAAGGGAGCGATAATCCGTTCCTATTCTTAGTTGGGAGGCATAACCTCTTCGCCCAGTTTGTAAAGCCAGTGTGCCGATTCTGAACGGGCCTCTCTCTTTGTCAAAGCAGCAAATACCATGGAAACTTGATCCACTCTCTCCAGGGTAAGAGGGTCAGATAGCTACAGCCCAGGGCTGGATGAAAGGGATCGGCTGATGTTTGGCCACCTAGGAAGACCTGAAGCAAAATGTCCACATGACCAGCTTTCCCCCACTAGGGGAGAGTCTTCAGCGTTATGCTCTTTCCACAGGGCCTGCCAAACATTTCTGCAGAGACCTTCATTTGCATCCCATTGCTTGACTGCATTGCTAATGTTTTCTTTTTACCAAGGAAGCCAGCCATTCAGTAGCTCCATGCACCACAATCTGCAGCTTGTCTTCAATTTGTCTCGCTCCTTTTGTTGGAGGACTGAACCCTGAACCTGTGCACCCCCCCCCCCCAGCCTTTCTCTAGAGCAGCCAGGGAGACCTTTGCAGCAAGGCAGCTGGAGGCATGTGCTGGGCACACAAAACCCAAGGCGTAGTAGCAAAGAAGTGGAATCACACACAGACTGCGCGTAGCCCATGGCTAGTAACGTTCTCCCGCCTGGCATTTGCCAGGAGCAAAAATGTACCACTAGAAAAACACGGCAGCCTGGATCTGCTTGTTTTAGAATGGCCGCGTGTGAGAGGCCCGTTGCAGTGAGCTCAAGGGGTTCATCGTATCATGGCAGGACAAGTTTTCTATGGGCTCTCTTTAAACAGCAAGTTAGACTGATAAAAAAAAAATTCTACTATTTGTGGGTCGATCGTATTGGCATTTGCATATGGCTGATCTTAACAGAAAAGATCTGGAAGAATGGCCACCAGCAGTGTGGCTTCTGTGTCTTCACATGGAACGTGACTTCAGCTTCCTCTCTGAAGTCTTGTTTTTTTTGACATCAGGCCAATGTGCCTTGTTTAATCCCATTTACCCCTGGAGGCTCTAAGGCTTAGGTTGCTGCCTGTGGCCTTAAGTAGCACAGGTGACACCAGCTTGGATTCCTTCCCCTGCCAGGCAAAGGTTCAGCCTTGTCGGATCAATGTGAAGGCACTGCTGGCTTGTTAGAAGTGTAAAGCCCAACACTTTCCCACGTGGAAATGATCGAGTGGGCTCATGCATTCTTATTAACCTACTTAACGTACAGACTCAATGGGGTTCTCAATACTTCGCAACCATTTATCTCCCTTTAAGCTTTATTTCTTATAACTTTATTTGGACCCCATTCTTGGGGTCCAAAGCAATGCTTCTCAACCTTCCTGAGGCTGCAACTTTTCCTTATGTTGTGCTGACCCCCAACCGTAAAATCAAAGGGGTCGCAACCCATGGTTAAGAACCACTGTTTTAGATTCTTTTACACGCGCTATACTCTGTCCCTGAAATCATCTACCTTCCTGACTATAGAGTCTTCTGCAAATATGTCCCCCTGTCCCTCCTGGTCCACTATGATTGCCTGTTAGTCTGTTTCTCCAACAGATGCAAATGCTTCCCCCTCCCCCCATGCTCTACAGTGCTTGAGATTACTGCTCTGTGCCTGACACTCTGGCCCTACTAGTGTTACGACTGTCTGGACACTTTGCTGTTTCCCCTGTGAAACCTGGGTCTGAGCGAATTCACTGTGAGTCTTTTAAGTTTAGCAGACCATGTCACAGCTCCATTTGGCTGGTGGACCTCAGATAAGCATGGCTGTATTTCAGTTAAACCTTATTAACACAAACTGGATTTGGACCCTTGTCGTAGTTTATTAATCTTTTTAAGGGGTATCCGTTGGTTATTCCTTAATGGGTTTCCGTTGTATCGTGACCTTATAAAGTATAATTTTCAGTGTTAGAGTCTAAGATTTACTCTTCCAAACTACCGCTGAGAGCCCCCGCCCCCCAAAGTCCAACTAAACTCCACTCCATATGCAAGCATCACCTGTACATTTGACCTCGATGTCAGGACCTCTAGTGTGGCTGGTTTTTATGTAGGCCCTAGCCTTGAAGCTTCAAAGACTAGCTGACTTCTGAAGAACCATGAAACCCTTCTCTGCAAACTGACAAATCCCTTAAGGCATAAGGCTGTCACCTCAGGATGGGATGGCATTAGTGCTAATTCAACAAAGGAAACTGAACCAAGTGAGTCCTGATACAAAAGAGAGGGAAAAGGTGACTTTCAAGACCTCACTGAGGAAGCCTGAGAGATACGTCCCTCCCACTGAACGGCTGCTTACTGAATCTCTAACAGAGCTCCACCACAGAGCTCCACCACGGAGACACCTATTTTGAGGATTCATTCATAAATCCGTCTGCAGAGTCAGTGAAGGGAAGGATTCTGTCCATACAGTGGAGTCCAAACTAGCAGATCATGGAGGCCAGATTCCCGGATGGCTGGCGCCACTATCTTCGAGATCTCCATCCTATTTGCATTCTCCTGCGCACATTCAGCAGGTGACCCACTTGGCTTCCTGTTCTAAGTCACTCTGACCTATTTCCTCTTAGTCACGGCCATGTGACTCAGGAAGGACTGTTACAGAAAGATACTAAGTAAGGCTATGACTGAAACTTAGTATGACTGGATCCCAGGGAATGCCGGATGCCTGACAACCTCCTGAGTAGTTACTTCTCGACTTCCTCAAGATTCTTTCAGTCTGGGATCTTAGGAAGTGGGGTGGGGGAGACACGACAGACAGGAGCAGTATTTAAACACAGCCAGATCATGAACGAGTCTCAGAGACAGTGTGTTCAGCCGACCCGATACCAGCTGCTCTGTGTGGAAGGCATGCATATTGGGCGTGAAGATTGGGAGAAACCGTGTTGACACAGTCAACAACAAAATCCTGTTCTTTGCCGCCGAGGCACCTAGGCTTTTCCACCCTTGGCCAACCAGGATTATCAGCACATTGCAGCTCTCTCTCCCTGAGGCTTTACCAAGGACGGCCTGCTCTGAGCCTCCCCACCCCCTCCTCTCGAGATGAAACATTAGGTTATTTTAAAGCGGTGACCCAAGAGGGCCTCCCAGGCCAGCTACTTAGATACCTCCTGCACAAGCCTAATTGAACATCTGCAGCCAGGCTGCTCCTGTGTCCCCCGGGAAAGAACATAAAGCCTCGTGTCTATAGCCAGGGCACACAGGGGCCGCACAGAGGCTACGAAAAGCAAGATGCTCCCATCCAATCAGTACCATAGACCAGAATACCGTTTAGAACACCAAAAGTAACTCTGGGTAGAAACTGCCCGCCCCACGCCCGTTTCCCTTCATTTAGCTACTGGCAGACGCCGGAATGCGATACCCAATCAGAACCCCCAGCACTCTACGGCGAGCCTGGTTGGCTGCCCTGCCTCTCCTGTGCCCGTACCTCAGTTCCCGTGTTTTGAGCCTGAGGAGCTGGGCATCTATCTCCCCCTTGGGGCTACACAGAGTGGAAAGAAAGAAGCTGACAAGGAGGGTAATCTGGGAAGCTAATCTGGTAATCAAGGGCCGAGTCCGGCAGGGTGCAGTATTAATTTTGTTACTCACATGTGTTGGGATGCATTGGGGTACAGTTTTGAAAACTGTGGGGCGGAGTCTTCGGGGCCATGAGGCGCTGCGTGGCTGATCACCATCATAATGGGCCTATGGGGATACATTCTCTTAGACATTTTGAAGTAATTAATGCTCTCGTTAGTGATTAAGTCTGTGAAGTAATCCTGAAACATACATTTGACACAAAACAGAAATTACAAAGAGTGACATTTAAGATCACATTTGAATACCGCTTCCCTCCGAATCTACCCACCGAGTAAAGAGGTGATGTCTAAGCATGCGATAGAGAGTCCCCCCAAGGAACCAACTACCTCCAACAACAGAGGATAGATAGCTGGGGTCCATTTCTATCTAGGGTAGCTGGCTTAGCAGCAAGGATGTGGGGAGATATGTACCATTTAGCAATTAGGGGAGAAAAGAGGCAAGTCATGTTTGCCCCGGATAATGACGAAAGCTGGTAATACAAATTCAGAGCATATGAAACACCAGATACGTATCCCATTCTCAAGTTTCATTGATGGAATTCGTTGGCAAAACATTTAATTACTGCAAGGGCAGGAAACACCCACACCCACTTGACATTCACAGCTTCAGAACGAACACACACACACAGAGAGAGAGAGAGAGAGAGAGAGAGAGAGAGGAGAGGACACATACAAATGTGCAAACCCAGGAAAAGATCTTTTCTTTGAACTGTCCATCTAGCGCTGTCAAAATCACAGGCACAGGGACAAATTGCAACATTTTAGCAAGTCTGGCTTAGAACATTTAAATATGGGAGCATTTGATTCCCCCCCCCCCCTTCTTCTGTTAATGTACAAAGTAAGTAATAAAGCTGCTCGGATTCCAGTTTGACCTGCTAATGAAACCACGTCAGCCGTATTTTAGAGGGCAGGGTGTGACGCAAGTTTGGAAGTGACCAGGGAGGAAGCAGGATAAAGAAAGAGAGGATGAAAACATTAATGAAGCCACCTGCTTCCTCTGTGTGTATCGTTGGCCTGAAACTCTAGTGTAAACTTTTGTCAGAAACTCCTAGGCAGTGGTCACAATGTCAGACTTCCAGGCACAGCTGGTCACATGTTGTGGATTTAAGGACCAGAACAGCTGCAGGAGTAGTGCTGGGGGAAGAAATCCATGTCACATGTCCTTGTTAGGACATGTCCAAAGGCTGTCCCAACTTTCCACGTGGGAGTCTATTTAATTTCTTTATATGCTCTCTCTCTCTCTCTCTCTCTCTCTCTCTCTCTCTCTTTCTCTCTCTCTCTCTCACACACACACACACACACACACTCTTTTACAGCATACTTGTCTTTCACATCTAATCAGCCGTGATAATGAACAGGTCTTGCTGATTTGGTATTTGGAGAGAATCATGATTACTTTGTTCTCCTTTGGGCAGCAGGGAATAAAAGGTTAATAGCTTGAACAAGGAGGACGAAAGCTTCCCCACAGATCAAAAGTGATAACAGTGACAGTCTGTGTGTGTGGTTTGTATCATTTGGCTGCAGTGATTTTTGTTCCCAGCCAGGGAAATGACCCAGGATACGTGAGCGGTTGAACCACTCACTCCAAGCTGAGCTTGCTTGTCTTTTACAATGAGGACATCGCTCAACTGCACCTTCAAGCTCCCTGCTCTCAACTCTGATGTTGAGATGCCCATCAACAGTGTAGGTGACTCCATTTGTTTTCAGGAGGTTAGAAAAGACCCAGACTTACACTAAGTCTCTCTTCAAGTGCACTGTGCTATAATCAGGCCAGGCACAGAGACTGGCACCCACACATACTAATCTAGTCCCCTTTCTCTTTCTACCAGATACCTGGACCTGTTGAGACAGGTGCTAGATCCAGCTGATTTTGGCATTTCCAGGAGAATATTTTAGAAAATTTGCCAAGCTGAATTGAAAGCTGTTCCTCTTTTGCTTTTATAATCTCATTTTTTTTTTCTTTTCTTTTTTTTAAAACAAGTTAGTAATCCTCAGACCGTATTTGGGATTTGTTGTGTTTTCTGGGGTCCTCGACAAGCACTCCTGGTCGGCTGCACCTCACTATGCAGTCCCAGCTGGGTCAAACTCTCCACCCATCTGCCCTAACCTCCCAAGGGCTAGCTTCTTAAGACAGCACTGTGTCTGGCTTACTTGTTTAAGTTTTAAAATCTAAGACCTAAGTGTTTGGAAACCACGGCAGCCTTTCTAGGTTGGTTTGGACATCCTGAGACTGACAGGACAGCCTTAGACTATGGTGTACTTTCAGTGCCCCGGGGCAGATGTCCTTGTCACAAATACTACGATTCATGAGATGGGTGTAAAATCGAGTAACACAGCGTCCCAGAGTTCTTGGGCGCACTACACTGCTCTGATTTCCACGTGGAAGGTTGACGCCACAGACAATATATACTTTCAGCAGTGGAAAGTACAAGCTCTCTCCCTAGACAAGACACAAGGGAGGAGGAGACACGATACTTCTGATGGCAAGTTCATCAGAGACAGATTGCCCTTTCATCCTAACGAGGGAGAAGGAAGAAAGCCTCAGTAGACAAACACCACTGGTTCTCTCGAGTCTTCTTGTCTGGAGTTGGAAATTGCCTTAACATTTTATTTTTCATTCGGACACTGTGAGAACAGAGAAAGCCCGTCTTCCAGACAGCTTTCCTCCCAGAAGTGTCTCTCCCCCATTATGCCCTGAAGCGGATCAACGCTGGAAATTACCTTTGCATAATCAAATCCATGCTTCTCTTTGATGCCATTTCGACAAACAGTGTAATTGTAGAAACGAGAGTTCTTGATTAATCCAAGCCATTCACGCCATCCAGGAGGGATGTAGCTGCCATTGTATTCATTGAGGTATTTTCCAAAAAAGGCTACAATTGGAAATGAGAGATTATTTTCCTGCATGAGACGATTGGTCATAAGCATACACAGAGATAGAAAATTAGGACTTGAAGAATGGCAGAGAAAGGGAAATTCATCAAACGGCAGTGTTGCCTGTCCACAGTTCCTCAGACTTGGTCAGCGTGAGGTCCGAGTACTGTTTTACAATAAACGTCAGCAGAAGTGAAGCCTCAACATCAGAGTACTCTTGGGGACCTGCTTTTTAGGGCCATCCTGGAATAAAAGCAGAACCTATCCCTATGTTCAGTCGACTGGGATTCAGAAAAGGTCAGTGAGATCTGGTATGCCATGGTCATGTGAGGACCTGGCACTGAAAGCCATTATTTGTGACAAAAATAATGTTCCTTGTTTTTTATTTGAGTGATGACTCACAAGACGTCCATAGAGAAGTTCAACTTGCTCTCCACACTTCCAGAGTAAACATTTTCCTAGGCTTCCAAGTCCTTCCTCACTGAGTGTAGCACCTCAGCCCGCCGCTCCATTTCCACTGTCTTGAATCAAGGCCAGAGTAGACTCTGTTTCACTCAAATACTTTTCTTGAACCCAGAGTTCTGTGCCCTGTGGAGCTAATACACCTTCCCTTTCTTCTTGGAGATGTAGTCTGGTTCATGAGGAGACTATGTCTATCCATGTATCCATGTATGTATGTATGTATGTATGTATTTATATGTATGTATGTATGTATGTATGTATGTATGTATGTATGTATGTATCTATCTATCTATCTATCTATCTATCTATCTATCTATGAGGCAATGTCTGGCTATGTGACCCAGGCTGGCCTTAAACTGTCATTTTTCCTGCTTCCGTCTCTATGTCTGTCTCCCAAGTGCTAAGATACAAGAACCATGAATCTCCATGTTCACCTTTGCCTTACCCGGTAGCCTGCCCACCATCCCTGTTCAGTACACTATGTTTCCTACACTGAGCCTCATCAACCGAGTATATTCCAGAGAGTTTATAAGTTCTGGACTTAATCTGGACTTGAGTCTGAGAAACACACCACTCAGAGGCTGGAAAGATGGCCCAGTGGTTAAGAACACTGACTGCCCTTCCAGAAGACCTAGGTTTAATTCCCAGCACCCACATTGAAGATCACAACTGTCTATAACTTCAGTTCTAGGGGATCTGACACAATCACACAGAAATATATGCAGGTAAAGCACCAATGCCCATAAAATAAAATAGATAAATGAATCATTAGGGAAGGAAGGAAGAAAGAACAAAAGTTGCACAGTATGCTAGGTTCTCCTCTGGGAGAATGTTTTCTTGTGGACTGTGTAAGCGAGTGAACCGTTTGATGATCCTGCCCAGTTTCCAAGCAAGTTGATGAATGCCGAAGAAGCTGTCAGGGGTTTGCTTGGATGACACTGCTGGGTTCCTCCCAGGCGAGAGTTACAAAATGATTTTACTTTTCTAACAAGATACACTGCAACAGACCAGACCCCTGTTCCTCCAGTTCTGAGTTCAGAAAGGGACTGCTCTGGGGGCTTGTGCCTAAACCTGCCTTGCTCTCTTCACCTTCCTCCTCACCCCTAAGGGGCTCACCCTGCTTTTCTATCCATTTGCTTTCAAAGAGTTTTGTAAAAGATCATAGCAACTGGGCGGTGTAGCTGAGAGATGGCTTCTCAGGCATCTGCAGGCTAGTTCCCATCTCCTTCCTACACAAGAGAAACATAGTATCGGGGTGTTGTGTGGACCAAAGAGCCTGAACAAAAGGGAAAGCACTTAAAACAGTGTTTATCGTGTGCCGGGGGCTTCTCACACGACCCCACATTTTAAATACCATTTTGCGGTTGAAGGACACATTGCTCTATGACTGACTTTGTAGAAAGTAAGTCCCTCTCTCCTGTGGTTTCCATTCTCCTTAACCCATTTAGAAACCTTTCGTGCTGCTTTCGTGCTTCCCGCCTTCAGGGTAGCCATGCCCAGTCACGCCTACCCTTCTCTCACAGCTGGACTTTTCAGGTCACGTTTGTACCATCTCTAGCCATTACCATAATCCTGCCCTTATAAATGACTCCTTCAAGTCTGTTAATCTTGCTATTGCCTTCAGAACTGCCTCCAGGTTTTCGCTGTCTTGGTGTTAACAGAGTGTGAGACATGTACTCAGAATTCCAGATGTGCTGGTGCCCATCACATTCACTGCAAGGGAGCCCAGGACAGGACGCAGCACCCAGGACTGGCAGGGCAACTGACTCTCTTCAATCACCGTGGAGCCTCCAGCCACATCGAGAAACATCTCCTGGCTTCTTTGGAAATTACATTTCTGGGCAGCGATATCTCTACAATCAATATCCTAGGCTTCCGATGACTCCGTTCTATGTGTACTAATCACCTATGTCTGTCTCTAAGGCGAACTTGATTTTCAGGTCCACGTTACCATGGCCAGTGGATCTAAGTACTGAATTTTTCCCTCCTTCAGTGATGGCAATCCAACTGAGCTAGTGCTATCCAAGCTACCCCACGTTGCCCTGACTTCCTGAGCCGTTCTTTTCCTCTAGAAATTACCACTGGCCTTCACAGCTGCTTAGGGTGATGGCTGAAGCTGAGAGATGGGGAGAAGAGGTAAGAAAGATTGGGTGTTAACTGTTAGTGTGTCTGTCTGTGTGAGGGGTGTCATACAACTTCTGCCTAGGATAATGCCTACTGCATTAAAAAAAAATTAATTCCCTGTCTGAAGGAAATTCTTTGTTACTTCATAGTTCTATAAAAGATCTGGTGCTTAGAAGAATTGAATCTCATTTAGTGCAGTGAATGATGTCACTTGGACACTTTCATGCCCGTGGCAGTGTCTCACTGTAGTGACTACGTCATAATCGAGAACCGTGCTAAGCTGTGGTTTACACATCTGTGTTTATGAATTTGGTTTACTCGGATGGAGTAGCAGCATCCTGAAGGATAGTCTCATGCCTTTTCATATCCCAGGGTCTGGTGTATGCCCAGTATGCTGCGGTCCAATAAACGTATGTAACATGTCACTTTTCTGTGGCTAACAAAAATATGTAACATCATTATCCACACTAACGACGATATTAGCGTGTCTTACCTTAGAAAATGCCAAACTAATTAATCCCTTTAGTAGAGAGTAAATAAACTCACTACAAGTAAAAGAAACCTGTTAAATAGAGACAGGATGAGAAAATAGGTAACTTTATGTAAATTAATTTATCACAGGAAAAAATGTACAACAAAGCCAAGACATCTTATGAATGATTCCTTCGAGTCTGTTAATAGTTCTTGCTGTTGCCTTCAGAGCTGCCTCTATCTGTCTGTCATGGAAGCCGACAGGGGAAGATGGCTTGAGAAAGGGAGTTAGCGACCAGCACACTGAGGCACCAACCCACAACTAATTCATTAAAGTTTTCAGTGCAGGTACCTCCCACTTACAGCATGACATTTTGTCAAAAATTTAGCTCATGTGATTTCCTACTGTTCATAACTGTGTTTCTAATAATATAATCGAAAGAACTGAGGTAATTTCAGCAAGCATAGCAGACCTGCAGTGTAATTTTGGACAGGAAAAGAAAACCGTATGTTGGAAAACTGGCCCGAGTTCTTCAAACAGATTAAAGGCAGAGCGAGACATGGCCACGGACGGCCCTTCAGCTTTGCTTTGGCATCTTTCCCTTCCATTCGGTGCAGCCTCTCAACCACGGATGATTTTTTCCTCCTAACCTTATGATTTTGGGCTCAGTTTTATACTAACATCTATCCCGTCATAATTTTTAGCAGACTTCAGGCAGAACACTCGCGTTCTTGTGACAGACAAGCCGTGGCCTTTCTCACTTCATTCCCCAGGACAGAGAGCAACAGTTGCAGAGCTGTGTTTTTTTCCTTCTTGGACGTTTCAGCTCTCGTGAACTCACGTTTTCCATGAGTAAAGTGAGAAACATCTAGGCTACAACCAGTCCAAAAATATGCCTAGGTTCTGAGAAGGAAAGTCATGTCATACAAGGGTAAATATAATACTGGATCGATTCGTTTCATTTAAATCTATGTGTTCTGGATGCCTCCCAAAATAAGCCTCTTGGTAATTTGTCTTCTTGGAGTTGATTTCTGTCAGACGTATTGCTGTTCTGCCTTCTGCTCTAGATGGAGATTCACCTGTCACATGACCCCAGTTTCCTCTATTACTCTAAAGTCTACAGTTAAATATCCCAAATATTATGTTCATAATTAGGAAAACAGGATCCAACTATATGTTATTTCCCCTCGCTAGTTTAGCGTCTTGGAAATGATTCTGCTGGTTCACGCTCTTCTCCTCTCTCCCCTTCATTTTGAAGCCACGATTCATGGTTGGATCAGGGGCTATTGTCACAATGGTGGCTTTGTTTCCCAGTTTTCTGAGACACTTTCATCTCTCTCGTCAGGTAGAACTTTAGATTACCAGATCTCTAACCCCATTCGTGATGCTGAGCTTGAACCTAGGATCTCAAGCACGCTAGACAAACCCTTGTCTACTAACCTAAATCCCAGCCCCTGAGCGAATACTATGCCTTCTCTACCCCTATGGATTTGGACATGCCCTGGCTGCCCTGAAGGACTTCCTTAAGCACGAGAGGACAATCTCATGCTATGAATTCTGCCATTACCCACGTGCCTCGGTTCTGGAAAAATGTTGGCTTTGGAATCAGCCTTTGTTTCTAGGAGCTGGTCTGCTGTTCCGGGAGAAAGATCCCGAGCTAAAGCAGGACACTGCCACAGCAGAGAGTGACACACAGTCTCAACTTGGGTGCCTTGTGGTTGATTCTCATGGCTTTATCACAGACCCACCTCTGCGATCAGGTTAGTATTCCGAGCTGAGCCCTGCCCTCCTATGCGTTGGTGACAGCTCTGTCCCCAAGAACGTACCTGTACTGTGAGCATTTAGAAGCTGAGAGGTTAGAGGTGGTTTGGAACAGACAAAACTCTTAGCCAACCCAATACAATACAACTGAAGCAGGGACTAAAGGATTCCAGGACACCTACAAGAAAATGGTTGGTTCTCAAGCTGGGGACGCAGCGAACTCTGCAAGGGATTCTTGCCACTTTTGCTCCTACTGGGAAGGTTAGTTATTCCTCACAGACTTTCTGTATGAATCCACAGCACACGTGCTTCGTGAGCCAAGCCTCACCATTACGTTAGGTAGGCGTTACTGTTTGTTTCTGTCTGCCAGAGTACTCAGTGGTCTGCATCCTACTGGGTTCAGTGGGTCTGTGAGGCACTTTGGAACCAGGCAGGAGAGAATAACACGCACAGAAATATGACTCTGGAGACAGCCAGACGCAGAGGCACACACCTGTAATCCCAGCACTCTGGAGGTAGACGAGGAGGATGAGTTCAAAGTACTGAGTTCGAGGTGAACCTAGACTATAGAAGACCCTACCTTAAAAGACAAACAAAAGGCTCCTGAAAACTGTGCAGCCAGACACTCTAGACTCCTTGCATCATTGAGGGGGGCCTTTTGTCCATTGACAAGTCCTCTGGAGTCCCGAGTTCTTCCTCAGTAACATAGCCTCCCTCTACGGTTCCTTGTAAGAACGAGGGGACATGACTAAAGTGGAAAAGCCACAGAAGCCCACCCACTTCTTCTTCACTTTCCTGGGTTATCCCTGAAGCAAACCCACACACCCCAGGTGCTGCTCTAAGCCCCAGTTTACGGTCCACCTCTGAGCACAAAACTATCCACATGCTCTGGAAGCACCGAGAGTTCTATTCTTCCCAGCCTCACATCCTCTGCTAGGGATCAAAGGACAGGGATCCGGGAAAGGAAAGGCACTGATTTCCCATGTTTCTCATGAGCAAAACACAGTTGGTGGCTACTCAGGAACTGGGTTATTAGGGGACTGTTTTAAACCCGCTTCTGAGGTTTAACCACACACAGCATCTGAAGCTCCTACTCCAGTTGTAAAGCTCAGTCAAGCACATTTTCCATTCTGGAACCCGGCACAGATGCTTGTTCAATTTTCAAATTGCTTGAAAGTCCTCAGATGAAAGGTCCCATGAATTTAAAGCAGGAGAAAGTGCCCTGTGTAAGCCCCAACTAACCAGAAGCAAACACCCTTGAGATAACAGAGGTTTCCTTCTCTGTGACTAGGGATGCTCCAACGCCTATGTGGTGGAGCTCTCATAGGCAAACCCAACCATTTCATCCATAAATAACAAGAATTAAGGGCCTGTGGGGTTTGCTGTAAAAAGGCAAATGACTGTATTTTCTGAGTCTACTGGGAGAGATTTTTTAAAAAGGAAATTCAAGAGAGCATTTTTTTCTGAAATCCTTTAGTTTTAAGCATTGAGAACAGATACTCTGGAGGCTGGGAGATTATTTACAATAAGCCTTTTTGATAAGTTCTTATGATTGACTCTAAGTGGGTCTTGAGGTGGAGATCCAGACCCTACCTTTCACTAGGCAAACTCTATATGTGCACCGTGAAGAAATACTGAGTAAATCGGGAAGCAGTACCCAGTGCTGGAAGATAAAGGCTTTGAGCATAATGCTCTCAGCAAGTCATTCTTCATACCTGTCTACAATGGGACACTCAGGATCCTTCTCAAAGAGTCCATTTTTTAAAATCCCAGATAAACATAAACCTCATTTGGCTGTGTGCAGGTTCATGGTGGAGAGCTGGGACAACAAAAAAAGCTCCTCTCCTTCAGGGAATGGTGAATGCTTGGTGCCCGTGACTTCAAACTAAAGCAACAACCAAGCCCCATTAGCTACGTATGAATGAATGAACCTGTCAGAAGGGTCCACAAAAACTGGCTTACTCATGCTATCCACTGGATCTGGGGCTCTGGGGTAGGCAGTGAGCAGTTCAAAACAACCCCTGGTAATTTCCCCTGAAAAATCAGCAGGAATTGCCAGTGTCTAAGAAAATCCTGACGTTTTCAAACGATCCCTCTCCCGAGATTTGTGAATGGAACACCACCTCATTCATGGCCCGTTACGTTGTAATATTCCACCTGCTGGGAACCCTTGTGGGAATATTTCCACACTGCATTCACTGAGAATCCTGAATTTTCTTCTATAATTTTTAAAAAACATTTATTTATTTTCTGTATGTGAGTACTCTGTCACTGTCTGCAGACACACCAGAAGAGGACATCAGATCCCATTACAGATTATAAACCACTATGTGGTTGCTGGGGATTGAATTCAGGACCTCTGGAAGAGTAGCCAGTGCTCTTAACTACTGAGCCATCTCTCCAGCCCAAGTCCTGGATTTTCTATAAAGGATGTCACATTGCTACATTCTCCTGAGTAAAAACACGTTTTGTTCTGGTGTTACTACAGCTTCTTTAAGATTTAAGTGTTTTAGACCTAATTAGGTTGCTAAGAGAAACCAAGTGCCTTTCCTGGGAGTGGCTATTGCAAGCTGAGCAGGTTATAGGAAGTGAGGCCAGCCTTGTGTCCCCAAGGCACTTAACTTGTTTTTTTTTTTTTTTTTTCCCTCTTTTTAACTCCTTGCCATTAATGAAAGAGGATAAAATCTTTTGCCGGAAGCTGCCAGCATGTTCTTACAGTTTTGACCCTGACTGTGTGCTCCTTGGACCTTTTTCTTCAGTAAGTTACCCTGCCTCGTGGATTCTGTTATAGCAACAGAACACGGACCCAGGCAGAGATGAGAGAAGCTAGCCTCTTCATTGATGAGTCTCCTGGAACTTCTCATACATCATGCTGCCCAGTGCAGTTTCCCTCACCCAAGACTTCGGGGGAAGGGACTCATGCTTTACCTGTTCGGTAGCCTGTGTTGTTGAGATACACAGCAAAGGTCCGAGGCTCATGCATGGCCTGCCACGAGGGAGAGGAGCAGTTCTCATTGTTGGTGTAGACGTTGTGGTTATGCACATACTTCCCAGTGAGCATGGATGAGCGGGAGGGGCAGCACATGGGCGTGGTCACAAAGGCATTGGTGAAGGTGGCCCCACCATGTTCCATGATCTTTCTCGTTTTGTTCATGACTTGCAGGGAACCTGGAAGGCACAGTCCTGGCACTGGTTAGCAAAGCGCACCCCACAGGGACTTGAGTCCATATGTCGCCCAGATATCTCCGTTCCCCCATTTATCAGTTTCCCTCCCCTGCATGGAGGAGTCCACAGTTCGATCGGTTATTGTTTCTAGAACAAGCCATTTGGGATCCGAACATCTCAGACATTCTGTAAGCACATTTCAATCTCTTTCTTCTTTAACCACCAAGGAAAAAGCATGCAGGCTAATCATGTAATTAAAGCCAGACTTTTAGATATGAGGAAGATTCCAGTGTCAGGAGCCTTTGAAGATCACGAGAGAACAACAGTCTGGTACAGAGTACCAGGACCCTGGCCAAGCACAGGGAAAACTGGATAATACCAGAGTTT
Organism: Micromys minutus; assembly: GCF_963924665.1. NCBI lineage: Eukaryota > Metazoa > Chordata > Mammalia > Rodentia > Muridae > Micromys > Micromys minutus. Next base: position 3,719,485 of record NC_137961.1, read on the forward strand.
AGCAGATATGGCATTTTTATTTTAATCCTAATGCAGGGGGAAAAAGTAACCTATAAAGCAAAAGATCCTCCAAGATATCCATAACCAGAGACAGAGGATCGTGGGGAGGGAGAGAGGGAAAGAGAGACATCTTTGAGGTAACTCGGTATTCTCTAGCAAGCTAACCAATGTTTGTATCTGGATTAGACACAATAGTGTGTTATGCCTTGGACAGTTTACCTGACATTTTCAAGGTTAGGTTGTCTTCTTGCTCAATCTCTTATGACCTTCAAAGGCTCCAGACACTGGAATCATGCAGAAGTATGTGCATGAGTGTAAAATAGTTCACTTTAAGGGTGAGGAGAAATGGTAAGATGGGATTTCTAAAGAGGAAAATAATCTGCCCCACTTGGCCGACTGCCGAGGAAACATGTCCACCTCCTGCAGAAAGAAGGCACCGGCCAAATGCTGTAGTCGTTTTGGGACTTGTCAAGAAACACACTGCACTGTGCTACAGCCAAGCCTGTTGCATCTGAATCTGGGAGCCTCAGATTTCTTACAGGCTGCGCTCTTTCAAAGAAAGAAGAAACATCTTTGGTTTACCCTGCAAGGAAGGAAAATGGAACGGAACAGAGGCACATGAACAGAGTCCTTCACCAAGTGTTTTCTATTCACACTGTGCACAGGACAGTAGTAGCGGAGCTTCTGATTGTGCCTCATTATGACTCACATATGCTTTTGTGTGCAGGGTGCTTCTGACGGCTCCTCTCTGGTTATCTCCTGGAGATCAGACACCTCAGCATAGTCAGTACATAACACAGTGCACTTTTTATATTTTTAAAAATTTATTTTATTTATACGCGTGCACTGTAGCTGTCTTCAGACACACCAGAAGAGGGCATCAGATCCCATTACAGATGGTTGTGAGCCACCGTGTGGTTGCTGGGAATTGAACTCAGGACCTCTGGGAGAGCAGTCAGTGCTCTAACTGCTGAGGCACCTCTCCAGCCCCCAAGGGCTCAACATTTTAGAAGCCACGGCTCTCTCCGGTAATCCCTGAGTGCATGCTTCACAGAAAGTCCGAGATGATGGCAGGCCATGAAAAGAGGAAGGACCGTCAGGTGGGCGGAGCAGTGTGTTGTTGGGAGCGCAGGGAAGACAACGTAGCTGAGGCTCTGGGGATGGGAAGAGCGAGTTCTGCAAACGTTATGGAAAGGAACAGGGAGGATCTTCTTGAAGAAGTGTGGCAGGAGAAGCAGTGAGAACGGTTCGGGACCTAGGCAGACATCCTGGGATCTGATCGAAGCCACTCAACGAAGGCAGCGCAGGGTCTTAGTTCTGGGCGGGTGCGAGGAATGCGAAGAGCAAAGCTTTGAGAAGTGCCGCTGCCAACAGCAAAGGTGGGCGCATTGAAGACCACAGCCACGGGGCTGCTGACTCCATCTTGCCAGGCCGGACACTCACAGGTCCAGAGGAGGAGTCGGGGAGGCTGTAATTCATGGGAGAGGGCTGTGAGTTGACTAATGCCTCCGACTTCCAGCTCTAAGAAGGAATCTGGAACGGGACTGGCTTCACTGATGATGCAGAGGTCACCGAAAAGAATGCTGCCTCACAAAAGATCAAAGAGAAATCCATGGCCGAGGGGTTGCCTTTTACGTTTGCGTTGGGTGATCATAGACGGGAAATGTCTGACCATGAATTTATGAATAGAGATGAGATGGTTGAAAGACCAGAGATGTGCCCCAGCCTTTCTCTCCCTTTTAGGCGTTGCGTGGTCCTTATTCTCAGGTACGAACACCAGCGAACGCTGCCTAATAGTCTACTTCAAAGAACCAGCTCTCGAAGTTTTCTTTATAAGCCTTTGTTAAATTAAAAAAAAAAATCCAAAAAACAAAAACCAGACCGCAGCTGGAGGTCATCACCCGAGGTCCTACATTCCCAGTGACCACCTCCTGCTTACAGACCATTTGGACCACAAATGTGGAGCGGGGAGGAGAGTTGGATTGAATGTCAAAATAATGTAAAGGCTGCGGTTAAATTTTCGTCAGTCTAGTTCATAGTTGCAGGAATCGCTCAGCCGGGATTTGTCTCTCAGCTCCACTGCCTCGGTGTTAGCTATCTGAGCTGAGTTGTCATCCTAAGCAATCCCTCCAGTAATTGGCTAGCAGATCCGGGCTGGGGCTGAGAACTGGCATCTAAGAGTTCCCGTATGCTGAGGCTACTTGGTGCCGGAAGAGATTTGGGTGCGCATCCTCCTTACGGTGACCTAAGAGTTAGCCCATTTCAGCGCCAAGGCTCTGAGAAGGACTGAAAATGGACCGGAACCCTGACCGGCTTTCTTCTAGGCACCTCGTGCCCATTTGATCACAGGAGCCATTTGTGCGGTGGCTGTCTGTGATGTTCCAGATCCTGCTGAGCTGCACAGGGTTAGGCCACACACCTCGGGCTACGCAGTCTCCAGCCCTCAGCCCCTGAAGCCACGCTCCTAAATTTCCAGCTGGCCGGAGTATTGGCTATGGCATGGATTCTTTCAAGACCTTGAAATTCGAACAGAGTCCGACCTGCGTTCTCATCTTCGGCTTCATCTGGCCTTGGGGCGAAGGCAGCCGAGCCCAGCACCTGTGTGCTACATCTCCGTCAGTACCATGGCAGCAGAGGTTTGGGGGTGGGGGGAGCCTCGGCGATTGGTTCTCCATAGCTGACAGGCATGTGCGCAGCAATGGCTGCCTCTAACAGGGTGGATTCTGGGAATATGGAGATGATAGCGATTTGAGCCGCTTCTCTCAGCTAGCACGGTCCTGGAGGGAAGCACCAAGCGTTTTCCTCTTGCTTTTTTAGCCGTGCATAGATTAGTGACCAACCACACATTGTTAGATTGTTATCCACCTCTGCAGATTGCCCCACTGATTGTCAGACAAGTTTTACGGAAGCCCATCACACCCAGTAACACAGCTAGGAGTACTCGCCACTCATCTCAGTGCTCCAGAGGCAGAGGTTATGAGGGCCGTGAGTTACGTAACAAGACTCTTACCTCAAAAAACAGACAAACAGCATCCAGATGTTGCCACAGATCTGCCTGAGCCCCTCGACAACATCCAGATGTTGCCACAGATTGGTCCGAGCAACTCACTTAACCTCTCTGGGTTTGTCTCTCTCCTCTGTACAGAGGAGAGCTCCTCACTCATTCCCAGGGCTGTCAAGAAGCAAATGTCTTGCTGCTGTGATGGGCTCCCTGGATGCAGGGAAGCTGTTGCTATGACTGCACAGCTGGCACTCCCTATCTGTGGGTTCCCCATTGGGGTTTTCAAACCAATTGCAGATTGAAAGCACTCAATGATACTAAAAGGTTCCAAAAAATTCAGTAGACCCCCCCCAAAAAAAGAAGTGTCCCCGAACACATGAAGACTTTGTTCTCCATCATCCCCCCAACTATATACAGCATAACAAGTATTAACAAAATATTTGCATGGTGCTGGGGACTGTGAGTAATCTAAAGTAAATAGCAGGATATTCCATTTTATATGTGGGATTTGAGTCTCCACCACTGGTATTTGTTGGAGTGCTATATGAATTACTTTCCTGTTGCTGAGAGGGCACTCACAGAAGGAACAGCTTATTCCGTCCTATGCTTCCAGAGGGATAAGAGCGTGGTGCAGAGGCAGGAGGCACAGCAGCTGGGGCAGGGTGCGGAGGCCGGATCCAGTGTCCTGCAGACAGCAGCCGCCTCTGCTCACCTCAACCCAAGCACGTACTTGCCAGTGCCATAGTTTTTTGATTAGGGAAGGTTCATACTAAATATATATGTAGTCTCTAGTGCAGCAGGATTTCTCACGCTAACCTTTATTACCTCTGTGGCAAGGAATGGGACACTCAAAAATAATCATTCCCATATTAAACATGAGTGTATGGGTATAGTGAATATTTGAATCTAAAAAACGCAAGAAGAATTATGAGGTGGATATTTTTCTGCCGGAACTATTCAGTGGGTGGTGGGGGTGGGCGTGGGGGAAGCAAACCAAGATATTTTCAGCTAAGACCTAAATGGATTAAACACGCTGGGAAGGAGGGAAAGAAGAAAGATAATAAATCTGTCTGGAATGTTTCCAGGTCACTAAAGCCCCCTGTCCCCTTCCCCCAGTGAAGAAGAGCAAAAGGCCATTAGACACTGATTCCATTAGGAATGTGAGGCAGGCCTGCAGGGCGACAAAGACGAAAGTTCACGTGTAGAGCAGGTGTGAGGAGCTCACCTGGCCTTTCTCTTTTTAGATTTCACACTCACTGGAGATGTGGGTCTGCAGAGCTCTCTGACTGCACAATGCAGGCAACGTGGGCATGTTGAGAGTGGCAGGCTCTTGGGACAGGCATTGGGAGGCCAAAGGGAGTGACAGCTGAGGGGGAGGCCGAAGGGCCTCTCGGGAGCTAGCCTGTGACTATCTCAGAAGTGAAATCCTCACTCTTCAGAATTAAAGAGAAAAAGACCTGCAGGAAATATGCTCTGACTTAGCATCTGCTTCCTCCAGAATTAAAAAAAAAAAAGAGAATAAAAAAAAATAGAAAAAGAAAAGTAAGGGAAAGAAACAACCAGTATTTTAAAGTCTTGGTTTTAAATAAAGTCCGTACTTCACACCTGACTATGTAGCCCAGGCTAGCCTGGGACTTATGTAGGGTAGACAAGTGTTGAGTTCACAGAGATCCACTTTCCCTCCTGAATGATGGGGTTAAAGTCATGTGGCACCCGCCATGCCTGGCTTGGCTATTTCTTTTAATGCAATGGACAAATAACGCATCCCCACAGACTAACCCCACAGCTCTCTGCTTAGAACAGCTGAGAATCTCCACATACAGCTTTATTCCATCTGTGATCTAAGCGAAAGTAGCAACCAGTAGGGCAGGGTCGCCTCAAGTCCTAAGAGTGTGAGCAAAGCCAGGCTGAGATGTGTGTGGATCAGTGTGAGCAAAGCCAGGCTGAGATGTGTGTGGATCAGTGTGAGCAAAGCCAGGCTGAGATGTGTGTGGATCAGTGTGAGCAAAGCCAGGCTGAGATGTGTGTGGATCAGTGTGAGCAAAGCCAGGCTGAGATGTGTGTGGATCAGTGTGAGCAAAGCCAGGCTGAGATGTGTGTGGATCAGTGTGAGCAAAGCCAGGCTGAGATGTGTGTGGATCAGTGTGAGCAAAGCCAGGCTGAGATGTGTGTGGATCAGTGTGAGCAAAGCCAGGCTGAGATGTGTGTGGATCAGTGTGAGCAAAGCCAGGCTGAGATGTGTGTGGATCAGTGTGAGCAAAGCCAGGCTGAGATGTGTGTGGATCAGTGTGAGCAAAGCCAGGCTGAGATGTGTGTGGATCAGTGTGAGCAAAGCCAGGTGAGATGTGTGTGGACTGGACCACAGTGGTCTCCTCAAAATGGGACCAAGGGACTGTTTGTTAATTCAGGTTGAATAAAGTAAAGGGGCTCTCAGGTATTTCAAAATGTCACACACACACACACACACACACACACACACACACACACACACACCCCACTGGTGCACTTTAGTCACACTAAAACATAGATGCTATGGATGCTCTTGGAGTCTCACAAGTCTCCCCAGAAGTAGCCATTGTCCTGGACTTCACACTGATGGTTTCCTCTTCACACATGAGCGTGTCCTCTTGGAAAAAGGAATGATGTGGTGGGGGTGTGTCGGTCGGTCAGGGCAAAAGGACGAGAGAGGACAGAGGCAGGACACTCAGAAAGCGCTGCCACAGGCTGTCAGACAGCACATGGTTTGCCGTTTCTATAAATGTCTTTTAGTCCTTATCTTAACCACAGGACCTGCCCTGTTAGACATAAAGTCGGGGTTTCTTAAATTCTGGAGGAAGCAGATGCCGAGTCAGGAGGTGCTCCCCACAGGTCGTTCTTTCCTCTTGGGGTGCTGATTGGTGTCTGTCCTGTCTCTGTGGGTGGGATGACATGATTTATCCACAGCAGTGTAGACCAGTGCTCTCTGGAACCACAAGCGAGGTTCTAGCACTTTCCTTAATTAATTCCTCATGTGTCTTCCCCCCCCTTTACAAAGGACTCGTTTATTTATTTGCCCTCACAGTTGAGGACAAAGTGAATGGCTGCCTCTCCTTCCCGCTTTCAAAACGTAATGAAAGCCCTGCTCAGTCTTTGTCTTTGAAGACAGGCTCAGGACGGTCCCATTCTTTTCAAATAAGACAAATAGTCTATTGAAAACTTCATAATTTTTAACTCATTTTTCTAAGTGTGTAGCAGCTCTTCTGGAGGCTCAGCGGCCAACTGCCTGTAGCCTTCCAGGAAAAAAAAATAGCCAAAGCGATGGTGCACTAGGGCAGTTCTTCTTTTACATGTAGAAGTAAAACCAAAACAAACCCCAGTTCATCGCCATCACAGTGAGACAGCATCTCACACAATGGACAAACAGCAAACACAAAAGCAGACAGAGAAATGATTGTGTCCAGGTAAGGATGTGGGTGAATTTTCACACTTACACATAGCTGTAAGAAATATAAAAACAGTGGCTATGGAAGGTGTTATTTCCTACCATACTAACGATGAAATCAAAATATGATATAATTATACATTAAAGATAATATAGAATATTTAAAAATTAATAACCCAGCCATTGATCTCTCTGGGATTAATATTCTCCTTTGCAAAAGAATCAAAAAGAAACTCTCGAAGATCCTTGCACACACACGGTCACTGCGGTATTATTCACTTGCACTAAAAGAAGGAAACAACTCAAGTTCCCACCAGTAAGCCTCGGGGTTTACAAATGTGTGATCCACGTGGTATACTGGGTGGAGTATAACACAGCCTAGAAAAGGAAGTTCTCACACACTCTGCAGTATGCTGGACCTGAGGATGCTACACTGTATGAGTTTGAGTCAGTCACAAAATTCCAACTCTGATTCACAAGACACCTAGAGAAGTACAGTTTTGAGGCACAAAGTATAATGGTGGTTGCCATGGCGACGAGGATGGATGATACCCAAGCAGGGAACTATTCAGTGGTAGAAGGTTTCTGTTTGGCTTGTGAAAAGTGTTCTGAAAATTGGTTGTGCAACAATGTGCATGTGCACACACACCAAACTGATTTCGGTAGCAAAATCAAAGAACCATCAATGCCCCAATAGGGAGGCTCCGCAAGAACTATGTGCGTGTTACACAGGACCAAGCCAGAACCACCAGAGGCACGGCTTCTCTGCTGACAAGGTCTGCCCTCCACTTCTGAGCCATGCTTTTCTGTGCTTCCTAATCGCCGGGTGGCACAGCTGGAGGGGGAGGCCTGGCCCGTCTTCTGCTTCTGAGTTTGTCTCCCAGAACCCGGACAGGTTGACTTTCAGAAGATCTTAGTGGAAATTTGATGTTGGATCAACTGATGGGAGAGAGTGTGGCTCGGCTGTAGCTGTGTTGATCTGGACCAGAGACTGGTCCTGGTTTTATCTACCAACCCCTGACTTCGCTAAACCTCTCTTTTTTTTTCTCTGTGCAAAAACTCAGGGTAGTGGGAGCTACGGCATCAGAGGATTATTTGGAAAAAAATCAATGCTAATGCTTAGCATGTCACCCGGCTAGAAATCTGCAGAAAGGAGGAGGTCAGGACAGGTAGGCAGGCCTAGGCCTGACTAAGAAGGCTCACCACTCTGTCATTCTACAGAGAATGCAGTACTTAGTAACCACCCTGCAAGTATTGCTAAGTGAACTCATTGTGGGACTAGGCAGGAAACTTGAGTTCTATTTAAAAAAATGAGTATAACCAGTAATCCCTTCATTTATTTTAAAGCCAGCACCTCAGCTTCGAAGAGGAAGGGCATGACGAAGCCCTATGTCTCTTTCGGGGAATTGGGTTGGTTATTTCAGAACTGATGTGTACCTAGCCCAAGTTTACTGAACACCTCCTACAGTCTGACATTGTAGAATAAACAGCCCTGACCTCTGGGGTGTGTGAGAGGAACAGACCTGGAGACATTTGCCGGGCCGAGCCATAGTGCAGGCACGGGGGAAAGCGTGCAAAGCAACAGCATCAGACGAAGGTTTCACATGGAGCACCAAACTCGAGCTTGGGGCACCTGAGCTGCTCCTGAACAGCCATGGTTTCTCCAGGTAGAGACGATAAGGCTCAGCCAGGCTTGTGACGGGAGCAGTTAGTGGATCCAGCACACGCCTTAAGCAAAAGCTGCTTCTAGGTGCACGGGGTGAGGTTTTAGGAAATGGCAGAATCTCTGAGATCCACTGGGGAGGCCTCAGCTGACTTCCCTGGGGGTTCATGCTACAGGAGAAAGGGTGACTGTCACTCGGGGTTTTAACACAAGGGTGACCTGATACAACTGTTCAACGGCAACTGTAGCATTGGGATGGAGAATGGGACGGAGAAACTTGCTGCAGAAACAAGGATGGGCTAGAGGTGTCAGCTCTGTGAGGGTGTGATAGGTGTCAGGGAAGATGAAGTCAGACACGAGCCCTACATTTTCATGTCCTGGAGATGCATGAATAGGTATTGAGTAGGAGCGAACAGCCAGGCGCATTCATCCTAAAACCATTCGTGCGTGGCCTCTCATGTTAGCCAAGACCCTGAAAGTCAGTATACCTTTCCATTCTTTTAAACATGAAGTGAGAAAGCACTCAACAATGACTCCCCCACCTCCCGTCCCTCAGCCTTTAGTACATTAGCTCCCAGCTGGACCTCAAGAACTAACTTAGTTGTGATTCCATGGTCTGATCCTTCAAGACCACACTTTGGGAGCCCCCCACCCCAAATCCTCCCTATGGTCAAATTAAGCAGCATAGGTAGGCTCATTTGATCAGTGCCCCGGAGCAAAGAATGGGGGTACAGCAGTGGAGTTGGGGAGACTGCAGGATGAACTTTGTGTCTGCCTTAGGGTACCTAGGGAGATCTTGGCTATAGGTTACAAATGAGGGCCCAGGGCTAGGCACTTAAAGACAGCAAGAGGTTAGAGGTAAGGTGAAACCACTAAATCTTGGAACGCTTCATCTGTGTGCTCTTGAATACACTCAGGAGACACAGTTCCAAAAGCACAAACCCAGGAATGGCGACTTACCACAAACACGTGGAACACTCACATTCCGACTACATATATTAGGTCCGAGCATCGTGGTGCCTATCTTTAGTACTGACACTCAGAAGGGAGGGGTGGGCAGACCTCTCTGAGTTCGAGGCCAACTTGGTCTAAGTAGGGAGTCCCATGACAGCCAGGGCTACACCCTGAGACTCTGTCTTAAATAAATGAATGGATGAATGAATGAATGAATGAATGAATGAATGAATGAAAACTTGAGCCCAGTTACATTTCCATAGTTACTTCAGCAAGTTCTGAATGAGTAAATCACTCTATCAGTAAACTGAACATTCTGTGACTCAATCTTTATATATATATATATATATTCAAAGAGAGTCACGTTCTCAGGAACTCTGACTTTATTTACCTATTTTACAACTTTATCATGCTCTTTCCACTTATTTCTTTTCTTTTTGATTCAGGGCTGTGTGTGTCTTGGACTGGCTCTAAGTCACTGTGCAGTTAGTTGAGGCTGGCCTTAAACTGCTGAATCTCTGATCTCTACTGGCTCTAAGTCACTGTGCAGTTAGTTGAGGCTGGCCTTAAACTGCTGAATCTCTGATCTCTACTGGCTCTAAGTCACTGTGCAGTTAGTTGAGGCTGGCCTTAAACTGCTGAATCTCTGATCTCTACTTTCCAAGTTATGAGATTACAGGAGCAAGCCACCGCTCCCTGGGTTCAGAGTTTATAAAGTACAAAATCACGCCCTTGACCTCTGTCCTTCCCCAGGCCTATCCCAGGCTTCCCATCTTCCTCTCCTGGTTCCCTTTAAAACAAACTCTTTGAAATTGTTCTTTAATACCATAGCAGAATGCACTTAATACCAGAGACACAATATTAAAACGAGTTCAGTGTGTAGACCAGATGATTGTTAGCAGCAACAGCAACTAGCAAATGCCAGTCCTTTACAGGACTGATCCAGGCGAGGCTCTGGAAAGCATCTGGAAGAAGACTGGCAAGTCAAAAGGTCGGATCCTTACCCAGCTCCACATCCTGGTCGTCGGTGAGCACAAGGATAATATTGGGCCTGATGTTTTTACGTTCCTGCTGCGCCCTTCCTCTGAACCTCTGGGAGCGCACCGTGGAACACAAGCTTCCCAGTTCTGTGCCCAGCGCAGCCAGCAGCAGAGCCCAGCAGGGATACTTCATCGTACTTTGTCCGAAGTCGCAAATTCGTCAAAACACCTTGGTCGGCTGAGTTCTGGGAGTTGGGGCCATAGGGAATGGGGGGGGGGGGTGTCAAGAGAAAAAGGGAAAAGCGGAGTGAGAATGAAATCTATACACAAACACAGTTGTAGCAAAAGGCCTGTGAAGAAGCCAGGTGACAGGCAGGTGGCCAGACAGGGCTGTGTGAGTCACAGGTAGCACACCCTCGCCACCATGGAGACTTTTAAGTACCTGATTGCTTTGCAAAATCACTTTGTCCCTTATTCTCCATCCAGCCTCCCGTTTCCACAAATTGCCAAAGTATGATTTGCAGCACCGAAGCCCAAACGTAAAAGCTTTCTGACGAGAGTTAATACCTTGAATTAGGTGTCCTGGGTGAATAATCAATTTCCAGACTCAGAGGTTTTCAGAACATCTGCAGACGGAGTCCTAGAGAGGAAAGGAAAAAATACAAAGGCAGCATCAGTTAAGGGGCTCAACACAGGCTTCTGATCTAAAGTGAAGTCTTGAAACGTGGATATTCTTTCCTTCTCTTCTGCAAAAGTCAGCGTGGATAACACACAGAACTCCTGATCAGTGACTCAGATGGCATCTCCACTTCCTCAGTGGCTGCACAAACAGCGGCCAGGACATCTTTAAAAATCTCCAGTGAGACTAATGGATGAGAGGAGCCCGCCACTGGGAAGGCACACCTGCACCGAGTGTCTGCTGCGGTCATGCTAAGCTAGGGGAGCCATGATTGACAGCATCTCTTACTATCTACCAAGAAGAATAAAATGCAAAGGTGTGTCCTGCCATCTGCATCACTAACCAGGACAGTCATCTCTGCTGACAAAGACTTCTTAACAAGTAAGAGGCTGGACCACCTTTTCCAAGCCCCGGAGACGCTACTAACAGCTTCTATCAATTGCCAGGGGAAAAGCGCTTCTTGACAGCAAGCTTGACCCTGTTTGGTCCTTGGCTCTCCCATTGGCACCTTGGATGACAGAGTCCCCTCTTGCCATCAGTTGCCAGACAGACTGTTGTCAGGACAGCCCAGGCGCTGGCTTTGCTGCTTTGGATCTAACTGGGCCGCAGAATGCCTGATTGGTTCTGAGGCGAGTGGCCGCTCTTCCACAGCAGAAATAAATACATGAAATCCAGAGGAAAGAACAGCAGAAACCCTTTCTAAGCTGCACGAGAGGAGAATTCTGAAAGGGTTGGGGAAACGTCCTTCCACTTGGGAACACTCATCTGCAGAAAGCTCCTCTCTCAGGCTTCTGAAAGACACCCAGGGGCTCTTCTATTTCTCCCTCCTCTGTTTTCCCACAAAAGCTTTTCATGAAACTAATTAGATAGTGGTCCACTTCATCAGCCACTCCACCCCACACCTGAGGGTCTGTATTTTGATGCGCAACAATAAACGGGCACGGGATGAATGGGCAGGAGCGCTCAGGTGCAAGCATCACAGAGCAGGAGAAGGCGTCTTCTGCACGCTCTAAAGTCTAGAGATGGACAAGAGGCAGCCAAAGAAGAAAGAATGTGCCCATCCCATCATCCACTGCGGCTTGCTTACTGCAAGCATATGCACACTTGTGCCCTATTATTTAAAAAAAAAAAAAAACACACTATTTTGTACACAGTTTCAATGTCTCTCACTCTGCAGCCTATAATTACTCTCTCCCTCTCTCTCTCTCTCTCCCCCCCCTCCCTCCCTCTCTCTGTGTGTGTGTGTCTCAACACTCAACCAAAAAAAAAAAAAAAAAAAAAAAGAGTTTTGAATAAAAACCTGATGTCTCCAATGAGTCCCTCCTAGGTAGCTAATTGTCTGCAGGGCAGCCGACAGCGAGGTGTTCTCCATGGCTCCTGTGCTCTGTCTGGAGGTGGAGGAGAAGCAGAATCCCTCGCTTCCCTCCCCTGACTCAGGGTTATCCCGGCAAGTGCGTGCTAAGGATCCCCAACCTGCAATTACTTTGCACTGGCTGCCAGATGTGGCTGCACTTGCTTTAAATCACGAGAAACCCATCTGAGCACGAAGAGAGGGACTGCAACTGAAACTAGACGGAAGGAGCAATTTTTTCCCCATGAACTTACTGTGTGGGGTCAGGCTTAGCTGTTCAATATAGACCTTCAAGTCTGCGGGTTGGTCCTAGTCCGTGACTTTTCTTACCTCCCAGAGGCTGCAAGGGTGTGTAAAGAGAATGAGCTGGACTTCTGCTTTCTTGCCTTGGCTACAGTGTAACCCACACTCCACTAACAGGGGTGATGTAGGAACAACCTGTTGCTTTGGCTACAGTGTAACCCACTCCACTAACAGGGGTGATGTAGGGACAGCCTGTTGCTTTGGCTACAGTGTAACCCACACTCCACTAACAGGGGTGATGTAGGAACAGCCCGGAAGTGAGCTCACAAGGGGCGGAAGACTTTGACCATTAAGATGCTGATAACCCTCCAGGACCCCAGTGATATGGCTTTAGCTATTCTTTTCCTTATCCTGTTTGCCTTACCTCTTCCTGCAGACAATTAGCACCTTGAAAAAACTGCGTTGGAAACAATGTTTGTAATAAGAACAGGGAGGGTAAAGGAATGGAGCTGCTACCTATCCCATAAGCT